>NW_024387458.1:1485829-2085829 GCF_900408965.1 Simochromis diagramma | reverse complement strand
AAGGAACTCGAACTGTCGGACATACAGGAGGCCCAACAAACAGGGCAAAGCCTCGGACTCCAGCAGCTTCGCAGCCACTGTTTTTGGCTCAGATCTTCCCAAATCCGCATCTGACAGCAATAACAAAACGACAGGTGGCAGAGGGAGCCGGGGCAGGACGAGGGACTACACAGTGTTGCACCCATCCTCCATATCTATGTGTAACGTCACCATCCAGGACCGAGTGGTGGAGGAGTTTGGGACTGATGCAGCACCCTCTTGTGGTAGCGGTAGCGCCGGTTCAGGCAGCACGACGCAGCTGGGAGAGGCCGGGTGGCAGCGGAAGAAGTCGGAACAACAGAATACAAGGTTGGTTAACGGGGCCGGCGGTCCTCGTGTGTCAGGGTGTTCCACAGTGTGGACAGTTTGTGTAACTGCCTACACCTGCTGATATCCCACAAGAACTACAGGAAGTCTAAATTATCCCAGTTTTTCCCATATGTAGACTTATTTTCCATCTAACAGATCGACCTCATCCCTCAGACAAACAACTCGCTCTCTCTCTCTTTTTCTTTTTTAAGTAACCGAGTTGTGCGACATCTGGTGATGGACACAAAGCTTAATGATCATTCTCTTTAGTCCACATCCACAGCAGACCTGTAGAAAGTGATTCAGTAGGTCCATAAACAGAACCTGGATGCTGAACATGCCAGCACGAAGCACCCAGAGTACTTCATTTGAAATTGCAGCCACCAAAAGCACATTTTGAGTTTTAATATTTTATATCAAACTGCTTAATAAAATATTTGTAACAGACTTGGAGAGAAAATACAGATTTAAATCAGACTGTTTCAAAGTAGTTTATTATAACAAGCAAAGAGTCATTTAATATCAGGTTTGAGACGTTTGAGAGGAGAAAAACATAAAGCAAATACATAAAAATCTATGTAGGTAGTTGTTTATGCTGTGTGACTTCTCACAGGCACGGGGACACGTTATTCAGTGAAAACCATCTATGATGCCTTTCATTTCACACGTTTTCCATCTTTACCATGTTTCCGTCTCAGCGTGAGGCCGTGGGCCTCTTTGGTCTCATTTCAGTTGCTGAGACTTCATTTACTTCCACTCCACTGTAATATTTTGGCAGTTAAGCGTAATGCCCTTCGTTTTGCCGAGAAGAACGAGCGCTCGGTGATTTTATTTATTTTTTTCGTTTGAATTAAATGACCTTGGTGACAGAAAAAAGTCCATCCATCTGAATCGCAGGGTTTTTCTTTTAAAATGCTGCAAGAAATCAAATTGATATTGATTTTGCTTTCATTACCTGGGCTGAAAACAATACATTTTATGAGGGAAAGTGTTAATTAGAATATGGTGGTAATCATGAAACACATTAGACTGAAGCCTGAAATGAAAAATCCTCTCCACAAGTATACTTTTACACATTAACATTCGGTTTTAATTAAGTCGTCTCAGCAGAATATTAACGCCGTTCCTCTGGATGTCCTCTCCGCAGGTTCAGGCAGACCCAGACCAAGTCGAAGAAGGACAGTAAGCTGGACCTGTTTGGCTTTGAGGACTCGGAGGCCCAGCAGGAGGAGAACAGTAGCGACAGCGCGGATGGCCGGTCCAGTTACAAAATCAAATACTTCGGTTTCGACGACATGAGCGACAGCGACGGCGCTGAAGATGACGACGGCAGAGCTAAGGAGAGGAGGAGGGCCAAAAAGAAGGCCGCCATCACCACAGCGACCCCGGTGGTCACCATAGAGGAAATGCCAGCTGATGACCCGCCAGATCCGTTTGAAAGGCTGGAGGTCCAGGAGATGCTGGAGGTCCAGGAAAGGCCGGCAGTCAAGGAGAGCAAGAAGAACTCGGAGAAGCAGGAGAGCAGGATACGAACAGGTTAAAACACCAACACTGCCTGACTGATAACGCCGATGTAGTGATGAGGATATCTAGTGAAACCACCTTTTTACAAAATCAGCCAAAGAGCCGTGTGCAAAGTGTTACAGTAACATGAGCAGGCTTGTTGTTTTAATCCTGTGCATATCATCCAATTAATTAAGGAAGGACTGAGCTGAGTATCAAATAACATTCTGATCCCAGCTCGCCGACCTGGATCAGGTGTCTTGATTATGGACCTCTCCTTCAGTTTGACCTCTCCTTCAAGGTCAACACATTGATCTGCAGGTCAAAGTGATGATAATGATTTATAGAGCTACTTAAAAAGCATTCTCCGAGTGCTTCTTGTCTTTTCATATTTAAAATTTCTGATTTAAGTATAATCTGTGGTAACGTAAGCCAACACGACTGAAAAGCATCGGCTCGACTCGCTCACTCGATCTCTTCAGTGTAACACTTGTTGGGAAGGTCCTGTTGTGTTATTTCATGTCTGGCGCCTCTGTTTGCTTCACACTGTGTGTGCTCAGTGAGCAGGGAGAGGGGAACGGACTGCAGCGACAGCAGTGAAGACTGAAATGAAACTCTGGCGAATAAATTGGTCGAATGACATTTATTTGTTTTGCAAAGTTGAAACGATGTTCAAGTTTAGTTGGACGTCGCCTTATATGTGAAGCGATGATAAAATGGGGTTGTTGCACGCCTGCCCTGAGCCTGTTGACACATGCCTCTCTGAGTCTGACTGGGAAAACCCTCTGACACCAGTTTGCCAGTCGCGCTGTTTCTGGAACAGCCTTTTAAAGAGAGAGTGAGATTCTTAGCGGTCCCCCAGTGAACACTGATTGTTATTTTGTCATTATTTTAAGGTCACATCATAGAGTCTGTAGCTACGACAGTGTGCCGTAATTCCATATGAAATGGAATAAGATGAGAGATACTTCATTTATTCCTAAAGTAAGGAAGTTACTGTGTAACAGCAGCCAAAACATTAAGCACAGCTTGTTTAAAAAGGGAAATGCAAAGATTTTAATAGGTTTGAACAGTTTATTTTAGTGGGTTAGCGTCACAAAATACACCAACACATTTTGCCCTGCACCTCATTCAGCTCGTAGGGTTTTTTCTTTTTGTGTCTCTTGCACACTAAAGCAAACACCTTTTACTACATCAAACTCTGAGTCTCTGAATCTGGATTTTCCTTTTTATTACAGTATTTCCTTCTATGAGCGCAGGTGGTTTGAGGAGCATTCACATTACTCATCTTAAATGCAGAAGAATATAACGGCTCAATAGAATATATTTACAAAACGACAAGACGAAAAAAGCTGAATAAAGTAAAAATGGCACGATGGGGTGGAATAAAACTGGAGCTGTGTGTGCTTTTCTTGTTGTTTTGTGTATGGATAAACATTAGAGAAAGCCAACACGCCAGCATAGACTGAACACACAGACACACGCACAAACGGTCACACTCTAACAACAAACACAATCAGCTAATCCTGTTTCACTATCCAGCAGGCGCTCACTGTTAGGACTGCTGGAAATGAGCTAAAGCTCACAAACACACAGTTTCATTTGACCTTGTTTCTAATAACATGTTTTTGTTTTTTTTTTCTCTCTCATGTGGAAAAACTCCTGGATTTAAACATGATGAGGAAGCGTGTGCTTTCAGATTCAGGCAGCTCATGAGCATATTGCTTCTTTCTATGTGTGCTGTTAAAAATAATTAGTTTGGCCAGGAGAAGGGCTTTAAAATGTTAAATAGATGTGACATAATCTCAAATTTAACTACATCCCTGTTTCCCTGCAGATGTCCTGGACTTCTCAGAGGACGGCCTCAGGGTGGTGGCCAGCGGCCCGAGGAGGCCGCCTCAGGGCAAACCTGCAGAGAAGAACCCGGACACCCTCCGGAGGATCTTCAGTGCACAAAAGAAGGTCAGACGTGACACCGCTGCTGAGTCACATGAGGGTTCGCAGTGTTTATGTGACAGGCTGAGTGACTTAAGTGTGTTGAAATGTCACCTGGATGCACTGCAAACGTGTGGGCCAGGAAATCTCGTGCAGAGAGCCAGACTAAAACGTTATTTTGCCTTTATTTAACCAGGAAGCCCCTTGGCAGTAAAATCCTTTACAACGGAGACGGGTCCAAAGAAGCACACAGTTACAGAGCTGCAAAGACATGAAACAGAAACATCAGAAAACCTGGAGGATAATAGAAAGTCTGGCTCAGCAGTTACACAATAAAGGTCATACAAGTAATGGTCTAGTTAAACTTAAGAGTTAGGATTTGAGGAGCCACTGAGAAGAGCCAAAATCATAATAAGGTTCATACATTATGGATTAGTAAATAAAATCTACTGGTGCTGTTGTCTCCTTTAGGCTTAGTTAGAGGCCAAGTAGCAGATCATGACACACAGTGGTAATATTCGTGCTGGATAATGAGAACAAAGAGTCAAAGTGTCACCATAATTATAATCAGGAGCATTTAACAAAGTGCTCACTAGAAGAAAGCGTGTCATCCAACCTGATAGCAAACATTTGTAGGATGAATGAGAGTGAAGAGCCCGTAAAACCAATCGGTGAACATCTTCATAAAACAAGAATTCAGACAGGATGAGCGGATGAAAATCAGCTGAAACCAAACACAAAGGAGTTTCATCAAGAAGCTCGTTAATCCATACGAACCTCTTCAGAGAAACCTCCTCATCTCTAAATGTAAAACCAGGACTTGTTACAGAAAGAGATCTCAATGTACCTGCGGGGACGAGACTGTCCACCCACGTCCTGTATGACTCAGTACTGTGTGTGTGTGTGTGTGTGTGTGTGTGTGTGTGCGCGTGTGTGTGTGTGTGCGCGCGGGGGCGGGCAGAGCTGAGGTTTATCAGTGCATCGATGAGGGACAGACAGAGTTGTTTCTGAACATTTCTTGACTCCTAGTCTTTTATTTATCTGCCTGCTAATGGCCTCTACCTCCCCGTCTGCAAATCAGACTATTGATCTCATAAGAGCCGGGTCCCCGTTTCATAGCGAAGACGGATCGATGCTAGCGAGCCGCAGCGGTGGAAGTGCACATCTTAATATTACTGTAAATGAGTTGCCAGCGTCTCATACCTGAGGCGGTGTTTATCTCCTGTCCTCTCATCAGGTGAAAAACTTGAAGTGAGAGATTAATTGGACTTACTTGCGTTAAACTGTAGGAATGTTTTTAATCAGGCCTCTCTGCCGCTTCCGTACTTTTCCGAGTTTGTCCTAATGAGCTCTGCGACGCCTCTCTATTACAGCCGCGTGTTAATTGTGTTCTCTTTAGTTTGCAGGCGTTTTAACTTTGTTTGAAAAGGTGACGCGTGATTATCGTTTTAATTAGTAAGACTGATTTCTGCATCCAAATTAGTTTTGCGGCAGCGTGTCAGGATTTGTTGGAATGTGGTAATTTGTACCAGAGTTTCTGCCTCTGGAGTTAATAACGCAGGCTGTTTTTGCTCCGCCGATTGTCCTTTTAGTGCCCTATCTTTGGGAATCTGCTGATCCAGTATTGTTTTCCCCTCACTTCAACATGCTGCAAATGCATTGGAGTCATCTCATTATAAGGTCGTGTAAGGCAAAGGGCCGCTGCAGCACTGTGAGCAGACTCAGCAGAGCCAATAAAGGAATTAAAGTTGTAGCAGAAATCCTGAAACTCGATTAAAAAGAAAGATGTGTTGATCGCAGCTGATCTTATTTGCCTCATACAACCTCATATGCTCTTCCAGCATGTCAGGTGGGTCCCACGCCAAAATGATGTATGTGAGGCATTCTCTAAATTAACTTTCATTTCAGTGGCAGGGGTTTTCCACCTGGGAGTTGTTCTTCCATCCCATCTTTGCAGCTGGAGACTTGCTTTCAGCTCAGGATTCGTTGAATGTTCGATGTCTCTTATACTGTCAACAAACCCTCAAGTTAAGAAAAAAATCTGCAGTTCCTCTAATGTCCACTCGAGGCTCCCTCTAAAAGTTAAGGTTGAATTTTGCAGCAGGCAAAGACTCCATGGTGTTCTTCTTATTGCTCACCTGTTTATATTTTCCTATAGAGGCATGACTGCTTTCAGTGATAGCTAGCTGTGTTTTAGCTTTTTGAGTTTTCATGGCCTCCTTTCTAATTATTAGGGTTGGACGAATATAACGACTACTTTTTACAAGGGGGATTTATTTATTTGATTGCCCATGCCCGATACATCCTTTGGCTTTAAACCAAATAAAAGACGTAAACGTAAGAAATCCCAAATTGGTGACTTTATTTATTTATTTATTTTTTAGCGCTGTCAGCGTTAATGCGCCGTAATCACGACTAAAGCGATTAACAATAAACCCATCTGGAGTCAAAATCCCTGAAATGTCTCTTGTCAACGCATTTTGGCAGTTTGTCCTAATTTTGTTAATTCTGCGGTCAAGATGGGTTGAGAGCGTTAAAAATTGTAATCGTGATGACCGCGTTTAAGCTACGTTAGCGCTGACAGCGTTTTTTTGTTTTTTTGGGGGGGGGGGGATTAGTTCGTCTATGTTTGCACGACTTCTGTGTTGTAAACGCACAAATCAGTCCGCGTGATTACATTGCTCCGCCCATCAAAAAGTCTGCACATGTGCGAATATATCGTCCATCGGCGATTGTTGGACTGATGATTGCAGGTTGGAAAATTTGTACATATTGCCCAACCCTACTAATTATATCTAAACTTTACAGTCATACCTCATCGATCTCCGATACATACAGGTTGTATGACATGAAAAAGGAACTTTGGAGGTGGGAAACATACTAACTTCACACCGAATCAGAAGACACTTTAAAACTGAAATTCCAGCAGCCTTCTTTTATATACAGGCTTTGCTTTAGAAAGGGGAAATGCTTTGCTCATTTTGCTCCTCGTGTCTTCTGCATAAACGTATTTATTGCACTGCAGTCTAGTTGCACGCTTTGAAATGACCTGATTGGTTTGCTCTGATAGTCTGAAGCCTGTCCTGAGTATGAGATAGCTTTTGAATCTGTGCACCTGCAGAGAACTTTTGAAGTGCCAAAGTATGAAGTTAATTTCCTCCCTGTTACAGACAAGCAGTAATGGCATTAGAAGACACGGTGCCCATAGGAGCATAATAACGCACTTAATGTACTCTCTCATCCTCTCTTCTTCTCCAGTTTCATGCTCTGACTCCTAAAATAACTTTCCTCCCTCTCAGTTGAATTTCTGTCTCCATCGCTTTGTCTTGACCGCTTCATCATACTTTTTACCTCCCTGTATTACCCCCTCCTCCGGGGCGCAGTACAGCCCAGATCTCGCTCCATCTCCCATTAACGTGATCGAGAGCGAGAGAGGAGTGCAGCTCATTATAAAAATAATAACCCTCGGAAGTGAGCGGCCTACGGTGGAGTCGTCAGAACTCTGCTTTGATTACAGTAAACTGTACGTCTGTGCCATCAGATGAGCCTGGGCGTTGTTAGGTTATTGAGCTGAGGACTCTGGGAGATATTAGATGTTACCATAATGACAACACTTGGACAGGCTCATCCATATTTAGGAGATGGCGCTGGCTTTGTTTGGGGAATGTTTTTAAGGGACGAGTGGTTATTACATCCATAACAGTGACCCTCTCCACTGTCCTAATGTCGTTCATTCCACTGCGGTACCATAAAGACTCATTGTCATTGTATAAAATCTACAAAATTACCACACACACACACACACACACGAGGATGGGTGCTGGGGGTGAAACAAGCACACAACAGCATAACTGGAGCGTGCCTGCTCTTTAATACGCGGCATCGCCGCCTTAACTTCCATGGTTCGGTCACACGGAGCTGGTATCCGCTGGATGGAGACGTTCACATAGGATTTGGTCTGCTGCTGTGCAGGTGGCAAAGCACCAACTGTGCGTGTGCTCTAAGCAGTGAGCTTCAGAGAAGGATGACAGGAATGAGTAATCACGCGTCCTGCCGACGGACAGTCACGATGACGTCGCCACGGCAAAGTTTTTTTTTGTCATTGCAGTCCTGATGTTTTATATAAAATAAACTGATGTTTTTCACCCAATTTATCTGCACTAGTTTAATTTCAGCTCATTGTTGGAGTCTTTACTGCAGACTGAGTGTTATTTACGGCCCAAACACGCAGAGAGGAGCGGACAGACGGGAGAAATGAAACGATATTCATCAAGTTAACATCAACGTGTTACGTTGGCGCCAGTGCAGCGAAAGCTTCCCAATCAGTGGTAACTGAGCATAATGAGAGGGAGAAGCTGACGGGGAGAGAAAAGTTTATCAAAGAAAATCTGTAGGCATGCGTGAAATGTCTCCAAACTGTTGGCCCTTTGCTCTTCGCTTTCTCAGTTCCATGTTCACTCTGGCACTGGGCGCTGGTGGGAAAGCCAGAATCAGAGAGCTGTCCGAACCAAATATGCTCCCCGCTCTACACTAGTTTCATATTCCGATCATGGTTTTCCTGCCATTCTGACCCCTCCGGCGAAGTCGGGATAACTAATTCACGAGGTTTGGCAGTGAAGTTGTAGTTTGCTCCTAATGCACACCCGCAATGCCAAAAACAGCGTGTTTTTGTTTTTTCTTATATTTTTAATCTGGCCCATAGCAGAGACACGGCACGTTCACCCCCCTCTCATCTGTCCCATACTTCTTAGCAGCAGGTGGGCGGGGCGGGTGGGCTGGGTGTCTGCCTGTGTCATTCAGATTACTGTCGCAGGCTTTAATTTGGTGTGTTGATGTTCCAGCACAGCAAAGCTCATCCCCAAACTCCCCTTTGTCTCTGCTTATTAACCCCGCGGTGCAGAAATCCCCTCCCGCCCCACCTCCTCACCGCTCTTCTCCTCAGCCAACTCTCTCCGCTCGTCCTCTTTTGTTTTTCATTATGAATGCCCCGGCAACCACCAACCACAGGTTTGGCAAAAATATACAAAGAGGACAGGAGATGAGCCAAGGATGAGGGTGGACGGTGGCGTGGGAGGGTGTGTGTGTTTGTTTTTTAAGTGTGTGTGCGTGTGTGTCCTGCTGTTTGATCAACGCTGGCAAACTCTGCTCAGTTTAATGCGCTTCCCCTCCTCCGTTTCTGCTTCACCCTGAGCATCAGTTTCTATCCACTATGTTCTTTTATTTATCTGCTCTCCTCGATTGTTTCAAGTCGATTTTATTTATTGATTTTTATTCCAAAAGTTCTTTTAAAAAATCATAAAGATGCAAAAGAACAGTTGGTCCACAGTGAACAGCAAAGGCTTCTGTCTGGTGACACAATAAAAATACACAACTTGAAATATTGAATTTAATATTTTTAGAAATTTGGAGAAAATCAGGAGTCAGAAAAGGTTTAAAAATATAAATTAAGTCAGTTTTCTTCTTCTTCCCCCCCCTGAGGACGGCACGTCGACTGCACGTGTGCAGAAACGCATGTCATACTGGTTATAACAGGTTCCAGATAAATGGAGCAGAGTTCACAACAGCTGCTTAGTTTTTGTTCTCATTTAAAATAAATATTGACCCTGTACCATATTGCCCTAAAAATCCTCTGCTGTGGGTTCTCACATTAAACACTTTGGTTCAGAACATGTCTGGATTCGAGCGTCTTGGTTTCTGTCTGTTATCCACCAAACTCTCCTGAATTTGAGATGCTTTGCTTTAGTAACAGTTGAATTATTCAGTGTAATCTTCTCACACTTTAGTTTTGTTTGGTTTGTTGGCTCCGGTTTTGAAGCCTTGACTTTAAGTACGGTGTTAGATTTGTACAAGTGCATCCTTTTGCTGGTGCAGTGCAAACACACACATATTTGTGTGCTCAGTAGCATCCCACGACACAGCAGGGCTCGTTGTTTGTCAGGTATTTCATTAATACTGCTGTAAAAAGCACCCACAGCACAGTGCACGCTGAAGCCTCAAGTGGCCATTTGAGGAACTGCATGTCTGTTTCCAGCTTCTGCGATGTTTGTGTTTTTATACGCTTGTTTGTTTTTCAGTCTCCCACCAAAGCGGTGTACAACGCCAGGCACTGGACATTGGAGAGCGAAGAAGAGCCCCCTCCATCTTTCTTCGCGCGATCACAGACGACTCCCGTAAGTCTCGCTTTCAGACCAAACATTCGATTTCAGCCTGCATCAAAAACAAAGCAGCTGCAGCTTACTCATGTCAACCTTGCTCCGTCTCCAGGCCTCAGCCTCGGCTGGAGGCTCCAGTAAGGAGCCCTCTAACTCTCAGAAGGACGATGGTGTGTTCAAGGCTCCGCCCCCTCCTCCAAAGGTCACAAAGTGTGTCACTGTCCCTACAGATCCATACCAGGACACAGTCACTGCACTCAAGTGTCACAAAGAACATAAAGAGGTGCACAGAAAATGTTCTCCTTGAGCTCACTCCACGTCACGCTGAAGAAACACCAGAAACATCAACATGTCTCTCATTGTGCTTTGCAGCTGTACACAGTCGTCCAACACGTGAAGCATTTCAACGACGTGGTGGAGTTCGGGGAAAACCAGGAGTTCACCGATGACTTTGAATACCTAGCTACTGGTTTGAAGAGCGGACAGCCTCTCAACACGCGATGCCTTAGGTGAGTCTCCACGTTCCATGGGAAGTTAAAATTTTCCCATATTTACCAACAACAGCCAGTGATTACAGGTGATATTTACACCCCTCGTACACTCACTTTCTGGTTATAACAACAATACAAATGAGATGGAACCAGCTGTGGAGGTTGCCTTGCAGTGTCTAACATGCATCAGGGTTCAGATTTGGGAAGTGGGATAAAAAGTGTTTGAAATTTGGGATGAGCATCGGGGCGCTAATGAAGGAGGCAGAGCGTTACATTTTCAACATTTAAACCTCGTTTTCACACTTAAAAACACTCATTTTGTGTGATTGTTATTTTGTGTTGATGTTCTGTGTTGTGTCTTTAGTGTCATCAGCCTGGCTACACGCTGCGCCATGCCCAGCTTCAGGATGCACCTCAGGGCCAGAGGGAAGGTGGCTCAGGTCTTCAAAACGCTCAACGATGCCCCACAGCACCCGGTGAGGATCAGCAGCTGAGCCCCGACTCAGTGCTGTTCACTTTTGTTATTTGTTGTTTTACATCCAAAATTCAGAATTCGTTGTTTAACAGAATGAACAAATAATTTGGTGAGAACTGATTCTGGGTCAGGTTAGTGAGTAAATACGCTGAAATCCAGTGTCTGTAATCTGGAAACAAATGTTTAAAAAAAACCAAAGAAGGCGACCTCTGAGAGAGCTGAAGGAAGTTTGAGAACAACAGTAAATAATTTAAAGTTTCTTTTTCTGTCTCCTCTGCAGAACTTGGCTCTGTGTACAGCCTCTCTCATGTACATCCTGAGCAGAGACCGGCTCAACATGGATCTGGACCGGTCCTGCCTGGACCTGATGATCCGCCTGCTCGAACTGGACCAGGACCAGGGGGGCGGGAATGGGGCGGACTCCACGGTCCATTTCAGTGCCAAGGAGATCGCCAAAATAAAGGAGAAGATCAGGAAGCTGTGCGACACGGTGCACAACAAGCACCTGGACCTGCAGAACATCACGGTACACAAACGCACGCGGCGGCGACGTTAAAATTACACGTGTTCAGAGGGTTTATTTTGAGGGCGGAAAAAGCTTTGAGCGATTATTTCGACTGCTCCAGTCGGGGTGAGTCACAGACTCCCACATGTGTCAGGATGTTTCTCACAGATCTGGTAGAGCTGAGCCAGAAAAACACAAAATTCAACTTCGACAACCACAGGAAGCGGCCCACGGTGCACACAATAACTCCAACGTGTTAAACGTGTGAAGTGATGCTTGAGAGTTTAGATTTAAGCTCCTGACTCCTCCTCCTTCTCCCTACAGACGGGTCATTTGGCCATGGAGACGTTGCTGTCTCTGACTTCGAAACGAGCAGGTGACTGGTTCAAAGAGGAGCTGCGGCTGCTGGGAGGACTGGACCACATAGTAGACAAAGGTCGACCATTACACAGAAGTCCAGCAGAAAGAGGAAAACTGTCAAGCGTTTCATTTCTCACCTCGTGTCCTTGTTTTGGTTTCTCTGCCCACAGTGAAGGAATGTGTGGATAACTTGAACCAAGAGGACGATAAGGAGAAGCTGGTGTCGTCTTTGTGGGGGGCTGAGCGGTGTTTACGCGTGCTGGAGAGTGTAAGTGCCAAATCAAAATAAGAAAAGACGTGACAGGGTTTTGTTTTTAAAGTCCACTTCTGTTCTTTTTTATAAGCCTGCGAGGCTCAGAGCAAAATGTAATTGGAAATAAAAAAGAGCAATAAACACACATTATTACTTTGCTGCCAAAAACAGAGAATATAAAGTATCAAAGTGAAAAGAAGCGTTCAGTTAAACTCGGCTGGTGCGAACAGGCGAGGAAGTTTGAGCCGACATGCTTCCTTCGCTGGGAGACGTGTTTGTTGTTCTACACAAAGACAAATTAAATTATGGGAGGGGGAAATGAACTGTGAGGAAACCTTATTAAAGTTAAAGGCCTGCTGACGTCCACTTACTCAAATGTTTTGTACCAGTGACGACCGTGACAAGCAGACCACCGACTACAACCGCTCAGCTCCCTGAGTGTGGCAAAGTGGCATCGCTGCACAAATGCTGTTTACACCCCTGTGCCCCTCCCGATCACATAGTACGACTACGTTAAATCTGTAGTGTTTATTTATTTATTTATTTATTTACAGCTGAGCCAGAAAGCACCAAAAAGTTTGGTCTGGCCAAAAACATCCAAACAACATAAATGCCTCCTTTCCACGAGCACCTGCTCTGCTCGGCTCCACTCGCCTCTGGTCGTTTTCTGTTACGACTGAGTACCACTTAAATAAGATAAGATATGATAAGATAAGATAACCTTTATTAGTCCCACACGTGGGAAATTTGTAAAATAGGGTGCTGTTGTTATAGCAACGCAGACCAAAAGCCCCGTACCGTCACGGCAATGGAGGACGCCGAGGTGATGCTAAATCAGTGCTGGACCATGGCACTGGTTTGTGTGCGGTCATTTCCCTCGTTGTTTGGGGGTTTGATTCTTGCGGAGTCGCCGCTCTCATGACTCATCTAGTGATGTCACTCCCTGGCCAATCAGCAGTTTGCTGTCTGTTTATTGCATGCTCAGCTTGCTTGGATCCCCACCTGAGCAGGTAACAAAACCAGTGTCTGGTACCAGGCATTACCACCTAATGAGCAACGCTAAAAACCAAGTCAAGCCAAGCTGAGTAGGTACTTGTGGAAAAGAGGCTTAAGATGATACTGATGAAGATTTAGGTTCTTCCTTGCTAGCATAAAACTACTGGTTCTTTTGAACCATCAATGAGCTATTTGCTGACTTCTTTGATCGTACAGCTGGGGCAGTTTGATTAGACGTGGAGGTCTGGGTCCCACCCGCTCAGTCACGTTGAAGCTTCTGTCAGCTTCTGCTCGTCGTCACGTTTCCCGACATGTTTGTTCAGAAAAGGTTTAACACCTGTTTTGATGTTTGAAAATCAAAACCATCGCTCAATTTGACAGTTGGCTTGAACGTGATGATGGTGTTTCAAACGTATTCTGTTTGGAGAAGCGTCCTCACACTGGAGCAGAGAGCCAGGGTAAAAATATGAAGTCAAGTTAAAGTAAAATCAGCGAGTTCATTGGTGCCCTCCTGCTGACTGTGTGTTTGCACTCATAGGTGACCGTCCACAACCCCGAGAACCAGAGCTACCTGATCGCCTACAAGGACTCGCTGCTCATCATCTCTTCTGCAAAGTGAGTGATTACACGCGCTCCTCACCCCTGACGTGTTCGTGTGGAGCCGCTCGGCTCTGTGTGCTTAGATTCAGCAGTTTTATCAGGTGGCACGTCTGCTGAAAACTACTTTGTACTCGCTGTTTTGTTGCCTTTTCCTCTCTTATCATCTTTTTGTGCCGTTCCAGTCGGGTTTCTGAGCAGAGATGGACGTAAGCTCTCCACTGTTATTGTGAAAATCAGTAAATGTGGTGATGTAACAGCAGAATCTTTAAACCCGGTCACATTGAGCCCAGATTACCTCAGCTGCTGTATATCCTGTGTGTGTCATCGCCATCATCTTTTTGTTGCTTCATTTCCTGGTTGTGACATCCTGTCAGTCATAGCGGTGACCTTTGGACCCTGACCCTGACCCCTGCTGTCAGCAGAGTCTCCGCTTTGGTCTCTGTTCATTCTTTAATGTGTTTTAGTCGTCGAGGTGTTCTGATTCATGCAGACAGACCAGATTTTGTGCGTTTACGGTTTATTTTATACATTGGTTGAATTTAATTATAATTCATACTCAATAAACAAAGAGAACTTATTAGTTTACAGCTGGCTGTGTCAGCGCTGCTGTCTACAGCAGTGAAATGCTCTCACCTGAATCTTTGGCCTGCGGGAGGGGCTTAACGCAGTCACCTGGAGAACATGCGCGGCACAGCGAGGCCCAGCTGATCCGACTACGTAAACATGAACCGGTCAGGTGAGCACCTGACGTCAGCCCAGCCTCGGGTCCCTCCGCCGGTAAACTGAAGCTCCTCTCAGCTGCAGAATGATGCACTGATCTCTGTACTCACTGTTCATCAAGTCAAACTCCAGCATCTGTCGCGCTGCGCTGAGTTAATTTACCTTCTCGCTCCTCCTGCGTCCTTTGTGTGACCGGACCTTCGCCCTCTGCAGAAGGTCTGCAGTGAGGGTGGGGGTCGAGGATGATGAGGATGAAGGTCGAATGGCTCGACAAAGAGCTGCTGTTCCCTCGGGCGGGTGACACAGGCCTCAGTCTGAGCCTTCAGCTG
Organism: Simochromis diagramma; assembly: GCF_900408965.1. Taxonomy (NCBI): domain Eukaryota; kingdom Metazoa; phylum Chordata; class Actinopteri; order Cichliformes; family Cichlidae; genus Simochromis; species Simochromis diagramma. The sequence continues at coordinate 2,071,162 of NW_024387458.1, read as the reverse complement.
TCCGCTGCGCTAACTCGATTAACCCCAGAAACTGCGGGGTGAGTGGGAGAGCGAGCACCGCCATCTAAGCTCTCTCTCTCACACACGCACGCAGCTGAAACTGTGAAGTTACTCTCACACACTCCAACAGTGTTTACTCTTCATCACTCTCCTGTTTTCCTCCTCTTCCTCCTGACTCCTCCTGGTTCCCGCACACGCTGCCCTCATTGTTTCAAACCAAACTCGACCCTGAGCTGCTTTGAGACTTTCAGCTGTCTGCAGGATTAATTTAATAAGCCCCGTAACAACCCCATCTCACACACACACACACACACACACACACACACACACACACACACACACACACACACACACACACACCCCCGTCCTTTTGCTTATTGACGAGCCTCGTCTGCATCTGGACACAAACGCATCACTCTGTTAAATTAAGCAGAGCGAAATGTAAGAGTTGTGAATATGAAGCCTGTCACAGGGCGCCCAGCTGTGTGCTGCACCCTCTTCTCCTGACCCGGACTCATTGCTGATAGAATTATCATGTAAAGGAAGTTAATGATGCTCCTTGTTTTATTTTTGCCTGCACTTGTTGTCTTGACTGCATTTCACTGTAAGTGAACCAGAAGAGTGAAAGCCCAGCTTAAGGCCAGACTTAGCAAATCTGGAACTGTTGAACTCTGATGAAGCACCTCTGAGCTGCAGCGAGACGATGAATGCGATGAGCTTGTTCGGTCCTGGTGTCGGTTCCACGCCCCATAAATGGGAGATTTAAGGCAGGAGGGACACTCGGCATAAACTCTGTGTCGGAGCAAACCTGCTAACAGGGCCGTCTGTAGCGTGTTTTAACAGATGGATGTAGCCACCATACAGTCACATCTTTGACCCTTTTTGTCTCAGTGTTAGTATTTTGGTCACAATCATGTTGGGTTTTCCACCCAGAGGCACTTAGCTGAGCTATCAAACCACCCAAACAGTGTTGTTCATCACACAGATAACCTGGAGCTCAGACTTCTCGGATGGTCTTTGAGCAAATTTAACTGCACAGCAGGTCTTATTATTTGACAGACAATTGCATTAAAATGCTCTAAAAGGCTACAGTAGCACAAGCACGGTGCAGAGGTGCAGTTCACTGACGGCCATCCGTGTCAGTACAATGAGTCGCGCACCTAATAATGCAAACTTTAAGCCTTAAAACAGTTTAAATGTCTTGATTTTCAGAAAGGGGTCGATTGAGAGGACTAAACCGTATTTCTGTATCAGGCTGTGAACATGTTTATTCCTGCTGTACAGTTGGATATTTGAACACTGCAGTCTGTGGGGACTGACTCACTCATGGAGCCGGCCCCGAGTGGACATTTGAGGAACTGCAGTTTTTAGCATTTGCAAGTTTCCACGTTAATTTTCCAAAGGTGGACCAAGTATTTCTGCCTCATTTTTAGATTCATGTCTAAGTAATTTCTCCTCTGTACCCCACAATCAGTTTCCTGTGACGCACCACCTGCCATTTTTTTTTTTTTTTTTTTTTTTTTCTTCCTCTCGTTGTGTCCTGATGTTCAGACTCTGGTTTCTGCTCTGTTTTCAGTCACCACTGTCATTAGATTTAATTTGGTTATTTACATCAGGCTGCTGCCCTGCCTTGCCCCTCTGCGGTTGCAGCCGTCCTCAAGAAAGAGTGTGTGTGTGTGTGTGTGTGTGTGTGTGTGTGTGTGTGTGTGTGTGTGTGTGTGTGTGTGTGTGTGTGTGTGTGAATGCTGCTCTGTTTTATGATGGAGTAGAAAAGGAAAGAGGCGAGTCATGTTCAGACATCTGGATGTGAGCGCAGTTTGCACTGATGACGATCGAGTGACTGTAAATGAAAAGGAGGACCAGGTGAACCCGCACGGACCGGCTCTTTTTAGCTTGAATTTCTTGGTAACACAAAGGTTTATGGGACATTTGTTCAGAGTTATCAGTGTGCAGCCCTTTCAGTTATGTGTTTAGCACTAGGTCAGTAAGGTCAGTAATTATTTGGAAGAAATATTGAGTCTAGTTGTGTGAAGTTACCGGGCCTCTCTTTGTCTGTCAGGGCGCTGAGCAGGTGTGAGGAGATGATCCAGCGTTACAGCAGGGAGGTGAAGTCCGACAGAGCCGCGGTGGGGAAAGCGGTGGAGGACTGCATGAGGGCCATCATAGGAGTCCTGCTCAACCTGACACATGACAACGGTCAGTGCACCAAAACACTCCAAACACACTTTACTGCGGCTTATTGAAACACTTAAACATTATTAATCTGACGGATAAACGTGTGTGAAACTCCGTCTGCAGAGTGGGGCAGCACGAAGACGGGAGAGCAGGAGGATTTGATAGTGACGGCTCTGAACTGTGTTCTCAAAGTCCCTCAGTATCTTCCTCAGGAGCAGAGGTTCGACATCAGAGTACTGGTGCGTATAAAACATGAGTGATGTGACCGTTTCCATCACAGGTTTGGGTTAAAATTAGACTTAAAGTGGTATTAATGATGACAGCAGTGAAAACAGAGTTAAAATGACTGACCCATGAGTGCCACTGTGTGTTTGCTGCGTTCAGGGTCTGGGTTTGCTCATCAACCTGGTGGAGTACAGTGCCAGGAACAGGTACTGCCTTATGGAGATGGAGATGGAAGGGGGCCAGGGTCCCTGCGACTCCACCGTCCTGCTCAACCCTCAGCACCAGGACATCGCCAGCACGGGCCCGCTGAGCGCCATCGCTGCTCTTGTACAGGTACAAACTCAGGAGTGGATGGAAAAACCCAAAGAAGAGTGCGACTGAAGTGAAGTCGCCACTTTACAAACATAAATGTCCATATTTGAGGAACAAACTATCAAAATGTTTTGTTTTTGTAAATCCGGTTATTTATTTATTTTTAGTTTTCGTTTGTATTAAAACTTTCTGCAGCTCAGAGAGGAGCGAGTGTGGATCTGCTGCACTCTCTGTCACTTCAGTTGGTTTATTTCACCAGAAAAGGGGAAATTTCCCTCCCAGAATAGGCTCTAAAATAATACTGGATGCTTTTAAATTCTTTCTCACATGCCGACCTTCATTCAGCTTCATCTCGGTGCTCAGTGTGGACCCTTCTCAGTTTGGAAGGAGAAAATAAACCTTTGTATGAGCGACGTCTCGTCGTGGGTAGTTTTTGGTTTTGGAGTTTAGTTTTCTGCTTCCCTCTAAAACAGTTAAGATCAGACTGAATTGAATTTGTCTCCTGGTGTTCAGACGATTCACAGCATTAAAAGAAAAGGCTGATCATTCCCTCACTGCGTCTTTGATTAATGGAGCACAAACATGATTAATGTCTGCACCAGCAGCTGCTGTGAGGAATATTTCAAGCTCACTTTTATGTTTTAGCGTGAAAATTAATACTCGCGTGATCCTCGGAGTTGAGTTTGTCTCGTCTGCGTTTTGTTCTCTTCTGCCGTCTTACTCAGCGTTTCCCATGAGCACCATTAAGTCGGTCCTAAATATCAGTCACTGCCTGTCAGGAAACCATCTGTGAACTGTTTTCATAGATGTCGTTTCTGCATTTGAAAAGTGCATCAACCTGCTCTTTTTTTCTGTCCAGCAGGGGGCGACCCCTCTGCTGTAAAAACAATCAGATGCTATCGAAATCTGAGAGGAAGTTATTGGGAAACTTTGGCTAGCTTCAAATCTTATTGAACACAAAATGATGATCGTGTATATACAGCCTATAAATCGCTTGGCGTTGGTTCTGATGTTCTCTGTCGCCCTCAGCTGTTCCTGCAGCGGGAGCGGGCCGCCGTCCTGGCCGAGGCCCAGACCGACGACCTCATAAAGGAGGCGCCGAAAGCTGCTTTGGACCAGAGCGGCCAGTGGCAGGAGACGGGCGGCGAGATCCAGTGGGTCGCCAACGACAACGACTCCGACAAACAGGACGAAGGCAAGAAGAAGAAGGAGGACGAGGAGGACGAGGAGCTGGACCTAAACAAAGGTACAACCAGAGTGTGGCTTTGATCACTCCTGACGATCGTTACCATCGAGCAGCAAAAAGTGAGACATGATCCTCGTTTCTGTCCCAGCTCTGCAGCATGCAGGGAAGCACATGGAGGACAGTATTGTGGCCTCCTACACGGCACTGCTGCTGGGCTGCCTATGCCAGGGGAGCCCGGTGAGTCTGACACACACACAGTTGTGTATCTGTAAGTTGAGAAGACGTCACCCTGACTCATTTATTTCCTGGAGACTAACATCAAAACATGAATGAATTGCATGCTGGGTATGTGCTTTTTGTCCCCATAATGCGACTCTGACAGATTTGTGTGTCTGTAGGCAGTTTCTCAAAGTTTTCACCTGCATTTTAAACACAGTAGAAACACATTTACCCTCAAAAACACATAAATGCAGCCTCATGACACACTGAGGCGTACAGTTCACAGCAGCACTTGTTGTTCTGAGGCTTCAGAGCTCGTTTGGATTTGTCTGATTCATCTTCGTGTGTGTGATTGATTTCTTTTGACTGTCCTGCAGATGAATGTGACTACTGTGAGAGAGAACCTGCCTAAAGGAGATTTCTCCATCATGACAGAAATGCTGAAAAAGTTCCTCAACTTCATGAACCTCACTGTGAGTCACAGCTTCAATAAAAGAATCCCTGTAATGTGTTTAGTTCTGTTCTAGTGAGCACGGAGAGAAAAGTCCTGATGACTCTGAATATGTTTGGGGATCATTTATTTATTTTTTTAAATTAAAGCTTAAAACTTCTTGTGGAGATGATCATCGTTTTACATAAAGAAATGTAAAAACAAAAATGTTGAAATTTTGACCCCTGGCCTTTTTTATAAGCTAGTTTATCAAATCACCGTATATCCTGCTCATGTTGGACACATAAACCCGGAAGCGCGGGTCGTTTTACCCAAATACATGAAGGAGGGAAGATTTCAGAACCGAGCGAGTTTGTAGGAACGCATCAGAGCTGCGAAAAAACACGGTATAAAGGATGGACGTCGCTACGCTGACGCCAACTATTCTGAAGCCATCTTGTCACAAAAAACTGGATGTGACAAGGAGGGGTGGGTCTCATCCTGAAATCACTTGCTCATTGGCTAAAGACTTGTCAATCACAAGCCATTAGCCAATGAGCAAGCACCACTGGCTTTGTTGAAACGTGGTATGACCAAGATTTACGAAAGCAGGAAATTGTGTACTGAGGCTTAGACGGGGAGCCGTTTTCCCATAGGATGCTTTAGGACCAGAAGTCGACTTGCAACCACAGTTATCGCCATCTGGTGGTCATCAGATAGAATGCAGGTTTTTAGGCACTTCGGAACTGGCTTTGTTTTTATGAATGAAGCTACATCTACGCTTGTTTTCACTGTGAAGGCAGTAAAAACGGCGTATATTTGCTCTGACAGCATACTGGCTGTTATGCGTTACATTAATGGACACATTAGCTACAATTCCAGCATTTGCTTGTTCAACATAATGTGTTTATACATCGTCATTACCTCCAAGCAGAACTATCACAGCTGTTGCTGACTGCGAAACGTAGTCGCTGTTTCACAAAGGTGGACGTGAGGCTGCTGTAAGTCCAGACTAACGCAACGCTGAAACTCGTTCCACAATATCAAACTGATATATTCTGATTAGTGTTCGACGTAATCCTTCATCTGCCCTGTGCTGCTCTCCGCCCGGCGTCTGTCAGACGCAGACTAATGAGAGAAAATGCTCATTATTCAACGACGATTATCAGACAAGTTTATTCAAGAGTAAAATCTGTGATTTAAATAAAAAACCAGCAGTGAGTTTGTTGAAATGGTGAGAAAGAAACGATCTGCACGTCTAATTTTCCAGGTGTGTGTTCGTTCGTTCGTTCGTTCTGACCCCTGCTTCCTCTCTGCAGTGTGACGTCGGCACCACAGGACAGAAGTCCATCTCCCGGGTCATTGACTATCTGGAGCACTGCTAGAGAGAAGTCTGTCTCAAATACGTACTCACACAAAAAGACACATGCAACACAACCATCTCCTTCATCATCGTTACCACCATCACCACCACCTCAGAGTCGACCGCTGGAGTAAACTAACGGGACGTCGTCCTCTTCCTCCTTTTAAAGGAGCTTCACCTCGGCAGCGCTGGAAACAGCTCGTTTCCTCTGTGACTTTAAAGGATAAACCCTTTGAAGCTGCAGCAGAGATCACATGCTTTTGTTTTTCTGAAGAATCCAAGTCAGTATTTGGTTGTTATTTCTTCCTTTTCCCTCAGTTTTAAAAAATTGCTCAGAGCGATGTTTTTCTTCTTCTCTGATAAATTCCATTTCAAAGCGTCTCCTCACCTTCTCAGCCCCTCCCTCGTGAAAACCCCTTTCGTATCGAGCAATGGCAGATTGGAGTGACGCCCCCCCCCCATCAAAGCCTCGCGGCCCTGAGCGCGGCCTTTTGAAGCTGATAACTGCCAAACAAACAAGCTGAGCTCTTTAAAAAGAAAAGATGGCTTTTACTTTGAAAACGTCGACCCCGGCTCCTCACAGGCCGCCTCATTTCTCTCACGCTGTGTTCTTCTTCTCCTCTTTGCTGCTGTAACCTCTTGGCTCTGTTTGAAGGAGGTGCTTTAGCGCTGAGAAACCACGCGTATTGATCATTTGTGGGCGGAGGGTGGGAAGCCTGACCCGCGGTGAAGTCGAGGTGGGACTGCTTGCTTTTGTATGACACCTCGTTTCGTGGTGGCGTCGAAAGAGACGCGCGGCGCCTTTGTGCCGACTTCACACCTGACTCTCAAAGCTTTTGGGGGTTTTAGAAACTTTGGACAACCTCTGCTTCCAAAAAGCAGAAAGTTTTTCCCTTTCAAACGATCGATCGCGCTCTCGCTCAGCATCAAAAGCTTCGTGTCTCAGCGGGTTCCCGAGCCCTCTGGGCCAGAACCTGTCCTCCTCCTGCTCCTTTCAATTACCGCCAGGCCTTTGAGCTCGCCGCTCATGGTGGAGACTTCAGTTACAGTAAAGACGGCCGAGGAAGCCCCCCCAGTCTGACAGGTGAAGGCCAGGCTCTTTGCTTTTGAGCTGGGCTGCCAGCAGAGGGGTTTTCACAGAGGGGGTCGATTGTTTGTCCCTCCTGCTCAGGTGTTTTTAGGAGGAAACACTGTAGCTGGAGCTCAAGATCCTCAAACCCGCAGTTTAACTCCAAATCCTGTGTTTGGACTTTCTAAGAGTGCATCACTCTCTAACGTACATTTCAGCGATGCTGAGGTTGGATTGGGAATTTGTAAATGATAGAAATCGGCCCCGTGCTTTTCCGTTGGACCTTCTGTGGTTTTCATCTTTGAAGCCTTTTCAGATGGCGCACCTGTGAAGAAGTCAAAACTCCAGCAGCGCTTACAGTACAAACAGCAACTCATTGCACGTCAGCCATTGCACTTGTAGCTTTAACCCGCCCCGGCCTTTCCTGTCCTCTGTGCACCGTCAGTGCAGCTGAAGTTCCAGAGATGTTCCCTGATGGGGGGAAAGGGAAGTCTGGAGCCTTAAACGAGTCATTTCTGTTCCTCCTTCCTTCAAGTGCAGCGTTGTAACTAAAGGCTTTATTAATAGAATAAATAGATATGATTTAGTTTGAAAAGATTTCCAGCCTCATTGTTGTTAAAAAGCTAAAAAAAAAAAGTTATTTAAGTTTAGTGTCACATTTCGTCAGTTTGGAGACTCTCAAAAGAGCGAAACTCCAGGGGAACATGTGAGTCTTTCACACAATAGAAACACTGTTTTTTCCAATAATTTCATTGGAAGATGTCTCGGATAAGCCCCGCCCACTCCATTAAAACCATACAGCCTTGGTCTAACTCTCACTGGGCGCCTCAAACTGAGGCGTCCCTTCAGTTGCTTTATTAACCCTTTAATGACCTCCAGCTAATAAGCTTGTTATAAAGGAAACCTGAATAAGAAAGAAAAGAAGAAAGATGGCCGTGAGCATCGTCTTAGTGTTGGCTCTTTGTCTGCAGCCATGCTCAGGTCCCCACAGTCGCTCATCAACGCTGAAACGCAAACCCGTGACACTAAAGGTCACTGCTGACTACAGACGCTGTCCATAGAGGCCAAAACAGGTTTTTAAATTCCAGCAGGCTGCGCGTGTTAATCACTCGCTTTTAGAGCCTCAAGTGGATGCTAGAGGACCTGCAGTGGTTGACGCTAGCTTTGTTTCATTCGTTCCTGCTTTAAGCTAAAGATTCGCCTTTGAATTTCTTTTCTCGAAAACAGATTTTTTTAAAGGTCCAGATTAAGAGAGAGAGAGCATCGTCTGAGCAAGCTAACGTTTAAAGTTTTCACGTCTGTTCCTTTGTGCTCTGTGGCGTTTGTCATCAGCGCCGTGAGCTCCTGCTGCTGTTTGATTTCATCTTTAGAGCTGGAAAAAAAATGACATTGAATTGACCTGTTAAAGTTTAAAGATTGTGTCATTGTTCATGTGGTTTTGTATTTGTTTGTCTGTGGACATCAGCGCGCACACACACACACACACACACGTTAAAACTTCACTCCTTTATGAAAAGTTTACAAGAGCTTTATTCACAGACGTCTGGAAGAATGAATGGAAGAGCTTTTTGTACATAGTTTCCTGTAAATAGATTGGACCTCCTCATGTAGGAGGGGAGCGATGGAGGGAGTTAGGGGTGGAGGGGGCAGTTTGGGGAGGGTCGTGGGTGGGCCGGGGTTAAATTTAAATTTAGACCGTAGACTCTACTTTTCTGAATCTGATTCTATTTTTTCTTTTTTCTAAGCCTTTTTCTCCCAGCCGTGTTGTTGTTTTTGGACAGACAGAGAGCTTCTTAACGAGCCGCCTGCAGGAAAACTTGATCTTTGTACCAATTTGCAGACCGATGTCTTTGGTTACCTGTACATAATTTTAAAATAATAAAAATTGATACTTTGAGTAACTCTGGCACAGAGTTTTTCTTTGTCGTCCTCGGTGTTTGAGTCCTCGAACACGTGAAACACGTTTTGGTCCTTTAATGTCTGACGCTGAAAGAATCACAGATATTCACGTCCCCCCTGCACGTCCTCCTCGGGGCACCCCGGGCCTCCGCCGCTGCTCCTGGCCGTGTGGAAGTGCCTCTCGGGCCGAGGCGGATCCCCGGCCGCCGGCGCTTTGTCGGTGCCCGGGCTGCGTGCTCCGCCCGCGCCCTGCTGCAGCAGCTCGCTGAGGGTGGAGATGTAGATCTGCGCCATCTGCAGGGTCTCGGACTTAGACAGCTTCCGGTCGCTGTCCGTGTTGGGAATAACGCTGCGGAGCCGGTCAAAGGCCACGTTCAGTCCGAGCATCCTGCGCCGCTCGCGGGCATTGGCCGCTAGACGCCGGCGTCTCTGTGCGCGCTCTAGAGCGCTCGTGTCCGGCGGCAGGTAATGCAGCGCGCCCCCGGCGGGACCAAGCCGGAGCTCCACGATGGCGCGCGGGGGGTCCCGGTAGTCCCCGGAGCGGTCCGGTGCGAGGCTCCGCTGCAGCAGCGCGTGGAGATCCGCGTGGAGAGCCGAGGCCGCGGGACCGGGACCGCACTCAGAGTCCACGGACACGAAGGGAGCGAAGAGGCTTTTACGCGGAGGCATCTCTGCTCCTCCTCCGCTCTCCCCTTTCTCCTTGTCCTACTGTCTCCTTCTTCCTCTTCTCCTCCTCTTGTCTCCTTCTCCTCCTTCACCAAACGGCCACAGCCGCTGAGCCTCACCGGGACCCTTCACGTTTCTCAGCATTGATGGGAGAATTTATGGAGTGGGGGGCCTTGCGTGCTTCGGGGGCGTGGACAGGGTCGTGTGCTGCTCAGTGAACTTTGCCAGATGCGCAGCTGGAAGTCGATTAACCGAGTTCATCAAAAGAGGATTAGAAGCGTCTCAGTGCGCCGCTGAGGGCTGAAGAGAAGGAGGACGGAGAGCGCCAGCAGCCGCGGTGTGAAGTTTCACTCACACGAACGTCACGTACAGTTTTTCAATTATAAAAAGTTTGTAATCAGAGTTTCGAGCTGAAAGCAAACTTGTGTCATGCAGCAGATCATTTAAGAAGCAGTGAAACATTTTAGCGCTCAGATTGAAAGAGAACGTGTTTGTATGTTAGTCTGAGTACAGCTGGTACACTTCGCACTGCTTCCATCACCACACAGATGTTAGTGAAGGAAGTATTTCTCTGTTCTGTCACCAGAAATCTGCACGATTAGTTTCTTTCCCACACAGAAACATTCATCTCAACATGGAACAGTTGGAACAATCATTCATGCTGAGAAGCTGCACGACCAGCTTAATGCAAACACATTTAAAAAGTCAAAATTTCAGTTATTAATTAATTTGATGACGATCAGTGAAAAGGGATCATTTGTAAAACAAACAGCAGATGAATAGTTTCTCTCTTCTTCATTCAAACATTATTACTCTGCAGAGTTAAAATAAAATTTAAAAATACAAACAAACATGAAAATAAAACCGAAAAGTAAAAAAAAAAAAAAAAAAAATCTACATGTGGTTTGGGACCAGAACTGGCCTGCCAGAGGGCGCACTGTGGTCCACACAGGACGGAGCATCATTCATTCAGTATTCAAAGATGAAGGAAATTCTACATCAACAATTTTTTTTTCTTGTTGTTTATGGTTGTTGTTGTTGTTTTAAATCATCCTCCTCTGAAGGTTTTGTGTTTCAGAAAATCACATTTTAAATGTGAACTTGGTAAAAGAGACGCAGGTTCTTAACTCTAAGGTTCAGCTGACGATCGAGTGAAGGTTTGTGAGCAAATAATAAATTCCCAATCTGCGCTTGTTTACATGAAAAGTTTGAGGCCGTCCTGTCACACAGCAGCCATGTTTAATGATCTCTAATCGTGATTAATCAATGTTTTCACTGGTTTTTGTCTTGTTTTCTGTTATTTGATTGAAAGTTGACATCACATCTGTTTCTTTTTCACGAGTTGAGGCAGAAACTTTATTCAAATTCAAGATTTTACTTGTTTTCTTACTTCTGTGGTGATGAAACACCGGCGCGCTCAGTGAGGAAGAGTCCACAGTGTTTATATTTCTTACAGAAATATAATTTTCCTCATAATCGGTCATTTAGGATCTCGTTTTTCATGTGGCTTTTTTAAAGTTACCTGTAATATCCCCACAGAATTCAGGTAACTTTTTTTTTCTGCGAACACATTTGTCCTTCAGATCAGAATTAATCATAAGTTTTGTCTGTAATCAGCTGGGAGAAAACTTCAATCCTTCTTTTTGTGTCCAGGCTAAACAGATTCTCCCTCCATGTTGGTGTTGGGACATTTAAGCTTGCAGCAGAGAACTCTGGTTTGATAACTGTGAAACAAATGATGTTTGGATCATCTTTAGAACCAAGTTCTAAGAAGTTAGGCCTCTTCTCTGTTTCAGCAAAGGACAAAAATGTCTCCCCGCCTCTCTACAGGTGGACAAGTCGCCTGGACAGGTGGAGTAGAGGACATGATGATTACTACACCTCTCCCTGGAACAACATCTGTTTCCTTAAACTGCACTTTCACTGGAGAAATCATTTTGACTGCAGTTGAATAAATTCTTATTTTGTTCCACTTTGCAACTAAACGTGTAAATATAGATTCAAGTCTCCAGCCAGCGAAGGACTAAGGAAGAAGAAGGTTTTCGTCCCAGCCTTGTAATCCTGTCCGACTTTGGGCTGAGCATTAATTATTCATGCAACAGTTACATGAATAAATGCCACACAGAGCACGTAGGTGAAGACATTTTCTTGGTTTAATAGTATTTTTTCCTAAATGGCTGGCGGATGATGTTAGCATCACACACTTGATTAAAAAGCTCAGTGTTTCACGGCTGCAGCGTCCTTGAGTTTCCCTCTGCAGGCTGCTGAGACATTTGTCTGATGTATTAAAGCTCGTCACTGGAACTTGCTTTTAAGGTTAATTAAAAGTGTTGTGCTCCCGGAGGTTAAAGCCTGACGATGACTGACAGCCGCTGGCAGCCTCGTATCCTCTGGACAGACTCTAATGGGATTTAGCAGCGTGTCCCGGCCGCCGTGTGCCAGCGCTCTGGCGGGCCGGGCCTTTGCAAACGCCACAGCGTGCCACCGAGATGCCACAAAAATGGCTGCGTGACACACGGGAGCATAATGGACTCCTTATGGCCGGGGGTGGGGGGGACCCTCGCTGTCTGGGGCCCCTGGCTCATTTTCCTTTTATCCTCCAATCTGGAGCACGTGGGGAGGTTTGGCTTCACGCCTTAGCTGACAGTTGCTGGCACGCTCCGCTTTATTAAAGCCAATGAAACGGCTCATTGCAGCCAGAGAGCGGACACAGGCCGCAGATCAAACCCTCCCACCGCTGGGACGCGCCCGTGCAGATGACACATACACGCCACACCGACCTGCTGCACATCTGCAAGTTTGGCTTTTTCTGGTCTTGTTGCAAAAAGTTTAACTTCTAATTTTTTTAAAGTTAAACAGAAAAACACTTTGTGTGTGTTTCAGCTGATTTCACACAGATCTGAAAGCGCACAAGCTCACATGTTTAAAACATTCCTCTGATAGTCTCAAGTTAAACTGATTATTTTTGTTTAATTCGAATTACTGAGGGGTCTTTTTTTAGCATGCTATTGTTTTTTGGAAACTTTATCATTAAGGCCACGACAAACGCTACAGTCTACCTGCAGAGTAAGATGTGCAATTATTGTATTTTCCCACAAAATTACCAAGAAATTACACAGTACTCAAAATTACTTATGCACAACCTAACCTGACATGTTGTTCTGCTTTGTTTGCCTTTAAGTATTTATATGCCAATGCAGTTATTATTATTATTATTATTATTATTATTATTATTTGGAAGGAGAGGAAAGCATGCAGGTGATCTGCTCCTGTAGATGAAACAGGTAGCAAACATGTCACATGTGCCACCAGCTACAGGTGGGAACATCTTTCACCTTCAGCTTTATTTTTTTTTAAGTTATTTGTGTACACAGTGCAATACGAGGGTGTTTCCAGTAGTTTTTGGACAAAAAAGGTTTCGAGGCGCGCTCAGTTCACGAGCTGCTCTCCTAAACTGATGTGCAGGTAATTTAACAACAAAAAGCCCTGAAATGAAAAGAATGAATTGCTCTCTGATGCTGACAGAAAGCACATCTGCATTCCTCTGTTTGGGAAGCAAACATGGAACGAGCGGTTATTAGTTAGAGGTAAGAGGTTTGGCTTCACTCGTTAACACGCTGCGCCTTGTTAAACCCAATGAGACGGCTCGTTGGAGCCAGCGGACCGACATGGGCTGCAGATCAAACCCTTTTCCCACAGAGTCGGTGAAGCAACACAGCTGAGCTTTCTCTCCACAGTGGACTTTAACACAATAAGTCATTTCTGTCCAGACAAACTCAAATCTTTTACCCCACATTTATTCACCACCGTTCAAAGCTACCTGATCCTGGCTCGAGACGGTCACGTTATCACAATGACTCCATTTTCACTGCTGCTGACAAAAAAACTATAAAATACCAAAGAGACATGAATTATCTCACAGCTGTAAATACTGGGAGCAAAAAAAGGTTTCTAAAATCATAACTGTCCGCCTGGGCGAAGCATGCGTTTCATCTTTGTCTGCTTCTTTTTGTTGAGTTTGGAATAAAAGCCTGCAGTGTGAACAGGAAGCCAGCGTGTCAGTCACAGACAGGCTGAATGTCAGTCACCATGACCGCAGTGGTGTCGCTCTGTAATTTTTAATGTTCATTTCAGTGTCTTGTGTCAGAGACCAGCTGTCTGATAAATGCTTACATTTTTTTGCCTCTCTTTGCAGGTTATTTTCACTCAGTCTGTCGACCTGAAAACCCATCTGCCAAAAACTGAAATCTTAACACGCTTCCTCATTTTTCCAGGCACCATTACACTCTAAAAGTCACCCAAATTGGCTAAAAAGCAAACCAGTCTGAGTCAGTTTAACACCAAACACACTAATGTGATAGTTCACTCCGGGCAGAGTGACCAGATCCCGAAACGTGAATGTGGAGCAAAGAGTGTGTTTTTGTAGGACGACGTGAGAGCTGTTACTAATGCTGAGAGAGGTCAGAAGTTTGCCATAAAGTTTGACACTTTCATTAAAAAAGACATTAAAATGTATTTAATTCTCAATTCAATTCAGTTTTATTTATACAGCACCAAATCACAACAACAGCCACCTCAAGGTGCTTTATATTGTAAGGTAGACGCTACAATAATACACACAGAAAACCCAACAATCATATGACCCCCTATGAGCAGCACTTTGGCGACAGTGGGAAGGAGAAACTCCCTTTTAACAGGAAGAAACCTCCTGCAGAACCAGGCTCAGGGAGGGGCGGGGCCATCTGCTGTGATTGGTTAGGGTGAGAGAAGGAAGACAGGATAAAGACATGCTGTGGAAGAGAGACAGAGATTAATAACAAGTATGATTCAATGCAGAGAGGTCTGTTGGCACATGTTCAGTGAGAAAGCTGACTGGACATGTTTAATCCCAAGACTCAGTTTCAATGAGCATTAATGGAATTAAAGGCTTATTTTCAAGGTCTTTGTGTACGTGTCCCCCTCCTGCCTATCACAGTAACTGGTTTGATTTAGTGTGAACACTGTTCTGGTTCTACAGTATCTTTGACCGTGATTGACTAACATTGGTAGTTTCTCTTTGCAGCATAAAAATGGCAGCACTCGTTGGACTGATGACTACTCAGAACAGTTTAAAAGTCCAAGTAACTCAGTGGAGATCAGAACTGTCGAAGTGTGGAAGGTCTCTTGGAGCCATTTCTAAACAACTGCAGATCCCAAAATCAAACAATTCACATTTGTGAAACAAACAATTTTATGTAAGAACAATATGTATGTATTCTAGTGTGTCATCCAAGTAACTTGGCTCTTCTTCTAGAACTTGCCAAACTGTTTTTTGGTAAAGTTTTGTACAGTCAGATAAAACTACTGTACCAAGCATGGTGGTGGAAGCATCGTGTTCGGGGGCTGTTTTGGTACTGGTGACACTGGCAGAAGAAGAAGAAGGACCACCTCCAAATTCTTTAACTTCACCTCAAATCAATGGCTAGATGGAGAACAGCCAAGCCAACTTTATTTATAAAGCACTTCAAAAACAGTGAGCACTCACATGGAGTAGTCATTTTTCTTTTTTTATACTTATACTTAAGTACTTATACTTTAAGACTATACCTAAACGCCTCGTCAGTGCCAATAAACCAACTAATTAAAATCAATTCTAAAAATCAAATATTCAGCAAGAAAATGCCAGAAACTTGTTGATGGAAACCAAAACTGTCTGATCGAGGTGTAATTTAACCAAATGTTGGTATATTTGAGCCTCTATGTTACCTTTGAACCTGTGTTGTTCCTGTAGACCCTGTAGAAAAAATCAAATTAAATTCAAACTTGTGCACCTATTTCTTGTTTTTTTTAAAGTCATTAAACTTCTGACCATAACTGTATGTCACTAACTGTCGTCTACACATTATTGTAACAGCTGTGGAGAGAACAGTGATCTTTTATTTCAGGAATTTTGACCAATTTGAAGTTTTGATTTTGAACCGAAGAAGCGTTCGGAGCTGGAAACATCTAAAGATGTCGGACTGAACGAGGAGACAGAACTAAGAAAGAAGGAAACAAGCCGAACCAGCCGACCATGTTCTGTGTGTGTCATCTGTCTCATATAACAAACGTGACTACAAAGTTTCGGCTGCACAAAAGATGAAAAAGAAAGAAAAGGGAGCCAATCAGAGAGCTGCAATTTGACATGCTGACAGAGCCACACAGGAAGCGCTACAGGTGACGGTCGTCCACACACGACGGCCGCCGGCTCGGTGTGTGTCAGGACTCCGGAGTGACAAAAATGCTTTGATACTGTGATTACACAGGAACCACCAACACACACACACAGAAAACAAGCGCAGATCAATAGCCAAACACCTATGGAAGAACAGCCTCACACTACAGTGAACACACACATACACAAAGCCCCCGACACACTCATTTGTCTCATTTCACACCACTGAACCTTCCTTCCTCCCTCATTGTGTCTTTCTTTAGATGCACACACACTTATTTGTTTCACTACACATCACAGGAGCCTCCTGCTCTCTCTCCCTGCAGGTCCAATCATTAATCATTGATCAGTCCAGCTCAGTGTTGTGTGTGTGTGTGTGTGGCCACGAGGAGTTTAATCAAGCGTGTTGCCCCACTAATGAAAGATCGGCCTCCTCTATCGGCCCCTCAGGACATTTGCAGTCTGTGTGTGTGTGTGTGTGTGTGCATGTTAGAGAGTAAAAAGTGAGTTTTTATTTTATTAATGGTTTGTTTCTCGACTGTGCTGTGATGCATTCACTGTCACTCCTGAAGCAAATATACATTTGTGCTTCTGTGTTTGCAAGACTCCTTGTCGGCTTATGCCACAGTCACATTATAAAGAACAGCAGTTGGAGACTGCAGCAAAATCCCTCGACTGTGTGCATTAAAGTTGCAATAGTTGTTTTGAAATCGGTTGTCTGTGATACTTTGTCTGTGATCACTTAAACTTGATTTAGACCAGTGGTGTCCCTGCAGGGTTTAGATGTGTCCTTGATCCATCACAGCTGATTCAAATGGCTAAATGACCTCCTCAACATGTCCTGAAGTTCTCCAGAGGCCTGGTAATGAACTAATCATGTGATTCAGGTGTGTTGACCCAGGGTGATCTAAAACCTGCAGGACACCAGTCCTCGAGGCCTGGAGTTGGCCAAGCCTGATGATGTCGTAACTGGAAATGCCTTTTATCCGTACACCGCAACCTTCCACAGCATTCATGTCATTGTGGACCCGATGTGTACTTAAATTTATCAGGAGCTGCACGTCAGGTTAGTAGAAGGATGCGGTGTAGGGTTAAAATGGGGTTTCAGTTGTGGCATAAGTTACAACAGTGGTTCCCAAACCTTTTTTGCTAGGCCCCCCTTTGTTTTACAAGAAAAATGTTCGTGCAGTGTTCGTTTTTAAAACTCCTTTTTTGCGTTTACGTGTGGACGAGGAATACAGAGTTCGTCACGCAACGCATACTTTACTGTATGAAGAGCAAACATCTCCAACATGTCAGGAGTAGTTAGTCATTGCAACAAGTGTTTGTGAACTAAAAATCAAGAATGTGGGATACTGTTTGTCTGGGATTTGAAGAGCCCAACGCTGCTCCCCACGAAGGGAAAACCAATTCTGCAGGGAGAGCTACCTCGGCACTTGTGCAGGTGAAACCAAAGGAAAGATTTGCTTCACCATATTTTCTAGTCTTTGGCTTAGAATGAAGTTGGTTTGGAAACACATTCAGCGATGCTTCATCTCCTGCTTTGCGTTTGTGTGGGCGCCCCGTGCTAGCAGTGTCCAAGCGTTCGTGTTTTTTTTCTTCCCCTTTTCATACCGCGATCCAAAGTGTTTCCGTAGCTCTGCAAGGCTGTCAGGCTACTGTTTACCTCAGCTGACAATGCCAGGTGAAAAGTGTCCTCCTTTATTTACTCTGGGGACGGCTGTAAAACTGGGAAAGGAGTCTAATATGAGCCGAAGAGTCACTGAAGCTCACTTCTGTCCAGTGACATTGATACTGCGGTGAGTTAACGAGCATAGCCTAAACTTTTCTCTTGGTTAGCTGCTGCTAGCCTCTGTTAGCTGCTGCTAGCCTCTGTTAGCTGCTGCTAGCCTCTGTTAGCTGCTGCTAGCCTCTGTTAGCTGCTGCTAGCCTCTGTTAGCTGCTGCTAGCCTGCATCAATTAATGACTTTGGAGTTTATCTAACATTGTTGTCTTTTAATACTTAGTGAATAAACTCTCATATCATGCCAGAACATAACCAAACTCTTTATCACAGGGAATCTGTGATCTTTAGGACACTTGAGTCTAACATTAGCTGGCATAATGTTAGCTTATAACCAGCTGTTGTTGTTTAGTTGCAGGACATCGTGGGTGTTTGAACACCAACGACTTCTGTTGTCTTTCACTTTTGGCATACTACACGTGTGTCTGGTTTTTGGCCAGATATGTAAAACATGGTTAGTTGGAATGTATATTCATCCTTTATTCTATTAAATAACCTCTTAAAATGACTAACTATATGTAGCATATCCACCACATATTTAAGTGCAAAATCATTTAAAGCTTTAAACACAAACAGCGCCACTTCGTACAAGACTGTAGTGCACAGGGAACCAGTGCAAGGCTCTAACACTGCAGGGATGTGTTTTTGTCTTAGTTGGCAAACGTTTTGCAGATGAGTCACTCTCATCAACTAAGACTGACTCAGATCGATTGGAAGTGTTGCCAATCTGTCTAAATTTGAAACCTGAAATGCAATTACGTGCAAAATAGAGTGTAATTGAACTCGGTCTGAGTCAGACTGCTATTGTTTGGAGACAGGTTGCCTCCCACCAGGTGACCTGGGTGATCAGGTGGAGATGTTGCATGCTCAGCCTCTGGTTGGTCACCAGAACTACCTGCAGTTCATCTCTGAAAGCAAATAAATTCAGTGCAACAGGCGATTTATCCCTGTCACAAGGAGGTTGTCATCCTATGATTGAGTCAGTTCTTTTATTCCTCAGCCACCGAACATGACGAGTGAGCTGGCTTTTTGCAAACACATCTGCTGAGTCATACTGAATGTTTGAGCCATAACAGTGTCCTCACAGAATGAAAGTAACATAACTTTGGTGCGTAAGAGAAATGATGCCAACGCCCACTTTCACCAGAAGACGCCGTCCTGAGATGGAAACATGTTACGACTGCCTGCATGTGACATGTTAGCAGAAATCTGCAAACTGCAGCTATAACAAACAAAGTGTTTGTCGTTGCACCGACGCCACTCCCACCTCCTCCTCTGTACCTCACATCCCACCCTTCCACTCCTGCTGCTGCCATTTCCAATTTCCTTTTATCTGCTGTTTATTGACCTCGCTCCTCCTCCCTGCCACTCTGAACTCTGCGTCTCTCCCACTTTTCTCAGCTGTCTCCGCCTTTGACAGACGATCCGTGTTTTTCTCACTGTGATAACTTGACCCTCTGGCCTCTACCTGTTTCTCCCCGACTGACGCTGCTCCTGAAACCTCCACCAACCAGCGATTAATTATAGAAGCGCGAGGCAGGAGGGAGAGGAGATGACAGAAACGTCAGCCTGGATTATGAATACTGCCTGAGAGGAGAGAGAGGGAGTCCATCAGAGGAAGCAGAGTCAAATTACAACTTTGAATGTTCACTTTTCTCTTCGTGTTTCTATTAATGTGTTTCTGCCTTAAAATAATTGTGTTTGTAAGCAAAATTAAATGGAGGATGTTATAGTTGGATGTTTGGATACGAATATGTAGATCTGGAAAGCGAGGGACTAGATTTTTGGGTTGTATAAACTCTTCTTTTGTTGTCCAAGATCATCAAGATGGCTCTTTCTTGCAAGCACAGTCGGCCTGCTTGGATAGCAGATATCCATTTTTACGAGGGTCTTCTAAGAGCACCATTTGCCATATTTGGTTCCCTTTATTGGCTCATACAAAATCTTAAATACCTCATAGACAGAGGTACCACTCTCTGTGTGAATGGGAGGCAGAGCCTTCAGCTATGAGGCCCCTCTCCTGTGGTCATTGGATGGCTGGGCTTGGTCCTGTTTGAGGTCTCTTCCTGTTAAATGGGAGTTCTTTCTCCCTACAGTTTCCAAGTGCTGCCCATAGCACATAATGTGAGAATAATACATTCAAAACTTTCTTGAATAATACATTTCATAGACGACAAATGACTCGATGATCATGATGATGCCTGATGTCAATATCTCACCTCCATGCTTCCCAGCCTCTCTGCGTTAATGATGTCCAATGAAACCAACATAACTTGAAAAAAGGGAAGGAAATGATTTAGAAATGAGGACATGTACAAAAAATTTCAAAATAAAAAAAAAAAATGGATAAAATGTCAAGATAATTTTTGGAAAGTTGGGAAGTTTAAGAAAGGTGAGAGAGCATGGGAATCTAACAAGTGCGGTGCCAAAATGAGGACATTTATGGAAAGTAGTGATAATCAGATCGGGATCCTTTTGGAAGTGAAGAGTTTTGGAGAGTGGGATTATTTTATACAGTTACCTCAGAGGGGTCCTCACAAGTAAAAGAGTGCACGAGCGATCCGAAGGAGGGAGCTGTGGCTCTGAGAAACTGACAGGACTGAGAGGAGGAGGAGGAGGAGGAGGATGGGAGTCTTTAGGGCTTTGTGGGAGAGACACAGAAAGATGTTGAGAGGATTTAGTAGTGAATAGTGAGCTCTGACCATTTTAACACTTTCATTGAATCCCTGAATGCACCAAAAGGAGGCAAACGACTGTATTAGGAGATATTCTTTAAAATGAAGTAGAATTATTGGAAGTACAATACTTCTAAAAACTAAAAAAAAATAAACTAAATACTAAAGTGGATGGCAGGACTGGATAAATCTGCCTCTGATGTGTCGTATTATGTGTTTCTAATAAATTGGAAACCGCACCTCCCCTTCACTGTGCACTGTGGTTATAAATGATGCTGTACTGGGTATAATAGCTCCCTGTGTGCGGTCCAGGAGCATCCATCCTGTTTAATGTGACAGTGTGTGTCTCAGTCCCGCCGGGTCGATACCCTGAATGAAGACAGGGTGCTGCGTTCAGGGAGCGTGTGGAGTTATGGCCACAAAATGAGCTGTAGTTTAGTTTCCTGGTTCTTATTCTCCGTTGTAGATTTATCTTAGAATATGTTTCATAAAAATCACATCTAAAGATCTTTGATCTGAGGTGGTTTGGGTACTTCTGGGTCATCCTGGGCCATCCGTGGAGGAGCTCAGTCCACTCATTTGGAAGGGAAACAAGTAGAATCAGGCAGATAAAAAATATTACATCAGTTATGAACAACTCAAGAAAACCTTTACCTGAATTTTTAAAAATGGCAGAGGTGGGAAGTAGCGAAGTAGAATTTTCAGGTATCTGTACTCGAGTATTTATTTTTCTGACTGCTTTATACTTTGACTCCTGACATTTTTAAACAAGTATCTGTAGTTTCTGCTTCTCACACTTTAAAAACAGGCTTTTGGTTTAACGCATTTTAGTGGAGTTATTGTTTGACGTCACTGCGAGCCTCCAAACATCAAACTGATTTGAGCCTAAACAGGAAAAACATGAAAGGAAGTGCTGTTCATTTATTAATCACCAGGAGATCAAAGCTGTGTGCCATAGTGGGTCGGGTTGTCTTTCTTTTTCTAGCTAGCTAGTGCTAGAGAAAATAAGTGAGTGTTTTTTAAGTGTCAGGTAATTTGAAATGCAGCGTTTCTATCAGCAAACGCACAAACTGTTTGTGTGCAGTAAACACTCTTTCAATGATGAGGATGTAACATCCTGGACAGGGAGGAACGCTGGTTTGAGGGCGGAGTCAAGGAGGCCGTTTACATGAAAAGGGAAAGACCATCTCTGAATCGAGGAGGGGGCCTAAGGGTACATCTGTCACCATCTTACAATGCTGTGATTGCAGCCATTCCCCAACTCTCTGTGAATGGGACTCATGGCCATCGATGAATGATCAGTGGCTGTGGATAAAGGAACTGCCCTCCCAGCCCATTGTTCCTTCAGTGGGCTGGTTTCAGTCATTATGCAAATGTTCTGTTTATAAGCTTGAAACCTGCAGTCAGCTGAGACTGAAGACGTCACCTGGATGAGTGACGAAGCGTTTCTCCCACTGAAAACGCTTCGTCCAGATGAACAGACTCAGCCTTTTAGGATGCTTGTGTGCAGTTTGTCTCAGTGTGTTTCTAGCTAAACTGCTGTATTTCAGGGGGAGAGAAAAAAAGGAGAGCAAACTTCACTCAGAGACGGAGAAAGATAAGAAAGACGGGACAGGAGAGGAAGAAGAGAGCTTGGATTTAAAGGGAAGGACTGCTCCAGGCGGAGCGTGCTCCTTCTCTGCGCCCTCATGGCCTCCATATTTTATTCCACAGCTTAGACACTCTCATTATTATATCCTCATGACACGTGCACATAGGTCCTTGGGCTCAGCCCACTAGCTCCCTCCCTGGCGGGGCCTGGGCCCCCTGGGTCTTTCTGTTAACTTTCTATCTTAAAGAATATTAAGAAAGTTAAAGTACAAATTTAGTCAAAGGAAAGACAAAACTAATCTTAGACCTCTTTATGTGCCTTGTAATCAGGGGAAAACAACGTCACTCCGAGAGGGGGAAGGACTGAAAACACAGAATTTATTTACAGTGATGTAAAGAAACAGTTTAGTGTCCTTCAAAAAGGGAAACATCCACTGTCTCTGTGTACAATATCCAAGCTGATGATTGGATAGATTCCACTACGTCTCTTTTTCCTTGTGGAAAACAGGTCAGGCTCCTGGACAGAAGAGAGAATGATGAGGCGCACACAGGTGAGCACAGGTGAGCATCTACTGCACCTAGTTTAACACCTAATCACAGGCTGAAGGAATGTTCTCAGTCAATCGGTCAGATGAAGAGCAGGTGAGTTGATTACTCCTGGTGTGACAGACCGGAAGGCGGGAACTAAGAGGATCCCGCCGCTGAAAGGTAAGGCGCTGTTACCATGGACACATACAGAGAGGAGAGAGAGCGTGAAAAACAGGCAGGCGTACCAGGAGGACTGAAAGGCTGTGACAAACAAATATCTGACAGGTTATGGAAAATAAATAATAAATTATGACACATCAGTTTTATTCTTTTAGATATAGAAACGTGATTTCCACCTGCACACAGCAGGTTTCAAAGTGTTATTGGTGGCCAATAGAGGGCGCTGTTTGTACAGAGTTGATGGATTAAACACTTTTCACACTTTAAGTGTAAAAGTAGCGATGCTGATGTTTGTCTGTGTGTAATTGTGCCCTGACTGTCAGACTCATTTAGTGTGTGTGTGTGTGTGTGTGTGTGTGTGTGTGTGTGTGTGTGTGTGTGTGTGTGTGTGTGTGTGTGTGTGTGTACCAGAGTGAGAAATTTCTAGTTTTAACTGCTCACTAGATTCATGTTCATGGTTAAGAACGCTGTGTGTTCTGGTTACAGTAAGGCGTATTAATCTATTCAAATCAAATTCAAATTTTATTTGTCACGTACACAGTCATACACAGTACGATATGTAGTGAAATGCTTGGACAACTGCTCGTGACCTAAAGAAAACAAAAAAGGAAAAGGCTATGAATAAGATAGGAAATAAATATGAAAAATTAACTAGGAGGGAATAAAATATAAGAATATAAAAAAATGAAATAACTGTACAACACAAATTAGAATGAAGGGTAAATTTAACTGGGAAAGAATAAGATAAAATATATAAATTAAAGTTGAAAATAAAATAACTGCACAACAAAATACACAATATAGAACTATATAAGAATGTATGAAGAAATATAAATATTATATACACAATAACAGCAGCTGTACAAGTATTAACTGGAAATGAAGAATATAGTGACCAGTGTTGTGCAATCCACATTATGTCTTGTGCAGTGCAAATATGCTTAAAGTGATTTAAGTGATGAAGTGAAAACAATGTCCAGTGTGTGTAAGAACTGTATGTGTGGGTCAGTACTGTGTGGTGGTGTGATTGAGAGACCGTATCGCCTGCGGGAAGAAGCTCCTCCTCAGTCTCTCTGTGTTGGTCTTCAGGGAGCGGAATCACTTTCCTGACCTCAACAGAGAGAACAGTCTGTTGTTGGGATGGCTGAGGTCCTTCACCATCTTCCTGGCCTTGGTCCAGCACCGCCTGCTGTAGATCGAGTGCAGGTCAGGGAGCTCGGAGCGGATGGTGCGCTCAGCTGACCGCACAACCCTCTGTAGAGCTCGTCTGTCCTGCATGGTGCTGTTCCCGAACCAGGTTAAGATGTTTCCCGTCAGGATGCTCTCTATGGTGCAGGAGTAAAAGTTCCTGAGCACCTTGGAGGGCAGTTGGAAGTCTCTCAAGCATCTGAGGTGGTAGAGACGCTGACGGGCCTTTTTCACCACGGTGTTGATGTGACAGGACCATGACAGGTCCTGCGTGATGTGAACTCCGAGGTATTTGAAGCTGTCCACTCTCTCCACTGGGCACTCGTTGATGACGGGGGTCTGGTAGTTCCTCTCCTGCTTAGTGCTGAAGTCCACTATCAGCTCCTTTGTCTTACTGACGTTTAGAAGGAGGTTGTTCCTCTGGCACCAGTTCTCCAGATTCCTAATCTCCTTCAGGTAGGCCGTCTCGTTGTTATCAGAGATCAGGCCCACCACGACGGTGTCGTCAGCAAACTTGATGATGGTGGTGGAGCTGGTAGTGGCCACACAGTCATATGTGTACAAAGAGTACAGCAGGGGGCTCAGAACACACCCCTGGGGGGCTCCAGTGCTGAGAGTGGTGGAGGCTGAGACATGTCCGCCCATCCTTACTGCCTGTGGTCTGCCAGTTAGGAAGTTGGAGATCCACTGACACATAGATGAGCTGAGTCCCAGATGCTCCAGCTTGGTGGTGAGTGTGGAGGGAATTATGGTATTAAATGCAGAGCTGTAGTCTATGAAGAGCATTTTAACATAATTCCCCCTTCTAGTGTCCGAGTGAGTGATGTGTGGAGGAGATGAGAGATGGCATCGTCTGTGGAACGATTTGGACGATAAGCGAACTGTAGTGGGTCCAGTGTGTCTGGTAGTGAAGAAATGATGAAGTCTCTGACCAGGCGTTCAAAGCACTTCATCACTACTGAGGTGAGGGCTACAGGGCGATAGTCATTGAGAGAAGCAGGGTGGGGTTTCTTCGGGACAGGAACAATGATGGACTCTTTGAAGCATGTGGGGATCACCGACTGAGATAAAGAGATGTTGAATATCTCAGTGAACACAGGAGCTAGCTGGTATGCGCAGTCTCTTAGGATACGACCTGGGATGCCGTCTGGTCCTGCTGCTTTCCTGGTGTTCACTCTCCTGAAGGCTCTCCTTACTTCATGCTCGGAGATGACGAGCACGTTTCCGGTGCTGGCAGTATCTTCCTGTCTGCAGCCGTTAGCGCCGCTAGCACTAGCATTGTTGGAGTCCTTAGCTGCAGCCTCGAAGCGAGCATAGAAAGTGTTCAGCTCGTCTACCAGAGTCACGGCCGCGTTCGTCATACCGGTTGTTGGTGCTTTATAGTCCGTTATTGTCCTTAGTCCCCGCCACAGGCTCCTAGAGTCACTCTGTTGGAGTTGTGACTCTAGTTTCCTCCCGTAGCGCTGCTTCGCCTCTTTCACCGCCCTCCGCACGTTATATGACGCGGCTTTGTACGGGTCCATGTCCCCCGTCGTGAGTCCGGTGTTGTAGGCAGCGGTGCGGGATCTCAGAGCGTCGCGGATGGTTTTATCCACCCACGGCTTCACACCTCGTATCAACATGTAACTTTTGTAGCTAAGAGATCATCCGGGGCACACCGGTCGGGTTATGAAGATAACCAGGTTAAATGTAGCGTCATGGAAAAAGCAGCAGCCACACAACTCCATGTCCGTATGTCATCAAAATAACTAAAGACACTCTCACTGCTGCTGACAGCTCTCCTGGTTTCGGTCCAAGCTCTCCAACTGAGCACAGTTTGCCACTATGAGAGGCTCCCAGGGGGTCCCTCAAGGTTCTGTGCTTGGACCCCTTCTTTACCGTCTCCGCGCTCCCCTTTAGCTCATCTGACGCGATGGTCTCTGCTTCCATTCCTCTGCTGACGACACACAACTTTGTCTCAGTACCGAATCCTCCACTGAACTTTCCCCACTGACACTTGTCAACTTGTCGACTCTCTGCTGGTCTGGGCTCTGCTGACTGTGTTAGCCTGAGCTGTGATGTTACAGAGAATCTCAGACCAGACGCACAGTCTCTGTGATTGTTGTGCCCGTGCAGCTACTAAACATATAGAATTTTGTCATTTCAAGCCAACCTTTCACTCTCATCATGCTGTCTGTTTAGCAGCTCTGCTAATTAATCACCCTAATACAACAGCTAACACTCTCATTAGACCCGTGGACGTATGCGCATGTAGCTTGAAATTGGCACCTAGAGGCTTGTGTGGTTCACTGCTCAGTCTGTGATGTGCGTTTCATAAAAAATGACACCGCACCTGTTTCTGGATCCAACTGCGACTACAACTCCTTTTCCTGACCCGTGTGGCTTGAAATGACTGAGCCAGGCACTAGCACGGTTTCATCAGTTCCTGCTGCAGTCACTTGAACGGTGCACCTGTGGGCAGTCGCCACTAAAAGCTCCCTGCTCATTGGTGTTTTTAAAGCCGTACGGTACCGTGTGTGAAAAATCGATTCCCTCAATTTTGAAATTCCAGGCTAGTTAAAGGCAGCAGGGAACTGAAAGTAGGGCCGGTGATGAGCTCTGTGTGTGTGTGAGTGTGTCCTGCTGCTATAGCTCCAGCTGGGAATGAGATGCTGATTTGATTGCCTGGCATTACTAGCTGTGTGTGCGTGTGAGTGTGTATGTGAATGTTCAGTGGAAAAGTGAGTGAAGCAGGTAAATATTGAACTGAAAAAATGAGGCGACAATTTGTCTGTTTGAGGGGAAAATCGTACAAATTGTCAGCACACTGACTGCAGCAGCATTTTCTCTGATGGAAACAGGAGAGCCGATGAAGTGAGATTACTGAAAGTGGCGGTAGAGACTTGATCCACTCACACAGGTGTTTTCAGTTAGATTATATCACTGACAGGCTGTGGTTGAATGGTTACCATAGAAGCAGGGGTGTTACAGGTAATATCAGTAAGTGCCCGGCGAGGCAGCTGGAATCTAAAACACTGGGCATCTTTTGGAAGGTGTGCCTGGCCTCGCTGCTTTAACAGCACTGTACCTGCACTCTGAGCTCAAGCATGGAGCACACAGGAAGGAGACAAGTTCAGTGGACTGGTTCCATCACCTGCTACAGTGGGTTGGATTTCTGGAAACGGGAGGTTTGCAGAATGTCTGTCAAATAGACAGCCTGTCCCACTGATATTAGGCTTATTAGCTTCAGAGTGTAAGTGAACAGAGACTGATGAACTGATGGGTCATTTTTGGAAAACTATCTTCGTGCTCTATAGCTGTGTTTTAAAGATGATCGTCCTCTGGAACAAATATTTGACGTTTTTTAGGGTGGCTGGGCTCAACCTTAGAGGGGGCGGAGCTTGAACATCAGCTGCTTCAGTCCTGAATGCTTTCCTCTTGGGAGAAGACCCTGAGTCGGGCCCGGAGAGATTATATTTATATCTCATTTGGCCTGAGAGGGCCTCAGGAATAACCAGGAGGAACTAGAAAGCTTTGCTGAGCAGAAGGACCTGAGTCTGGACAAGCAGAGCGCGATGACTGAGGCTTCCCCTTTTAGATGTGGCAGTTACCCTTTTAAAAGAAGGAAAGTGAGCTTTTTAACATTTAGTTAACGTTGTAAAAAGCTTTACCAGATGCCTCGTCCATCTCAGCGTTTCACACAAAGTGTCTTTTTTGTTTTGCTGCCTTGATGCACCGACAATAACAGCCCAGTTTTATAGACCTGCAAAGACTGCATTAGGAGGCTGGAGGGGCGGCGGTGGAATAAGTCCCTGGGTTTATTAGTCAGGGGAGCGCCATTCTCATTCCCTGCAGATCTCAGCGCTTTGTACTCGGTTTTGCCTTTTGCCCACTTGCCAATTATTTTCACTCACTTTTATTTTTCTTGGACTTGTTTTCTTTTACGCCTTGCAGACCTCTGCAAGTTTGAGCTGAGCGTTTTTAAAGAAACGATGGCATGTAGTAAAGATCATCCGTGAAGTTTGTACTGATTAACATGAGTCAACATGTGCTAGTGTTGACTGAAAACTTTGTGTTCTCTGCAGATATTGTCACTTTTAGCTGCAAACCCGACATGGCAGCAGGCAAAGCTCAAATGATGAAGCTTAAAAAATCAGAAATGGTGACATAAGATGTAAAAATCACATCATGCATTTTGATGACTAGCAATTTTAAAAAAGAAAAGCCTTGACAGGTCATTGGATGTATAGTAAAAATAAAAACAATCGTTTGCAGAACCGTTGGAGTGTTTCAGTTTGAGGCCAGAGAAAGGAACCACAGCTCTGCAGTTAGTTTTCTAACTCTGCGTATCTGCAATGCAGCGACTCATCCTCATGTACAGACTGAGGACGACATGTGTGCTAAATTATACAAAAACTCATTAAAGTGTGTTGCAGCTGTGGACTGGCAGTGTGCAGTAGTGTGTGTGGGTTGGGTTGAATAGCCTTGGGGGTAATTCTGTCCATCTCTGTTTGATACCTGTGGGTGTTTGTGTATGTAACAGACTTTGCTTCTGTGTGTTGTCTCTCAGCAGCAGGTAAACAAGCAGTACAGGCTTAATGAGCAGTGATTGGCTTCCACCTGGTCACAAAAGGCCACGGCCTGCTCGGTGACCAGTCGAGTGTTGGCTCGTACAGACTGCACGCTGACAGAGTTGGAGCCTCAACCTTCTTGTGAGTCAGTCTGACACAGGAGTGTGAAACTTTATTTAAAGAGCTGGAGTCAGAGAGGAAGAAGCAGGAGTGAAGCTGTACAAAGACAGATGGTGAACTGGTTTTACTGAAGAATTGATTTCCATCAAGAAAAAGAAACGCAGGCTGCAGCAGCAGTATTTTTCCTCTCAGGTCAACCTGATTTACCTGAGAAGTGAAACCCCGGGCAAAAATCACTCCAACTCACTCACCGCTGCTCATTAAAGCTTATTGTATTTCAGCTCCACTTATTTCAGGTTTATTTGGTTTATTTGCAGGCTGTTCAATGTTGGCTGCACCGTGTCACTAAAAAAGACAGGATGTCCCTTCCCAGCCTGTCATTTAGGGAGTGTATTTAACTTAAACCTAATAACAAAGTCATTGTTAGTGACTATTACTAGCCAAGCAAGTGGAATCATGAAACCAGGTCCCAGCCTATTATCTCTTGGCAGCCAATATTTTCTGCATCAAAGCACCGACACCAAAGATGCGTCACGTGCAGTGCACGAGGGCAGCATCTGACAAAACAACATATAACGTTGCAACAGAAATCAGGACTGTGGAAATTTAACCTTTGCATGTTTACATGAAGTCTTCCAAAAAAGGAAACAGCTCTGAGCCTGATGGTGCTGCTGATGGTGCTGCTGCTGCTGATGGTGGTGATGATGATGATGATGGTGGTGGTGGTGGTGGTGGTGATGATGATGATGATGCCTTTGGTAGCGAGGTGACCTCTGTCTGATGGGTGTTGTGGCTCCGCGCTTTTCTCATCTATATTACTACATATACTGAGATGTATTGTGATGCATCTTATTTTTGTTCATTTCCACCTCTTAAACAGTAACTCCTGCTCACTGGCATACCAGATCTCATCTCATATTCCTCAGCAGCATCCGGGTTTGAGATGTGTCATCGCTTCTTCTGTTTTCCTGCTGTGGGGGAAAAAAAGCGATTTAGTCGCTTCTCCCTTCTCCATCGCGGCCTCGGCTACGGCGCGTTTGATTGACAGCTGTTGCTCTGCATCTGCTGCTCACGGGTCTGTCAGAGCGGCGATGAAGGAAACGGAGTCGGTGTTTCTTCAGCAGTCGAAGGCAAACTTTTTAGTGAATTCAATATGACATGTTTTGACGTCCTGTCAAAGCGTCCTCCAAAAACCTTCATTATTCATAGACTAAAGAATTCCTGCAGTGTATCCTGCTGCTCTACCTCTGTCATTTACACCGCGTAATGTAAAGATGTTCCAGCTGGAATCTGGGTGAGATGAAGATATAAGTGACCAAAATCCAGTTTACAGGAAACCAGAGAAAATCTGACCTTCGATCGATCCGCTCATGGTTTTGTGTTTCTGTTTGGCGACTTCCTGTTTAATTTGGAAACCTGTTTGTACATATTTTAAACTTTTTAAAATGTCACTGAGGGAGAAGATTTAACAACAGATCTTTACAAGAAAAGAAAATCAAAGCATAATAGTCCGCTCTAATGGCCGTCTGATGCACACACATTCACTTTAAAAGGAAAACAAACACAAACCAAATATGCTTCTTATTCTGTTTCACACACTTCATCTATTTCTTCTTCTTGCCTTTGTTTCCTGCCTTTTTTTTGTGTGTGTGTGCTGCATCTGTTTCCAGCCAGTTAATCACTTACTCACAGAGGAAAAAGACAAAGGTAACTCAACAGCCATCTGGGAACAAATCTGGTGAGTTAATTTGAAGCTCTGTCCTAAACAAGACGTCGATAAATTTCCTTTCATGTAAAGAATCGCCAGACAAATCTCATAAAAACTTCTGAGACTTGTGAGACTTGACGTTTTAAAAAAGGCCCCCATTCTACTCAGGATGTGTTTGGATTAATTCTTTCTGGCTCTCTGTGCAAAATGGGTTTAAACATGTAAACAACTGTTGGATCCTGTTTGTCTGTGATTTGAAGAGCCCAGCGCTGCTCCCGACGAAGGGAAAACCAATCCTGCAGGGAGAGCTACCTCGGCACTTGTGCAGGTGAAGCCAAAGGGAAGATTTGCTTCACCATATTTTCTAGTCTTTGGCTTAGAATGAAGTTGGTTTGGAAACATATTCAGCGACGCTTCATCTCCTGCTTTGCGTTTCTGTAGGCGCCCGTGCTAGCAGTGTCCAAGCGTTTGTTTTCTTCGTCTTCCCCTTTTCATACCCCCCCCCCCCCCTCCAGCAATGGCTCTGCCCCCCCCTCTAGGGGGTGGGCCCCACCCTTTGGGAATCTCTGATCTAAAGGATGTGTTACTAGGCTAGTGGCCAAATCTCACTACAGATCCCAGGATTCTGTGTTAATAAATCTTACCAGTCCATATCAGGACGTTACAGGTATAGCTGCGGTATAACTTGAATTTCTATTAATTGGTCAGGAAATGACTAAATTAACTTCTTAACTGTAACAGAGTTGGGAGTGACTTCCTCATCACGAATGACCTTCCACATAAACTCTGAGTTTTGTTGTAGCTTCTTTTGTAGCTTTTTCAAATGCATGGAGAGCTGTCAGTTTTCTAAATGCCTATCAATGAGGAAGGGTACAGCACCTCTTCCTCCTCCTCTTCTCAGATTAACATGAAGCACCACGGTGAGACTGAACATTATCCCCAGACTTGGGGAACACACTGGTGTAGCAGCAGAAGAAGAAGATGGGCAAACTGGGAGTCCGTTAAATCTAGGGAATGTGGGATTAAACAGCGACGATGCTCCTCTCAGCCTGAAAGGAGACGAGACAAATATCGCACCTTCTGCACACACCGACGTGAATCAAAAAACGCGTTTAACAAAGCGACACTCACCATCTGGACCGACGGGAGAGTTCAAAAGTTGTCCGCAATCGCTTTATTAACGGTTAATTAGTCAATGAAACAATGGGAGCAGAAATCAAGTGACTAATGTGGAATGAAAATAAGTTTGGAGTGAATTTAGGCTGTTCTGAAAGCATAACGAACAGTTCTGAGGTGGGAAATAATGACTGTCTTTGTTCTTATCTGTGCTCTAAGGTGTGGGTGTGGGTGTGTGCGCGCTCATCCGTTGAACTCCCCTGTGGCAGTAAAGAGCACAGTATTGTGTTAGTGAGGCAGTGTTGTCTAATAACCAGGCTGACAGACTGAGAGTGCAGCTTAAACCAGCTGCTGTTCCACTTTTAATGCTCAGCAGGGACACACACACACACACACACACACACACACACACACACACACACACACACACACACACACACACACACACACACACCTAAAGACGCCCGTTTTCATTGAATGGAATCTGTTTCCAGACCAACTTCCAGTTGTTTAAAACCTTCACAACCTTCATAATGAGGGAGGCCACAGTCTGAAGGGCTCACACCGGCAGTGCGTTCACTGCGGTGTTAAATGTGTGAGGACATCATGAAAGTAAGCTGCCAATTAAAAGGAAATATTTCAGAAAGGAAAGCAGTGTTTTAAGAGTTTCTAAAATAAAAGCAAATTCATGAACTTCTCCAGAGAGGGCGAAGAGCGCGTCTTCAAAAATGTCACCTTGTGGTCTGATAAATGGCTCCGATGCACCTGCAGATTCTTTCCACAGAGACTCCAGAGTTAAAGTAATGGTTCAAATGAGGCATGTGTGGTGTTTGGCATGACAGAAGGAGAGCTGCACACAAATGACAATTAAAAGAAATGGTGCATTCAATGTCAGTGAATTACTGTAAGCTGTAGTTTCAGTGTGTCAGTAGAATTCAGCTGAGGGGGCAGAGTGACTTTACTGGGCGGGTCTGGACCCCCCGAGGCTCGTCCATAACAACAACGCTGCTTTCTAAAGAACGGCTTGTCTGAACTACACGATTGGCTGATTGAAGTAATTTTATCAAAGGAAATGAAACAAATCTAATGACAGTAATATAAGAAAGAAAACAAACGTATCTCAGTTATCTCTGTAGGAGAGAGAACTTTGCTGACGGCTGTTTGAGGATTAAGAGAATCAGGGTGAAGTGCTGGACAAAATTGGAGACTTGGGGAGATCATTGCCATTAAATGTCCTCACAAAACTGCTCAACAGTCACTGTCTCAACAACACGCCCATCAAGACTGAACAGTTGTTGAGCAGTTACAGACAAAGTTAAAGCTTGTTTTCATTGTCCGGTCACTGTTTCAGAGAAGCATCAACGTTAATAACTAGCTCATCAACGTAGCCACTAATTTAGGACATGAAGGATCAGATGGAGTTGACAGAGAACAAAAATGGAGATTTAGGGCGATCGTGGCTCAAGAGTTGGGAGTTCGCCTTGTAATTGGAAGGTTGCCGGTTCGAGCCCCGGCTTGGACAGTCTCGGTCGTTGTGTCCTTGGGCAAGACACTTCACCCGTTGCCTACTGGTGGTGGTCAGAGGGCCCGGTGGCGCCAGTGTCCGGCAGCCTCTCCTCTGTCAGTGCGCCCCAGGGTGGCTGTGGCTGCAATGCAGCTGCCATCACCAGTGTGTGAATGGGTGGATGACTGGTTGTGTAAAGCGCTTTGGGGTTCTTAGGGACTAGAAAAGTGCTATATACATACAGACCATTTAAATGTGCTAATTTATTGAATCTAATGGTTCAAATAAGCCACTCTTTGGTCATTAGACTGCCCCCATGTGGGCAAATCCTATTAATGCTGCTCTATCTGTCATGTTTTCAGTTACCTCCTCCCGAGTGTTCGTTTCTTTCCTTCTTGGAGCCAGAGAATTTTTTTTCTTATTTTTTTTTTTCATGTTGAATAAAAATGTACAGATAAATAAAACAAATCTTTCTCCGGGTTTTGTGGAAAGATCAATATCTCAGTCGATACTGCGACCTTCCTCCATCCTCTGTACGTACCAGCCGTGATGAATGTTTCACAGCTGTAAACAGTTTAAATAAGTGAGTCTTTCAGTGTGGAAAAGCACAAACTATCACTGCAGCATTCCTGTTTTGGTCTTCTGAGTACTTCAAACCAATTCCATGTTAGCGTAAAAATCGAACGTTTGTATTGAATCTTTGTCTAATGAGTCTTTCAGGCTGTGGAGAAGAAGTGATGACTGATCCACTTTCAACAAGCTCGATACCTGTTTGCTTAAGTTTGAAGGAGGGAAAAAATCAGCAAACGCAGGGCGTCTACTTAAAAGTTCAGGATCTTGGTGATTCTTTACATCATCTAATTTTAATAGTAGGTGTGATTCTGACTCCTCGTGCTGGCATGGTTTGCAGCCAAGTGCAAAGTGGCGGGAATGAGAATGAGCATCTTCTCACGTGGAGGCATCTCAGGGTCTTCTTCATAAGAGTGGCCACTGCAGAGCCTGCACCTCTCTGTTGTTTGAGGTTTAGAGTTGAGTGTGAGAGTGAAGCTGTCGTGATTAGAAGTAAAGGCAGTGAACCTTAGAGTGAGGACCTTGTTCATTCAGATTGAGCTCAGTGAAGCGAGGTGGTTTAGATATTTGACTAGGATGCCTCTGAGGTGAGATGTTTCATGCATGTTTCATACTGTAGAGATTTTGTCTCCGTGCTGGCTTAGGAGCATCTCAGTCTCCCCCCTGAAGAGATGGAGGAGGGAGGAGGCCATTTGCTGTGGAGAGTTTAATTAGAAATCTGGTATCTGCAGGGATATTAGCAATCTACCTGGTAGAAACATGACAAGCAAAATGATGTGGTGCAGCTCTGAACCTGGGTCGACATGCAGAGTGCTGCACGAGGATTTTTAAAAAAGAGACTAAAGTGGTTTCAGACGCAGAGTAAAGCTACACCAGGTCAAGGCATGAAGAAAATGCTTAAAAATGGATGAAAGATGGAAGTGCATCCCCGCTGCAGGGCCAAGTGATGGGTCAAAATGTCATTAAAAATGAAGGCTCGCCCTTTTGGCACATTTCATCGTGTCTACTGAATACTACATATGGCCCCTCGTGACGTTAGCAGGGCGTTTCTTTGAATTATATCCTGAGGCGTCTTCGTTGTTTGCAGCAGGCTGTGAATTATTTTTGTGATATTTCCAATTATTAATTAATTTTTCGTGAAGGTTGGAGGTGTTGAAATGTGGATCCCTGTTTTTGTGTATTGGATCATAGAAATAAACCTCGTATGAGATTGAGTGGAACTCAAATAGAAGGTCAGACTTTAAAAGTTCTGGTATTACGCCAAATAAAACCCAATTTTTACACTTTTCCAGTCTCTACTCCAACAGCGTCTCCTTGAGCATTACCAGTCGAGCTGTTACTACTGATGATATGTTTACATCTCTGCTAAGCATGTTTAGATGCTTCTGTGCTGGGCAGCAATCCTTCATCTTGACTTGTGTTGGTGTAACCTGCACTCTGAGGAGACAAAGGAGGACATGCAGAGTAGATTGGATGTTTCTGTTGAATGTGCTCCCTCAGGTCATTACAGTAGAATCTGTCTGGATCGGGGGGGACGAATTCTTGGTGAACAAACCTGTGAATGTCAGGAAAAAAATGCAGAGCATGCATCAAGTCTCACTCCTGACCTGCTGTCTTCAGGCTTGGAGACGGTAACCTCTTCATCTCTGTTACTGCCTCTGCAACAGTTGTCAGTTGGAGACTGAGCTCAACACAGAGTGAGTAGTGTAAATGGACAGAAGCATATTTCCATGAAGAGATGCACTAGAAGGTGATCTTGAAAGGGAGAGAAGGCCAAATTCAAATCAGGTAAGCTTTTAGATTTTTCTATAAACCCGTTATCAAAACTATTCAGTAACACCTCAACATGTGAACATATTTTCATGTACCTCTGCATTCATGTGGACGATGAGATAATTAGTACTAATTATAGGAGCGCTGTGCGCTAAGTAGCTGTAAAAATGCTTTCTGTACCGAAACTCTTCAAGCATCTTCTTGCACATCTGAGCCAGCGAGTCGAGATCTGTTAAACACAGACTGCAGATCTGACACAAGGTTGAAGAGTTTCCAATTTCCAGCACATAAATAAAAAATAAGGCGCGTAAATATACTGGTGAATAATTAATGCATACCAAGCTGTGGTTTTGGAGATGGTAGGAGGATGCAAGCAACAGCGAATATTTCTATTCTCAATTTTTTTTAATCATGAATTACTTTGTGGTTTTATATAAAGTTTTTCTACGTTAGTGCCGCTGCTAAAATCATTTCTTGAAAGCGGCCCTTTAAGACTGAAGATGATGCAAAAGTTCTTCACCTGGAGTTGAGATGTTTTTGTCCTACGAGCTTTTTCTCAGGTTGCGAATGACTTTTGAACTTTTCCTTTAAGCCAGAGAGCACAAGAAGCCCTAAAAGCGCCCAGATAAGAGCTCTGAGAAAGAAACTGTAACTTTCATTCAACAGTTTAATATAAAGTGCTGTGAACTCTGCAGCCTCAAGGGGTCACTGTTTCCATTTGGGCTGCAATACACAATATTGTGTGTGTGTGTTTTGTACCATTTCTAGTAAGATTTCATAGAGAGCATGTAAATTGTATATGTGTGTCGTCATGTAAGAGCCCATCTGCAGTGTGCGGAGATGTAGACTGAGTCCTCTGAGACTTTGGTTTTCTCTCAGCGTCCCTCAGCACGAAGCCTCAGGGGGGGAAGAAAAGCAGAGCAAGGGGAGTCATCAATAATTTATCGTGCAATGTTGAAATCTGTCCCCTCTGGAGTTTCTCTGTGGATAGAAAAGTAGGTCCCTGCCTGTCCACAGTTTCGAAGAGGGAGAACCCGGACAGACAGAGACGTGTCGACAGACGGATGAAGGAGATGGAGGAGAACGAGCAGAGTCGGGGGAATTCTTCAAGTTTTTGCACAACAGTCTGTGGCTGCAGCGCTGCAGAGGTAAAAGTTTCACAGCGTTAGAAGAGGAGTGAGGTGGTGGAGCACACAGAGAGAGGTCCTGCAAAACACAGTGAAAATAGACTGGCTCAGTGAAAGGAGGAGGAAACTGCACGGAAATGTTCCAAAAGTATGTAGACACCAGAATATTCCACCTTCTCTCTATCTGATGGTTCGATGAGTGTGAACTGTCATAGAGCTTTCACTCTTCTGGTGTCTTTCCATCCAACACAATGTCGCAGCAGTTTGTGAAACTTTAGAAATTCATATCATCTCTAAAATCTGGAATTAGAAGATAAAAATGGTGGTTTCTGGTGGCTGCACTTTAGCTTCAGTCACCTAGATCACTCAGTCCGGTGAGTGGGAGATGGGACAAGGCTCAAATCGCCCTGCAGAACCCTGGCCAGGTCTACTGCATCTCCACCCAGGGAACACAGGGGAGAGGAAAGCAAACACCTGCACAGCAAACGCTCATCAAAGGCCCGGGGCTGCAACAGGGTCCAGTCTGGCTCTGGAACGTGTGGACGTTATCAGGAAACATTAGTTTAGTAACTCACTAATAAAATACCAAAACTTAACTCCCCAAACTGGAGCTCTGACTTCTCGGATGGCACCGTAAGCCCTGCAATTTTCGGTAATTCCATTAAAATTACTCCAAGAGGCGCCAACAGCACAAACGCAGTGAAGAGGTCCAGCACAGCGACTCGCATACATGAGGGCGAAACCTCACAGGGTCCAAATCCAAACAGCACGCTTCATCCAGATGAATGAGTTATAAAAACATTCACTGCCATAAACCTCTAACGAAAAAGAAACTTATCCATAGAGGTCAAAACAATTAAACTGCAATAATTAAACTTTATTGAAGTTTGTAACGATGTTTCAAGGTTGTAACAGGAAAAAAGTCCATTTGTGTTCACCTAAGTAAACAAATAGTTTCCTTCACTCACGCTTCGCCATGAGGCCGGTCTACTCCACCGCCGTGTTTCTTTTTTTGGGCATTTTTCAATTAAATACGAGATTGAAAGTGCGAATGACAGCATTTAGAGTGGGGATGGTGGGCTGTGGCACAAACTCAGCCTTTTTTTCCCTCACTGAGCCAGACAGCTTCTCATGGCTGAGGTTTGGGCTCAGATTAGGCACACATCTGATCAGGAGATGGGAGGCATCCTGGGAGGAGGCCTGGGGCACATCCTGAACATGCTGCAGGGAACACGCTGCACTTCTTATTTGGCCTGGAAAAAGCCAGACCACCAGCAGGAGGAGCTGGTAAATCAGTCTGTGGCGAAGGCTTGATGTGAGCTGAGCAGTGGAAAACCAATCGATGGGTGATTAAACATGTGCTTTTGAGAAAGTGACTGCAGACGTAACAACATAAATGTAAGTTTTGAACAAATACCAATAAAAATGTCAATTTCTTTTATAGCCGCAGCCGTCCAGATAGGATTTGTTTAAGCTTTTTGAAAATACAATGGCCTGGATCAAAGGCCTGTTTGTGTTTTAATCACTTTATCATGTTGTTTCTTAAAATTATCTTTTTCTTTGTGAATCTGAAATAAAGTCGAGTAACAAGTTTTAGAAACGGTGCTGTAAGGCTCGTAGCGCTCACCTAGAGAGGATCGTTTAACCAACTTGAGGTCGTCAGGTGGTTTTGAGGGCGTTATTAGAGAGCCAACATTTTAATGAGGCCTGTGCATGAAAATTACGCACATCATCACTTTGTTGATGACTAGAGTTCAGTTTAGAGATTATTTCAATGGATAAAGAACTAATTTGCCTCCTTGGCCTGTGACCTGGAGGTTAATCTCAGGGATATCTCACTGTGCGCTGAGCTGTAACCCTCGACGTGTTTCTGCTGCTCACAGTTGGAATGTAAAAGCCACGGTGGGAGGAGGACTCTTCAAACAGCTCATCTTTTTATTCATCTGGTGTTTCACATCTATGAGATGATGAAGAGCATCAAACGCTCTGCCCTTCACTCTTGCTGTGTGGTTTTCAGAAAAGGTCACATATCTTGAGCACAGTTTCGTGTGAGATTGTTTAAAACAAACAAACAGCCAGTACTTCATTGTTTTTCTCTCGTCAAGCATTATTTAACTGGCCTCACTTTAAAACGAGGCTCCACAGCAACCAGGTCTGCCTCCACTCTGTGTGCGTAGCTCTACCTCGTCTCCTCTGTTACATTTCAGTCCTAGCTGTGCGTCCTGTGAGGCTCTTTATTAGTTTCAGTTCTGTGTTTCCTGCCTGCTCTGCTGTCTCTGTTATCAGCTGCAGTTATTCTGTGTTACTTTTTCACACTGCTTTATTTTCCTGCTTTGTTGTTGCACTAATTGTAGTCACCTGTGCTGATTATGTTCAGCCACGCCTCGTTGGCCTCTGTGTTTCTTTGCTGTGCTGTTTCGTACTCGTGAGTTTGGACTCCGGCTTGTTGAACTTGAAATATTTCAGCTTATTTTTGGTTCCCTTGAGTCTCCATTTGGCTTCTTCCACATCTGCAGCCTAACAAGAGGGATTTCTACCGTCTGCTCCACCCTCTGTGTTTTCACGCTGTTCATTAATGCCACCTTTATGTTGGTGTATAAATAGTCCAGTCTTCTCTCTTTTTGGCTGTTTCTCACCTGTTTGTCTCAGTTCTCGGTGCCTAACTGCTTCTTGGTCTGTGCTCCCACTTTAGTAATCAGCTTTTTATTAAAGTTATAGTGTGCAAAGTTTTTTACCACAACATATCAGTAGATGTCTGATGTTTTAGTCAACCAAGAAAAACATTAGTTTCTACTGCTGTTTGGATAAAAATACATTATTTTACATGCTTGTAGAAATTGGAATAATATTTGAATAATGTTTATATAATATCAAACTTGGCAAGAAATAAGGAAATAAAAAAAACAGGCAGTTATATATTTTGCACTATTTTATTTTATTTTATTATTTTATCCCAGAGTCACCTCCTAAATTCTGGCTCATCTTCAGTTGTTCTCAGATATCAAAGTGACTCTGGACCAGACGTGTTTCCCTCCCTGTGGAAGGCGTTCGGTTCCCTGTTTACCTCAGCTGTCAGTGCTGGATGAGCTTTATATGCTGTGGAGGAGGCTGTAAAACTTAGAGAGGAGTCAGTGAAGCAGTTATCTGATGCTAGTCAGCATTACTGAAACTGAAGAGTGTTACCAGGGAGTTTATTCATTACGCTTAGTGAATAAACTCTCACACAATATGAGAATGAAGTGTTTATCAGAGGGAAATTGTATTTTAGGACACTTGTGCATAATCGGCTGGATTAATTGTAGCTTACAGCCAGCTGTTGTCAGCTGTCCAGAAATGGGAGAGTTGCATGTCTGATCTGTTGACAACTGCAACAACATCAGGAATAAATGAGCACGTTTATGCACAGTTCGTGTGTTAGAGCCCCGACTTTAGGTCAGGAGATGAGGACGACGAAGGTGACACTTATTGGTTTATGACAATGTAAAAGTTTGTTGGAAAACGTAATCACACGAATCAATGTATATTTATGAGTATAACAGTTTTTTTCTATTAAAGAACCTAAGAAATTACAGACTTTACCTTTAAACTCACTTTTCTTCACTTTCTTCTTTATCAGCATTTAATCCTCCTGTAACTCTTTTATTTTGACACTTTCCAACTTTTATTTTGACACTTTCCTACTTAGTATTAATACACCATGAATCTAAAGGTCAACAAACGCCGTATACAGTATTTGAGACAATATCTGAGCTTTTAATGTCGAAGCCTAAAGGCATCGATCCAAAGAGGGAAGCTGGACGTCACAGACAGACACGTTCTTTAAATCACATCGTGCATGCAGATGTGTTCTCTGTTGTGAAGATAAAGATGTGTGTAATTGCTGTAAACAGTTTGTGCTGTCTTACAGTACTGGGGCGACACACACACACACACACACAGTCCTGTGGGATTGGTGTAAAGATAAATTAATAATTGAAAGCCAAACTTGCTTCAGGCATGGCCTGCTGCCTTGAAATTAATTTTTTATAAGCGAGCAGATCTGTCTTCATCTCCCTCTCCCTTCCTCTCTCTCTGTGCCATCGTCTCTCCGTTCTTTCTTTCAATAAACATTTTTAATCTGCTTGCTTATCTATGCACAAGCTGAAAGTTCACAAACACTCTGACTGATCTGTGTTGTAAAACTGGCTGTACTCTCTCTGGAAGCTTGACGTGCTCGTGTGACGGGCTGACGCCGTCTCGTGTGATTTTTCTCAGCGTGTGGTGTCGCTGTGATACCATCTGATGCTCCCGACCGTTTTAGTATTCTGATTTTGTCTCGTTCATTTTATACTATTGATGAGCTGGTGGTGTTCTGCTCGGCCAATCAGGCTGAGACGTTCACTGACTGCTGAACAACCCGGGCTGGCTCTTTTTCTCAGTCGTGCCTGACTTCACTGTGAGGGAGGGGGGGAAGAAAAACCAAAATCACATCCAGAACAGACTGTTCTCTATCTTCATCATTTTCAACCAGCAGCAGCTGGAAACCAACTGTACACGACCTGCTCAGCACCAAACAGACACACTGAGAGAGTACAGAGGGCAACTTTTAGTAGCTTTAAGAGACCGATGTTTTCCACACAAGGTGTCAGAAACTCAGACGGATGAAATATGAAGAAATGCAGGAGCGCATTATAAACAGACGTCTTTCTGTTTAAAAATATGACGTTTTTATGACCGATTTTAAAAGCCTGACAGCTCTCTGGCCAATAATGCACTTTCCTGAACATCCAGCAAGTTCAATTAACCACATAGGAGTCTCTGCACATTACCTGCTACATATCTATCATGCACCCATTAAGCACATTGAGGCACCTTGCTAAACAACTCAAATAATCCACCTTTTTAGTCATATATGTTAAAAAAAACTGACATGTTAAAGTAAAAGATTCAAAACTTGTCTTCAGTAACCATAAGGGAAGTCACTACATCCATCCATACAGCGGAGGTCATGTTGCACTTTCTAATGCACTCAAATCTGGGCTGTTCACCCACATTCACACCTTAATATTTGTCTTTAACCTGCCTAGGACCAGGCGTCCACATATCTGAACATCACATTTTGGGTTTTCTAGACCACAATACTAAATTTTGCTTTTGTAAAAAGATAATTCTTTGTTTTTACATCCATCAGGTCCAAATTAGGCCAAATAGCAAAAGGAAATTAAAAAAGCATGCCATGAAAGAGTTCAGGTCTTAGGATGTTAAAGATGCTGTCAGTCCCTTTTTCGAGGTTATGTAACAGCAGCTAACAAAGGCTAACAGGGGCTAACAGCAGCTCTTACTGACAGAAAAGTTAAAGATATCTTCAGTATCACTGTCCTCAGACAGATTTCAGTTCAGTGTGTGAGTGCAGCCCCGAAGTGGACAAACGTTAGTTAAACCAGCTTTAAGGCTGGTCTTTTGTTTCTGAACAAGTGCTGCCTACATTTCCACAAAATTTACAGTTAAAACTTTTCTTTGGATGTAATGTTGGTACTCCATGGAAACTTTCTTGTAAACCTACAGAAAATACTGAAAGAAACCTGAGAAATTACTATGAAGATGAGTCTCACCTGTCAGGACAAACTTTACATTTTCACTGTAGCTCCACTGCTAGTAAGGCTCTAAGACGACCTCATCAGTGTTTGTATGAGCAAAAGGACTTTTTAAAATGTAATATTACAACTGATCAAGATTTTTTTTTTAATGTAGTTCATATGTGGCTTAAAGCTGTTGTTATTTTCTCACGCATGTATGAATACAGTGGAAACTACATGCAAAGGTTTTTCTGCAAATTCAGCTTTTGTGGAGTTTTATTGTTCTATGTTTAATTACAGAACTATGCAAATGCAGAAAACAATGTTAAATGAACATTAATTAAATGATGTTGTGTTTTTATTTTTATTTTAGTTGATTAGTTAGCGTCTGAAAGTGGATTGATTAGACGACATATTGTGCGAGCTCGTCTGCAGCCTCTCACGCTGCATGATTGTGGAGCATTTTCACAAATGACTGTTAAGGACTATTGTATTTAGACAATGTATTTGCAGTGCTAAAACAAACAGTTAGCAAGGGTGGTGTGAGACTCCACATCCACCCACCAAAAAGCTCGCAGATCAATTTAATTTGAAAGCTACATTTTCCTCATACAACATGCAGACCCACAGCAGTGCGTCAGCCTGGAAACAACACGTTTCTACTGTCCAGAGGCTCATGCTAAATTTTCAGGTTGATGTGTGTGTGATGTCAAAAAGGGGGTCATATAATCTGCATCGTCTGCAAAAGTTAATCTCTTCTAAACTGAGTTTAGTTACAAAACACTGATGTAATCATGCACACATAGCTCCCGACTAAACCTGCCAATAAACAGACAAGCAAACCAAACCAATCACGTAACCCTCAGTCCAGGAGGTTAAGTGCAGCTTTTGTGCTTTCAAGTGACACCGTGAAGCCAGCTGAGTTAGGACTCATGGTGAGACTTATAGATGAGGTCAGATTGGACGGACGGCTCAGTAATTATAAGGGACTGTGTGTCTGACCCCTTCTGCTGTTATGTTGAAATATTTCAACTGATGGACAATTTTCCCTCTTAATGCAGTGAAGGTGCTCGATGAGGGCATGATTTTCAGGTCATTGCAGTAATTATTACTGCAATGTCTGCACGTGTGTGTGTGTGTGTGTGTGTGTGCGTGCGCAGCAGGCGTTTTGCACGTACCTTTGCGTGTGTTTGTGTTTAAGCCCTGCAGCTGGATTCACCTGTCAGAGTGTGACAGCACAGCTCACGTTAGCTCCTGGCCGCTCGCTCCGATCCTCCTCGACGCTGCTGCCAACTTGGAGCTCAGTCGACCCTCATCTATTCACTTCCCTCAAAGCTACTTTTACAAAGTCGTGGACTCGCATGTTAATTTAATGTCCCATTATGACAAATTCACTTTGTGGGTTTTGACAGCCAGTGTCAGTGGTGAGAAAGAAGTGAGCAGGCAAGTTAAGTTGCACTAAACTATTATTATTATTATTATGATGATTATGATAAAAAGAGATCACACAACTATCCTTTTGCAGCAGAGTGAGAATGAGATGAGTGTGTGCTTCTCTCTCATTGACCAGCTGCCTAAATAGTCTGAAGCTGCTGCACGCTTCCACCATGAAGCATGCAGCTGGTGAGCATAGTGGAAATGTGTCATGCTCAGGCTGAACAGGGTCTTATCTTTCTTAAACTATGACAAGATATCCACTTTTTCTGAGGTATTTTTACAGGTGTTTAATGATAACGATCACTGTGGACGGACAAGCATGTCGTAAAGGCCGAGGCTCACTGATGCATTTGGATTTTCTTGTGTGTGTCGCTTACCTGGAGAACGCCTGGCACCAGGGTGCACTACGGGAAGAAGGCAAGCTGGTGGAGGCAGCGTGATGCTTTGGGTGATGTTCTTCTGAGTAATGGGGCCATGTAGCACCTACCTAAGCATTGTTGCATGCCATGAAGACTGTGGCCTCTTTCAGCAGGATAATGAGCCCTGCCACAAAACAAAAGCAGTTCAGCAATAGTCTAAGGAGCACCGCAACGAGTTTGGGGTATGATGACATTCCCAGAACTGTCCACAAAGGCTCCTTTTCTTTCCCTCGTCTTATAGGCGTATCGAGGTAGTGGCACTTGATCAGGTCAAGTCAAAAATGTTTGGAGGGGGTGGAGGGGGGTGTTATTCCCGTCAGCTTTTGTCTGAGCATCCAGCTGGAGCCAGGGGGCCGCATGAGATGAAGATGGTAGTTGTTTTGGTTAGTGCGAGCAAACTGCTTCCAATTTTACAGTTGGTCTAATGTCCATCACTGGTCACCAATTCCCACTGTTCTTCTTCAAGGTCTTATCCATTTAACACAGTCTATCGTGGTTCCGAATTGGTAGATATGATCAATTTCCTCCATCGAGAGTGTCGCCAGACACGCGACGCAACAGACCATCGAGTATCCGGCAGCAAATGTCTCCGCAGGACAATCGGGCTCTCCCCGGCCCAGGAGTTTTGTCAGTTTCGTTAAGGGACCAGTTGATCAAATCCATAATTCTTCTTTAGGTTTTTAGAGAACAAGTCTGGGAGACTCTTAGGGTTAGAGAATAAGCGAGACTATACAAGAGATAAGATATGAGAAGCCAAGCAGGAAAGATAAGGGAGAGGGAGAAAGTGCGACCGCCTCCGTCAATACCAATCATCACAGAACAAATGAGTAACACTGACAAATGAGAAAGAAACACTAAATTTATATATCATAAAACTACACAATTTATTGTATTTTTACTTTTGCACATGGGAACCGGGTTCATTCACATTCCATCACTGACATCTTTGTCACAC
This sequence comes from Simochromis diagramma, assembly GCF_900408965.1. Taxonomy (NCBI): domain Eukaryota; kingdom Metazoa; phylum Chordata; class Actinopteri; order Cichliformes; family Cichlidae; genus Simochromis; species Simochromis diagramma. The sequence goes on along the minus strand of NW_024387458.1, from coordinate 2,026,647 downwards.
AGCCGCTGCTCTTCCTCGGCCGTGGGTGCCGGTTATGGCTTTAAAATTAACCTAAAAATCTGTAGCTTAAGTCACTGCCACCTCTCAAACTGAAAAGGACTTGCTGCCCTGCACACTCAGGGCCTTCTTACATGCTGTGTCGGTCTCTTCTCCCTCCTAAGCAAACGCGACATCATCTTCTCTGTTGCTGTGAGAATCAACACTCCCAGTGCTCCACCGCTTTCTTGTGTTCTGTTTCTTCATCAGCTGATATCAGTTCCCGTTTGGGGAATACTGAACTTGTCCTAACCTCCAAATGACTGTGCTTGGATGTGTAAAACTGAGAACTGTTTGCTGATGCTAAACGCCGCGAATGCTGTGATTTCAGTTTCCTGTGCTGCTAACAAGTTGCTGGAAAATTCAGTTCGTTCCACAAAATTAGGCTATAAAGTCCAAACTGTTTACGGGAGTGATCTGTCAAACATTTTCACGCTAACTCCTGTGATTTATCATTGTCCACACATAGAAACTCCAAGTGATATTCATTGCAAGCTGCAAGAGAAATACAAACACAGGACACATGGGTTAAAATGCATGTTTTCATCCAGGTGAACAGAATCAACTTTTTGGAACAGTAACACCGACCGACATGAATAATCAGCACAAGCCTCACAGTCTGGTAACACGCTTCACTTGTTTATTAATTATTATGAAGATGATTGTGAGTGAAATGTACAACAAACAGAAACCTGAAGTGATGCAACACACCGAGGTGTCATGTTTGCTGCAGGATTAGTGAACCACAGAGGAAGTAAACATACAGAGCTGAGTCTAGGAGCAAAATCAATAATTCATTTTTAGGATTTGTTCTGCTCTGCAAAGCTGACTATCATACTGGGCTGCAGCACTAACCTGTGTCTGTGTTCCATCTGTTCACATGGCTCCAACAGCACGAGATGATGCTTTAAGTTCCCACTGGGGCCAGACGTATAGATTTTTTCTTTTATTGCTCTCTGGAGTTTCTATCCTTGAATCACTAAACAGCAAAGTAAAATAAATGGATTTCAGTATTTTTTTTTTCAAATGTTGGATAAGCATTACATGTCTTTGCTCATCATTTAGTATCTACAATCCAAAAGCTAATAGGTGCTGTGCGAAACTGTCCTGTAATAAAATGTACTGGGTTACACTGAGAGGAGGTGGGGGTAGATGGATGGCTCATCAGTAAATGTGACTTTTAGAGGAATGCTTTGTCATAATGTTGGCTAAAAACAAATTAAGGTTTTCTTTTCATTCGGTCTGTTATTCCTCTCAAATTTTTACTTTTTCTACTTATGGAGCAAAATATAAAGATGTGCTTCCACCTACAAAAAGGAACAGATATTGCTAAACACAAATAAAACAGAATTCAATTCAATTCAGTTTTATTTATACAGCGACCAATCACAACAGCAGTCACCTCAGGCGCTTTATGTTGTAAGGTAGACCCTACAATAATACATACAGAGAAAACCCCAACAATCATATGACCCCCTATGAGCAGCACTTTGGCGACAGTGGGAAGGAAAAACTCCCTTTTAACAGGAAGAAACCTCCAACAGAACCAGGCTCAGGGAGGGGCGGGACCATCTGCTGTGATTGGTTGGGGTGAGAGAAGGAAGACAGGATAAAGGATAAACTATTTTAGTGTAAGTGCTCTGAAGGGCAGTAATAAAGCTCCACAGTGTTGTTAATGTACCTTGTTATGGACTTCATACCCAAACATCTATCTCTTTAACAAGCACTTAAGCGTTGTCATAACTTTGTCTTTGCTCTAATGACTTCTTCAGTCATCATATTAAGATCCTCTGTATTCTTCTGGGTCCTCTGGAGGTCCTTTCCATCCCCACCTGTGCCTGAGGCTTGCTGTGCAGCTTCCCCAGCTAACTTTGCCTAATGAATAGTGAGCACTGTTGTCAAGCACGATCAGGGGGAGCAGCAGGAAGCCGGTGAAGACCAGGGTTGGAGAGAGGTGAGGGAGTTTGGATCGGATGGTTACGATGATGAGGAAAGTAGTTTGTGTCAGAGTCGGATCACATTTGCTGCTGAGTTGAAAAAGTGTATTCGTTGAATCAGTTGAACCTGCAAAGTAATGAAAGTTGATTATTGTTGATCTGTGATATACAGTAGAAATGTTTAACGTCTGTTCCACCTTCACTGTGGCGTGTCATCAGACCAGCTTTGCTGCATTTGTCTGAATTTATGTGGAAAATACTTCCACACCGCTTCTGTCACATCACCAATAATTGCTGGTGACCCAGTGCTGCTGAAAGGCTTGCTTGTCCATATGTCCTCCATGTTTTACAGATGATGTATCTTAAGATCACGAGCTGTTATGACTCTGCTTCATTTACTTATTTATTTTTGGGATCATTCTGGTTCAGGTTGATCTTTTTTTCATCTTTAAAATACGGTTGTTTGGTTTGTTTGGTCAAATCTGGCCCTTCTAGTCTTCTGTTTTTAAGAACGATACATTTTTCTGACCTTTGCTGTGAACGTTCTGTATTTTTTCATGTCTCTTCTCTTTAAAGTAGATTTAGATGACGATTTATCGTCTAAGAGCATCTTCTTCGCTTTGCCTGAAATGTGCGAAGGGCCTATGGAGAGGATCTAGCAATCCTCCACCACCACAGATCTTTGTTGGGGAAGTCCAGGTGGGTCACATAAGCGATGATGTGAGGTACTAATTGAAATATTTAAATAGCCAATCAAAAGAATGAAAAGAAAGTAAAGTACAAAGGTGCTTTGGCTTGGCTTGTCCTTACTCTTTTTAAGAAGTCACGAAGTTGGAAATTGTTATTTGGTTTTCAGCAGAGTCGCATCCATTGATGTGCACATGTGTGTCTGAGGCACATTTTCACTTCATGTTCATCTGTGCAAAATAACACATAACTGGAGCAAAATGAACTGTGGTTCAGCCAGTAGTTTCCCAATCTTTATTCCAGCTGCATTTCCTTTTCTTTGTGGCAGTTTCCATCATATTCAGCCAAAAATCACCAAAATTGCAGTGGCTTCAATTTTCCCCATTTGGTGTAGGATAGGCAGCCCGGGGCGGTAATGGCCTTCCACGGTTTCTTTACTTGTCCAGCAGACTTTAGAACGATGCTTCACTCTCTCACTCTCGCCTGCTTTTTTGTTTCTCTTCAGTTTTGTACTTACCCGCCTGAATCCCACCTGATCCAAACCCCTGCTGTAGTACTTCCCTGCAGATCTTCCTTGCTGCTCATCATTTTGATTGGTTTTGACTAAAAAATCCTAAACTTTAGGAAGTCTTTCGAGTCTTTGGCACACTCAAAATGTCGGGCAGAAAATATGGGATGATGGATCAGGGATGGAGATGCTGTGCAATCCACACTCAGTGGACACTTGGTCACCGTAGGTCAGTCACAGCTTCAAAATGCCAGGCCTTGAATGAACTCCTGACATTTTACTGCATAGTTCATAAACAAATGATAAATAGTTTAATAATTATTAAATTCTGCAGCAGTCAATGCTGTTTTTTGTTAATCTCCTTAAATTAAAGTTAAAAGTCAGAAATTTATTTGCATCGTGTTTCTTCGGCTTTGGTTAAGTTGTGGTGGTGTACAGGGTGCAGGATACACAATACATGAACATATTTTGGCCCTGCTGCTCTGATACTGGAGACTTTTTTCCATTTGCAATATCTACTATTTTATCGTATGAAAACTAAAAATGAAATCTGAAATGATTCTTGACTTTTTGCTGGTAAAAGTTCATCTGGGCAGCCACGAGGAAAAAACAATCAGTGGTGATAAGAGTTTATCGGCTTCAATCTGTGGCAGCTGGTGATTATTTACCTGCGTGGTTCTGCAGGTACTGAGGAGATATCAGGGTTGTTATCTAGCTTAGTGCATTAAGCTTTGACACCAGCTTCAAAAGACTTTTATATCACTGTTTCCCAGTTTTGAGCCGATAAAATCTCAAAGCACAAAAATAAATTTGAAGAAAAAAAATCAGAGAGCAACTCAGAGGCTTTTATAACTCTGAATATTTAATTACTGTACTGAGCTTCATCATCAAAAATAAAATACCTGATCCGAGTTGTGTAAAAACACACAGCTTTGAAAAATGATCAAACATGCCCCGAGTTTGATGGCGAGACGGTAAAAACATGCAGCTTTTGATGACGATGACGTGGCCACAAAGCTTTGTTACATATTCATGATGCTTGTAAATGTGCTTGGTGATGAATTACTGAGGCTCGCCTTTAGTTATTCTTACAATGTACCGAACAAACAGATAAGCATGTCTGTGTGGACGAAGAATAAACCTGAACCTGACGGAGCAAACGGGTAAATAACTCACTGGACGATTCTTTGATCTCAGCACAATCAAAGCTGCTGAGAATAAAAGTCGTTGCTTATGTCTTCAATACTGTTATGCACTGATTCTCTGGTTTTGTGTATTGTGACTTCTTCGGACCAACTGGGACTAGTATTGCCATACAGTTTGTAACGGAGTGAGTATTACAACAGAACAGCAGAGATATCTTTCATCATATTTTAAACCTAAACTGTAATTTCTTTGGGTAACTTACTGCCACAAAGTTGTACATCATGAAAAATTGTGTTTAAAAATCTTCTGGCTCCTCCATGGGGGGTTTACATCATCTGTCTCCATTAGAGGGGGGTGGATTCATCCAAATATTAATAATAATAATACTAATGCTAGTGTTGATATCATAAAAGTAATGGAGTGGTAGATTTGCTTCGGTCCTCTAAGTTCAGTATGTAAATAATTTGTTTAAAAAAATAAACCTCAGACATGCGGCATGAAGAAGGCCTGACTCGTGTTTTATTTATAGCCCATACAAAGAACAGAAGCTCAAAGTGCTTCAGAGACAGATACGTTTACATGGCAGGTCTCCAAAGGTCTCCCCACACCTTTTATTACTTGTCCAGTTTAAGATCACACCAACTAAACATTAAAAATGTCACTTTTTAAAATGTGTTTGTCATGGAACTGAGTCAGTAACCCAGTGTTTTGTGTTTAAGTTACATTCTTTGATTATTGTTATTCGTGGTTTTGGTTATCTTTATTCTCAGTGATCTTAGTTCTTCCTCCTTCAGTGTTTATCTCGGCCTGTGTTAGTCTCTGTTCCCGTGTCCCATGTTTCATGTCTGTATTTTCCCGATGTCCCCCCAGTCACTGTGCTAAGCTTGAGTCTGGGTTTCTTCTGTGTGTTTCCTGTTTTATTTTGATAGTTCCTTGTCCTGTGTTCAGTGTACCCAGTTTTGCTTCCTCCTGGTCTCATTATATCCCCCCTGTTTCCCATTCCCTCATTACTCCCTTGTGTATTTAAACCCTGTGTTTTCCTCCTTTTGTTGTTCACCCTCATTGCCGTGTCGTTCCTCTGTGTTATTAATAATTTCTTAGTTCTGTGGACGGCTGGATGCTTTCATAGAAACTCCCTTTAATGTGTTTGTCTGAAGATGGAGCAGGGCCTCCTCTCTACTATGAGGAATACATAGAAATTAAGTTTGACATAAGGACAGTTAGGTTAAAACACAGAGGTTGGATCTTTTGCTACCAGGGAAACCAGACTCACCTTCTCTGTGTGATTTGCCACTTGTCCACTCAGTCACCCTTGATACAGAAAAAATAACATGTGAAGCAGAGAGAGGATGATGGAGGTTTAACAGACGAGGATATGAGGAAGGAAGAGAAGGAAGGAGGATATAGGAGAAATCGAGGAAAGGCAGAGAGGTGGTGAAGATAACAGTATCGCAATACGAGCGTCCCTGTGGGGACTTTTCAAATGTGAGGCACGTCTCAAATCTTGGTGTGCAGAGGTGTTTGAGAATAGCAGACTTATCCAGTGTCATGTTGTGTAGTTCCTCTAACATGGAATCCCACATTAAAATGTCCAGCTTTAATATGCATGTTTACATCCTCCTACAGAACGTGTGCAATTCTTTGATCACTTGATTTGCAGGTGTGCCGACAAATGGGCTAAACCGAGTGGTACTTATACAGCACTGGAATAGGAACATGCTATCTATCGTTTGTAGCACATTTATAGCACAATAATATAGTTGTATTGTCTTATGCACAGTAAAGAAACGGGTACGGCACATGTGAAACTAACTACATGAGACACAAGACTCACCAAAATAAGTCAGGAAGCAACAACTGAATGGAGAGACGGGATCAACCTGACCAAAACACAGAGACAAAGACTCAGACAGACCAACACGCTCTCACTCCCTAAGCGTAATATTTTACGCTAGGGGACAAATCGTCAACATTTTACGCTTTCGGGTACCCAACACGTTCCTAAATGACGACATCGGAAAAAGGAGAACACATGAGAACCGTTTGGACTGAATCTACACATATTCGTTCATTTTCTTAAAATCGCTTTGGAAAACACTATTTTACGTCATTTAACTGCTGGTTAAAGTTAGGAATAAAGTTAGGTTTATTACCGCGGGACCGTCATTCCACTGGAATTCAGCCATAACCCGGCGCGGACCATAAGAACGCGTAAGGTCGCCTTTCGCGTCTCTCAGGAACGCCGCGGGACGTGACAAAACGTCGGTATGCTACGCCGCGGGAGTGAGAACGGGCTGGACAGACACACACATGGAAGGGAGGCAGGAGTAATCTGGGATTACATGAACCCAACAGAAACCAAGAACTGTTGCCACAAGAAAGTAGGAAAACCAGAAACAAAGGATTCGAAGGAAACCCTCAGAGTCCATCACAGAGAACTGAATCTAACCAAACAACACAGAACCAAAAATCCAAAGCTAGTGAAAACTCAAACACATTCATATCCATGAAGCCTATGTGTAAGTTCAATAAGGAAGACCTGGATTCACTCCCCTGTCTGTTCTTTTACATCACTTCCACTTTCCCACACTGTAAACCTCAAACCTGCCGTTGTCCAATCATCTTTCTGCCCACCTTCTTTAAACCAATCAGTCTCCGCTCTGCATACTTTCAATCTCACTGCTCATCTCTCATTCTCCTTGCAGCCCAACTCCTCTCCATATCAGCCTCCTGCAGTCACTCCATCCAAGCCTCCATCTTATCTTCAGCACCACCAGCGTCTAGACTCCGGGAGGGGTTCTGCCCCAGTTTCCATCACTGCTGGGATTTCATTCTGCTGTGATGAGCCATCAGAGTCAGAATCGCCAAATAGCATGACTGAACTTTTCTATGTCAATAAAAAATGTTCAGTTCCTTCTAATAATCTGTCTGCATTGAAATATATTGTATATTTCGTGACTTTAGTTACAGCCTCCATCCGACTGTCTTGGTGTGCATTGCTTCAGCTGCCTTTGCAGCCCAGATTGCAGATTGATTCTTTGATTTGCAGCCATCCTGCTTGGACATCTGCCACATCAGCGGTCCAGAAAGCAGTGTGGGTGATGCTTTGTAAAGAGCACCTCGTTCTTGAGTTCATTCTCGTGATTTTCTGTGGTTGCTTCCTAGTTTGTTACCTTTTCTTCCTCCTGTTACTCGTTGAGTGTTTCTCCGAGCACTGGGACTGCTCAGTTGGTTTGGAAGGCTGACTGGTTTGTTTGACACCGGCTCATTTCCTGGGTTTCTCTTTCTTTTCCACACGCTGCCACTCATCCATGTATACATCACACTGCCGACCAGCTGGAGAACATGTCCTCTTTATTTATGTTTGTAAATAAACCAGACTCTGACAAATGCACCTGTTTGATTTATGAATGAATCAGAATCAGAAAGGGTTTTATTGCCAAATGTTGAGCAGGTTTACAACATTGGGAAATTGCTGCGGTGCTTCAGTGCAAACATACTGTCATAAATTACGCTAAAATAGACATGAAAATAAAAATAAGAATAAGAATTAAAAGAAGAATCTAAACATCGGTAATGGCTAAAACTTTTGCACAACGCTGGACAGTATATAACATGCTTACAACAAATGAAGATTATCATTAAATATTAATGTGTTTGCTCATAAAGAGTCATATGATTTGAGTTTTGCAGAGATGGAGAGTAAAGGGAAGAATTAGCCTGGTTGTGTCATGTTCAGTGTTTCTTTTCTCTGATGCTGCTGTTGGTGCGAAGCTTTTACTGGCTTCTGCTTTCCTGACAGATTATCTGGACCCTAAAGCTCCTCAGAAACTCGCTCTTTATGCTTTCATATGGTAATGACTCTACAGAACTTTGTCAATATTTCACTTTATGTAACCTTAAGATTGTTTTGGTTCAGTCAAATGAAAGCAAAGTGGTGTTCGGCTTGTGAGGGATCTGAGAGGTGCTTACGATCAGTCAAATCAATTCAGCGCTTTACAGACGACTGACGAGTTGATAATAAGACACAATAAAAGACTTTAAAATCACAGATCCCCTTTGAGGTTGCATCAGGAAGGTCATTCGGTATAAAACTCTTGGAGGCTGCTGACAAAGGAGCAACTGAAAGAAACAATTTAAAAGGCATCACAGTAAACTGTATTTATAGGCAGTGCAGTAACAGTGCACATAACACTATCAAGATTTAGACAAGAAGTACAATTGATAAAAATCATAATGATAATGAATAAATAATGTAATCGTAGATGTATACATTAAGTCTTTTAGGCATATTTCAGGCCTGCTGACAAAACTGAATGACTGGATGAGAATAAGTTGGTGTCAGTGCTTTGTGCCTGTGCAGCTGCTCCTGGAAAAACCTGGAAACTCTTCTAAAGGCCGTCACACCTGTCGGGGCGCTGAGGCTGTGACCCAGCATTTTGAGTTTGTTTTGTATTTTTGATTGTTTGTGATGTATTGGAGAAATGTTAAGTTCTAGTGGTTATTATTAGTATGTCTTAGTTAGGTTTTAATCTAAATAGCGTTATCACTCGTGCTTCCTTGTTTAGGCGTCATTTCCTGTTTCCTGTGTAAGTCTGTCTTGTCCTCTATGTATGTCTTTTAGTTGTGTTCGTGCCTCGCCCTCCTTATCTGTTCCCATGTTCCTCCCCAGTCTGTCATGTGTTTCATGTCTGCGTTTTCCACGTCCTGTTGTCACAGTCTTTGTCTCGTTACATTTCCTGTTTCATTTTTGACAGTCTCGTGTTTCCATGTTCGGTGTGTTTAGTTCAGCTTTCCTTGTGATGTCATGTTCATTTGTTCCAGCTGTGTTCCCCATGTGCTTCCACTTCCCTCGTTACTCTTCTGTGTATTTAGGTCCTCTGTCTCCCTTTGTTCAGTGTTTAGGTTCATGTCATAGTTTTCATGTCTAGTTCTAGCTGTCCCCAGTTTAGTTTATCATTTAGTCTTTGCCTCTTCTTGCCTTTGTTTGTTTGTTGATATCAGCCTAAATAAACGGCTCTCTTTTTGTTCTCTTATATTTCAGTTTTGCCTCACATGTGTTTTGCCTTTGGGTCCACACCACAACACACCAGCTGCTCAGCGGTGGCAAAACCACATCTGTACTGCTATACACTAAGGCAGTGTTTCCCAACCACTGAAGATTATCTGGTTCCACCTGATTAGCACTTTAAGCGATCAGCGTGAGTAATGGGCAGAACAATTACATTCTCTTCCACTAGAGGGCAGTACAACTACCTGCACTAATTAAATGGATTTCCAACTGCCAGTAAAACAGAAGAAGACAAAGATGAGATTACATAATAGTCATGAGACAACACAAGGCATAATAACAACAGATAAATATTTGAAAAGAAAAAGCAGTCAGTCTGACCGAGATGAAGGCCCTAGCATGAGTGGTGGTCAGAGGAAAGCAAAAAAAGGTACAGTGGGGATCAGTGTTGGTCAAGTTACTTGAAAAAAGTAATCAGTAACTAATTACTGATTACTTCCCCCAAAAAGTAATCCCGTTACTTTACTGATTGCTTATTTTCAAAAGTAATTAATTACTTAGTTACTTAGTTACTTTTTAAAAACACGATTTACAACCTGAAGAGGTGATAAAGCGATAGATCTTTCAGCCCAATTCTACTTTTTCTACATAATCCATCATACAAAATGTAATCAAATGGAAAAGTCTCTTTTTTAAACTTGTTTTATTAGTTTTAATCTTTTAACTTTATGCATCAAGCAAAAATGTAATTATATGCAACATTCTCTGACTGGAAGAAATTAGTTTAACATTTAAACCTATTTTCTGCACATTCCAGCACATAAAATAAAATATTTTTTGTGTTTACACTCAGTCTTTCAAATAGATGCAAGTAAAACACAGCAGAAAATAAATAAAGTCAAAGACTCAGCGGTCCTGTTGCTCTATTTTCACCTGTAAAGCAGGAGTGGGGTAGGCGGAGGTTTACCCTGGTGCAGGTGTGCCGCGGTCAGTGGAAGAATCTGCGAGTTTCTCTGTGAGTTTCCCATTACGTCGTAGCTACTTGGTGCTTGTTTGGAAGTTTAGGGGTTTTTTCGCTGTAAAAAGAAGTTTTCTTCCCACGCACAGCGGACACTAATGTTTTTGTCACTTTTTATGGAATCAAACTCAAAGTAAGGTCAGTACTTCCACGCTTTAAACGCTGCACGCTCATACTCTCTCTGCACTCGATATATGATCCATTGTTGATCTGCACACAGCTGTTGTCATGAACGTCGCACTCGCTTACGTCACTGTCATGAGACACTTGCAAAAAAATCACGGCTTTAGTAACGCAGTAACGCAGCGTTCCTACGGGAAAGTAACGGTAATCTAATTACCGTTTTTGCAATAGTAATCCCTTACTTTACTCGTTACCTGAAAAAAGTAATCAGATTACAGTAACGCGCCATCTCTGGTGGGGACAAACCAAACCAAGTGCGCTATGCCTGGTGCGCAAGGAAAAATGATCAAAATGCTTTTTGTGACATTTTTGTTTGGTGGTGTTTGCTGTGTGATTTTTCTAATGTGAAATATTTGCCTTGGTCCAAATGTTTGGGAAACATTGTACTAAGGTGTAACAACTTATCAAATGTCACCTTTTATGGGGAAGTAGTTAAAATGAAAAACACACAATAAACAGTGTGTCCTACTCAGTGGATGTAACAATGCAGTGGCAGATGAAACCACAAAATGCCCACAATGAGACTACAAATTAGATCCAGTGAAGAAAGTAAAGTTGAAGTGAAATAGTGGCTGTGAGGCGGGCTCAGTCTGAAATGCACTAACCTGCAAGTTTGATAAGAGTCTGCAGACAGTGGAAGGAGAGCAAAACAAGCCATAAAGTTTCAAGCCTAAATTATCAGGTGTAATTTCCACTCACAAAACGGTCACAAAAAAGTGATCGCGCTGCCCAGCAAGAGGAAAAGCTCCACATGAGTCAGCGCTTTGTCCTCTGGAAGTTCAGAGATTTGTGTTTAATTTCCCTGAAACTCAGGATGTGTGTCTGAGGGAAGACGGCTCTCTGAGTTACAGCCGCTTGTTGCACCTCATCAGTGCACTTGTTTGTACTTTATTTTGTAACTGTGGTAAAAATAAAATAAAGTGCAGTTTTAGGTGGAAAACCATCAGAAAGCATATCTGTCTGTCGGTGAGACGCAGGTGTACAGCCTGCAGTATATTTGTGTATCCACTGCAGCGTTCACACGTGCAGGAAGCAAACCTGTCAAACTTTCTGTGACGACGCTTTGTCTCTATTTGACTTGTTAGTGACAGCGGGATTGAGTCGTAGTAATCACAGCTATTATTCCTTTCTCAGTGTTCTTGGAGGTTCTTAAATGCTTCATTTAGTAAATTGTACTTTTAAAAAAAATGCTGCACAACACAAACAAATCGGTGTCCTCGCGCGCTGCTATTCATCCTGCAAATGAACAATTCAGCAAATGAATAGCAGCAGTTCTTTTCATCAGGCCTCTGGTTCAATCAGTTCCCACATTGTGAAAATATCTTTAAAAGCTGAGAAGGTTTTACTCCAAATACTTTTTTAAAACGTCAAAACGGGCACGTGTACCTCTGAAAGCAGGACAATCAGGGACGATACACTTCCAGGTGAACGTGATGAAAGCGTCAGCATGCTGTCAGTCACTCAGATGTCTCTGACCTTTTAAAAGATGGATGTCATAAGAAACAGCAGAAGATATTTGAAGATAGAGTTATGTTTAATGTGTCAGATTTTGGCTGTAACGTCCAAACAGTCTGTGAACAACTGAAGGGAACGCAGTGTTGAATCCATATCCAGGCTGCCCACGCCTCCCGTGGATTTCATGTGGATTTGACTCCGAGTAAACATATTCAGAGCTGATTGAACTCTGACCATCTCCATCTCCGAGTTAATCGGCACAGAGTTTAGAGTCAGAAGCATGAGGTATAAGCTGCTGTAACATAGAGCAGGTTTATTGAACTCTGATTTCTCATTTGTGTTTCTCTGTGGATCAAACTCGGAGATCCTGGGTTCAAATCATGAACCGATCGTTCCAGCGCACAAGGACAGCACCTCCACAGTGTCATCAGTCAAACAGGTGAGTGGGCGCAGGTGAAGGTGTGGAAATATGAAATTCGTTGTCATCTTGGGAAGCACAGCAGAAATCATCTTGTCCACGTTCAGCACATCAACATGTGCTGATCTAAGGAGCCTTCCAAGCGTCCCAGACTCCTCAGACCATCAACATGTGTTCAGAAGTTTCTACAACAGATGAATGAATTTGGATTGAACTTCATTTTGATGCAACAAACTTTATTTGACTGTTTTTTTTCACGTATTTCTTCACTTTATTTTAATCTTCATGCAGCAGTTTGAGTTATTATTGCTGCGTGTGGTTCTTTGTGTCTTGTAATTAGTTTGGGTTTTGTGTTATTTCTTTTCTTGTCATTTCTTTTCACTGTTTAGTTTCTTATTTTTATAATTGTAGGATTTATTTATACTCTTTTTTTCGGTCAGCTGATTGGCCCTTTCGCTCTTTTCCACTTGTCTCTCTGGGTAATCAGGGTTTGAACCAGAGTCGCCCAGTTACCACAGTAGCAGTTGTTTTTTTCTGGTGGAAACCAGTGAAGTCAGATAACATCAGCCTCTGGTTTAGAAGCTGAAATCAGGCTTTGAATCAGCTGAATACATCATGAGGAATATTCGCTCTTTCCCTTTTCTGTGCAGCCTTCATGCGGCTGCTCTTCCTTCGAGGTTTGTTTGCATCGTACTTCATGCCGGAGCACAGACAGTCTTTTTAAAGCAGTGTCGTTACAGCCGGCTGTGTATGCAGACCTCTGTGACTAATGCTGTGTGTCCAGGAGGAGGGCAGCTCTTACAGTGCAGTGCTCTGTACATGCCACTACTGTCTGTGTTTGTGAGGAGCTACTGAGGCAGAAAATGGGTAGAACACAGACAGAAGGAGACTAAACAGGTAATTGAATTGAATAAAGAATGAGGTAGAGAGAAAGAGGCGAGGCGGAAGAAGAAGAAATAGGAGCTAGAGGAGCAAGAGAGGTGGATTTGGACAGAAAATCACTATTACCCTCTCATCTGAGCATCATGTAGGTTTCTGTGTTTTATTATCAAAGTATTCATTTTTTTTTTTACTCACTGGTTATTAATTTAGTCCCATTTGTGTGGAAGGTCAGCGGCTTCAAGCACGGAGAGAAATTCTAAACTGGTGAATTAACCAAAGAACAAATGATTGTGATTTTAAAAAGGAGAACACTTCATATGAGGCTACAAATAACCAAATTAACCAGTAACGAGATGCTTATTAACATAGATATTAGCCTTGTGGCACTTCATAAATCATCATAAACCACTTATTGCTGCGTAGCTCATAAATCTACAGCCAACTCCTGAATGAGTTCAGAAATATTTATTATGAGTGTTACTGCTCTTACGCTACTATCTGCGCCTCTTTTATTAGATATACTGGAACGTTTTCAAAGAGCCTGTGCATCACTGTAAAGACTGCACACTTACTGTGCAGCCAGACGCTGTTCAGACCCACATAAATATTAGTGACGATCCTAAAATGAACCATCCCCGCCTCCCTGGATTACAGCGGTCTAATCTACCACTGGTGGGGCACCAAGGGATTCTCAAGGCCTCCTCCCAGCTGCACATGAAACATCTCACCAATGAGGAAATACCTGAACCACCTCAACCAGCTCCTTTTGTTGGTGAATGATGGAGCTCTCCAGCCTGTCTCTGAGGGTTTGAGTTTCCTCCAAATGCTGTGTGGTCCACACAGCATTTGGAGGAAACTCATTCCTGCTGCCTGCATCAGCGGTGCCATTGATTCGGTCACAAACACTACCCAGAGCTTATGGCGATAGGTGAGAGGAGGAAAGCAGATCGACCGGTGACTGAACCGTTTCATTTTCACGCTCTGGCTTCTTTTCAGCTGCAAAGCATCCAGAACAAGAGCAGCAGATCATTCCCAGTGTTTTAGCCACAAAACACAAAAGTATTTGGTTAAATATTTATACTGTAGGTTCACTGAGTGGATGTACAGAGCAGAAGAGTGTGATGTGGCACAGCCTCGTGGTTTGGATAAGATTTTGTTTCCACAGTGGAAATGAAGGAGGAGAGTCATATGTATCACCTGCCACACATGTTAGCCGGTTAAATTTAATTAGTGTTAAATACGTTGGGAAAATCACAACACTTGTACAGAGAAAGCTGCTTTTCTCTGCTCGCCTCTAATCTCTTTGATATCTTCATTTCATGTCGTGAATATGCATGAAACGAGTGTGAGCAAAGAGAGAAACAAAAAAAGGGAGGAAGGTGGAGGTGTAGAGTTAGTGGGGGAAGACGAATGAGGTAATAAGTAGTCGCGGTGTTATCAATACGCGTCCAGCTGACTGCCCGGCGCACCGAGCTGTGGTAATTTCTCAGACGATTCATGCTTTTAGGCGGCCGCGTGAAGAGACTCGGCTTCAGAGTGGGTGTTAATCTCCGAGGCAATGCAGCCAGCGAGTTCTCCTTATCTCTCTCTGAATGTTTCACCTCAAAATTACCACACAGCATCTCTGTAGAAGCAGGAAGCTGTGTATGCATGCTCCGAGGTCACAGCACAGAGAGGGAAATATATTTAACACTACCTTACATGTTGCATAAAAAGAAGTAAAGGATGTGACGGTTGGGGTTCGGTCGTAGCTTGCTGGTGCATGACTGTATTGCTGACTTGATTAAACCCTTTGGGTCTTTGTTAAATGTGAAAAACTTAAGAAATTGAGCTTGAATTATGGAGGTGGAATTACTAAGCAAAGAGAAATTATGTATGCAAATAGATGTGTTGTGCACCAGACATTTTTATGAGCACATCAGGTCCATAAGGGTTTGAATCTTCCAGGCAACTCAAAGCTAAACTGAATCACTCTCAAAGCAGGCTTTCTGTTTGCTCCAGAGCAGACTCATGCAGCCAAATATTAATGACTACAGACTGTAATGGTTCAGACCGAAGTGAGACGTCTGGCCTCACAGCGTATGGTGTGTCATGTAAATAAAGCTTTGGCGGTTTGAGGCAAAAACCTCACTGATAGCATTACTCAGAGCAGGTCACGGACGGGACCTCTGTTTGTCTGATGGATTTGTATTGGCAGGTACAGTGGCGGGTAATATACCTGAGCAAACCCACGGCAGCAACATGCATGTGTGGGAGTCACTGCGGAACTAAATGACATTTAAAGGCCTTGTTCTGTTTGAATCTACGCCGTGAGCTCGCTGTAATCCTACACCTGATGATCCAGAACCTAAACTATCATAGAAACTACACGTTGTGTCCATGCAGCCCAGAACTATTGTGGTTGGCCTCTTCAGTGCTCTCGATTGTGTTGATTGACTGACTGAGAACACTAATCATCGCCACAGTATGTGGAGTGTCTGCAAGTCCCTGCAGATAAAACCAGATTGGAGGATTAGAAACGCACAAAGACGTGGACAAACGTGAGGGACAAAGACACTTGTTGTGTTTATTCTGTTCATTTCCTGGCCACAGGTAATTATCATGTAATGAACCACACCGAAGCCTGACTGTAGATCCCAGCGTCAGAGCTACAGAAGCCTAAAATCAGAGCCTTAAACCTGTTTGGCTTCATCTGTGAGTAACTGTGTGAGCAATCACTTGGCAGATGGTGACCGGGCAGCCTTCTATATTCTCCACCCATGTTTCAGGTGTTTGGTTCAGTAACCTTGATAACGAATATTATCGAGCTGCTGCCCGCTCCTCATCGACTGAAGTCTGCAGCTGAGGATTCAGTGCCGACTCTTTCCTGAGGCTTTGAGCTCGACTGGACTTTGAAAAACACTCCGGAAGTTGTGTCGTGAAATTTTTACATTATTTTTTTAGCTTGTTGAGACAAATGGATTTTGTCTGTGTGGGGAAAATGATTTAACACTAATTTAAAGCAATTTTAAAATCTTACCAGGATGAACTCGGTCAAAGAGTCCGACTTCACCCGGCTCATTCTTGGCATGTTGCAGGCTTTCTGTTTGCTTCCGACACTTCCAGCTCCTTTCCATTTCCTCTGCCAACAATAAAAGTTATTTTCCATGAAAGTGTCACAGACGTATTGGCGCACACATCTGAGCCCTGCAGCCGTATGAGGAGACCATACCCGACTCTGAACAGCTGCTTCTTTCCAAAATCCATTATTTCACCAGTCTTTTAAGATTAGTTCTTCATTTTTACATCATAGTTATTGCTTTTTAAAATATTTACGTACAGCTCTGTAGACTGGACATTTTGCAGACCTGTTCACATACAGCTGGAACAGCTGTTTGTGTTGTTGCATGTCCTTTTACTTTGCCCGAGCCACCAACACGAAGCAGAAACTTTGTTTTCTTATGTGTTTTTTGTGATTCTTGCCCTTTTTGCTGATCTCTGCCGTCCATCCCCTCCCCTCCCCGTTTAAGCCAACTTTTGAGAAAGTTACAGCTCCAGCAACACTCGCAGTATAAAGAACAACTTTATTGCTTTGACCCACAGGTTTCAGGTTTCTGCCTTCACTGAGGTCATCAAAGCCAGCTTTCCAAACAGCATCAACCTCCAGCTTTTTGGAGGACTGCACACAAGTGTGTCTTCCTGCGGTTCTCTCTCCACGGCCAAAGAACAAACAGACACCATGAATCCGCCCTGAGTAACATGTTATTCAGACATCAACTGCAAAAGATTCGTGTTCTTAAATAAAACCATTAATGTTCTTCCTGACGGGGAAACCAAATATGTCACCACACACCATAAACTCAAAGGAATTTAAAATATATCGACATTTTTCTCTTTTTCTCAGCTATGATCAAATAACTGAACAGCTGATCTTTGTTTTGCTTATTTCAGCTCCGTATTTTATACTTAAACTTCGCTAGAGTAGCTTTGCATGATTCACAGGTCAAAACTGTCCTCATGAGTCTTACAATTAGTTTTTGTGCGTTTTATGCGAAACCAAGACACGGGCTGAAGATTTCTTGATGATGATGTCATGACCTTCACTGGGCGCGATAGGTCCGTCAGTCAGGACCGATTACATCAGCAGGCCGCTCAGCTGCGTGCAGGCACTAGTTTCTCTCGCTGTAACATCCTTCTGACAGCGATGTCAGCACACACGCAGCGGTACATCTGCAAATGCCATCAGCTCATCTTGGAGACGCTTGCCGTGCTTTTCCTCACTCCCCCGTGGCCGCATGCTGCCGCTCGCCTTAATTCACAGCGAACCCACCTGTAACTTAACATCTTCATTTTGATTGGAGCCTTCTGTCTGCAGTAATGTGCAGCAGCCACAGCTCAGTGCAAACGCTTCCCCGTGTGGTTCTTTTGTGCTGAAATGAGTTACAGACTCCCATCTGTCAGCAGAAACTTTCCCCAGAAACTACTTAAAGGTGCAGATGACAAGCTCGCTCTACCTCTCTGTCGCAGTGTGGCAAACGTCCTGCTTTCAAACGGATATATTAGTAAAATGCACTCATGTAGTGATACAAGCAGGGTCAGAAATTCACACAGGTCAACGTGAATATTATAAAAATGGTATGTCATCAGGACCAGCCGCCGTTCCTCTTCCTCCTCGCTGTTCCTCTGCACTTCCTGATGCACTAGCTTCCGTCCATCCTCTTTCTTTTTCTTCTTCACTCCTTCCACCCTTTCTGTTAGCACACTCTTCACTTGTCCTTTCCAACTTGTCCAGCCAATCAATACAAGTTCTGTGCTAGTGTCCAGCTTCACACACAACTCACTAAAAACATTTGCTTTCCTTGTCAGCAGGCAGGACAGCTCATCAGGTCAGAGTCATATCTTGTCCTTGTATGTGGCAGATGATGTGGAGGCCCTGTGACAGAGCGGTGATGGTGCAGCTGTACCGACCTCTCGTGTACAAGTGTTCACATTTTCTCAGCTTGAAGTCTGTTTGCTTTGGTCAACCCAGCCTGCTGTTCTTTGCCACACCAGGACAGTTTTCGTTCATCGTCTAAAACGTTCACCAGATTTGTCTCTGAATATTAAAGTCAAGCTGAAGGATCGCAGTTCTGACATGGAGGAGATCTGGTGCCCATCACAGAGGCGCAGCCACGAGGTGACAAACATCTGTATATTTTTTACCATCTTTTCTGACTAATGCAGTTTAGTCCAGCCTGAAGCAGCACGCTTTGCTCTGATACCAGGAGGTGCTGCTGCCTCTTCCCTTATCCAAAGACCGCAACATTAATGATTAAATGAATTAGTCTCTGCAGTCACGACTATGTTAGATGACTGCAAATCGGCACAGAGTGTGTCTGTATAATTACCTTTACCATCTTCTCTCTTCTTGTTCAACAAGGTTTCATGCTGAACAGGAAAAAAAGAACAAGGATGCTTTTTTTTTTCCACTGAATAATTTGTATTTTATCTTCTTTCCTCAAAGCAAATTAAAAATATGAGACAAGAAACTTTAATAAACGACTGTCTGGCACAAAGGGAAAGGACAACTTATTTTTAATATTAATGAGTTTTATTAGTGTTTGAGTAGATTTGTGATAAAGATGAAAATGCTCTAATATATTCTGTGGCTCAGACTGATTATGTGGAAAATCTGAGCCAGGAGACTGCGTAAAACAGAAAAACATCTCAAACCGCCGTTTTTGTGATATTAGACGGCAATATGCATAAAGGCGCATTAAAGTTTCAGCAGCTTGTTTCCCACATGAGGAAAAAAACTCATAATATACAGAGATTATTCAGTGTCGCCTATAATGACAAATATATTTGTTGCTCGTGGTTTTCTCTTGAGGTCGGGGGTGAAATAAGAAAACTTTGAACCTGCACCAGGATAAAGCCACAGCGAACGTTCTCCTCCAAATGTACCGTAGCAGCACATCCTGGTGGATGTAGGAATCTGCATGCTTCCAAATCAAGACTGTTTTGTGTGAAAGTCTTGAGCTCTTCCTCATTTTAAAAGAATATTTTGATAAGAAAATCTAAACTGAAATATTCAAACACAGAGGTTGTTCACTTCTTATGAGCTTCAAAGTGAATATTTAGTGTGAGCACCTTTATTCTTCAGCACAGCCTGAACCCTCTGAGGCAGCTTTCTTGTAAGTTTTAAGGAATAGTTCTCCAGACTTCTTGAAGGTCCTTCAAAGCTCTTCTTTGCATGTTTGTGCTTTTGTTCTGTTCTCAGTCGAGATGATCGCACACTGCTTCACAAATGCTGATGCCCAGGCTCTGGAGATGCCTATCCATGACTAATAATTTTGGAGAAGACTAGACAGATCAGCTGAAGGTCTAGAGTTGTCTTGCAGGTCCTGTTTCAGTTCTTTGCTGTTCAGCTGCTGGAGATCTGCCACTGAGGGAAGTTTTTACCGATTCTTTTCTTTGCTGCATGTTTTAGGTGTGAAGTAAATTCTCTGCTGGGGTAAATGATTTATATGTGCGGCTTCTGTAAGTCGTACCTTAAATGTATCCATTTAAAGACTCAGTTACTTTTCGTAACTGCTGCAGAGGCTTTTGAGCTTCTGATTTCCTTTAATTTACATTATCAGCTAATTTTATATTTGTTCTTTAACTGATGACAAACAGATTGAAGAAAAGTCCTTGTTCTTGGTTGTTTCCATGAAATTCAGCTCAGAAAAGCTTTTCTTTTTTTAAATAAATTCTCTTTTCCCCTGAAGAAGGATGTCAGAGTCCAGCTGCTGTTTCAATTTGCTTTTGATTTACTGTGCATAGCTAACAAAGACATGCAGCTGAAGCACTCTGAAGGAGAGATGCAGGGAGGTACAGACAATAGACGAATGGGCTGTGCAGCTCACAAAAGCAGCGAGGAACAGATCGAACACACCGAACACTCCTTACCCGAGCTGAGTGGGTGCAGTCTTCAGCTCTGGGCGTCTCATCTTATTATCTGCCCTCGGAGCAAATGTGGCTCAAGTGTCAGAGCGGCCTGTCGGCGGATCAATTCCCGGCCGCTCCAGTCTGCCTGTCAAAGTAACCTCGGGCTGCTGAACATTCAGTGTGTAAATATCAGAAAAGCACGTAGGTATAGGTAAGTGCTGTGCGAATATGTGTGCAGCAAGGCGAATGTTTCCCACAGCTGGAGGTTTTCAGCGTGATGCACAGTGTTCCCGGGCAGCGCTGAATCACAGCTCTCTGTTCAGCTTTAGGACACTTCAATTTATTTGTGGGGGAAAACATTGAGAGAGCTGCAGGAGGAGCTATTTGGTTGTTTTTGTTTTATTCACTTTGTTTCTCTGATCAAAGAGGCAAAGTCAGACAGAAATCCTTTAACAAATACTTACATGCATCTTTGCATTTAGAACTTTTTCATTATTTTAGTGACTATTCTGCATTTTCAGGAAAGCGTAAGATGCCAAAGAGGAATCGTTCAGTCTGGTGGGACGCTGATCCAGCTCGTGATCCTCTGCATGTCATGTTTTCTCTGGTTGTGTATTTTTGATAATTGTTATTAAGCCTTCTGTTCTGCTGTTATGTTTGTGTTCATGATGCTTATGATGATCCTGTTTGCTGTGGCTTTTGTTCTGTCCTCGCTTTAGTTCATATGTTAGTTAGTCTGTCAGTTATTTCCTGTCTTATTTTCTTATTATTCTCTTGTGCTTTGTATTTTTATAGTTCTGCTTCAGCTCTTCTCTCACCTTTCTCCTGATCCGTCGTTATCCTGTGCGTACATAATGTCTCGGTTCCCTTTGTTGGTTCTCCCTCACAGTGTTCCTCCTTGTTCTGTGTTCTCCAAGAAGATTTGTGGGTGTTTTTAATCCCAGCAGTAAAGCTGTTTTTGAGTCTGCTTCTCGTCTGCTGAGCACACAGCGACCCTGACACTGCAGGAGCTTTGATATGTGATATCATTTTTAAGTGTTGCTTTTCATCTTGTGTGATCTTTAATTGGACACAACTTTTCTTTGTGTTGTTGTTGTTTAAGCTTCTATTGTTTCCCTTCTTTATCATCATTATGTTTATTATTTAAGTGCAAAAGGTGGTTATAAAATAAATAAATAAATTAAGATGATATTATGTAATCTGGTTTAAATCTTGTTTTTATTTTTCATATTCTGTACAGATTTTCTACTGAGGAAGAAAGAAATCTGTAAAGGAATGACCTGTTTTATGTGCACTATATGCAGAGATGGGCACTGTAATCTGATTACTTTTTTCAGGTAACGAGTAAAGTAAGGGATTACTATTGCAAAAACGGTAATTAGATTACCGTTACTTTCCCGTAGGAACGCTGCGTTGCTGCGTTACTAAAACCGTGATTTTTTGCGAGATCTCATGACAGTGAGTAAGCGAGTGCGACGCCGTGACAACGCTGTGTGCAGATCAACAGTGGATCAGTATCGAGTGCAGAGAGTATGAGCGTGCAGCGTTTAAAGCTGCACGTTTAAACACAAAAAATATTTATATTTATGTGCTGGAATGTCGAAAATAGGATTAAATGTTAAACTAATTTCTTCCAGTCATGTTGCATATATATGTTGCATGCATAAGGTTAAAGGAGAAAACTATAACAATTTTAAAAGGACTTTTCCATTTGATTACATTTTGTATGATGGATTTGCCGTAGATTGGGCTGAAGATCTATCGCTTCCTCTTCAGGGGAAATGGTGTTTTTAAAAGTAACTAGTAATTACTTTTGAAATATAATCAGTAAGAACGGGATACTCTTTGGGGAATTCGGTATTAGTTACTGATTACTTTTTTCAAGTAACTTGACCAACACTGACTCTATGAATATAGCACGGGGAAATATATGACTCCCTAATTTCCTTCGGGATTAATAAAGTATTCTGATTCTGATTATTACTGAGTTTATTACATGTCTGTCAGCTGTGTTTTCACACCGTTGTTTTTTGCCATAAATGACTGTTTCCCTGTTTTACATTCTGATCAGTATGAAGAAACATCCCCACAGACCTCAGCTGCATGAAAAGTCGAACAAAAAGCTGACAGCGTGTAGCCAATCAGCAGCTGAGCCCTGTCTATTACAGTTTGCTCTCCAGCACTGCCCTGCATTCCCAAAATCACTTGTTTCCTCGTTACAGTCCAACAGTTTCAGAGCCCAGAACAAGTCACAGCTGCAGCTCAAGGTTCTCCTGGAGCTCAGCATCCTGTCTCAGACAGTCTGCACTGCTTTTAAATAATTATTCTCCTGTCTTCTCATTATGACCTCTGCTGAGTCAGCACACATGTTTACAGGCATGAATAAATCTCCCGTCTTCTGTGTTTGTTTGGTTTCAGAGTTAAAATGTAACAAGCTGTCGATTATATCCAACATCAGGCTGTGTTTTGCTTTGCTTGGAGAAGTAAAGACATAAACCACCTCAGGGATTCATTAAGTCATCTTCATTCATAAACTGTCCGACTGTAACAGCTTAAAGGTGTTTGAGAAAGATTACTGCGCATGTTCGAAGCTTTCTGCACTTCCACTTGTGCTCTGGGTGACTTTTCGGAATAATCTAAGATAATAACATATCTGCAAACACAGCGGAGTCTGCTGGCAGTTCATGAAATATTTATTATTATTTCCAGACACTCCTGCTCATCATGAAAGGACGTCTCTTTGGCCACTTATCACCAGAATGTTTCAGCTCATTGGGAACCTGACCTCTGAACTTACCTCGGCTACCCACCACATACGTACATGAAATCATATTTTCAGGTAACTACACACTTCCATTTCCACGTTCACAGCAACGTGTCGTATTGTTTGCTTTTTTATGCATTATTAATTTCCGGAACGATATTAGTTATCTGTAATTTAATGCATCTTGTGTTGTCATCAGTTTTATCTTTAAGGTTGTCGATGTGACTTGTGACACAGGTGTTTGGGACTAGAGCCAGGAGAAAGCCACGTGTGGTTCTGAGGTCACGTTGTGTTTTGATGTTTTCATGAGCTCATTTTTAATCATCTCTCAGTCGTGCGCTCGATTTTTGTGGGTCTTTAAGATTTAGATGATACACAAAGTGTTAAAGCTTTGACTTCAGTTTGAAATGACTTCTGATTCTTTCAAGTGGCCTTTTGTGGAAGATCGTGGTTTTGGTTAACGTACGATAGTTGCCACTTCCTTTATGGCTATTTTCTTGGTTGTTTTGATAAATTGAATATTTACATATATTATAAGCCATTACTTTCAAAGTTCTGCTGACTGTCAAGGAGTTATATGGCAGTTCTTGTCCATCATAGCCAAACATCAGACAAGAAGGTCCAGCAACATTTCCTTAAGATTACTTCGCAAAAAAGTTTAAACTTTATGAATTTATTTTAAAAAGTTACACAACTTACTGGATTTATAAAAAAGCAACAAAAGATTCTGAAGCTGGTTTAGCAGTTTCAAAGTCACGGTGCTGATGGTGTCAGAGTGAATATTTTGTGTATAAATCCTTGCAGGCTGCACCGGTCAGCACACCATACAAAGGACGAGCCAAGCATCCAGTTCCCTTTGCTTGCCGGGTTGTGTAGAGCAAACGGAGCAAGCAGTCCTAGCAGAGCGCCTCATCTTGTTTTCCGCAGTTCGCTCTCGAGGGAAAAGAGCTTCTTTAAAGTGCAAAACATTTCTGACTGAAGCGTAAGCTCGCTGGCCTCTGATTCTTGGTTTTCCAAAAATAGATGAGCGCGTCACTAAAATGAAAGCAACATTGTTTATTTTAGATTTTATTTTTAATACATGAAAAAGCTTCTCAGTAACAGTGACAGGAGTATTTATAGTTACGCCCAAGCCTTACTGCAGTCAGCCTCAGACAGCCATCTCACTGCTGATGGATGCCATCTGATCTGTCTCCTGCTCCCCGCGGCTCAGCCTAATCTGCACAACATTATTGCTTTGTTTGGAAAGTTAATTACAGCTCCTCCGCTGGTGGTTGAAGAACAATGGTGCAGTCGGTCGGCAGCCAAATGATCCTCTGAGTCTCTTTAGAAACTAACATGCATCTTTATCTTACTACACTTCATTCGGTGCATCCATTTCAAGGCATTGCTGCCTCCTTGTCTGCTTCATATCACTTAAATTGAGCCTTTAGTATTGATATTAAATCCATGAGCCCAATGAAGCCCTGAACATCTGACCAGTGCGATGAAGGAAATGTATGGAAATTGGTGAACTGGGGAGAGGGATTAAATCCATATTTCACTTTTACAGTCTCACTGTTAAGAGTTTACTGAGGTTATGCAATCTCATACAACAGTTAACTCCTTGTACCTTTTGTTCTGATCCATAAGACACATCTCTGATTACGAAATACAGCGAAACAATGATCAGCTCAGACATCAGATTACAGGCACTGTTCTTTAAGGCCTCCTGTGCACCTCTGTTGGAGGACTTCCTGGGAAACTGGGAGGAGCCTCTGGTGGTAGACCCAGAGGTTGACAGAGAAATTATACATCTCTTCTGGCCTGGAAATGCCTTGGGACTCACCAGGAGGAGAAGGAGGAACTGGAAAATGTGTCTGGGGAATATCCTGCTTAGCATGTTCCCACCCCAACCAGACTGGATAAGTGGAAAAAGATGAAGGAATGGATGAATAGAAGAAGGCGGTCCTGGAGACTTGTTTAATGTGTGAGCGTCCTCCTGGTTTTTATGTCTGATCTAGTGTTATGGTTATTGCTAACATCCTCCCCTTGTTATAGAATTTTTGGGGCTGTTTGGAACAAACTAATTTACATTTTTTGCAATGCCAAAATGTGTCACATCTACGATCTGACCTCAAGAATCAGGGGGAAAAGGTAAATACAAAAAACCAAGAATAATAATACTTACAAAGCACTCGTACCACGACATGATGAGCAGTATCAGTACTGATAAACTACCCATACTCAGATTTAATCGTGATTTTAACCTTAAAGGTCCTTTTTGTAAAAACCAACTGAAAATTCCACCACAAGGTGGCAGCATTTCACCAAATGTTGTTTTTTTTTTGTCGTTGTTTTGGTTGTTTCGAACGATAACTTCAAGCTAATTTTTTCTTTTCTTTTTAAGTTTCCTACTTTATGCTTTGGTTATCAAAATAAGGATGATGAGTTTTGAATGCTAACACTAGCTTGAGTAATGCTGATGTCATGCATGGTCTCATGTTTAAAGCTACACTGACTCACTGCACCATCAGGTGTTGTTATGTGTTAGGCACAGCTCAGTCCTGTCTCAGCATCGCAGGCAGATTTCATCGTTTCTATTTAAGGGTGGCTGTAGCTCAGGAGGTAGGGCAGGTCACCTGCTGATTGGAAGGTTGGTGGTTCGATCCCTGGCTCCTCCGGTCTACATGTCAAGTATCCTTGGGCAAGATCCTAACCCCAAGTTGCTCTCCGATGCATCCATTGGAGTGTGAATGTAGTTCGAAAGCACTAAGTATAGAGAAAGTGCTTGTGAGAATGGGGGTGAATGTGGCATGTTGTATACAGTGCTTTGAGTACTCTGGGAGAGTAGAAAAGTGCTGTATAAGAATCAGTCTGTTTACCATTTGTTTCTGTGTTCCATGGTTGCTGTCTCCCCTAGTCAAGTCCGCATCTCTTGTGTTTCCTGTTTTACTTTGAAAGTCTGTGTCCTATTTCAATGTATTGAGTTTTGTCATGTCTGATTACTCCCAGCTGTGTTCTCCTCCTGTGCCTCGTTCCCCTCGTTATCCCTGCGTGTTTCTCTTTGTCAGTGTGGCCTCGTCTGTGTTGCATCCCTCATGGCAAGTCAGGTAGTATAGTTTCAGGATTCTGGTCATGGTTGTTCTAGTCATGTATTCGTAGTTTTCATGCACCTGCACACAGTCCTGTTCACTGTTATCTTAGTCCCTCATCATAGTCACTTCTAGTTTGCTCCAGTTTAGGTTTTAGTTAAGGTTAGCCACTGTCCCTGCTGTTTTGTCAGCCTTTGTATCAGTCACAATAAAGGCTCGCCTTCTGTTTAAAGTTCGGTTCTGCCTCCTCGCCTGTGTCTGCTCCTGGGTCCACCTTACTCTCTCCACTCGGTCTTGCCTGCAGACCGTGACAATGGCAACAGGTATGCAATCCCTGCCTACTGACCAATAAGTTCTACCATTGATGGAAGATCCCTCAAACCTCTACGGGGAAAGAAGGCAGGTCTAAAGTTTTTCAGTAGTGTCCAAAGTCTGTATGTTTCCCTGATAAGCAGCAGTAATAAATATAGATTCTTAGACAACTTTATTCCTTGATTTTAATTGTATTTTTCCTGTAGACAGCACGTGCTGACATTATGTCACGTTTGTGCACAGACTAAGCCTATGTCTGAATTCTATTTTCATATTTAATCTTTACTCTCAAACCCTTAAACAACACCCTTGTTCTAAGGGTCATCAAAGTGTTTGCCAAACCATCAAGAGGTGTCAGATTAAAGCCAAATCAAACTCCACGGCACTCTTATTCTCTTGGCATGCTCATGTTTAAGCTAAAAGAAACTCCACTTTTCAGCATGTAAGCCTCATCAGGGAGTTAAACTACGACGCTTTAATATTCCACTCTCACCCCAGGTGGAATATTAAAGCGTGTGGTCACCTCGAACATAGTTTCACATATAGTGAACCCACAGGTGTTTAGATCACACCACATTCCCTCTTTGACTCATGAAGAAGTCGGATAAAAAATAGTTCCCAAAGTTTTGACAGTTGTCTCCTTGTGAGGACGCTAATGCTCATAAATCTGGAGAATCTGAAGCTTTTATTCATGCGTGCGCACCAGTTGGCTGCTGTAACTGATGTTCAGACATTTGTTTTAAGCGATAAGGACTCGCACAACCCTCTATTTGCTCCTTTCCTCCATCGCGCACACACGCACACACACACATCGTCGGTTATTGTCAATATGTGATTTGCACAGGGAAGCAATGAAAGTGTGTAATGATGCTACCTGACAGCCCATTAAACTGGAGAGAGATGAAGATGCAATTAGATTGTCATCCACACTGGAGTTACTGCCGACAAAACAGATGGAAGGAGCGAAAAGGAGGGGAGGTTTATTTTTGGAGGGAGATGAGTCTTTTCAGGGTGAACGAGCGATGTCTGCACAGACATTTGACATCACATCAAATGATTGAGAGATGACGATTATCGAGTGTGATCGGCTGTGTCATCGCGCGTCTGTTTGCTCGTCCCGACTCGATCCGACTGTCGGGTTCAAAGGACGAACTGCAGATGAAGTTTACATCTGGGAGAAATAAAGTCCCTCCTCCTCTTCGGTCGCTTCATTCTCCAAAAGAAAAAAAAATATCGGAAAATCGAGGCTCTCGTGACAAAAGTGAGACTTCACTTTGAATGGAGCTCCAGATTTACTACAGGCACTTACTGTTCAGTCTTAGTGGCAGATTCGCTCAGTGCGTAAATGAGTGCTTTAAAGCAGCGACATAAATCAGATTTTTAAAGTGTGGGTGGCAGAGAGAAAATGGAGCAACAGTCTTTATGCGGGAAGAAAAATACTATGAGCTGAGTTTTAAGAATGATGGAAGTCAGCAGTGTGTGGTGACTTATGCCATCTTAGTGAGTGATTTAGTCGCGTAACACATGCACAAGCCAAACTAACCAGACTAAAACACAGCTCTCATTGATTTCCTGTTGCCCGTCTTTCCTGTGTTGGCAGGCTTTCTCCTGCATCTTCACCTTTCCGGCGCTATTATTTCTCTTAATATTAATACATATACCGAATGAATACATGTGTTAATATACTTATTTCAAGTACTGCTGGCCATGCTTGCCCCTGACACGTCTGTGATGCACACAAAGTAGAGCAAGTGGGAGTAAAATCTTGCATATGCATAAAGACATGTTAGAAAACCTGCATTTGAGCACATAAAAAACTGCTTTGTTTGATCGTTTTATTGAATGATTTCAGACTCAAGACCGTCCATCTTGTTCTGGTGCTTACACCGTTGACAGATTGCCAGTCTTCCAGGGCAAACACAAGCAATACTCAAAGTTATTTTATTTTAAAAAGGATAAAAGCGTTCTGGATCAACTGAAGGCTTTTCAGGGATCTTTTAAAGAAACCTGATAATGAATTAAAGAAGCCTGGAAGTAATGAATCCACAAACTGACCTGTTTAGTCTGCAGTAAAGTATCCGGTATTTCCAGGTTTCTGAATACTACAAAGCTGATATACTTCAACTTGTTTTACAGGAAGTTTCACAAAAGCATAATTCACGGACACGTGATGTGTGGATCCATTACATGTAAGCTTTTTCTTACCTTTCAAAGTAATCTTTCGTCGTTCTTGCCGTTCCTACTTTTCTTGCACGTTGTGGGAAATAGAGCATCTGAACCTTTTAGCTAGCTGTGGCAGCAAACAGTTTACGTGTTCGCTGACATTTGTTGAGCTGTTAGAAATGTTGTATTTGAAATTACCGGACACTCACTGAACCGTTACACCGATTACGCTCGCTCCTCTTCAACAGCGCTAGCTAAATGCTAAAGCTCGGTTTATGGACATCTGCACCAAACACATTGTTCCGGATTGTTCTGGACTACTTCGATCTCTGACTACAGTACAATACATGATGCATAGATTATGATTTGTGCCTCTTTTCCCTCTTTGTGTGGATTAAACACGTGATTGATACGCCAGCAGAATTGTTCCCTCAAATTAGATTTAAATCGGTTGAATGTTTGAAGGCGCTCAGTTACAGGAAATAACTCCCCTCAGATGTCTTGTAGCTGAAGTCGAGTCTGTTCTGAAGATGTAAATAGTAGAAAGTACATTTGTGTTAAACAGTGGCGAGTAACAACAAAAACTTGTCAGAAAGAAATACTCACGTAAAGTGCAGAGCCCTAAAAAGTCTACATTAGTACAATAATGAATAATTTATGTTTCTTCTGAATTATAATGATGAACAACGCCTACTCTAAAAAACAGAGAAACCGAACCCAAGCCAGTAATCTCCACTTCAACAGCATCAAACTATCCAGTTTAGGTTTACTCAGAGGAGTTTAATAGTACTTTCTTAAAAATCAAATATGTCCTTTAAAGTGTGTGTATTACGAAATGTACGTATTTTAAAAAGTACTACAGAGTCCTCTGAAACCTCCCCAGTTAATTACTGAAATTATGATAACAAATTTCATATTACAGTTTTAATTTTTGAAAATGCACATGAGGTACTAATTTAACTTATAATTATTTTTTCCCAGAGCAGAAATGTAACATGAATAAAACACGATTTCAAATCCATTTCTGTGGGTTTACATGTTGGAGTCAAAAGGTTTTTACGGAGGGAGGTTTGTTTTATCCGCTTCATGAATCAGGAAATACTTTTACAAAAAGAAATTCAATTCTTAGTGTTTTTAATGAATGAGGTGTTTTATAAATATATGAATGGAAAGACTGAGGAGCAGATTTTG
The DNA here is from genome assembly GCF_900408965.1 of Simochromis diagramma. Lineage (NCBI taxonomy): Eukaryota > Metazoa > Chordata > Actinopteri > Cichliformes > Cichlidae > Simochromis > Simochromis diagramma. The sequence goes on along the minus strand of NW_024387458.1, from coordinate 1,996,974 downwards.
TGCTCAAAATATGATTTTTTTTTTTTTTACCTGACCTTGAGATATAAGTAAAATATAATTCCTTTTATTTTTGTATTGGAAACAAATGTTGACAGGTTACATCATTTAACTGAAACGTCACACTGAGGAAATGTTTATCTTTTATTAGCTGATTTCAATAAATGTCCAACAGAACAAGTAACGACCATAATTTGCATTTCAGGCGCTTTATTTCACCTTCAGAATAAAAGCCCCGCAGTAACAGCTTGCTGCCAGTAGGAGGTGTGATGTTCCACCAATGGAGAGACTCCTTTTAACAAGCCTGTGTCATTTCAGGTCAGGTGTGTGTGTGTGTGTGTGTGTGAGAGAGAGATCAGGTACAATAAAAGTCAATTACTTATGAAGATTTCAATCATTAGGAATATTAAACATCTAATATCATCTAATAATGTCGCGTGGAACCCGTGTAGCTCCAAATTGCCTGAGTTTTCATTAGCTGAGAAAGACCTGCTCACTCCTCCTGGAAATACATTTTTCAGTTAACATAATGACTTTTAAAATAATTGATTCTAATTAAGAGGAAGGAGAATTTTCTCAACCCGTAGAGGAACCATTATACTCTGAATTAATTTTAATAATTTAGTGATGCATGCTTTACAAGTGGTAAAATAAAGACGTCTAATACAACATATATTAGACATGTGGCATATCCTAATATCACTATTTGCATGACTGCAGTTTAATTCCTGCTCACAGATGCTACACGGCACTTTTCTACTTATTTGTTTTAAAGATTATTGATTGAGTGATGATGCCTCATGTTAATGATCAGGATTATAATGGAGGGATTGTGTCATTTAGATGAGCACTGATGACTGTAACGATTATTACTGGTGAGGGTGCTGACTTTATAAATGTATATTGATGAAGATGACAGTGTGAACCCCTCTTACATTCAAAACTGAAAACATTAGCGAGGTACACGTGGATTGGCTGAATTTGTAATTGGCTGGAGAGTGTACATGTTTGTCCACAGATTCACAGTCAACTGCATAAAAGTGACAGAGCTGCAATCAGTCGGAGCTCATTTTAGATCCTCGTCAGCTCAGAAACATATTTGGGTGCAGAAGTAATAACAAGCTTCACAGTTTTCCCAGTGCAGCTGCTCTAAACACACTCATTCATGCACATTTTAACAAATTAGCAAAGGCTAATGGTGAAGCCTCATTAACCAAAACATCATCTGCGCTCACATAAACTCACTCGATGTTGTGGTGTATCTGCACAAGCACTCAGTTTGATGTGAAACCTCATCAGCACCTGTTCAGTAAGAGAACGGGAGGAGTACAAATCAGACTAACTGCAATAAGAGTAATGCTTCAGTTTGTTTAAGTCACCCTTGTTCCTGCAGATTCTACTGAGTCTATTAAAGAATCTATTAAACGAATCTCACTGCGGTCTGCTTTTCTCTGCTGGTGAATATTCTTTTATTCATTTGACTCGTCAGATACCCCTGCAGATACTTTTGTCCCTTCTGACACTCCGTACAAAGAAAGTGTGCGGGGAATCCAGAGGAGCTGTCCGGACCCGCGTGGTGCTGAAACCGTCAGCTGGAAGGTTCCTCTCGGGTTCCTCAGCAGAGCTAGACTTAACCGAACAATTAAAAGACATTTCTGAGTCATTCGCAAGAAATATCCTTTAATTGTAAGGTCACGTGTAGCAGTCTTGCACGCAGGGTGGCAGCCATCCACAGTCCGTCACAGCCCCGGTTCACCTGGAATGACATCGGGGGAGAGGTCATGACGTCACAGTGTCACAGTCAGTGGTTTCAAGTCACCAGAAAACTCGCAGAGTGACGCGTGCAGTGGAGGCATCCTCCCCACGGTGTGAGGGAGCCGCAGCTTCAGGGCTGCTGGGAGACACTCACCTGCCTTCATCACTCCCCTCCTCTCCCTCGCAGCGTGTCTGTGCCACGGTGCGTCCACGCATAAACAAAAAATAAAATAAAACCAAACCCCACGAGTCTCCGTTTTTGGTTCTTTCCCGCTCCGTTTCTGTAGAGCCTCCACTCAGCGCTGGGGGAAGATTTTACGCACGCTGCGACGCCCAAAACCTGTGTGTGTGACACCCGGAGCTCTGAGTACGTCACGGGTTACAGGTGTTGCGGTTGCGAGGGAACCGCTTGAAAGAGGAACTTGTTTGGTTTTTAGGGTGGTGTAAACCTCCGACAGTGCGCAGCGCGTCACCCACGACCTATCCAAGCCGCCCGGAGGAAGCGCAGATCCGCGCTGCTGCTCCACTCCAACACATTCATTCATACAAACCCACGCAGACCCACGAGAAGCACGAGACGTTTGCGACAGAGGAGCCGCGTGCTCTTCGTCTTTCTGTCACCAGAGAGCAAAAAGAAAAACGCGACACATCGCGCGGGTCTTGGATTTACGCACGGACACCGCGGTCAGAGTCACGCGACGTGACCGAACGACACGCAGGCAGCACGGCCACCGCAGCGGCCGCGGAGTGTCCGTGAACTCCGGACGGAGGGAAGAGCGCGCCGGGCTGTCTCGAGTTCATCACCGGCCCCACTCGGTAAAGACAAATAAAAGCGACCCACGAGTCACGAGCCCACTTGCCACCAAGCCAGAGTCCAGGGCGCCACCACCTCCGCACGTCTCCTTCGTGCTGCGCTCTCATCCATCCCTCCATATCCATCTCCAGCCCTCGCCTCTCTTTTCTCCGGTCGGGCTTACAGCGCCGTAGATAGAGGCTCCGCAGTCACGTGGGTCGGAGGAGAGGAGAGAAGGACCGAGCGAGAGAGAGAGAGAGAGCGTCCCTCCTCCTCCTCCTCCGCAGTTTGCAGTGTGTTATGTCTCATACTCGGAGGTAGAGAGTCAGAGCTGCTCGTCCGGCGGATCTCAACCTCTGAATCCAACCCCCGTGTCTTCTCTCATCCTTCCCCTCTCCCCTCCTCGCTCACCCGGGTTGCTTTCTCTCCGGAGCCGCGGGAGCTTCTACGTCTTCTTTCTCTCGACTTCAGCCAACAGTTTGCTCTTTTTGGATTTGGGTTTTTCTTCTTGGACGTTTTGATGAGTACTCGCTGCTGATTTCACTCAGCACTGCTCCTCGCTGCTGCCGCTGCCGCCGCTGCTGCTTCTGCCGCCGCTGCCGGTTTTACGCACCGACGCTTATTTTGGATTTGCTCGGCAGCACCGCTGGAGAAAAACAGAGAAAGACAATAAGAAGCTAGAACAGCGAGGTGGATCCGTGGATGCGCCCCTTTGGCTCACGCTGGAGATGGAAACGCTGATATTGTTATTTCATTCCCTGTGGATATTGCAATGCAACACTGTGAGCGCCGACTCCATCATTCACATCGGTAAGAACCGGCCGGGGCGCCTCTCCTGCTGCAGGCAGAGCCGTGCTCACGGCTCCACGCACGAAGGGAAATTTGCTGTTTTAAGTTGAGTCGCTGAAGAATTTCAGTGCTGAGTTTTCGGTGCCGATTTTCAGCCAGTCAGCCTCTTCTTCTTCGGCGAAAAGAGACTCGACCTGATTATCGTTCCGATCCGTGCCAGGGTAACGTGTAGGGAAGGGGGGGCTGTTGCATCCAGCCTCAGACCCACGCAGCGCAGACCTGCTAGAAGTGCCCGCAAAGTGTTGCGCCGCGCCATCCCACCACCCCTGCATCTCATCCACAACCCCTCCATCCTTCCCAGAGAAGGATGCGTAAAAAACCCCAAATCTGAGGCTGGCAGGAGAATCTGGCCCGACGTGGGTGTTTGGAGGGTTTAGTTTCACCCATCCGCCTCCCTCTCTCCTTCTTCCTCCTTCACCCCCCTCCCCACTCCCTCGCCTCCCCTCATCTATAAGCCTGAACTTTGAATTGGACGTGAGTGAAATGTTAATAAAGCGCTAGGGGAAGAGATGACAAAGGGGACAAACACCGACTGTTCGGGCTGTGAGCGCCGCTCTCTGCTCGTGCGTCCTTCTTGATATGATAATCCGGAGATTTTAGTGAAGACACTTATTTTTCTTTCTGTTTCTAGTCGAAAGAATTGAGGGAGGATGCAGTGAAGTCAGTGAGAGGGGGAAGGCTGAGACGCAAACTCACAGCAATCACGCACTTTTCACTTAAACTCCCCAGTTTGCACTAATCCCACTCAGAGGCTCCGCTCGGCCTTGAGGTGGTTGGATGCAGCACGCCTGCAAACCAGTTTAGAAAAGGAGAAATTTCAAATATTAAATAAATAAATAAGAGTAATCAGGTCTCTCCTGCAGCTTCGGCCATCGAACAGGGCCGGCAGCAGCACTGCGGTGGCCTCATGGTTGGAGCCAGGAGAGGGAAGAGAGAGAGAGAGAAGCGGATGTGGTTGGAGGAGGTTGTAGAAAGAGCAGGGGGTGGTGGTGGTCTCTCTCTGCGTGTGTGTGTGTGTGTGTGTGTGTGTGTGTGGGGGGGGGTGTTAGAGCTATTGAGTCTCAAATGAATGCACTTCCTACTTGACTCTGTGACATGTTGCTTCTGAAACGTTGCATCTCCATTAAGAGAAAACTAAAATGTCATTCCTGCTTTGATGAAAACATCATCAACACACACACACACACACACACACACACACACACACACACACACACACACACACACACACACACACACACACACACACACACACACCAACCAGTAACATGAGGTGAGTCTTCGTTTCAGCACTGAGATGGAGATGGCTCGTGTGGCAGATTGCTTTGTGTGCCAGCTCTTTAGGTTTGGCTTCGTCCTTATTTGTACATGCACAGATGACACTTAGAGGAATTAAAACCTGTTGTTGGCCATTTTTCAGCAGCTCCTCGTTCGCCACAGAATGAATCTCAGAGTGTAGATGGAGGGCTGCACAGATGGATGGCTACTTCACTGTCCCTCGGGAGAAAATCTGGATTCACTCGGCTCATGGCAACAAGAGAGAACAGTGATACCAGATTATCCACAACACAGAACAGTAAATGCAACAAATCAGGGGTAGGATGAGGGGGTGGGGGGTGATGCCAGTCAGAGCAGGCGTGAACATGCAGCTGGTGCTGCTGGCGTTATTTATGAGCAAATTTGGGAGCTAAACGAAGAAAAATAGAAGCCATAAGAGTTTAGAGATGTCAGAGCTGCAGGTAGAAAGAAGCTCAGTGCTCTCTCCACGCGAGGAGGAGCTCGTGTCCAGCCGACAGAAAAATGAAAATAAATGTTGCAACTTGTGAGTGCAAATCTCGCCTGCAACCTCTGGTGTATTGTTGCGTGTCCATACCTGTGGTGTTGGTCTTGGTGGTGGAGCCCTGCAGATTCTGCTTCACAGATACGTGAGGATTCTTTGTTGACCAGGATGTGCGTGTACTGTACTCTTCAAACCAGATTCTCTGAGTTTTCTGCAGGCTCGGCCCCCGCCTGCCTGCTAAAACAAATCATATGCATTAAAATATATCAGAAAATCTTCCTTGATCCCTGCACAAGCGTCAGCACAGTTATTGATCGTCTGTGGGTTTATTTATTCTGCCACAGTTTTGTATAAAACCTTCCTGCCTGGTGCTACGAGGCTTCCCGGTGGCACAGTGTTTAAAGGCTTTGAGTTCTTTAGCTTTCATACGACTACACTCGGTTTTATCGTTCATCCAGAGAACCAGTGATGCTCTTTTATTGCCATGAAGAGGCAGTTGTGGTGTCTGGTTTAGGTAAGACTTATAGTTTTGGTTAATCCCTGGTTTCCTGTTTTATTTTGAAAGTATTTCTTGTGTAACTCTTCATTGGCTTCCTGTTTCATTTCCTGGCTTTATAATTGTCTTTCCCACCCTAACTGTTTCCACCTGTGCTTCCTCAGCCCTGTGTGGGTTCAGAGCCTCGTCTCACCTGATTTGATTGTAGTTGCACCGTGTGTTGGATGCTTTGGCTGATCCTGCGTTTCCTGTTTTGTGAGCTCCTTTCTGTAAGTTTAATTAAAGCTATTTTGGGATTTTTCACACCAGACAGTCGGCTTCTTTTGTGGCTGCACCTGGGTTTGTTTTGCAAAATTATTCTCATTATTCTTCTTGTCGTTTTCTTTTTAAATCAGAAAAGACTTTAACGTTGGTTGATCTGGGAGCGTTTATGGCCAAGTCAGTGTGTAGGGGGAAGGGTTGAAAGGCAGGTGGAGGTGTCATGGAGAGTGAAGAGAGTGACGGCTTCACACTGCAGAAGCTTTGGACTCTTACAGATGTTTCAACCAGGAATCACTAAGAGTTGGATTTGAATCAGAGGGAGGCTCTGGCACACTGGCTCTTATATCCACTCCCCAGCATCAGGTCCCGTTTGAAACCACGTAGACTTTAGTGGGTTATAAGCACCAGTGGAGGGTCACTAACCCCACAGCACCTGCTTTGTGTCCAATATGGAAGAAATGCCACAGATTATAAGTTATGTGCGATTATTTGAGGAAATTCACATAAATAAAACAAAGAAAGATGCTTTTGGTGAAGCTTGATATATGATTTTGTTTTTTTAAAAATGCTATTAGTGTTTATTTTTATTTCTATAAATTCTAATAATAAAGAACAACAAGGAGGAAGAGAGTAAGACAGAGTGATGTTAGCCATGCGCTGACGCTCCTGTTTCTGAGGTGAGGACGTGCTGTGTTTCCACTTTTCCCCTTAATTAAGAGACCCTTCAAAAAGTGTGACTCAACATGATGTTGCAATCATCGACGAGTGAGAGGCTGTTGTCACCTTTGTGTCTGCTATTGATCGCAGTGCATTTGATGGCTCAAAATGTCTCATTGCAAATCATAATCCCAGCGTGAAAAATGATCGTTGTTGCAGCTCGTTTACACATCAAAGACCCTTAAATGTGTACATGGATAAATATACAGTAAAGACAGATTGGCCTCATCCTTGTAGATGCAGACACTTTGTCTGATTGTGTCACTCGGCTTCCGTCGTTCCCTGAACCTACTGACAGTCTGGCTTGGCAGCAGAGCTGAACCTAGATCAGATGTGACATGTTCCACTGTCGGCCCCTGAAACCCCTGCCCGAGCATCTGTCTCGTCCGGCCGCACTGCTTATCGTCGGTGACATATCCCGGTTTGTTTGTCCCTTCCTCTCTGCTGCTGCCTGTAGTGGCTCAGTGGCAGGCAGAGGGTGTCGCAGGACGGAGGGTTGATCTGTGAAAGAGCAGATTTGGATGAAAACGTGAAGGTTTGTGGCCTTCACTCAACCTGCTTCAGCCTTTGACCCACTTAATGTGTCCGTGGGCATTTGTGCAGTAAAATCCTGCTCTGTGAGGTCCGAGGCCGGGCAGGTTTTCGTCTCATCTCCTCCCAGCAGCAGCTGGCGTCTCTAATTAGTCCCGCCCTCCTTCCTCTTTGGTTGAATGTGCACAAAATCAGTGCAAACAGCTGCCTGGGAAGGAAAGCTGTGGTCAAGGAACATCAGTTTGTCTGATTGGAGGTCAGGGACAGGAGCTGCAAACAGGTGGGGATGGGGCTGGAATTAATGTTGGCCTTTAATTAAATATCAGACATCAAGCTGTCAGCGAGCTACAGTCCTGACATGATGGCTGCTCTCAGGGGGCTCATGCAAACATCTCTGTTCAGAGGAGAGGAAGGTGAAATCATTACGAAAAGAGACAAAATATCAGGTTGTCAAACCTCTGCAGACGCGCCTGCAGACCGATGAATCAGCCATGTTGAGACAATATCGAGCTGTTGTTTGTAGGAAACATGACAAACATTTGTGTCTGACAAAACTCGACAAATACATTCGTTCAGCTCACTCTGCAACAGAGAGGAGAAGCTCAGCATATCCCATATGTTTATGTTTAATAGATAAGATATCTTTGTTCCGCTGAAGGGAAATTTGAAACGCCGCAGCTCACAATAACATTTCAGGCCAGCTTCGGAGTTCCTGTTTCAGCGCAGCAGAGCACAAATCATCAGTTTAGGTTTGTAAAGACCCACGTTCCCCCAGCAGAGGGTCGCTGCACGCATTCAAACTGAAGTGAAGGCTTCAGCGTGCTTTTCTTTCCCGCTCATCTTCACAGCTGATGAGTGGATCGCCATCCTCGCAGAGACTCGTCCCGTTATTGGTTCATTCCTGTTGAAATGGGTTCCTTTTTCTTCTCACTGTCACATGGTGCTTTCTCAGAGGTCATCACTGGACAGGTGCTGTTTCTTCCTCTTGTGTTGCTTTTAGCAGCAGAAGCTCGTGCAGGTGGCTTCATTTTGTTTTTCCATTCCAATATTTTCCGATTCTCAACGCCTCGCAGATTTGAGGCGACACCTTTGTTACGGTCACCTGCTTAAACACCAGTTAGACCATATTATCATCCGCTTGGTGCGGAGAGCGTGTACCCACCACTGTCTGTTTTTCAGTCTCGTCATAAAACACATCTTTATATCTGGTGGTATTTCATTGTAGTGGTTTTTTAAACTGGTCGTTGTGTGAAATCAGGGATGCGGTCATACTTTACTTTGAGGTTTTTAATGCTTGCTCACAGCCATATCTTTTTTGTGACAGTCTTCAGCAGCTGTGGATACGATGCAGACCTTGTCATGTAAAAGACGTTATATATGCAAGCTCCTATTGCCGGTGTCTGCCTTCATTCCCTGATGCTGCTGGACTCAGGTTGTAGCTCTTCCTGTTCCCTGTGGGCTGTTTTCCAGATCTGAAGGTCCTCTAAACGCCCCTCAGGCCAAACGGATAACAAGTCACTTTTTATAAGGAGCCTGAGGAGGAGAGATTACCCCATCCCACGAGCCAGGCAGCTGACTCGGGATGATTTACGGCATCAGTGTGGCGGCTAGCAGGAAGAGAGCCGTGCTCATCCGTCGCCCGGCTTTGGAAAGGCGATCTCGAACTGCAGGAATCCAATCTGTTGAGGCTGGCAACGCGAATGAACAGCTGCGGCCTTTTCTCGCCCCACCGCTAAATAAGATAAACTAACCCAGTTAGGGAACAACGCAAAAGGCTTCCCGCACTGTCTCAGTGAAGGCTTAGCCAGGCCATTTACCTCCACCACCTGCACACACAACACACACACTGAACAAGGAGCAGGCGTCTCTCACATAATGCAGCAGCCTCACTTTGCGGACTGAATGAACGTGGCTTGCAGCAGAGTGCTTGACCCTGCGAGGGCATTAAAATACTCTGCAGAGAAACGTTAGTGTTGCTTCAGATTCTCTGTGACAAACAGAGGAGGAGAAGCGACTGTGTGGGCAGGCCGGCAGGAGCAGGCCTGGAAAAGGAGCCGGCTCGACTAATAACAGGGTTCTGAAAGCTGCTGCTGATGTTTCTTTCATTGTTTTTGGTCCGTTTTAAGCTGCTGTGCAGACTCGTGGTGATTGTCTCTACATGCGACTGATCCTCAGCACGCTAACTCGGTTTCAAATTTGAGTTTGTTTCCCAGGACGGAGAACCGTTCGCTTTAAACTTGACTGTTTCACCCACATGGCCGCTCAGTGTTTAAGTGAGGTGTGCTGATGAACACGTGTGTATCACTGTTCTTCATCAACACGTCCACAGCCCTGTTCTTTGTTGTTAATTATGCAAATCTGAACATGTAACTAAAATATGATGATGCTAGCCAAATGTAGCGTTGTCTGTTACTCGCTGCTTTGAATTCGAAGGTTAATCTCTCACATTAACCTCACATTGTCAGCATTTAGTCTTTTCTGTGTTTAGCCTGTTTTACCTCGGGAATACGCCCAGCGCGGCCGCTTTGCGTGCCAGCTCTGATGTGGCTGCCGGAGCCAATTCAAAGTAGTGCTCATGATTCCACACGACGTACCAGAGTGGGCTCCCAGAAGCAGCTCCTTTCACGGTGAACTCGGTAAACACCCTCCTGATGACTTCATGGGCTCAGACTAACGCTTGACGTCACTTTGAATGAAATATTAAGTCCAGACTCTGCAAAGTCATCCTGAGAGTCAGACAGGAGGATTCAGCAGGAAATGCTCATTAATGAGCGTGCACCAGTCCATCTTTAAAACATCGATGTGGTGAAAACGTTGAGTCTTGAGACTAACGGGCATCAGGAACCCGTGGGTGACGTCACCGTGGCTACATCCATCTTATACACTGTCTATGTGATCGTCCTGAGATGCATCAAGAAAAATATCATTTCAGCAGTCGGGTTGAACTTTTCCACTTTTCCTGCTGCTGTAACTCAAAACAGCTGCTCGGGTAAACCACCTGACCCTGGTGTCATCTCGGGCAATGCTCTTTTCTTCACCACCCTCATCAGAATCTGTAGCGCCGCAGATTCGATTTCTAGACTTTGCCCTTTTCTTCGTCAACACAGCACTCGATCCTGGTTCATGCTCTCACCTTGTGTTTGGATTATTGTAGTGCCATTCTCTCCGCTCTCCCAAAAAATCCTCCAAATCGTAGAACTCTGCAGCAGGTTACGTCCAGTGTCATCCACCTTCATTGGCTCCCGATTCCTCGATGTATCCAATACTAGATTTTGCTTCTTATCTTCAAAGTTCTCACTGATCTTCTCCTCTCAGACCTCCTTCATCCTCACACTCCTTCCTGTGCCCTCTGCTCTCCTCGCTGCTCCTCACTTCAGACATGAACATCACGGTTCAAGCTAGACTTCGGTCTTTGGTCATGTTTATCACCCAAACCAGTATTGTTGTTGGTAATGGTGCTTTTGATGGGGCGGTTTGGAGAAATGTTGATTGCTTGGTTTGATGTGAATAAAGGTTTAAAATGTTGTGCCCATTTACAGTATCGGTGTTATTATTCCCCAGTTTAAATTTTTTGTTTTCAAACCTACTTGTCTGAAATTGGCCTTTGGGAGGACAAATAATGTTTTCAATTGAATAACTACAGGACAATTAGAAGGAAAACACAGACGGCCTGAAAGCAAAACAACAAAAATAAACCAGGATGGGAAACAAACAAACACTTGAGCTTTTTCCTTTTAAAAATGTTCAAATAGATGAAATTTCTTCGAGTAAGGAGGCTGCACACAATGCACAATGTTTCCTCCTTTTTCTGTAAATGTATTTGGAGTCTTTTATTTGGCATTTACTTTTTTTTTTTCAGTCCTTCCATTTATTTATTTTTTACTCTGGCTAAACTGAAGTCACGTGCACACGTGCACAGGCTCTGCTTGGGTAGCTCATGGCAGAGATGGGTTTTAGAGCCCCGTCCTGCAGATGCATCTTTTTAAATTCTAAGCGTGGCCCAATGATTGCTTTGTTTTGAGACGCTGAAGCTTTGACGCATCGGTACATTACAACACGTTACCAGTTTACACGGTCCGTCAGGACTTCTGGTTTAATTTGAAGCTTCTCGTGTTGGATTTCTTGTATTAGATGCTGCTGCTCGCTGATGTTTAACAGGCTCTTCCAGCTGCAGCAGCTCGGTGGATCTTAATATATGCCATATTGTCTCCACAGCACAACTGATCTCGTGTATATGACTGTCTGTTATGAGAGCCAAAGCTAATCTGCACATGTGCACGTTTCATTGGCATCAGCGTTGCTAAAGATTATCGGTTGTTGAACGTGAGGAAGAGGAGCTCAGTGCTTCACGTGTCGGGTGAAACTTTGTGGGTTTGAGTGAAAGGCTGAGGATGGAGTCGAGCTTCAGCCGCTGATGTCTGACTGTGAGAACATGCTCTGTGCTCACAGGCAGGAGGAGCTGGGCTGCTGGGACAGCTTTTTTTCCCCTTGTACGCCTGAAGGTCACGGTGCTGCAGCGCTGCTTATTTGGATGTTTAATTATGATAATAGCGCCGCTGCATCCTCCATTGGACTCTGGGGAAATGTCACCCAAACTCCTGGTTGCTATAAATCTTCTCGTTGTTGTGCTGCTTTGTGTTTAAACCTCCACATTATTCATTTCACTTCCACTGTGTCCAGGATCAGAATAATATCCAGTTTCCACAGAGCGGATGTGAAGACTAATTCTCCGCATCACCTGACCCTGATTGGCATGTAGCTTCTGTTTTTGTTGCCATTATTGATGCAAACCTGCTAAATGGAGCTTTTCCTCTTCAGTGGTACTTAAGTACAGAGAGCAGCAGGACGAGTTCAGCTTTGTCACATTTTCTTCTCTAATCTGTCGTCGTTTGCATCGCTCCTATACGTCTATGCTTGTCTTGGGTTTGAATCCATTTCCTGTTTTATTTCATAAACGTCCACCTTCATGCATTTCACCGTGGCTTCTGTCATTGTTCTGTTTCCTGCCAGTTGTCTTGCCAACCTGTGTTCAAAAAGCCAATCACTGACAGCACAACTACTCGGTCCTTCTTTGAGGTTCGGCTTCCCAGTCACTTTGTTTCATGAATAATTCTTCATGATTTTCTTTCTCGTGGTCTACAGTCAGTTTTATTTTGTACCTGCCCCTAAGATGTGGTGTTTGCTAGCTGACAGACTGTGTGCGACCTTTGACCCAAACTAAACTTTAGTTTCACCTCAGGCAGATTTAAATGGCGCTGACAGAGGATGGAGCAACATGTTGGTTTGTTTTAATTTAAATATTTCCACCATTTAAAGACTTGATGGTATTAGTGGTCTTTCTTGGTTAAATATATTGGTTTTGGTTCAAGTTTTGAATTTCAAAATTTGTTATCGACCTACCAGGTTTGTTTGGAAGTTTGAACTCAGCATGAATCATTTCAGCCTTTTGTTTCTTTCCCTGACGTTTCTTTGAAGGACTTATATTGTTGCTCGTTCTTCGTTTGCCTGCTTTCCTCATCCCAGTTAATTTCACCTGTTCTGTAGTTACACGTGAGTATAAGAATACTTCAGCACAATATATCCTCGTACATAACACAGTCATCCAAATTGTGTTTAATGAGCTCCACAGTCACACAAACATGTACAGTATTAGCATCCAGCACTAGGCTTTATTAAACCGGTCATTGTAGAGTCCTGTTTGTCATTGGCATCCTGGTGAGGGCAGGATCCACCACACCACCTCTCGCTGAGGGAGGCTGGAGGACGATGCAAAGAATAATTTGCACTCTTGCATGTAATAACAGTCGAGTGTTCTGCCACGTATGTTTTATTTCCCTGTAGTTTAGCCTACCAGGGATTTGCCACATGGGCTGCTGCAAAGATAAATGGCAGCTTTTGTATTACCACTTATTAAACCTTTAATAGGATTGGATTTTCCTGTATGAGGGTGATGAAAGGAGTGAGTGTAATTGCAATGACTGTGGGTGCCGACATCGGCCTCTTCCGCTGATTAATGGGCGACAGAAATCAGAGCCGGCATAGGTAGACCAAAGCCAGCGGCGTCTTGATACTGTCATAAAAGTCCCACTGTGGCAGCACCATGACTGACAACATCTATATTTATATTTATTTATTAGTTGCTGTTGTTGATGCAGGCTGGCAGAACAGTAAATGATCTATAGGAGTCCTGATTTTCACAGTAAATGGACGTCATTCTTCAACATCCACGTTTTCAGTAACGGGTCGGGGTTATATTTGCTTCCTTTTTATGTGGAGTATTGACCTGTTGGGCAAACCTCAGTGGAAATCTACTTTAACATGTGGCTAAAATGCTGCCTAACCCTAACCCCACACAAAGTGATTTGCTGGCACTCTGGTGGATGTTGAGAAGCTAATGTGAGGAAATCTCATGTGTGAGCCAGCCTGCAGTCACAGGAGCTGTCCTTGGTGCTGAGAGGGAGGCAGCTGTACGAGTGTTTTCCTGAACAGACCTGAAGCCCTCTGCATTTTGTTTCTTTCCTTCAGCTAATCCTTTCCACGCAGCCTGCATCAGGATGTCAATACATAATACAAAGTATACAAGCACCAAGCAGTCATTCTCATCCCTTTTTATTTAGGCCTCAGTGTTACACACAAGCTGTCTATGGTGTGAGTGCTCGTAGACATACTGACACGCTCATGCGTTGATAGACTTGCAAAGGCAGGGTGGAGGTGTCATGAATCACACACATATCAGTCGGACACTGTGGATTTCCCCCCAGGTTTCCCTCACAGTCACTGTCTGGTGTCAGAAAGTTGAACGTGAACTAAAATATCTGCAGAAATGTTTTTTTGCAGACTGGGTGGGCTCAGCCTCGTCCATGTGATTGTGAATGTTTCCTGTTGTTTTCCCTCTTAGTCTTTACATCACTTCCTGTGTTGTTTTGAATGTTAGACCCTCACGTGGCTTCGTTTAGATTTTTATGTTTGTTATCTTTCCTGTTATCGTCTAAACTGAGATCACCTGTGCCGTCTCTGTGGAGTCTTCTCTTGTGCTTTCTGCCATCTCCTTGAGTTTTGTTTCCAGTTGTCCCGTGTGTGTGTGTGTGTGTGTGTGTGTGTGTGTGTGTGTGTGGGTGGTTTGGAGGACTTTGAGAATCCGTAAAGGTTGGATTAAATCAAATACCGGTAAAGATTTAAAACTAAGAGCAGCCGCCCTCCTCCTCCTTCGGTTAATGAGCGTTCATCCTAATGATTTATCTTCAGTTTGCTGCAGTTTAGTCTGAAAACTGTATTTTATTTGTATATTGTTTACAGAAAAGCACAAACAAAGACACGAGTTTAAAATCCTCATCCACAATCATAAAGTGTAATTACTGCCCTGAAAAAGAGAAATACATGCTTGCATATTTTCCCACTTAGCTCTAGTGTCTGTTTTTTGTTTGTTTTAACTTTAATATAAAAATAAAATAATTATTTCATCTCTTGTGCTGCTCACCAAACTGGAAAACGAGCCTCTCGGCTCCACGTCGTTCCCCTGTTTTAAAGTAGCTTCACTGAAAGTTTTAACTTTGGAGTAAAATGTGTGTAGATGATGGAGACGGTTACACTGCTTCACTTTTTCCTCTTTTGACGTTGCTGTCAATCATCTGCCTTCTTGCTACAAATGCAATGCATAAATAATTGGAGGGAAATGTTCTTCTAAATAAAATCTATTTGCTGGCAGCAGGTGGTGGGAAATAAAATCTGAGAATGTGGTGACCCAGTGAGAGTCCCAGCCGCTATAAAGCCTTTCTAAGATTAATAGGTCAAGCAAGAAGCCAGACTTTATGGTCCCAGCTCTCAGAAGCTGCTAAATCCCCAAATAAAGCAGCTGCTTTTTCTGGTATATATATTTTTTCCCACCCAGCTTGAGCTCTGGGACTCACAGCCCTGGACTCCTGGTTGATTACCTGCCAGCGAGGGGCGGGGGCTTGATAAACTTAGCCGCTCCAATACATTGTTTTTGCATCAGTGGTGAATAAATGGTTTTTGGCTGCTGGCTGGTGTGAAGTTCCCACCTTGTACGTGGCGTAGAAATGTTTGCAAATATGCTGGAAAGGTCAGCCAAGCCACACATTAATTTTCCAACTTAAACAGGATTCCCACATTTCTGTGGCCTTTATTAACCGTTCAGCTTATTCATAAAATTCAATAATCCAACAAAGTTTGTAAGCCGTTCTGTGGAGCAAATGGATATCAATAAACTGTGGTTTAAATGCCAAGAAATACTGTGACAGCACGTTTTTAATGCATTTATGTAATACTGGTCGATACCCAGCTTTCATGCATGTGAGATGGTATCGTGAGCGTCATGTCTCGATTATAATCGTCATTCCTCATTAAAGCTTGCAGAGGCCAGGCTGTTTTTTCCCTGTTGCTGGAACAGCAAGCCTGTCAGATTAAAATGCATTTGTTCTCAGACTGCATTCACCTGACAGTCATGTATATAAAATCTTTATTGTCCCAGGAGACAAATTTGCTTTCAGTCTGCACAGTTTTGTCTCACCAGGCGGACCGCCAAGGCAGAAGGAAAGAAGCTCCTGCCAAAGAGAGGCTGTCCTCCAATTTAAAGTGGAGTATGTGAGGACAGATGGACGCCGGGATTTTTGAAACGAGTGCGGATTGCAGGGGTGATTTGTGCGACTCACTATAGCAGGTGTTAAACATGCGACGGCTCTTTTGTTGCGGTTTTAGGACTCGAGTGTAGGCAGACGAAAGAGTTTGCAGGCGGTGCATGTATGGCAGGACATATGTTTGCTTTTGTTGGGAACAGCAGGGCGAAGAAGCAGGAAACAGGATGGGTGGAGTTACACTGGAGGAGGTTTGTGCTGTGAGAGAGATGAAAATAACCCGTAAGATGCAATTCACCTGTTCATTAATAAAGTAATCTGCACAGCTGTTTAGTGAACAGTCATAATTTAAAGTTGAATATCCTCAGTGTGATGTAGTGAACCGAACATTTGGATCAGGGTTGGTGGAAACTTCAAATCGTGTCTTTACAAATGTCAAATGTCTTCAATTGTCCTGATTCAGGACACACAGCCTTGAAACGTGCTTGCAGAGCGATTCATAGAAATGGTGCCGACTTAATGTGAGCAGGAGCCGTGACATCTCAGGCCTCAGTGCAGCGACAGTTAAAGCAAACTTTAATGAAACATCTGAGCTGAACGGCGCGCACGTCTGTGTTTGAACAGGGGCTTATAACGGCAGACATGAAAGACTCGAGCGCCTTTGGAGCTTTTCTGGTTTCACATGTGGCTCAGCTGCTTGGATTCCCAATTTTAAAAAGTTATCAGCACATCTTGGACCCACACATCTTTAAACTTGCGTTTCCCCACATGCTAGCTGCTGAGTCTGTTACAGATCTGAGACAAGGCGTTCGTTATCTTGCCCAAGAACACTTCGACATGCAGCCAGGAAGACTGAGATTGAACCACGGACCCCCTGGTTAGTACCTCCTAAGGCCTCGGCCACACAGGACTGGAGATCAGTTGGCAGCAGCTATGCTTGGGAAAAATGTGCATTCCTGAACTGATTGCTTTCTGTCATCAAGTCACAAAGAGGGAGCTGCGCCTTAAACAGAGCAGCAAGCTGCTCCCCTGGAGTTTGCATTGAACGTGTTGATTTGTTTGCAGGTAGTTAAAGTCGCTAGCTACCAGCCGAGCGGCCCTTTGCTGCATGTCTTCCCTCACACTCTCCCTGCTTTGCTGTCCTCTCTTCACTCTCTAGTAAACTGGAACTTAAAAAGGCTTCAATCATTGGTCCATTCCAGAAGCAACAATCTGTTGGACTTGATCAATCCCAGGGCTCCTCCCATTTTACCACCATTGCCCTCCACACTCTCTGAAGGGAAAATGATCAACCAAAAAACCAACAAAACTCAGGAAACGCAGTGGAAGTGTGACGAGCTAACAGCTATTTACTGTTAGCTTGATTAAAACTCCCATCACCTGCATCTTTTTCTCACAGCAGTGATGAATCCTCTGCTGGTTTCTGTCACTTCCACAGCTGGTCCGTCACATTATTGTGTCCCCAGAAACACTCAGGCAAAAACTCCCCAGGAACACGGAGGGGCTGACCAAGGACCAGCTCAGCCGGAGAAACCCCGAGGTCCTCCTTTACTGAGCTGCACAATCCCACGGAAGATGGTCGACCCAGTTGCCACCTGCTATGTAGGCAGTTGGCAACAGTGAGAAGGAAAACCATCCTTTTAACAGGAAGAAGCCTACATATGTGAATAATCTTCAGAACATGCGGTCATACTTTAGTTTTTTAAACTTTAAACTCCACTCTTCAGTCACCCGGCTGCTTATTACTGCGTCAGCCCCACTTTCTGCCACCAAAAACTGCCGAGTCAGCAACTCTAAAATCTGCCCTTTGTAATTGGGATCAAAGAGTTTTGAGGCTCATTAATCAGCCTTCAACTCTTTGTTGTGTTTCTTCGACTTTAGATTGATTGCACTTCACCGAGTGTTTGGTCTGCACTAATGTTTAGGTGCTGTCTAACTCCCCGACAGATGATCGTGTTCGCTGTTTTCTTTATCAGTCAGAGGTTTTAAAGGGGACATGAAACGCGACACAAGGCTAATTTACACCACTGAGCCCTGCTCTCATAACCTGACATAGATGCAACTGTCTGTGAAGCTGGATTCAAGAAAAAAGAGCTTAAAGTTTCAAAACATGTTTAGCGCCATCTTCTGTCAGTGTGGAACGTGACATCATGTGGTTGGTTGGTTGGGGCTGTTGGGATTAAATAATTTGCAGTGCCTCACTAATGCTATGCTTTTTATTAACAGACTTGCATTCGTTTATGTTAGCTAAGCAATGGCAGAACCGATAATACAGAGGAAAATAACGACACTAAAACTAAAAATCACTGTAATGGGACCTTTTAATGGTGTGGCTGGTGTTTAGTGGGGGAGTCGTGTGTTTTAGCCTGTTGGATGAACTTGCCCTTTAATTCTGGGAGGTTTGACTGTGAGCTCACAGAGATACCCGTGGGTCTACAGTCCACCTCCTCTCCCCTTGGCACTCATTATTAATTAAACTTGTTGAAGTTTGAGGCTCACCAGTCTGCTGTGGCTGCGAGCAGAAATATAAACCTCACATCAATCCCCCCACCGTGTCTCTGACAAGCCTCATTCTTAATTGAAAACGCCCGACTGACTGCAATTTCAAAAGTGGATGATTGATTGATCAAGCCCAGAAGCTAGACAGCGTCCCCTGCGAGGAAGGCCTTCAAATCCACAGCGAGGCTGAGCAGAGTTCATTTGGATACTCGGAGAGATGAATGAGCACAAGCAGCCTGGCAAATTGAATTCTCACTCGTAGGCAGGAATTTCTTAATTGTGCGTGACAAATTTCCCAAACAGAATCTGGAAAGTTTCATCAGCCCGTCCATTTGTCTACCCGTCTGCCCCTCTCTAGGCCTTTCGGTCCATTTCTGCCCTCGATCCGCTCGCATAGATGTTTAAAACCGGACAGAAGCTCATTTTATACTTGTTTATTATTCATTTTCTCACCACGAATTCCCCTTTGGCTTTTTCATAAAATGAAATGCATGCATCATCTCAACGATGGGGCTCGTGAGCATCGTGGAGTAAAACACTCCACCCAGATCCTGAAGTCTTTCTCAGCTGCAGCAGCTGTTGATATCTACTATCAGACCCCGCTACTGGTTTGATAGCTGGAGGCTCTACCTCCCATTTTACTTTTAAAAAAACAGAGGAAGCGCAAGTAAACCGACAGTCTAACCCTAACCACATCATATCTTAGACCTCTGCTGAGGTCTAAGATATGATGTGGTCTGATTACTCGATAACTCGTGCTTGTATGTGAGGAGACGGATTCAAGGACACGATTGAAATAAACTGTAGCGCTTTTGGGTTTTTAGTGGTTTGTGTTTGCATCATCGATGTTGTGTAAGAAAGGAGTTCTTGTTTTGGGGGGTTTCAGGTGGCTGAACATGGTCTGCTCTTTAGCATCATTCTTGTCTCTTCAAAAAACGGAACAGGGGAAGTAGGGGTGGGCGATATATCGAATATACTCGATGTATCGCGAGTTGTTCCGCATGCGATAGTTAAAATGGCTTCATCATAAGTTGCCATGGCAATATTAAGCCATCTGCATGTAATTCACTGTAAGTATTTTTTCCCACACGCTGCGAATACGTCATTAATAACCCCTCCCAACCTGAAAATGTTCTGCCTGCTGCACTGCGCTGAGCATGTGTGTTTATATGCTACCAGAGAGGGGAAAATATGGCGACAGCAGGAGTTTCAGACGAGCGAGAGTAAGAGACTCGCTGTTGTTTGGATGTCGAACTAAATGCAAAACAAAGGGTAGCAGTACCCTGAAATTATTCCACTTGTAACAGCAGTCTGGCGAGGAAGGAGCAGCTAGCAGGTCCAGCGGGCGTGTGGTGTGGAGGTTAGCCGGATAGCTCGAAGCCAGTCAGTTAAATCAAACGGCGTTACATCGGTAAGGTTTCTCCTGAGAACAGAACACGAGCTGCATGTAATAGCTGCCGCTGTACTCACACACCCACTAGGAGACAACAGTAGGGCAACCCCCCACCTAGTGGTGCTATAACACCATAAGGGTTATTAAACACTGCATAATTAAAACAGTCTTAAACTGCCTATCAACATCTCCCCACACACCAAAGAAAACGTTAATTAAACCAGCGGTGCCACCCGTGACTGTTCTAGATCAGTCGTTTTTTTTTTTTTAGTCACTATCTAGATTTTATTTCTGTAATTTGAGTTCATCACATTTTATATTTTATACATTTTTATATCTTACAAGTAGCAAAGAACACCTTTTTTTTTTTTTTTAATTTCAATCGTTTTATTTTGTCTCGTGAATTCTTTCTTGATGTCTTTTTTGTTTGTTAAAGGTCTGCTGTTGACCACAGCGAGAGACTTACTGTCACAGTAATTGATGGTTAAAAATTGGTTAGAATAAAACATTTTATTCAGATTTTCTTGTATTTGAAGTAGGAAAAAAATACTGAATAGTTGCAACATAGTTGATAAAGGACCGGAGACCATGTGTTCTAGCTGACAGGAAATTTGAATACTGATTTTTGCTGAGATATATATATTTTTTTCTGTGGAGATAATAAAATGATAACTGGGTGGTATTTTCAGTAGAGCAGTGTTTGAGTCCTTAACCTGTTTACACTCCCTGTTTCTACCTGTCCAGGTGCGATATTTGAGGAGAACGCAGTGCAGGATGATCAGGTGTTCCAGCTCGCCGTGTCTGACCTCAGTCTGAACGACGACATCCTGCAGAGTGAGAAGATCACACACTCGATTAAACTCATCGCGCCCAACAACCCTTTCCAGGCGGTGCAGGAAGGTAAGGCCGCTGCTGCGTTTACGTCACGTGATGGCGGGAGTGTCAGATGATTTTCGACCGCAGTGCTTTCTGCAGTTTCCTGGTTTCCTTGCTTCTTACACTCCTGCCTTGGACTGTTAATCTTTAGATTGTGCGGGTGCCGCCTCTCGCTGAGGTATCCTCACAGCTAATGACCCAGGTATCAACCTCCTAAATGCTGTTTAAATCACGGCAGCTGCAGCCGCTCTGCCAGAGCTCTCAGAGGACGCTGTTTGTCTTTCATGCAGCTCCACAGAGCCCGTCCTTTGCCTCTTCTTTCCTGTTTCTCAGGGTTTCCTCTGAGATTCATTCTCTCCGTCTTCTCTCTCTCCCTCGCTGTTTTCCCTGCAGAGGAAGCTAGGGGGAAGCACTGAGCCCAGCTGCACAGACGGCCTCTCAGCTTTGAGAGGAGCTCGTGTGGCTGTGAACACATTTGTTTATGTGTACGCTCGTGGCTGCAGAAAAGGCCGTGATGATGTGGATGATGAAGCTTAGACTGGAGGATGCTGATTGTTTTGCTGCAGTTAATGACGATGATGTTGATGCTGGTGATGAGATGACTGTTGTGACGATAATGGATATAACTGGTATTGATAATGATGCTGATGAATGTTACGATGGTGCTGATTATAATGTGAGTGTCGAGGATGAGGATCCCTGCAGTGATTAGGATGAAGATGATTAAGGGGTATTAATATGTGCGGGGGGGAGGTGACGCCGTCGCAGACACGAAAGAGGATGAAAGCGTGGTGCTTGTGTTGGTATTGCCGTTCGAGGATGATGGTGATGATGCACTTGTTGCAGCCGGTGTTCATTTCGACACAATTTCTTTCTGAAAATATCTCGAGTTCAGCTTCGGCTTTCTTTATTTGCACCCACAGGTAGATCTGGTTTGCAGCAGGTAAGTCATCCATCCTCAAATGCACATTTTTCAAAGCGACACAAACAACAGATAAGTGTATTACAACACAGCGCTGGGGAAAATTGCTTCCACATCATGTAAGATATATGAAAGCTGCGATTTGTTCATCTGAGTGGTGGCTGCTGGAACAAAGCTGTTGTTATACTCTGAACCGCTCAGCACTTTGGGACTTAAAAGCTTTTGTCCAGATGGAAGAAACCAAATCTCAGCGGAGTTGGCAAACAGTGATGAAGTCCTGAAGTGAAACCGAATATCTGCTGTAGTCGTGCCGTGAACAGGGATGTTGGGTTAAGCTGTCCGATCAGCTGATTAGCTTCAGCATGTATCAATTTGACTGAATGAGTTTCTGCTCTTTACAGATGAGGATCCAAACTGTGACACTGAGAAAACAGGACAAAGCAGATTCAGTAGAAGCTCGATAGAATAAAAATGCATAAGCAATGCAAAGAGTTTCTACTAAGTTTACCTCCACAGACTCATACCAGACACATTTAGGTATGAAAATGATCCAACAGTACATGTAAGCACAGGGTAAAATCCTGATTTTGTTCCAGTTGTGGCTGCTGTCAAAAATCAAGCCTCGTCTCGATTGCTGCAGCTTGATTTGTATCAGAGTTAGCCGGGCCTCCATTGCTCAGTCACAGTAAGAGCGCAAGTTTAGCAGATTGTTTACGAACATTTTAAAATCCTTTTAGTTTTAAGTCTCACAGGCCAGAGCGTAAAAGATGAAAGACGCGTTTCATCTTTTGCGCTCTGCGCTGTGACCGTGCAGCGCTTCAGCCCTGTTGTTGTGCTTTATAAATAAAGTTTTATGGTGTGAACGTTTCTGTCCGCACTTTCACATCGTCCATCATAACTTTGGGATGCATCAGCTCTTTGCTGTGAGAAACTGTGAGGACCTCGGTGCTCTGATGTGCGTGGTCTAACCTCCCACGCCTGAAAATCATGTCACAACAGTGTACATTTGTCTCCGCTGCAAATTAACATCAGCGAAATCACTTTAGCGCCCGTCGCAGCGCTTGAAAGCAGGTGACTAGCTCAGATGGTGATGAACACCTTCACATTAATCAGCTGTAAGACTAGCTCAGATTTAATTGGTCACTTCCTCCATAAAGCTCATCAGAGTCAGTCAAACCACACAGAACCGAGCTGTCACCTTAATTAGCTTTGTGTTTTCAAGTGGAACTTGAAAAATGTGGACTTCTTCCTTGTGTCAGGGAAACGAGGTGCAGCAGAGGTAAATATAATAGAGAAAATATGGCGTTGAACTTGTTCATTTGAAAGCCTGGACCAGAAGATTTGGATCAGGTGCAAACAGATGTTTCAGAGGAGCTGCGGTAAAACTGTCAGTTTTGCTCCTGAAGATGGTTAACGGTGGAAAATGAGGGTAGATAAATCTCCCCAGGCTGCATACGC
The DNA here is from genome assembly GCF_900408965.1 of Simochromis diagramma. Classification (NCBI taxonomy): domain Eukaryota; kingdom Metazoa; phylum Chordata; class Actinopteri; order Cichliformes; family Cichlidae; genus Simochromis; species Simochromis diagramma. The sequence goes on along the minus strand of NW_024387458.1, from coordinate 1,974,056 downwards.
CCTGTAATTTTTAATTAACAGAAATCTAATCACAATATTAATAGCATTTTGATTGTGCTGTGAAGTGCACTCGTATTACTGAGTTGACACCACTCTCTCAGGCGGCACCTGATGCTAGCACGGTGATGGTGACTGGAAACAACAGCATGTTGACTTTTGACTCTTCTGTCACGGATGTAAATAAATCCTTTACAGCACAAAGGACTCCCTGAAGCAAAATGTCAAGTGGAAACAGCCCCGATTAAATCACCCTGAGAGCAGATGTTGGGAATTTGTTTGCACTGGATTTGTTCTTTCTGCACACCACAAGGTGGTGTTTGCAGGTGGTGCTGTGTCTATTCAGTCGTGGTGCACATCTCTGCTCTTGAATGCAATAAAAAATAATAAAGTTCCTCCTCTTCTGCTTTTTGGCATCAGATTTTCTCGTGTTTGAGTTTGGCACCAAACTGGATTTTATTTCATTTCATTATTTAGTGCGCTTTGTTGTTTGTGCCAAAATATTCTCCTTTAGAAACATTAACCCTGCAGACAGAAAGTACAGTTTCCCAGTGTGAATGTTTAAATGATGAATAATTAATAAGTAAATAATTCCTGAGATTTCCATGCAGAGTTCTCAAATATAATGTGATGACCTCGTCATAATAATCAATATATGGAAAACAGGAGCCAGAGCTTGTTCAGTATTCAGTGAAAGTTTGGAAAGCTGAAAATATTCTCATCGAATCCTGCAGTCGAAATAATTCAGCCGTATGAAAACGTACTTTTAAACTTACAGGAACAAAACATTTTGATATTTATTGACATCATGTTCAGTGACTCAGACACACAGGAGAGCTCATTAGCATGATATCAGGTGATGTGTCCTTGTGCATTTTAATGGCTGTGACGTGGCGCGCATGAATATGTATGTGTGTGTGTTTGCATCAGTGCTGCCCTTTCAAAGGGCACGGAGTCGGGTCTCGAGTGGACGGGAGCCACTCACGTTTGTCTGAATCAGATCCGTGTCAGCTCAGCGTGAGACCTCCTGCTCTTTGTTAGCGACGACACAAACACTCATTTTATTTCCTCTGCCAGCTCATCTCATCCTCTGACCCGACAACAGCAGAGAGCCGTGCTTGCATCTGGGAGGAAGGCTTATTTATTAAAAATAAATGGATAATGGCAGTAGTAATAGTTTTAATAGTAGTAAAATCATCTATCATGCTGTACATGCATCTTGTTTTGTTTTCTAGATAGCGGCCTAAATTGAAGCCAAAAGTATTAAATTAGATGATCTCTATCGTTTTTAGCTGAGACAACTGCAGGAAGTAAAGCATCTAAGGACAGGAAAATGAGGGGGGGGGGGGGCAAAGAAACCAGGGACATTAGAAACCGAGGGAGGGAGAAAGTAAAGAGGATGAGTGGGAGACGGGGGAATGATGGTTCAGATGAAGAACAATTAAAGAGGGACAAAAAGGAAGAAGGTATTATCAACACATCTGATAGTGTGTGTGTGTGTGTGTGTGTGTGTGTGTGTGTGTGTGTGTGTGTGATAGCTCAGCCTTGACCTTGTGCAGATCTCCCATGATCCCTGTCTGGAGAGACTCTGCTGACAGCCTGGGCTGTAGTGCATTATGGGTAATGAGACATGGATTCAAACCCAGTGAGCCAGCATGTGTTGGCATCATGAAAGAAGAGTAAAGGAAAACATCCGTGTGACCTCGTGTGAATGTAAATGTACTTATTATATTTATCTCTCTACGTGTGATCAAACTACTTTGATGTTATAAAACAAGCTGCGCAGTTCTAGACATGCGGATCTCTTTATAAGCCTGTGCAACCTGTGAAGCTAGTGTCAGCTGTTACATTACGACTCCAGCCCTTCACCTTCTTGCTCCAAAATCCCTTCATAGCTGAAACGCTAATGGTGAAGCTTCAAAATGCGATCATCTTGTACCATCGATGGTAGTGTAAGCTGCAGTAAGCTAACAGTCTTTGGTTTTCTGCCTCTGAATTCAGCAGCTTTTCTTAGCGTGTTTTTAACTTTGCCACAAAGTCAGTCAGAGTGAGTTCACTTTACAGGAACGTGCTTTCATTCTCATCATGGCTGGTGTGGAAAACCTTTTATTTACATCTGTGCTGTTTGCAGCTTGATGAGCGTCTGAGGTGCTCTCCCAGTGAGAGTGACTGGGAACAGGGAGAACCTAGCATGGCTGAAGACTCTCAGACGAAGCTGAAACTACAGCAAGTAAACTGGATGAATAATACCAGTTCATTATTTTCCCCACATTATGTCTGTTTTCACTCTAATATTGTCAGGTGCCAACAAATGACCAAATCCAAGGTTTTGGTACTGGATCCAAACTTGAGACAAACTTGATTTTGGTGGATTGTTGCCAAACATGATCAGATTATCTGCTCATAGACTATCGAGTCTTCACATTACAAGAATACGACTGATTGACAGAAGCAAAGTCTGAATCTGAAATAGAAGTCCAATATTACAGAGAAGTATCTTCATGATCAAAACCTCACTGCTGTAGAGAAACTGTGAGAAAACGTCAGTGGGTTTAAATGGAAGTATAAATCTATACATCCAACAAGAGTGCGTCTCCTGCAGACGACCCTCGGGCTCTCTCCCGTCGTGCATCCATCCACTGCTCCTCTCATTAACTGCTCTTTCTCACAGAGATTGTCGTAATCAGCCTGTTTACTCTGATAGGAGCGGCTCTTCATCCGCACTCGCAGATACGCAACACTTTAATGCTATCGACAGACCCCCCAAAGGAAAATCTCCCTGAATCCATCTGTCAAACCAATCCGCTCGGATTACACGCCTCGAGTTTTTCAACAAAGACGCCAAGACGGAGAGCTGTTTCTCCACCGACGCTAATCCTTTTAACTCGTATCAGCTGCGTCTTCACTGAAGACGCCTCGTTATCCCGCACGCGTTTGGCTTTGGCAACGACGCGGCGGTGACGCCGGGCGGCCCGGGCCTCTCTGACCCGCCGTCTGTAATACGGGTGTAATGTGATGAACTTTTCAGTGCTGCTCACTAATTCTTTAATTGGCTTTTCAATTCAAACAAATTAGGCTAATTGTCTTATTATGATCTGTCCGACTCGGCTCAATAACTGTGTAACTGGAAGAGAAATGACTCGACCTGGGAAGTCAGTGATGGAATTTGACGCTTGAGTTTGGCTTTGTTCTCAGTTTTCTTCTGTATTGTTGTTTGCACTCGTTTCTCCTTTCACATATTTCTGTTGTTTCCTGTTTGTCTGCACCCTTTCTCTTACTCAGTTTCTTTTTTAATTCTTCATTTAATGCTTCTTTGGTCTCGTTGGTTCTTAATTGCCTCTGAAGTCCTTTGTGCCTTTTACAGTTTTAATTATTTGTCTTCTATTGGGTGCTTCCTCTTTGCATTATTAAAGTTATTTTGTCATTATTATTATTATTTTTACAGTGCTTCTGTTCGTTGTGGTTACTCCTTAATGTCTCTTACTACAGCCAAACAGTTTTTTTTCAAACACGCCTCCTACACCAGCGGTCCCCGACTCCCGGGGCACGAACCGGTACCGGTCGATGAGCCGTTTGGTACCGGGCTGCGAGAGTTGAGGCTCAGGTGTGAAATTTATGGTTTTCAGGGGTTTTATCGTTAACTCGGTTTCCCTGGGTCTTTTCCAGTGTTGTAGTTTTGTGTCTTATTTTGAAAGAAATATTTAGATGTTACCATAGCGACCAGAGAGCCTTAAGTGGCAGAGAGGAGGACGTTACTCTCAATGTTGTTGGCGCATTTCAGGAGGACGCTAATAAAGTTACACAGTAAATCCCCGTTTATTATTATATTTACAGAATACCAGGTTTTGTCTTGGTCGTATCATTTTATTTAGTTGTATTTGTCTGCGACACCTTAACAGCTGTTCCAGGAAAATATTGCATTTCAGAACTTAGTGACGCGTGGACACACACACGCTCTGTTGTCATAAACCGAAATTTGTTTACTTGCTTATTAACTTAGTTGCTTAGTTAAGGTGTGTGTGTGTGTGTGTGTGTGTGTGTGTGTGTGTGTGTGTGTGTGTGTGTGTGTGTGTGTGTGTGTGTGTGTGTGTGTGTGTGTGTGTGCCTCCCTGTCTGTCTGCATTGGTTTGAGTGGCAGCTCCTGCTGTTGGATCCCAGCAGACAAATTGGTCTCATCTGTCCCACAGCAGCAGGTTCACACTCAGCCAAGGTTGATCAAGATCAGACGTGTTAGCTTGTGTGCAGCAGGTGGGACTGTGATCAGAGAAACTGGGTTAAAAATGTAAATTGGTTTTATTCTCCATGTTTCTGTTGGATTTGGAGCAGGTTTTTGGAGCAGGTTTTTGCAGCCGTCTGTTGGCCGCTGAACTCCGCTGGTGAGTTCTGTCAGTTTCGATTCTTACAGCAGAGCACCGCCTCTCACCCGAGGTTAGATCATGTTCGTATTTGTGCTGTAAAAGGATCAGAACCAGCTCCTCTGCAGGTTCTGCTGAGCGACTCTCCAGCTCACAGCAGATCCCTGAAGCAGAATAACTACAGTCGCCAGCTGCAGTGCAAGATGGAGGAGTTCATGCATGTCCAACTGTGGGAGGAGACGTTTCAGCAACACCTGAACATTAACAATGAGAAAAGATTGTTTGCAAATATGTTGCAGATGGCATAGAAAATTAAAAGGGGGAAAATGCTTTTTTTACTCGAGCACTGAGTGCTATACAACATGCCTCATTCACTCACATTTGTAGAAGCTACCTTCTATCTAATGAGCTTTCTCACATTCACACAATGATGAACATCTGGAGGACCTTGGGTTTAGTATCTTGCACAAGGATACTTTAGCGTGCAAACTGGAGCAGCGGGGAATCAAACCACCAACCTTCTGATTAGTAGCTCTGCCTGCTGAGCTACAGTCACCACACATACACGTGAGAGCCCATGACATTTGCTCAGGTCACTAGTATGAGCAGAGATGCTGATTGCGTTGGTTTTTCACATTGAGATGCTTTATTTAATGCGACTTTGTGAAATGGCACAAACAGAGTTAGAGGTGAGGTGGTTTGGGTGTGTGCACAGGAGGGATGGTGGATTAGAGCTGCCAGAGGAAAAGACGAAGACCACAGAGAAGATTCATGGATGTAGTGAAGGACATGCTGAGGGTTGGTGTGACAGAGGAGGATGCAGGGATTGGAGGAACAGATGTTGGCAGATGATCCGCTGTGGCGACCCCTGAAATGAGCAGCCGTAAGTAGAAACCTTAAACTGGTGCTATGGTCTGTAAGCTCACAGGCTGCTAAGTGCCAAGACTTTCTCTAGAATAGCTTGTTTTTAACCCTATCTGATATTTTTGGATGAAATGGAAGGCCAGGCTGACACGCTGGACTTCAAAAAAGGTTTTGTGGCTTTATGTCAGCCAGCTTTCAGTCTAGTGTGGAGGCAGCACAGTGATGGCCAAAGACAGAATGTAACGACTGCATGTCACCGTATCGACCATGTATTGTGCTATCCATGGTTACAATGCATGCATAACAATAGTTAAAGCATGCATGAGGACTGAGCACTGCATGAAGTCTGCATTGTGCCTAACATAAAGCAGAGTTAAAGGGTATGCACACAGCCTGGAAACATAAGTAGCAGGAGCAAATTGTTAGGTATGCATGCTGCAGTGAAGGCATCTGACAGGGACAAGCATAACCTATAAGCATGCACGATAATTCTTCAAAATTGCTTAAAAAAATATTTTTCTAGCCGCAGCATTCGCCCCGGTGTTTACGGCCTGAAACATGTTTTCTGTAATACAATATTTAACATCTGAAGCCGAGCCGGCAGCATTTTCTCGAAGATAACTCGGCCCCTAAAGGATGATGTAAGCTGTGTTTTCATGTCATGCACTCCAGCATCTGTGGTAACTTCTCACGCTCGTTGCATCTTGCTGCTGCTAAGTGTGGATCTACAATGCCGCTAATCTGAACTGTCAATTCACTCTGTGGTCTCTGTGCATCCAGACCAACAGCTCTGATGTTTGCTGTTTTTCTCATCCAGACAGCAGTCGGTAATCACTTCACTCTCTGATCCGTCCTTGTTAGATGTCAGTGATCCAGCAACAAGGGGATTTGAAGGCCAGACCTACTTTTTTAAACTGTAGCCCCCAGTAGATGCGCTGAGCTTTAATTATGGCAATAACAGCGTTACATTTACTGTGTTAATTTAACCTTATTTATTCTGCATGTGTGGGGCTTGCACCAGCACATTATTACCTTTATTCGCTCACCTCAAGGTTTATGCAGCTGCTGATTGACGCTGCAGATAAAATGCTACCGTTCGTGTGCCAAAACGTGGTCTGAGCAGATGCCTGTCGTCCAGAATTGTTCAAATTTGGAGAATAACATTTTCACTGGTTGATTCCAACTTGGTTTGGTTGTAACCATGTACGTCTGTGTAGGTTCTCCGTCATCCAGGTCATGTAATCTAAGGAGCTTGGAAAGAAACACTGCTGGATTCCTGTAGGTTTCTTGAAGACTTTTAATCTGAGAAGCTTCTTCAGTTCTAAAATCAAATGCTGGAGAGTCCCAGGTATTCAAGCCCTAGTGGGAGTGTCCCATAAGAGGGTCGTTGACCCACTTGCCTCATCGCATGAGCCAAGGTGTGTAAAAGGGTGTGGGTTTCACATGAAACCATTGTCAGACCTTGCCTCACCCTATCATGCGACTTATTGAGATCAACTGACCCAAGATGTGACTAAGGCGTTAAGGCATCTGGGAATGATCTCAAAACTGCATCATAGATCTCAGACAGTTGGTGTTATAAGCCCCGCCCTCTGTTCAAAGACGCTCGTTCACAGTGGTCATAGATGTTTTCTTTCACTCCTTTTTCAAACCATCAGTCTTCTCTATGCAAAATGTGAACATTGGCATTCTCGAAAGAGTGACCTTTGACCTTTAGATGCAGATGGACCACTGAGTCTTGACCGGCAGAGGTGGCTCTTCCATCCATTTATGAAGTGGCTCTCCAAAGTAGAGGTCTGAGCATTCCTCTCTGCGTGTACAGCATAAACTACGTTGTTTAGCTTGTGTTTGGGATGAACCAGTTTGTCTGAGTGTGTGGCTCGGTCTGAGGTGCACTGGGATGTCGTGCTTGGAGAAGATGCTGTCTGATAAACCTGCTACATAAGGGATGTCAGTGTTGTTCTGTTCGTCCTTCTGTTTCTCCCTAGTTGGTGTCTGAACTCGTTTACTGTGCATCTTTGGTGGTTTGATGAAAGCCCAGTTGGGATAACCAGCTTTCTTTACGTGTGGGTGTGTTTTTCCCTTCAGGCATTTTCTGCCCGGTGTTGTAGGGCCCTGATTACTCCAAGTTTGTGTACCAGAGGGTGATGGGAATGAGAGAGCAGGTACTGGTCTGTGTTTGTGGGCTTCAGGTAAACTGTTGAGGCTTCCATTCACAGCGCACACGCACAGTCCAGAAATGGCAAACTGTTATCCTTTGGGTCTTCACTGGTGAACTTTGTTTCTATCCACTGAGTTTATGTAAACACTGAAGGCTTCTACTTCTTGGGTTTTGATTTTGACCCAGGTGTGATTCTTGTACTTGTACCAGTGGTTATAGGTGCTGTCCCTGTGAAAGAGCCAAGAGCCTCACTTTCCACTTCGTCCATGCAAAGGTTGGCTACGTTGGGTGACACCGGGGAGCCCATGGCACATCCATGTTTTTGTCTGTGGAAACCTTCGTTGTATTTAAAATATAAGGTGGTAAATCAGAGGTCTAACAGTGTGCAGATCTGATCAGGGGTGAGGCTGGTTCAGTTTTCTAAGGAGCTGTCTTGTTGTTGTTGTTGTTGTTTGACAGTCTCCACTCCTCAGTTGTAGGTATGCAAGTGAAGAGTGAGACCAGTGGAAAAATAGCCCCAATAATGAACACCCAAACGGTAGGAACACCAGAGTTTTACACCAACTCTAAAAATACTTTTTAAGTCAGAATTTCAGAAATGTTCTCATCTTCCATGTTGTATTGAGGAGGTGGCGTGATACCAAGAGGCAAGATTGAAGATGAGGATGGAAAAAATCCACAAGGACAGTGATTTGAAGCTGAGGCCCAAGGCCGAGCTGCAATTCCTCCTTCACTGCCTCCCACACATGGCCGTGGTTAACGGTTGCAACGTTTGTTAGCTGTCTGAGCACCTCAGATAGTGTTTATGTAACTTTACCCTCTTTTTAAGGATTTTCTTTTTTAAAAAGGCTAACGCTATAATAACTAAATGATTACTTAATTAACAGTTGCCAAAGAATGTCATCAGTGATTAGCTGACTCTGTGTTAGGCTGTCACAGAGTCTAAGAAAGAAAAATTCTCCACCCAAGTCATCAAAAGTACAACAGCCCTTCACACTGAAGCCTTTTAACCAGCAGTGTGATAGAAATGTAATTCTAAGGGGGGCATTTTTAAAAAATAGTGTTTTGGGGCAATGAGCAAACTTCTCAAGTAGTTTTATTTATTTATTTTTTTTCCCAAAAATTGACGAGCAGTTCCAAACATCCATTTTTCATGTCCCTGTAGAGAACTGAAATTTAGATAATGGTACAAAATAGCTTCACAAATAAAAGCCAGAGACAAGTGTCTCAGAAAACACACGACGGCTCATCTGACCAGGGAATGCCTCGGGATCCTCCAGGAGGAACAGGAAACTGTTATGATTTGAAACAGTCTGCAAACTTCAGAGAAGTGGAAGATAATGGATCATCCATTTGGATTTTATTAATGCGTAAAGTTTGGTGCGTGGCTACTTTGTGCTGATGCAGAGAGCTGGAGCTGCTCTTCAACTCACCTAAGTTCGGTCACTGAACTGCAACTCTGCATGATTTGTCATCTGGATGCTTTTTGGAAGATTTATGTGACACATATTGAGAATTCTGAAGTTCTGCAAATGTAATAAATTCTTTATTCTATTTGTAATAATTTGCAAGGAAGGATCCAAACACGACACCCTCAGACAGTCAGGAATAGAGGAAAAACCCAAAAATTAACACGTTCTGACAAAGACGCGAGGAAACTGGAGCTACACGCACACACGTCAGGTATTCAAATCATGTGGGGACATCTAATTGACATATTGCTTCCCCAGCCCCTTACCCTAACCATGAAAATGAATGCCTGACCCCGACCCTAATCCTAAACCTAACTCAGTTGTAACCCTGACGGTAAAACCACATTTTGAGTCTGTAAATTTGAGCCTTCAAATTTGTGGGGACTGGGATTTTGGTCCCCAAAAGTAAAGTAAACTTCTGATTTTTGGTCCCCACAAAGATATGAATGCACGTACACGCACAAAATCAGGACTAATCATGAGTGGGAAACTTTAAACAAGATAAAAGAAACGAATCAAGGTCAACGAGAAAAGGGAAGTAAAACTGATTTGATATACAAACACAAAAACTAGAATAAAGTCAAAGTAATTTAGACTAAATTATGCTGTGTATCATGAACACATTTAAAATGTTGTACAGTAACCGCAGCTATAATTTTAGAGTATGAAGTGTGTGATCTACATAAAATCCTCCTTGTTTTTTCATGTAAAAATATCACTGCGCTGTTTTATTATGCAATAGATTTTCCTGCAGGAGAGCACATATTAGGCACAAAAGTCTATAAGAATGCTTTTACCGACCTTAATCATTAGATCGATTACCCATAACGTGACTGAGCTATATTAAATACAGGTTTTTTGCCATTCTTTCCTACTGTGAGATTCACAGCAGGATGGTGACTATTTTTTCTTCTCCCACGAAGGAGCTCACACTGGCTTCATGTCACCTTACCATAATAACAGTTTGAGAGAGGATAATGCTTTAGCAGTATTCGGTTTACTCTCGGTAGACTTTCTGCACGGGGAAAAGCCAGATGTGGTCACAGAGCAAGTCTCGCTTCTGTGGTGGCAAAAAGCGTTTTCAAGTTCATGCATACTGATGAGCTCGGCTGGATAACACGAGGAGGCTGACATTTAAAACAAAAGGTGCTCACGTCAGATCTTTCTCCTTTAAAGCCAATCTGAAGGAGAAGATAACCACGATGTTAAAGAGATCATCTAAAGTTCCCCGAAGGTCGTTTGATGTAGCTAATACCGTTTTTGATGTTATCAAAAGCGTCCTGCGATTCCATGACACGGAAATCCTTTTAAACTCCTGACAATGCCGTGCGATAATTTTATTTTATTTTTTAATCTTTTTTTGTCATCAGTGTTAAATTTGAATTTAAAGCCAACGCCCACTAAAAACACAGCACATAAAGCCAGAGGTGAATATTTCATAAACGTTAATGCGTTTCTCATTTAAACTATAACAGGTTTGTATGCAAAGGTCTTAAAATGGGCCATAAATCCTTTTCTAGCCTGTAATGGCTCCACTTTGATTCTAACAATCATTTTGTGGGAGATGGAGACACGTTTACAGCAGCCGAAATCTCATTTATGGAATGAAAGTCGTCAAAGTGAACCGAGCCATTCCAGCAGTTAATTCTGTCTCCGAAAACACAGCCCAAGAGAAACCGAAGGCTTCCGCAGAAACACCCAAACTGGCTTCATTAGCATTCTGTGCTCTGCTTTCACATGGCAATTACTCACCATTAGCTTGTTTTTGTAGTTTATCAATGGCACAATATAATAACAGCTAAATTATCCTTGATTCAAAGTGCCATCTGTTTATTCTGTGATGGAGGCTTTTACTCTGCAGCTAGCTGGTTGTTATTAATCTCCAGGGACTCATCAAGAGTCAGATCTGCAACTTGCCCTCCCCTGAGTGAGTGCGACTTTCTGCAGGGGGAGAAAGCAAGTAAAGAACGGATGATGTCGCTCGGCTGCTTGCATCCTGTCAGTTTGTCTCCGTTTTGGCTGAACTTCTTTCTGCCTACCTCTGTTTCCCCCTCTTTCTCCTAAAGCTCAATCAAACCTGTCAGCCTCCTTGCTTCTGCAGTTTGTCACGCCCCTTCACTCTCACTGTATTTGCAGAGATTTCAGCTCACGTTTGGGAAGAGTGCCCTAAAATCTGTTTCCTGATGTCTTACTCCTGCAGTTATCGGTTTGATTGTGTTGTAGATTTGGCCACAAATTTGCTCTTTTTGCATAGAAACACAGGACCAGGCTAACCCACCTGCTATCTTAGCCTCGTTCAGCTAAAGCTAACTCTACACCAGTTGAAAAACCTACTGCCAACAGGCATCCATCAGACTTTAGCACAGATATATTCTGAGTTCTGGGTATGAATACAAACATGTACCCTTTCTTCAGTTATTAGAAGTTTGTGCAATGGAAAGTAGTTAGTGGATTCATCCCTCAACATCCCCCAGGCCACTGGCAACCCAGCTAGGGTTTGATATTGGTTGTATACTATGTAAAAATTTTCCAACCAACAATTGTCAGTCCAATAATCAACGACGGGCGATATATTCGTGCATGCGCAGACTTTTTGCTGGGCGGAGCAATGTAATCATGCACTGACTGATTTGTGCGTTTACAACACAGAAGAAGTCCAAACATAGATGAACTAACTTCCCGCCCAAAAAATTAACACGTTGATGCGGTGTTGAATGCGATTAAGATTTTTAACTCAACCCATCTAGAGCGCACAATGAACAAACTTTGAACCAACAGCCAGAGACATTTCTGGGATTTTGAGTCAGTCTGCGCTCCAGATGGGTTAATTGTTAATCGCGTTAGTCGTGATGATGACGCGTTAACGCTGACAGCACTAAAAAAATTAAGTCACCAATTTGGGATTTCTTTGGCTTTAAACCTAATATAAAAGAGGTAAATCTAAGGATGTAACCAAAGCGGTGTGCTGCTTGTGCAGACGTATAGTGTGAGCAAAGTACTCAAACACGACTAACTTGCATGAGCATGCACGTGTCCACTATCTGGCTGAGTATGCTAGGCTATCACCAGCTTCTGCAGCTCCATCAACAAGCATATGGGCGCACTCTGAGGTGGGGGCATTTGCTCGCAGGTGAAGAGGGTGTTTCTGTTGACTGCTTCTATTAGCTCCATCATTATTAGCAAACTTACTCATGGGTGAATAAATAAATCACCCTTGGAACAACAATTGACGATTGGACGAATATATTGGAGCCCATCTCCCAACCCTATTGTTTAGGTTTTTTAAAATAAAAAAAAAAGTCTTGATGCATCAAAAGGAAGTAAAAATAAAAGTCAAAAGACTCATAGAGGTAAAAATCATGTCACATGACCAACCAGGAAGCCGTAAACACTAAATGCACACGCTTTCATAAAGTCAGTGGATTCCATACTGACAGCACTCGACAGTGACGAGCTTAAAAGGAGTCAGTCAGCTGCTGAGTATAAGCTGCACGTTCAAGTAAAACCCAAAAGAAAAATATTAGAAATGGTCCTCTTGACTTTTTCTTGAATGAATAACGAATGGGGTTTGACTTCATCCATGTTTTATGTCTGTTTGAGCTTCAAGCTCCCAAAATGCCAGTTTCTTTGATACTTACACAAATCTTTTCATGACACCACATTGTGAATACGCTTATTTTCCCACATAGCTTCTCATGTTTTATTGTGCAGGTTCTTTGTAAATGGGCTTCTCCATTATCTCCGCGTGGTTCCTCCTCCAGTCTGTGACTACAGTTTGGTCCAATACCTATTGCTCCATAAATTCTGTTCTGTCAATAGCAATAGCCGTAATGGCCTGTCCTAAACTGCCCAACTCACTCATACGTGGGGAATTTACATCAAGCCGCCGTAAGACCGCAGGATCTGCAATGGGCTCATATTTTCTGTTCGTCACAGCTAACTGGAGATGGGCTGACAGCAGTAAGAGCTTCAGTGGTATCATAGATCAGTAGTGGGCCATCTGCTTGTCATTTCTGATTGGGGACATAAATGTAACGCTCTGTCTTTTAAAGTCGCCGGTGACCGAGGATATTCAGATGGGAATGTCCAGGAGTTTGTACAGAGGTGAGGAAAGAAAGCAACGCTGCCAAATGGGGATTATACATTTTTCCTTTTAATTCTACTTGAGTCAATTGATCTGTCCCGGCTCTGTGAACCACAGCTCATTGTTCTCACTTCACACATGCAGCTACTAAACACTTGAACTAATTAAATGGGCTTAATTTGCCAAATTTCTACAGCAGGCACAATTGGGTTTAATACTGTGATGGCCGGGGCCACTCACAGTGTTAACAACCTAGGATCAAAACCACAATTGCCTTATTTAAAACAGCAGCCACCCAGCTGGCATATAATATCTGTAGGCGATGAAAGGCAGGAGAGACGACGTGGTGGTGGAGGTGGTGCTACGGTTGGTGGTGCTGGCAGTGAGGAACTGTAAGGGTGAGACTGTTAGAAAAATAATGAGCTGCGTGGGTTGTCTGTGTAACAGCTGCTGATACAATGAATCCTTTCCACAGCTTAATTGGCACATAACAATACTGTAGGGGCCCAACTTTGCCCAAAAGCACTGTTTTAAAGTATAGGTACATCTTTCCAAAGCCTGTCTGAAGTTTCCATTACCACCCACTGTGGGTTCGTTAGATAGGTGGGTTAACTTGAAACTAATTTTCTGATGGATTTGAAGTGTACAAAGTAAGGATGCGGTGATGTTTGTGCAGCAAGTCACAGCGGTGCCGTGGCTCGTCACTGGGTCCTCGAAGGTGCTGCCGCTGTGCCCTTGAAAATAGAAGCAACACAGCATTGCGTGTCGAACCAGATGGACTGTGAACCAGAAGGGTGTGAATGACAGATCCTGGGGAGCCCTGCCATCACAGTACCTGCAGACATGTCTTCGTGCCAGATCACAGGACACCTTCAGAGGTCGTGTTGTGTAGGGGCCTCAGGAATTGAACAATAAGCGGTGAAAACTTAAAGCGACATTTCTTATTCATTTTCTCTTTGATGTGAACGGTTTTCAGTTTAGCTGTTGGTTACTTAGTAACAGCTGCCTTTTGGGCTTTAGTGGGAATTATACAAATGATGAATATTATTGAAGCGGATCTCCCAAATCTGAGGTGAAGCAGGGCAACGTCGTGGTGTTGTGTGACTGTGAAGAATGAAAGTACAAACGCTGTTACTTACACCTTTGGAAACACTGGGCTTTAACCTCTAGGTGCCACGAATATTGCTTTTTAAAGGTGTTTTTACATTTTGCTGTAATCGCAGCAACCTTTCACCTGCGTAGGCTCTGCAAACACACACGGACTTGTTACTAGAAAGTGCCTTGAGCAGGACCAGAAGGGAATTTTCTAAATCTTGTAAGCTGCACCAGGGACTAAAGCTGTGTAACTCGGTCCACCCAGCTCAGGGACTGTCTCGCGTTTAAGATGAAGGCAGTGAGAATCGCATGATGGGACACAAAATATTCCAATAAATAAATAAAAAGCTTACGTCATGCTCTGTAACTGGCTGCTGGCTTGCTGCACAGTCATTTTACAGTCTGGTGATTATTACTTGGCCTGCCAGAAGGATTTGTTTTGATTCCAGCAGAAACACCCAGTTCATTTATTTGGATGGTGGACCGTCTTTATTTACAGTGATGACACGCTCTTCTGCTTCCCAGCGGGAGGGAGGGAAGGGCTTCGTGGGGGGAGTGGATCAGAGGCCCGCGATGCTTCTGACAGATCTGCTCTGGCACAAACATGACAGATGAGATTTACAGAGTGGTTTGCTGCGATTTTTCAAGCATCTGGATTTAACACTGCTGAAGGGGGTTGAGTGGATGGTGGCGGTGAGGGACTTGGAAATTGGTTTGACTTAAACTCTGTGGTGTAGGAGATTGCAGATAAAGAGTTTGTTTGATGTTTTGTTTTCTGAGACTTGGCTCACTTTAGCAGAAAGCACATCTCTGTTCTTGTTTTGATACACTTCATGTCCTCGTTGTTTGCCTCGCAGCCTCTCTTTGCCACATGGAGATGAAAATGCTCTGGGCGGATAGGTAGATGAGGTTGAGGTCATTTCCTGTCTCTTTCAGACATTTTTAGCAACCAGTGTGGCAAACTGATAAGAGCCCCAGCCGGACCTGTCTTGACATACTAAAGAAAGACGTCAAAGTGTTACAGCTGGAGCTCAAGATATCAACAAAGAACATACAAAGCAACACATCACCTCATCTGGGCTTCAAACGGCCGGGTAACCATCTGGAGCTTAATTCTAAAAGATGTAATGTATTTTTTTTTTTTGGCATTTATGGTTTATTTGCAGCACTGTTCTGTTGGACTGAAGTATTTAAACTACAGTACATGAGGAATTCAAAATAAACTAGTTATTCTTTCGAATGAAGAAGCAAAATTAAATATAAAATACAAGTGTTACCAATCAGCATGTTATATTCTCAGTTATTTATCCAGTTATTAGGCCTGTGAGACGCAGATGAATAGTAAAATATAACAGTCAGAAATCCTCCCAACAGAAGCCCGAGTACAAAAGCTTTTTTTTGTAATCGACTCCTCGAGTTCTGTCAAGTGAGTAATTATTAATCAACTAATTGATTCTGCTTTAGTCGGATGGAACCTGCCAGATGTTGTAATTGTAGCTCTGTCAAACGAGATATTCACCATTTGCAGATTTGGAAGCACCACTGGATACATTTATAGAACATAAATGGTGACATCACATAAAGTAGTGGAAGTGAGTTTTTACATGGTTCTTATGTGCAGGAATAGAGGATGAGTGTCTGACACACACACACACACACACACACACACACACACACACACACACACACACACACACACACACACACACACACACACACACACACACGTGTCCATCTGCCAGTATCAAAGTATTTAAGTACTTTAAACATACAGAAACTCAGACGTGCTCTTTGAAGCCTTGAGATCAGGACCTGTCTTAGATGTACTCCACCTCTCGTCGCCGGGAAGGCTCCAGCTCTCCTTGACCCTGAACTAGATGAGCTGAAGATGGATGATCAGGAAGTAGATCAGAGTAGAGAAAAGAGACACAAAATTTCTCTGAACGTGATTAAAACAAAGAATTTTGACTCTGAGACACATCATGGTGAAAGTGTGGGCATGTACACTCTGAGTCACATGATATCACAACAGTAAGCTTCATTCAGATAAAGGTTCATCATCATCATCTTTATTTATGAAAGAAGAGTATGACTCTACACAATGATGATCTGTATTAGTGTTTCTCAGCTAGCTAGTCCAAACAGCATGCACTCAAAGATGTTCTGGGGATGAATAATCGTGTCTTCTGAAATTATCATTTTTAGTGACTCAGCAGAATCAGGTGATGCAACAGTCCTACCAGGTCTGAGATGAGCCACCGCGCCGTCCTTCCTGCCCAGGGCGCATTCGTTTGTGTTTACGAGCTCCTCTGTGAGAAACAACGAGAAAGAGAATGAGATGAAAGCGATTAAGCCTTGAAGAATACACTGTAAGAATTACCTCGCTGCTTAGCTATCGCCGCAGCTTTGCAGGCAAGTGCTTCCAATTATCCAGAACATGCCCCGCTGGTTAAACAGTGCAATTATCAGCAAGATGGAGTCATCACCTCAGCGAGGCTCGGACGGCGCGGTCCCGGTCGCCCCGCGTTCTTCTGATTTATTAACCTCTCAGAGGCAGGAGCAAACAGCCGAGGTGGATGTTCATGAATCATTGTTGGTAGAAGCCCCCCGAAGAGCACAAGTGTTACTGCGGTACAGCAAAACACATTTTAAAAGTCATTTACTTTGAATGGCTTTTATACTGAGGCGACACAGCGTAACACGCCATCGCTTATATACAGAAGACAATAAATGCAAGTGAAGCAATAACTATCCAGACAGCGCGACGCACGCAGAGGAACTGATGGAGAGCGGGGAACAAACAAACAGCAGCATCAGACAGATGAGTGAAAAACAGGAATATACACGGCTCCATTTCTGAGAAAGAAATGGGGAAAGTGCAGTGAGGGCATTATTATATACAAACTTTCATTTCTTAACTTGACAGCAGTCTTATATCTGTCACACATGATGCATAACACATACTCTTCTGTACCATTTTACATCATTCTGAGCAGCTGTAGAGTTGCTGATCAAAGTGGTGTACAGCAGCGGCCCCCAACCCCCGGGCCATGGACCGGTACCGGTCCGTGAGTCGTTTGGTACCGGGCGTTTTTATCGTTAACTCTGTTTCCCTGGGTCTTTTCCCGGGTTGTAGCTGTGTGTCTTATTACGAGTTACCATAGCGACCAGAGAGCATTAAGGGGCAGAGAGGAGGATGTTACTCTCAGTGTTGTTGGCGCATTTCAGGAGGACGCTGCTAATAAAGTTACAGTGAATTCTCGTTTATTATTATATTTACACAATGCCACAGTTTTTGTCTCGGTCATATCGTTTTATTTAGTTGTATTTGTCTGCGACACCTTAAAGGCCGGGCCGTGAAAATATTGTCTGACGTTAAACCGGTCCGACTAACAGTCGCAAAATCAACAACAAATATTCATATAAATCAAATAAAGCAAAGTAAAGATGACTTTCTGGATAATAAAAGTCGGGGAAATCTGGTGAGTAGTAACAAAATACTAGAGGGTAGATAATCCTGCTACGAAGTCTAAAGGCACACATGGTTTAGTGGTTAGCATCCACCTGTAAATCAAAGCAGCTACACCCTAACTCTTCTCTAAATTTGTCCCCAACACCAACTTAAATCCTGAGCAGGGAGACATTTTGGGAGGCTGTGGGGACTGACTCAGTATTTGGACAGCAGCATAACTACACACTGAAATGACTCATTGGTCAACTGTCCAGTTACTTCTGAGCATGCATTAAACATGTGCAGCTCATTGGGGTTTAATTACTTCTGTTAAACCCCTTTGATTAAAACTGAAAGTCTGCATTTAATCGCATCTCGATCGCTTTGTTCCGGAGCTCTTGGGACGGTGTGTAGAAGCAAAGTGAAAAGTTCACTCACAGTGAACCCACATGAACTCCACAGAATCACCGTCGGTCCGGGGAAAGTCCTGCTCTCAGCTGTCAAAGCCTTTTAATGGTGGTCCTGAGATTTCAGCTGAATCATTTATGACTTCACCGTGTCCACACCGAGCCAAGTAAGCAAGAAAGCATAATGTTTGCTCTGTTTTTGCTCCCGCAAACAGCCGACCCTTTCAGAAATCATCTGCAGAGCTGGAATCTGGAGACTCCGGCCTCTTTCTAATTTGCAGCTTTTTGAAAACTGTGACTTCTGCTCGTCATGACTATGAAACACACATGAAATGTCCGTTTCTGTGCTGCCTGGAGAATGATCTGAAAATACTTGTGTGGACTTTCCTTATCCATTAGTGGCTTTAGATGGCAGAGTATGGTCTCCATCTTTTCCTTCAGCCCATGACCGTCTCATTATTCCTCCTCTTCTAGTATGCCTTCTTTGTGAATCTCTCATCTGCCTCTCCCTCCCCCGTTTTCCCTCTTTTGCCCCTAACTCTTTTCTCCCCTTTTCCTCTCCCACCGGATTTCTCTGTGTCGCTCTCGCTGCAGGAACTCTTTGCTTCATATAAATGAGCTGCTCATTAGTAAAGCAAAGAGGCGACCAGCCAGCCAACCTCCTGCCTCCTGCAGCCAGTCGTACACTTCGCTCTCTCACCCGCTCTCTTCCTCTTGTGCTTTCTCATACTCTTTCCCACACTCGCAGTGCGACTTTATTTGCATGATGAGCAGACAATTGATATGCCGAGGTGCACGGGGATCTTTCCCGAGAATCCGGAGACATAACAAACCTTTCAGAGTCGCTCGCATTATTGCCTGTCCCAGCAGCATTGTTGGGCGGGTATTCTCAAAGGGTTCACCCAAACAAGTTTTTTCAATTACTTTGAGTCATCTGTAGCTTTATGGATGTGCATACAAACACAAGAGACAATAGACTGTGACTGTATCTGTTCTGCTTGCACGTGCACATCATTATTTCCCCCGTCTCTTATTTCTATCTTTGAATGGTACCACTCATTTGAAGCGTGACATGCAAAGTTAACATTGTTAACACTGAACAACAGTGGAGCCATTTGGGGTAAAAAAAATAAAATAAAAATTTAATCCCTTTAAATCTGAAGGGCAGGCAGGAAAAATATGCACCGTAAAAAAAAAAAAAAAAGACTCCTTTAATCAATAATGGGCAGCACTGTGCTCATAAACCTTGAAGTGAATGACTGTAAAGAGCCTGAAGTGATATTTAGCTAAATTCTAACGGAGCTTGTGTAGGTCAGCAAACTTTTTTTCAATGATGAACTTGTTGAACTAAAAAAATGATTTCACAATAAAACTCAAACTAAACTTAAAGCTCACAAGTTGACAGAGAAAAGAAACAGTTTTGGAAATCTACAAGATTAAACCGGATAAATTTATAAGGAAAAATATAAATTCACAGGTAAAAAAAAAAAATAAGGAGAATAACTAAAAAATCAAAACAAAAAAACACAATTCTGAGAAAAATAAACCTCCATTAATCGCTGATCATTAAAAACCTGGAATGTTTTTGTTCTATGACTATATATACACGTCTATGGAAGCCCGTTTCCGCCACTTAAAAAAAAATTAACTTATTAACTCAAAATTTTGAGAAAGAGAAAATTACATCATTCATGTAGATTACTGCTATCTCGAAATTTCGAGTTGCTTTTCTCAAAAGTTAATGAGCCGAAATTTCGAGTTATGGATACTTTTTTTTTTTTTGAAGTGGCAGAAACTGGCTTCCATACTTATGATTTAAAATAAAAAGTACAAAAATTCTTTCACATGGTGTAAAAACACTGGTTGCTGCAATATTTCATCATTGGCAGGGAAAAAACTACGGAGCCCCGCAGGGGACACGGGAGAAAAAAAAATTAAGACGGACTTTTGCGAGATCTCGCAAAAGTCCGTCTTAATTTTTTTTTTTTTTTTTTTCTCCCATGTCCCCTGTGGGGCTCTGGGGGAAAAAAAAAAAAAAAAAAAAAAAATTTAAGAGAAAAACATTAAAATATTTAGAGAAAAAAAACAACTCCCTAATGTAGAAGAATCTCCTGAATTTCCATTTTTAAAAAGTAAATATGGTAAAATGCAGACAAATTTCCTTCAATTCATCTCTAACACTGAGCACCTTACATGTTGCTAACACTACGTCACTGCGTATATAGAATTAACTTTTAGCGGCCCTGATGTGGGTGGATGAATATTGCCTCCACCCTCCTGTAGTCACTCTGTCACCCTCACATGCTGCAGATGTTAAAGGTTCCTGCTAATTTTGCCGTGAGGCAGACGGTAGGCTGGTGCACTCGACACCAGGTTACGCTTTAATAGATAATTACCATTATTCCAGCTCTTGGTGTGTAAATTTATAGTGAACAGCAGCCTTTGGAAAGTGCCCAGCATGTTGAAAGTGCCCAGTGGGGTCACTTAATGGAGTCAGGGTGAAAATATAGCTTTCAGAAAATGATGGGTATAAAGAGAGGCCATTAACATGTACACAACACAGTATACAGCAGATAGAGCTGTACTTATGCAGTCTACTGAAGCTCCTCCCTGTTGTTTAACTGCGAGCATGTGAAAACATGAATGAGTCACAGACCAGCCCCACGGGGTTTGAGTCATGCATGCATTCACAGTCGACATGCAGAAATATTTCATACATCTCAGAAAAACACCCATCGGGCTTCCAGTTTTACACATCGGCTGGCTGTAGCCACTGATATCGACGTGCAGCATACACTTCCTCAACGCCTTCAGTCTGTTCACCGTCTCCTGAGGCCTGCACAGGGTCAGGATAGTGCAGTCAGCAGCCAGCAAATACTAAACAGGAAAAAAATTTGCTTATGCAGTGTGACTAGTAGGAAATGACTGTTTCAGCTGAGGCTGGAAGCTGGGCTGAAAAGTCATCTACATTTGTGCATGTCTGTCCTCAGGTAAACCTGGAAGCTCAAGATTCTGCTCGCTGTTGTTGTCAACCTGCATTTATTTGAATAACCAGCAGTTCTTTGGTCGCAAGAACCTTTGGAAGTCTATGGGAAATTATTGTTTTGGCCTCAGTCACTAGTTGGAGGTTGTACAGATTGCAGCGTGAGTTAATTCTCAGCTATAGTGATTGTTAGAAGGAGAAAAAGAGGAAACAAAAACACTGGCTAATGACTTTTCAATCACAACTTATCAGCAGATGAAGCTGATGGAGTGTCCTCAAGTTTTTCAGTCAGATCCACTCCTCATTGTGACATCCAGTTTCTAACAAACAAGGCAAAAACACTCTTGTAATGGCTACATGCATCTTTTCTTTGGTACCTCGGGCTATGAGGATTGGGCTTTTCAGACACACAGGACATGTTTTTACTCCTAATTAGTTTTCATGTCAGACTTTACATTTGATGATTTCAGGATAAATTAACAGACCAGTCTTTAAGGTAAAAATATCCTGTCATGTCATGAAATGTTTCAGATTTTCTTTTTTCTAGATGGAATACTGGACACTAGGGGACATGTGCTGTTTAACCAGCAGAGCAATAAACATAAAGATAAGAGAAAATCACACCAAACGACTTTTCCATTAGCGCCTGTCATGTTCCATCTTTTTGTGAGAGGATGATGCACAGACACGGGATGAATTTACACTTATTAGGATCTCAGTGGATGTTTGCTTGTCCGGACTCTTGTGCCAACAGCCAGGTTGGCTTTGATTGGAGGATGTGAAACCGCCGCGAGACCAGTGCTCAACATTGGAGAGCAACACACACTGACAGCATATGGTCTGCGTGCAACAGCTTAGCTAGCATATTGGCATCAACACCTTGCAGTGACATCAGGACACAGAATGTCTGACAATTCTGGAAACTGAGGAATTTTAAGGCATTTTCTGCACAATAAGCAAAACCTGAAAACAACAAAGATTCCAGAACAGCTTGGAAAGCTTCATGAATCAATCAGCACAAGGAGCTTGACTTTTCATGCCTCGTGCACTACTGATAATAACAGTTTTTGTGTTTTTCCTTATTTGCCTCCAACATCTTGAACAGCAGTGAAATACTTCAGTGTGCTCTCTGTTTATTAATCATCTGTTTTCATGATTGCATCGTCTACAATCAAGCTGTCAGACATTTTTAGCCACGAGAGGCGGTCTAATTGGAGCACACTGCGTCAGAGCTGGAGAGGATCCTCAGACTTTGATCTTCTGACATATCAACGGTGCAGTGATTGACACTGAGGAACGCTGCATAAATAATTTTTGTTTCTGGAGGAGCGCATGCATAAAGCAAACACATTTTTTTGACCTTAACTCTTTCCTGGTGAGTTGAGTCTCAGTCAGGAGTTTCAGGTCTTATTTAATAAAACATGATGTTCATTTTACAAACTCTGATCCCACTGGAGTCATAAAGAATAATAAATTCAACTATTTTTCTTACAGTGTCATTGAAAAGTCACTACCATATGCATGTACAGTGTGCCTCAGCTTGCATTTAAAACACAGACGGTAATGGTCAGAATTCTGAATCAGAGTCCACGTTAGCGATTCGCAGTGACTTGGTGTCAACAACATTTAAATGACGATGGGCGAAACCCTCTACTGGCCATGCAAATTGATCAGGTCCTGAGATAAAATCCTAACTTTGACACCAGCACTTGAAGCGACTCACACTTAGGCAGCGTCCGCTGGAACATCCAACCATCACGGCTTCAGAGTGAATATCTCCATCTGTGGACGTAGCTGCAGCTTGAGGTTTTCAGGCGTGTGAGAGGAAAACAACCTGGTTTCATCTGTTGCTTGGTGAAACACAATTGTTCTAAAAATATGAGGATTACCATTTTACCCTATCACCCAAACCCTGCTTCCAACTCAGTCATGCTTCCACACCATCCGGCTCCTGGCACCTCCAACAGTCTTCCATCGCCATGAAATTGGGGCAGACGGAGGCGAAACCAGCATGCTGAGTGCCCTAAATGAACAAATGGATGAAAGATGCCTTGCAAGTTGCTAAACAGACAGAAAAATGGGGGTACAGGCTATTAACTGGTCAGGGTGTATAACTTATAATGTGAGTGGTGTTGGGGGGGAAACTACCAACAAAGCGTATGAAATAAACTAGCTCCAGGTTAGCTTGTTAGCTCAGACATGGTGGGAATGGAAAACGTTACATGAACCATACTCGATAGTTCTGAGCTTTAATGTCATAAACATCATTGTTAACTTCGTTTTTGTGTGGATTTGACTTTTAAACGATGTTCAGGTTTAAAATGAAACTTTGCCTGCTTTGATCACAAAGGCAACTTTTCTAAGTGTCAGAGCTTCATCATATTTTTATCCTTGTTAATCTCTTCAAATGCTCGTAATCCTCAGACTGTTATGTGGGTGGTTATTTTCTTTTCATTCAGCTCACGCCTTTATGCATTCTTTATAAGGAGGACGTGATTTTTTTTTTCTTCTTACCTCTTATTAGCAACATAAATCTGTCAGACCATAATGCACAGACATTACAGCCAACGCTGAGTCAGCGAGTGTTACCCTTTACTCTGCCCTTTTCTTGCATGTCCATCAGGTGTAAGAATCTCCTATTAGGATTTAAAATAATGTGTAAATCAAGCAGTTGAGCCTTCTGCTCTTCCCCTGGAAACATTAGTAATCCAGATGAGCTGAGTGCACAGCCACGACGGATACCCAAAGGAATCCTTCATGTTTGATGTTTCAGAAGAATCTGGGTGAGGAGACGATGATTTAACCAGTGTCAGTGCACAGTTTAGGATAGTTGAGATGAGTTTTACTCGGTGCTACAACAGTTCTTCTCCAAACACATGTTCCTCATCCACAGAGCATCTCATTGGTTCTACCGTGTTCTGATCCTGTGGTGTCACATAGTCGAGTGGCTTTTATTGTCAATTCAACCACGTGAAGTGGTACAGTACAGAGTGAAATGAGACCCTGGTGCTACATATGACATATAACGGACAAACACAAGACTACGTGAAGTCCAATGTGCAAAAAATTGCACAAATAAACAAGACAAGACCGTTCAACACTAGTCAGAACAGGATGATACAGACACAAGACAGTGCAGTGGAACCGTGGGAATGTGCAAATACTGTTCATCTGTCAGACTAAACATAAAGTGTCCTGTGGCCTTGGTGCCTTAAAACACAGACTGCATCAATACTGCTCTGAGGTCTCTGTGTGCCTAACCCTAGATGGGCTTCCACAGAAGAAGACAGTGACAGCAACATGGTGGCCAGATACCACAGTGTCAAAACCAAGCAACTCGTAGCAATGACGATATAACTGTTAGTGACACAAAGTGGACCAGAGTGAAAAATATCCCAGCTTTAAGGCAAGGAATTCACGCAACTGCCAATGGGAGTGAAGAATAATGCTGATAGGCATGTGAAGGGGTGGTAAGCATCAAAGGGTTATCTATGCAGCTACAGCCTGAGGTAAAAACGAACTACTTTACATGTGGACGGGGCTTTATCGGGCAGAATGTGAGTTCTGCTTTTGGTAATTGTTTTTGTAAATCACAAGATCAAAATAATAAACAATGAGTTAGACGTCAGAGCGGTTAGCACCTCGAGATATCGGTCATCATGGAAAAAGCAAATAAGGACTTGGTAATTAAACAAAAGTTCAAGTTTAAGGAAAGATTGTTGGGATTAAAATACATGAAAGTAGATGTGTTGGTGAAAAACAGTGAGCCGGTGTTCTAGGAAACCATCCTACCTTTGTGAATGTGACCTACAAGCATACTAACAGCTAAAATTTAGTGGCAAACCGTCCTACCTACTTATATTTGTGCTGCAATTACTCTGTGACAGCAGAAATGCGCATAAACTACTTATGGTAGGACGTTTTGCCAAAGTAGGATGGTTTGTCAGAAGTTCTTCGAGTGGTGCTGGAGAAAGACTGACAAGCTGCCAGGTGTAGCGGGTAACTAATTAGAGCTACAGACTGTCCCCGTTGTGATGTCTCTCATGGCGTCGCTTTGTCTGTAAAATGGGTCAAGGAGAAGTTGTTTAGGAAGCAGAGACATTTTATTGCTGTAATTAAAAATCGATTCACACCTGAGTGTTGAACGTGTGGTCTTGCTGTTTCCTCCCTAATCTGACCCTGAAATTATTTTTCAGATTTGTTTCTTGATACTGGACCTTTTTGTTTTTTTTAAATAAAGCTTTGTGGTTTTGTGGTTGCTTCAGTCTCCAGAGAGCAGATTTGTCTTCACACACACTCACACACTGTTCTATTCTGCAGTTGATATGACAACAGTTTCCGGGGAGACGGAGCAACCGGTCCATGTGGGAGCCACCTGTTGTCTGTGCACCGCTTGTGTGTCCATGTAAACACACATCAGGCACAAAGAAATGGAAACCACAACACGCGAAAGCGGCGTGGAAGAAAAGTGACGCCAGCTAATGACGAGGGTGTGGAGCTCGGGAGCGCATCGGCTCGTCTGAGCTCTAATTTATCTGCGTTTGCTTTTATGAGGTGTATAAAGTGCGAACCCCGCTTACACGTCATGCTAATGTTGACGCTGCAACAGTTTGGCAGCATCTTTAAAAGAAATCCACACTGGTGCACCCACAGATGTGACTGGGACTTGAAAACTGTCGAAAGACTTTTCTTACAGGATGTTTAATTTCACAGCTTTTTCCATGAAGTATCACAAACACAAGCTTCTAACATTTTTCAGGCCCTAGACAGCTTCTTTAAAAACTCCACTTCTTTTAAGACTTCATGTGTTGTTGATTTGGCTGTAATGAGAGATTTCGGAAGTGTCTTGAAGCCTTGTGTTTCCCTCTTCCTGGCCTGTGTGACCCTGCTTTTCTCTAAGAGGTGGTGCATGATGTCTGCAGACGGTCCTGGGTCATCTCTCAGCTGGACATACAGCAGCTAAGAAGCATCCAAGATATGTTTTATAGGCATAGCTATCAAAAACCCATCAAGTTAATCAATCCTAAATATTGACACGCTCAGGCTGGCCCAACACTCAGGACTAGAGGCCATTTAACATTTTAATACTGGTATTATAACTGACAAAAAAAGTAAAATGAATGCGCTTCACTATGTAATGCATGCTGTGGTCAGTCCTTCTAAAATAAGCAAGTACTCAAGACTGAACAGTGACTGCTTGCCAATTAAGCCTGTAGTTGGATCGATAGGTGCCGAAAAGTAATATCAATTTATAAATGGTATCTGGCGTTAATTTTGGCAGGCCACAAAGTCGAGCCGAGCCAACATCTGAGGGTAGCTAAAGCCGGCTGCATTAGCATATGACTCAGCCGATGCTCTTCTAACTGGTGAACCTCATCCAGAGCTCGCCGTTTCATCAGCTGTAGCCTTCAAATCGTTTTGCATATCTGCAAGCTGCTTTGCAACCCACCTGAACCCCATTAGCTTCTCCTTCATCCTCTCCTGCTCCACATATGCACGTTCTGTTTACTTTGAGTTCTTTTGTCTCATGTTATTGTTTTGTTTGCTTTAGCTGCTGTAATAAAGGGACAGGAGCAAACAGTGCATCGAGCAAGAAATATAAATGACTGCAGATTGAAACAACAACCTTCATTTGACAATAATGATCCTGCCTGAACTGTATCTGTGCTTTAATGTAAACGCATGTGATTTCACCATGAGCCGGTTCACTGAGCGGCTCAGAGTAGAAGCATCCTTCATCTAATAATTTCCTTGAGGTCCTTTTTATTGGCGAGTTTATCTGCTTTAAAAAGAAGCATAATACATTTTGGAACAGTCTTTTAGCCACCACGCTCTGCCGTGAATGCACTGAAAATGTCATGTGGATATATTTGTGGACGCACGCTTCCATAAACTCAGTATATTGGTAATCCCCAATTGCAGCTTGCACGAAAATTTTCCCGAGAGACGCTTTGAGGTCGTCCACATTGTCTCACTGTCAGCCTCAATCACCGAACGCCGTGTTAGACCTCGCAGAATTAGTGTAGCCACTTTGTCTCCTCTTCTGAATAGAATTAAAGGCTCCGCGGGTCGGCAGGTCGCCTCCACTTGCTCTTAAATCTCATTGTGTCCACAGAGGGAGGACTGATTTATTTCAGCAAAGGTGGTAATCCACCGCTCAAGGAGAAATAGCTGTTGTTGTTTTTCAGCCCTCGGGGAGACTCTGCAGGGCGTCAAATAAGAAATGGTGAGGTCTGGCCGTTTCAGGGGTTTGTTTTTCACTTTCTTCTTGTTTTGCTGTTTTTGTTTTGGGAATGGATGAAGTCTGATTGTGTCTTTGCCGTAGAGAGGAAAAAAGAAATTGATCTTCTTGCAGACTTTGGAGAGCTGCCATTTCATTCTGTGACTGACCGGAGCGCTGCCGCAGTGAGATTGCCAGTGATTGTGACTGTACTCCACCCTGCAAACACACTTAAAGACACGCTTTAGTTTCCATGAAGACTTCTTTTGTTGCTGTTTTTCCCCTTAAGAAATATAACTCTCAGATTTGCAGGAATTAATCTTTTGTTGTCTTTCTGATGTGCATGGGCTGATGGAAACGGTGAACGGCCACAAATGAATTATTGATCAAAATACGAGTCACATTAATCTTTGTAGCCATCGCCGACGAGCGTTGAAACAAGCGCTGAGAAAGGAAACGGGTTCTGGGATTTCAGTTCTTCTTCCTTGTGTTTTTGGGCTTTTGTTTTCCCTCTTCCTCTCTCTCTTCACTTGCCACCATTCATTATTTACTGCCCACCTTCTGTATAATTAAAGCCCAAATTAAAGTGACGCATAAAAAGAAGAGGGCAGAAACTGTGATTCTAACTCAGTTCTTTAGTAACTAAAACCATCTCAGAGTGATTCAAAGAACCCTTTGTGACTCTCAGAAGAAGCTTCATGAATAAATCATGCATTAATAATGACCTGTAGCTTCAGAACAAGCATCGTTCATCTTTTATGACACATGTATTAATTATGAAGAGATTTTAGTTTAAAGGCGCTGACCTGATGATTTGTTTATGATTTACAAATAATTACTTAATCATTCATGAATATGTAATCAAACACTTTAAAGGTTCAGCTTAGATCACTAATGGCAGCACGAGACGTTAGTGTTATTACTGACTATGGTGCTCGGGTCGTTGTTATTCTGATGATATTAATGTTATTGATTTAATGTTTTGAATCATTTAACAGTCATACTTTAAAGTATAATATACTTTATTATCCTTTGAAGCAGATTTAGTCTATAATGAATGCTGCCTGAAACTCTTTCGCCTCACTCTGCCCACTGACTCTCTGGTTGAGAAACCGGCTGATGTAGCACCCATTATCTCGGTGACCTCGGTTTTTCCCACAGAACCGATTCTGTGTGTGCATGGAGGGCGGGGGGCTACAGAGGCCTCATTGACACTTTCCAACATGAATTATTAAATAAAAACAGTTTGAGGTACTGCCCTGCAAATATTTTAATTGCCGAAGTACAGTGTAGTGAATTATTAATGGATGGATGCAATCAGCTGCCTCTCCAGAGAGTGTCTCTGCCTGCGTCTGGATCGGGGCGATCGTGGCTCAAGAGTTGGGAGTTCGCCTTGTAATCGGAAGGTTGCCGGTTCGAGCCCCGGCTTGGACAGTCTCGGTTGTTGTCTCCTTGGGCAAGACACTTCACCCGTTGCCTACTGGTGGTGGTCAGAGGGCCTGGTGGTGCCAGTGTCCGGCAGCCTCACCTCTGTCAGTGCTACAATGTAGCTGCCATCACCAGTGTGTGAATGTGTGGATGACTGGATGTGTAAAGCGCTTATATATAAATACAGGCCATTTACCATTCCAGTTCTGTTGTGTTGGGCTGCAGCTATTGACAGTAGTGGAAATGGGAAGGGACCTAATGTTGTTTTAGTCTTACTGACCTCACAGAGTACTTTAGACTACAGGTCACACTTAACCACAGTTCATAGAGTTCATTCTTTAAACTGCAAGTTTTGTTGTAGCTTCACCTGCTTGGACACTGCAGTGAGACACCATTCTTTTCTGAGTCTGCATCCTATGACCCCATTTGGACGTGCCTGAAACGCCTTATCTAAGAGGTGTCCAGGAGGTATTCTAGTCAGCTGCCTCCCTTTGATGTGGAGAGTAATACCTCCCTCCTGACCCCCTCCTGAAAGACTGAAATCTTTGCCATCTTTGAGTCACTACCCACAGCTCATGTTCATAATGTCATAGTGAAGGCAGGAATGCAGACCAAGGTAAATTGAAAGCTTTACTTTCACGCTGCTCTTTGACCAGTTCAGCACGTGCATTATTGCAGTCACTGCACTGATCCAGCTGTTTCCCCCTCCCTGCACTCATTCTTGAGCAGGACACCAAAACTCCTCCACTTGTGGAAGCCAAGAGGATGTGTCCACTCCATCGTTTTGCTGGCCTCAGACTAATTCTCATCCCAGCTGTTCCACATGTTGCTGCTTCATCAGTACAAGCTGGAGGTCATTACAGGACGGCATCATCTACAAAAAGCAGAAACGGGCTCCCTCGGGCACCCTCTGCTCCTCGGTACACCTAGAAATTCTATTCATAGAAGTTATGAAGAGCATCAGTGACAAAAGGCAGTCCTGACAGAATCCAACACCCACCGGGAATGAGTCAGACCTGTTCTCCACTCTGCTTGAAATGTTAGCATGTTTGCACAATTAAAGGCTGTGAATTATTCATTGTGTTCCAGTCCCTTCTGTCCTGTGTATTCTGCCCTTGTTGTACCTGATATAACGGTTCTAAATGTGCTATTTGCTATGAAGTTTGTCTAAAATCACTTCATATTTTCTCAGAAGTTTAGATGATCTTCAGTATTTTTCCATGTCTAGAGTCCCAGTGTAGTTTTTATAGGGAAGGAGAAGGTGAATTAGGAGTTTGTCTCCTACAGACTTTCCTAGAAGGAGTCTGCATGTTCAGTCACTCCGGTTAGACTTTTAACAGATTCCCACTAACCTAATCTTTCCTAATCTTTACGCTTTGATAAACCAAACAAAAACTGGAATCCAACACAAACCAATAACACCACACTAAATAATCCAAACCAATAACCACATCTAATATAAAGCAAACTGCAAAGGTGACATGTTTGCCAAACAACCACAAATGACGACTGTCGGTGCTACAATGTAGCTGCGTTTCACAATCATCTGATAAGTTTATTGAAAGTGAGCCAGGCCCAATTTGTGATTTCCAGACAAGCAGCTGAGAGATCGCCGACTCCTCAGCCTCCACGTCCAAATATAGATCTCAACTCCGCGTTGGCCTTCAAACCCTCTCAGCCTCTGTTTGTTTGATCTCGTCCTGCCTCTCTGCGCGCCTTCTCGTAACTGCAGCTTCATTCTTTCGATGTTTGTTGTGATGTAAACACGCGGAGCACATGAGAAGATGACTGCAGATTGATATTTTTTAAGAAAATAGTTTTGCACTGCTTTCAGCACTCTTGCCGGCTTTCATCTGCCTCTCGAACGCTCTTCCTCTCTGTGCTGCTTCGCTCTTTTTGGCTGTCTGTCACCCTTAATTTTGTGGCTCGTTTGTGTGTTTGTGTGCGTGTGTGTCTCTACAGTTCAAGCAGACACAAGTATCTGCTTTGTGGATGTGTTTATGTTGTTGATTGTTGAGCTGTTTCTGAGCTGCTTGACTCCCATCACTGATGCAAGCTACACTTGAAAGCTTTAACACTCTCTCTCTCACACACACACACACACACACACACACACACACACACACACACACACACACACACACACACACACACCCTCATGTACACTCCAGACTGCCAGTGTCACGGAGAGATTCTGAATGCAGCTGGCATCTCACTCTCTCACATTCTCTAACACACAAACACACGCACACAATACAAACACCCACGCATGCATGCAAACGCACACATAGGCGACACTTCAGGCCTCTCGCAGCATCCTGATTGGGCTAAAAGTGATGGCAGCGAGGGCTAGGACTTAATTAGTTCTTGTTGGCTTGTCCCTGCTCATTCCTTTGATCAATTAGATCATCAACCCCACACACACACACACACACACACCAGCATTCAAGAGTTTGGGAATGCCTGGCAACATATTTTGTTTGTGACTAGTAAAAGATGAGCTGATGTTAATGACATATTTCTCAGGCGGGTTAATTGAAACTGTTTTTATTTCCATGTCATTTTCTATAATAAAGCAGGAAATGGGCCCAGAGTCAGCTGTAGTCTCTCCAAAAGAATTGCAGTCAGGATTCTAACTTTCCAACTAGTTGCACTTGGTGCTTCCTCTCCTAAAATCTGGGTTTGTTGGAGGTCTTTTCCTGTGAGTTCTTTCTTTCCACTTTCACCAACTGCTTGCTTATAGTCTAATATTTGGGTTTTTCTTCTAATATTCTAATTCTGAAGTGCTTTGATAAAACTGCAGTAGTGAAGAAGCACTATACAACTAAAGCTGACTTAGTTATGATTTGATGCTATACAAAGACAACTGGACTGAATTGAACTTTGAGAAAACATTGAGAGGTAACAAATGCGGCTCAGCCTGTTTTTAATGTTCAGTTAGAGATTTCTGTGTTGGGCGGAAATTTGAAGTTCTTGTCACTCGACCTTTTCAACTTTAAGCTACCAAGCAGTGACATCATCGTTGGTGCTGATGGCCCAGCATCCTCCTCTTCCTCTTCTCTGTAATTTGTTTGGGGGCCTCTCTGTTTTTGCGGACATCGCCAATCTGGCGACCATTAAAGTGGAGACTTGACGTGCCCTGCGTTCTACTCATCCTTTAACTTAACTGCTTGGCTCATAGAGCACCTCATGTATTTGGTAGCATTTGGTGAATGCACTTCTGTTCTCAGCAGTGAGAGTAATTATGGAAGTTTATCAGTTGACACAGTTTTGCACTGACCATCACTACCACCATAAACCGTTGTTTCTTTCCCGCTTTGATTTCATTGGCTGAAAGTAATTTCTGTGTCCGTCACAAAGACACGAAGCAGAAATGAAGTTCATAAACATTCATGTCACATGCACATACTCCAGCATTTAAATAAAAGTGCCCCTCTGAGTCATTCTAATAACATTGTGAAGTCTCCATCAGCCACTGTAGATACTGGCTCATATCAATCATTTCAAATGTGCTCTACTCCTGTGCCAGCTATCATTGTGCCAGAATAAAAAAGTGAAGCTCTTTAAATCCTTAAAAACCAATTTCTTGTACTGGTAGCCTCTCTATACAATTACTGTGATTTATTGTAGAAAAACCAGGCCTTTAGCGTGGGGTGGGGGTTCCATCTTGGCACGAAAGTTCTGAAACAGCCTTCAAACCATCAAAACAAAGATCTGCATTATTACACTTAATTCTCACTTTAGCAGGCAAATTTCACATCTCTGTCTCAGTTGCGTCGCTGATGTGCATCGGCATGTGTGGGCGACATTTGAATTTTGCTGCAGGTAACTGTTTCTGTCACAGCATCTCTTGTAAATTGGTGTTGCTGTAAAAGAACTCGGTTTTTCTCTCTAGCTGTTCATTTCTGTCAGGAGTTCAGGTTGGCTTCCTCCTAACATCACTTCAGGTTTCTGGAGCCGGGAAGTCCAAAGGTTGGCAAAGGGAGTGAGGACAAATGAGCTAGTAGCCTTCATCATGAAATCATCATTTTGATATTATTGAGTTTGTTTATAATGACTGATTTATCTTCCATTTACATCAGAATACATAGTTCTACTGTGTGTTCTAGTTCAGCATCCTTATCACAAAAGAAAACTCCACAGTGATAAAGACAATCCTAAAATGTGTTTTTGTTGGGAATTTATGGAAACTGAGCTGGACTCTCTGTGGCAAAGCCAAGTGATGACTGACTTTTGTGGCACTGTTATGTCCCAGTCTAGGGTTACTGGAGCGCCAACATAAGGGTTAAAAAAAGGTGTCCCTGCCCTGTCCCCATAGCCACACCCAAAAAGCCAATTTACAGTTTGAGGTGTTTGTTGCTACCAAAAAAAACTGAAGGCATTCACTCCGGGGTGAACAAAGGCCAAAATAACAAACAAAATAAGCTATTCCAGGTATGTGAAACAAAAACCAAACAAAAGACGAGCGCTACCCCTAACTCCCTGAGGGTATCCAGTGTTAGCGGTGAAAGCTAACCTTCTGTTTTTACAGCTAGCAACAGCCTCCATACACAGGCTCACCCGACATGTTAGCTGGACAGTGCTGAACCATCACTCATAAATGGTGACTTGGTTTGTATTTACATTTTAAGTGAATTCAACTTGATTTCATTTGTTGTTAAAGTATGTTTCCTATACTTTCCCTTTCTATACTAAAGTAACTCTATTGTGTAGTTGCAAATCATTTATACTTTGTAAATAAGAATAAGAACTATTTTCTGATTTAATGTTATAAAACTGTAACTGATGTAGTAATTGTTAGTCAAAAATAAAGTATTAGCACACCTAATATTTCATCCATCCAAGCAAAAACTAGCACTCAATTTCATGTTTGTTTGTTTTTTTACTAATCACATGTTAATTAATAAATAAACACGTCAAAAATAGGATTTGAAAAATGTCAGTGCTGAAACGTGTAAACAGATTTGTAGTTTACACCCATGTTTTGTGCTGGTTCATGCAGTCATTACTCAGGTTTCCTTTAATTTCTTCCAGCAGTACAGTATTTGCACTTCCACACCTTTTATTGCCATTTTTATTCTGAGCAGAAGCCCATTAGAGCTTGGCTTCAGGAAGTCCTTCAAAAAGTAAAATTAATGAGATAATAAAGTCAACCTCTGACTTTGTGCCTTTGTGTTTGCTCAGCACTTTTCCACCTGAACAGACTGAAGCCAAGTGACACTTTGAAGGACTCGCAGAACGGCCGGCTGAGCTTTTACACCCAAACTGGCATCGTGTCGCAGCCGTGTTGGAAGATAACGTTCCCTAGGTGCTGTCAAGAGTGTTGGCTAACTGACCCCCCTTCAGTTTCCGTTAAAACAGGGTGTCTATTTCCAAATTCACACAACTTAAAGACCCTGCATCTCATTTTTGTTCATGTGGTTAGAAACCATTTAAAAGATATTTGGTAAATGATTTAGAAAATGTCTTATTTCTAAGACAACATGAAGTAGTAGGACATGGCTTGAAGAACCTAATACGGGTCACATTACAGCCTGTGTACAAGAAAAGGTTTGGGCTGCAAAAGAGACGATTATACTGAGAAAAAACTTCAGCTTTTGCTTGGTCAACATCAGGTGCTGCTTAGTAAAGCCATCTACAGATGATGGGACTTTCAGAGAAAATGTAATAAAGATTACATATGTTTGATGTTTACTACACTTCAGATGTTGTTTTTACAATCTGCTGCTGCCTTATGATGATCTGAGACCCTGTGTGCATTTAAAGGGATTTGCTGGTTGCCCGTTGATTTGTATCTGACAGCTAGTCATTAGTGGACACTGCAGACTCCTCTTCTCTTGTATATTTCCTATCCATCATACGTCAGTCAACATTTTGCTATTCATTGGTACAAGTTGCCAGAAATTAGAGATGGTGGACATAGAGAACAATGACAACTATTAAAATGTTGTAGTATCTTATCTAAAAGTCTAAAGGGAAGTTTAGACTGAATTCTCTAAAAAGAAGCATTTAGTCTTTGATTGCAAAGACTAAATGGTATACGGTCACTTCCCTCGTCCACCAGCGCTGCTTCTTCTTTTGATGTTCTGTAGAAAATGAATGGATTTCCTAATCTCCACATTTCATCTAATCTGCATCTGTTTTATGATCTTCAACATGTAGCCACCCACACACAGGTTTCACAGGTACTGAAGTCTTCGATTTGCTCACTCATTATCTCTGAGGCTCCTCTGGTATTTTGATGGAGACACAACTTTAAAGTTTGTTAATATTTTCTTTGTTTAGATTTTAAAGTCTTGAGACTAAAATCTTCAGACCTTCCTTAAAAGCCTCTTAATCGAGTCTTACTTGTCTCGTGGGTGCTGAAGCTGGTAGTTAGTCAGTTTTCATTATCTTGGAAAAGTGTGTCCACAATAGGGCTGCCACAAACGATTATTTTGACAGTCGACTAGTCACCGATTATTTTTGCGATTAGTCGACTAATCAGATCCATTGGACATAAAACGTACAGCTTATTGCACCAGCAGCATCTGCTCTTATATAACTATCATTAGCTTACAGCTTGAAGTGTTTCAGGTATGTGCTAACTAAAAATAAAGACAAGGTGATAGTTTATTAAATTTTAATGAAGTTTGCAGATTGTTTCGGTGAAGTTTAATAAACTCCTTGCTATCTAAAATATAACAGGACACCGGAGTAAATTCTGGAGCATCTCACACTTCTGATGATCAGCTGTCTGCTTGATGTTTATTCAGCTGTGTAAAAACTATAACTTTAATCTCAGCCAAACCGATTTACTCAGGAACAAATAAAATACTGAAAAAAGCCAAACAACAACATTTTTAAGTTATCTAAGTGACTCATATATCATGTTTAACCTGAGTAGCGAAAGACGGCGGTGGGTTTGAAAATGATTTGCCGGGAGTCCGGTGTTCTCACGGCTCTAGTGACCTTGCCCCCGGCTAGCTATCGAGCTAGTGGGTAACAGACGTCTCCGAAAACGTCGGAGCGCTTTTGAAAATATGCGGTGTCTTGATAAACTGAGCAGATATTTGAGGTTTACACAGCTACATTCTCTCCTGAAAATATGTTAAACGTTTATTTTGTGACCCAGAAAGAATAATAAGAGTAATATTAAAACTAACCAGCTGCCGCCATTGCTGGAAACTGAGCAGGGCTGCGCTATGAATTCTGGGACACAGCTTCTTCTTCGGGGTTTAACGGCAGCTGGCATCCTTGTACATGCAGTGCTGCCATCTTCTGTTTCAGTCCGTTATTACACTCTTAAATCCTGCTACTTATTCCTGCGTCTTTCGGGATCTTACAAAGCTTCAAACGACGCGTCGACTATTAAATTAGTCGTCGACGATTTTGATAGTCGACTAATCGTGGCAGCCCTGGTCCACAAATAGCAATTTTAAGGTGTGTTTAGAATGTGGGCTGATTATAGTGGTGATCAGACAATGGTATGATTGGTGGCAGAGGACATGTCTAAATTAAGTTTGTTGTTGGGCGGAAAAGGATCTTCAGCATGAACGCTGCAGCAGACGTTCCTTTGGAGAACCTGTTTCTCCAAAGCCATGAAGAAGCCCAGGAGAGTGTCAGGGAGTTGGCAGCTAATCATCCATCATCTGGAGTCGAGCATCACTGTAAACATCAAGTTGGCTGAACAATGAGTTGATATTTTGCACTTAACATGGAGTCCAGGATCCAGCAGGGAAAACACAAAGCACTGAAACTTGTGTTTTGGGTGGATTTCCTGGTGAAGATTTTTGAGAGCATCCTGTTATTTTTGCCGCAGCATTTATTTATTTATTTTCTCGCATGTGGAGCGTGACGCGTTGCGACAGACCAGCGCGCTGTCTGGCTCTATAAACTCTTTGGAAAGTCGTCGAGCCGCCGCTCGCTGCAGTCTGACTTGTGCTTTGTGACTCGATGAAAACTTATTTGTGATGTTTGTGCGGTGTGACCGGCGTGCTCAATAACAGCTGGTTGTGTTTGTGTGTGTGTGCTGCTGTGTGCTTATTTGATGCAGAGGAGGAGAAGCAGCAGCATATTCATGTGAACAAAAAGATGTTTTGTCTCAGTGCGTGGTGTAAATGTTTATGAAGTCTGCTTCATTTGATTCCTAAGTGTGTGTGAGAAACAGATGGATATATATACACCTTATCAAATCTACAAGGGGAGAGTGGAGTGTGTGTATCGCTGCCTTCAGCAACTAAAGTCCAAATAAGCTTCCATCCATTTAATTCAATCTAGATGTAAATTTTTGCTCTGGCTCCGAAGTCTCGGGGCGGTGAGAACCAGCTGGACACGACTGGTTTTATTTACACGCCGGGCCATATTTGATTTTGTTTATACTGAAGCTGGGAAGCAATAAACGCGCCTGAAAGACGATGAAGCAGATGTACACAGAGGACATCCCTTTGAAGTATAACGATTAAAATCTGGCCCTAAACGAGCTGAATGTAAAAAAAAAAAAAAAAAAAAGTCAGCTCATACCATCTTATAATATTTGTACATCAATATGTAACAAATTACAAATGTAGCAACAGCAATCATGGAAAGATCAGCTGTAGTTTTTAGGGCTATGATGTGAAGTGTTGAAGTTTTGAAATTCGTCAGCGGATGTTCCAGTGATGCTGACAGGATGGATCTAGTTGAGGGTCGGGTACCTTTACTGGAAGATACTGTGTTTCCAAAAAAGCCCAGATGTGTCAATTTGTAATTTTTTACTGATTTACTGATTTATGAATGTGACCATTTTAACTGTAAATTCTGGGCTTGTTAAAGCTCAGAGGAATTAGAGTGTGTGTGTGTGTGTGTGTGTGTTTATTATTGTGGTAATATGGCAAAATGGACCAATGGACAGGTGCCCATACACAGAAGGCAAAAATACATCATAAGATGCAGTATGAGCATCATATGAACTGTCAGTGACTGGATAACATCTAGATTTACCAGGTTATCGTGTTAGAAAGCTAAACTGTTGTGATTGGCTCGCAAAGCTGAAATCTCTCGTGCTTTGTTCTCAGAATGTTTTACCCTGAAAGTGTTTCTTTATTCCGAGAAGTGAAGATTAGCACACTAACCCTGGTGTGTACTACTCCCTTTCCTTCATACAGGTGTCCTGTAATAACGTTGGACCTGTCAGTGTCTGTTTCTCAAACTAGAGTCTTCTAAGGACGGTCAGACAACCTCCCACTTATTCTAGATATATATTGTTCTGTAAAGGGAGCAGTACACACCATTGTGCAGAATTTCTCTATATTTTTGGTAATCAAAGAACAGCATGGAACAGCAATCATTTCCTGGAGTCATTATTGTTTTGTTCATGTTGAGGTTATAATAAAAACAGCCTGTTAGTGTTGACCCAGACACTCAAAGGGCTAAATATATGGCTTTTTTCATTAGTATATGCTGCAGAAACTGCGGCTCAGTTTTCAGTCATGTGTACACAATTGGAAAAAAGGCTGTTTTTAAAAATTTGATAATCGTGTGTGAGGTAACGCTGGAACACGGGCGCGTGAAGGCTGCTGAAAACAAACATCTGTATACCTACGTAGTTATTCCATTATAAATCATGACTTATGAATAGCAAGCCATTAATCATTGATAGGATTTATTTAAACTTTTATTAGATAAAAACAAATATGCTTTGCTTCTACAAACAAGGACATTTCTTAGCAAACTTAATCTGCAAAGTGTTCACTGCTGCTCGGAGGTTTGAGACGGGTTCTGCCGGCCAATCAGTTAGAGCTGTGTGACAGGTTCAAGTAAGACATATTAAACACATCCTTCCCATCTGCTGTGAGAAATGTGTTTTTCTGTTTGTCAGTGACAAACGGTCTCAAACACGCTTGATTTGTGAGACACATCAGTGTTTATGTCTCTATAAAGATGCTGTTTCTGCAGGGAAATTAGTCTTAGCAGCAGGAAAGCGGGATCAGAAACTCCTGACTGAGTGGGATCCAAATACTCCCACACACTGTGGGACATTCGCAGCTTGCTTTAACAGCGTTTGGCTGTTTAGACCTTTGCATCCATCAGCATGTATGTCGTGACACGACAGACCGAGATGATGGACTTTCGTTTAGTTCCTTGTCAACAGAGGAGGAACCACAGAGGGACATTATGCCAACATGAATATGCATCCAGGAGTTGTTCACCTTTTATCCAAAACTCGTCTTGCGAGTGCGCATACTGTTTGGCTGTAAATTGGGTAATTAACGTGGGGATCACGGCAATGGTGTGTGACAAATCGTTAAAGGGTGTGCAGCCTTAGTATACCACTTTATCGACTAACAGCCAGAAGGCAACCAGTGTTTTACAAATAAATCACATTCAGTCTGGAGGATGACACACAAACTCACACCTATTACTCAGCCGTGTGTAATATGGGTAATGCAAAGATCTGTGTCAGTGCTTGTGTGGTCTGTGCCTGCGCATGCACATTATGTCCGGTGGCCTTTGTGAAGTTTGCCTTTAGTCTTATTACAGGAAA
Organism: Simochromis diagramma; assembly: GCF_900408965.1. Lineage (NCBI taxonomy): Eukaryota > Metazoa > Chordata > Actinopteri > Cichliformes > Cichlidae > Simochromis > Simochromis diagramma. The sequence continues at coordinate 1,935,035 of NW_024387458.1, read as the reverse complement.
TGGATGGATATGTAGGAATGGATAGAAAGACTAGCAAAGAGAGAGACTGGGAGGTGAGGGAAGTGTGAGTCAGACTTGAAAAGAAGAATGATTAAATCAAAAGATGGGAATACACGACGGCAGAGGAGAGTAGGGTCTCTCTAATCTATCTCTCCATCCACCCTTTGATGTTGCTCTCATGTTACTGGTGAATACATTTTCAGCATGACGTGATGTCTTGTCTAGCCTCATTTCAAAGCCCTCTCCTGCCATCTCACTCTATTATGCATTGCACGCACACAGATGCTGGTTTGACTTGGAGATTACACGTGTACATGGATTCCGTCGATCAGTGTGAGGCTCAAATATTTCTCCGTCTTGAATCTTAAATCATCTCAAACTTTCAGCTGTTTACTCACTTGGTAATCGGAATTCGATTGGAATTATTGTCAGGACAGCCGTTGGAACTTCAGGAGGATCTGATGCAGTAAAGCTAGGATTACCAATTAGGGCTACATGTCACCCCGAAGAAATCTTTGAAGAGTAGCTCAATTAATGTGTAAAACCGGAAATAACAATTTAATAACTGAGTGGAGCACAAAGATTAACTAAGAGTAAGCAAAAGGAAAGCTTTAGTCAGACTAGAGCAAAAACAGAATGGCAACATCTGGGCAACTAGCAAAGAAAACCAGTGGTTGCACTAAATTTTTATTGTGCTGTGCCGTGTGCCAGTGGTTGCTGTGACCACTGCTGACCACAAGGTGACTGCACAGGTAACCTGATTCAGACAACTTGTGTCTCAACAATTGCAATCTGACTGTAATCACTTCAGGAGAAATTGGTCAGCTGTTAGCAGGTAATTACTGTCACACAGATTGCCGACATGTTGCAATCAGTTGGAGTTCGTAATTGGCCACTCTACCGCTGGCTGATGTAATGATATAGATGACAACAACCGGCCGTTTGTTGTTTATCACGGTTGATCGCTGTATTATTACACAACCGCCCCCATTTCATCTCAAACTGATAGCAGACTGTGGTCACACACCTGATCCCCGTTTCTGAAGCTTTGATTTCAAGAGCAAATTGAATAGATTTCAGTCATTTTAGAAGAAATGATAAAAACGGACAAGAAAAGACAAAAACGAAGAATAATCATAATAATAAAGCCATCTGAAAGAATGGCGGACTTTAGGGCTGTGCGATATGACCGAAATCTCATATCCCGATATAAGACATCTATCGTCCCGATAACGATATAAATCACAAAACTTAAACATTTTCTGTAAATTCTGTGAATCTCGGGCAGCTCGACTTGCGTGACGTGTTTACAGCTGCGCGTCATGTAGCTGGAGTCGAGTGTTTTAACCGATGCATGAAACGATACATTTTTAGACATAAGCTGTAACGGCCGCTGTTTTCTTTGTGAGTATTTATCACACGGCGTGCTGCGGGGGAAAGCCTGTTCCAACGTTTGAGTCTAAGGTTTATTTTTTAGCACCTGACGGCTCTTTTTTAAATTCTCATCCGTAAATAATCTGCTCTTTCACGCGATTCAGTTTATTTTGAAAAGTCTCAACAGGATCTTGAGCTTTATTCTGTAAGGTTTATGTGGAAAATAAACAAGCGGACATGCGATGCTGTTACCGTCGTTGTTGCTAACGACAACGCATAAAAACAGGAGCTTGTCCGTCCGTAGTGTGGTTATATTACATATAAGAGAAAGAGAGAACTTTAACAAATGAATACAGCCACTACGGTGACCATCAAAACGGTGAAAACATATCGCCTTAAACAGTTTATTTTGTGACACCACGAAACGAACGACAGCGTAAAATGAAACGATAGACGTTTTTATATCGTCATCCGATATATATCGTTATATCGAACAGCCCTAGCGGACAGTTCAATTTGATTGCTATTAGCATAGATTAGCTTGAAACTGTTCTACTTAAGGTATCGAACATGAAAACTGTTAGCATACAAACAACTAAAATCGCGAGCTAACATTGTGATTAAAAGTTGTTTCAACGTAACTATCAGAAGCCTGGATTCCTCATACGTACTTGAAGCCTGGATAAGGAGGTGGAACTGTTAGCTAACAGTGTTGCAACAGTGATCCGCTAACAAAAGTATGTATCAAGATCTTTTTGTTATGTATAAAGAAACACAATTGTTATTTAAAGATAACGAGTAAACACTGGAAATCATTCACTCATCACAAAGGCTGTTAAACGGAGCCATAATGGAATAATCATTGAAATAACAAACTAATATTTGTGAATAAAGACCTGAAACAGTCCATAACTGATGGATTTTAATTTGAATGCAATCACCAAAGATAAATCCTGAGAGTCATAATTTACCAGAACTTGAACAGTGAATAAAACAACAAGCTTTATTTAAAAAGCTGATGAACCAAAATCCAGATATGACAATAACAAAAGGTCAGAAAATCCAAATGAGTGTAGGAACAACAAGAAACGATGAAGCTGAGAGGAAAGCAGACACAGAAGGATGGGGAGAACTATGACATGCAACTAAAACCTCGTGAAAAGTACGGGAGTGGTAGAAAATGACTTTAAAAATATCCGAGGATAAGAGACGGAGTTGATGAAGGGGATCTTGAGTCTGGCTGACAGGACTCTGGGGGTACTTCAAATGAACCACTGACTTTACTGAGCTGCTTCAAGAATAGTTTTATTCACCCTGTTAAAACATCAGTAAAAACCGAGAACTCGAGGATGTTTTTCTTTTAAATATGGAGACGGATGCCATCGGACCACCACTGAAGTCAAAATTACTGTGTAGTCCTTCCCTCCCCTGCACCTGGAAGCCAGCCAGAGGTTAAGTGCCTCACTCATCTCAAGCATTTTGAATAATTTATGCATGTTCGCAGTTATAGTCTTCCATTATGTTATCTATTATAACCGGCACTATTTTTTTCATTGCGCTGTGTTATTCAGATTGATTTTTCAGCACCCATTTGCTAATGCCTTCACTCCTGAAAGCAGTAAAAACCTAATTGCTTCTGCTTAAAAAAATGTTGGATACCAAACTGAGCATAAGGGGAAAAAGTGACATTTCCTGCTCCACTGTCTCAAAATGTTAAATTCCAGATATTAACTAATTACCTAATTAATGTAGACTCTGCTGGGGGACGGCTTCATCTATGTTTCATGAGTCCTTTGACTTTTTCCTCCAGATTGCTGGACTGTCTTTTCTTTTGTCTTTTTAGAAATACTATTCCAGTAGAGAACCTTGACGTTTCAAATTTATGGCTTCTTAGTGATTCTTTGGACTTTTTAGCTTTTCTCGTGTTTGTTTGGTCCGGCTGTGATGAACCTTAACTGAACAGGATTTTGTTGCACTGGACTTGAAGCTTTATTTTGAGCAGCAATAAAGGCGACACACATTTGTTTCACTTCTAACACATTCTGCTATTATTGGTGCACTCATGGACGCTGCAACCGGGGAGAATTATCTCGTAATGTTCACCTGATGTTTGAAATTTGAACACGAGAATTAAAAGTGGATGCTTAATAAAGACCAATTTATTGATAATTTAGTTTGCTGGCAGAGTTAATTTCCAGCAATTAAACTCGTACGGTTATTGAAAAAGCTAAAAGTGTCAAACATTCTATTTCCACTCTTGCATTTCTGTTTCTTACATCAATGTTGGCTCAGTATCTCTGGTTTTTGGATGTCTTTGACATTTTAAGCGTTTAATAAAACTTATGGGTAATGTTAAGGTGAGGTTGACATGCACCTCGCTTCATAGAGCCTTTTACTATTTGGAACACACTCAAAGTTTTTAATAGAAACCTGGAATACTAAAATGTTTGACCTTAATTGAACGTTACGTCTTCTAATCTAAATTTGGCTAATCCACCCCCAAGCCTAGACTTGGTGATGGTGACCTGGTAGATGTTGAGGTCAGATACATTAGATTGAGGTAAATCTGTTGGCTTCCACTGATGGTTTAGGTAAAATCTAGTTCCCACGAACTGAAGACTGTGTCAGATGGGGTTGGAGTGTACAAGGTGACGGTCTGTCTGATATTAAGCTATAAAGGGACAACAGTGGCTGGCTTGCAATCAAATGCTGACCACAGGTCATGGAAAATGAGCAGCAGTAAGGTCGCTGGTGATAAAACGTGCGCACATGCACTCAAATAGTCCACTATTGACTTTCAAAGGTTGGTCAGTTTTGTGGTTTTTGAAGTTGGATCATATTTTATGCAGCGACTCGTACATTCAGGCAGCAGTGGTGGATCGAGTGCCTTTCTTCCAGCCACCTCAGAGATAAATGTAGGGAACAGGAGTGTTTCTCCTTGACTTTCATCGCCTCAGATTGCTGTTGACTTTCAGACGTGGCCGTTAAATGAAGTGACGGCACTCTGACGGAGTTTCAGTCCACATTTAGTCCTTCTCACCGCTAACAACCTCCACAGTGTGTAAACAGTGGCCTTCTTCTTGAACCTAAAGCACTATTCTTTAATAAGCCATTGTTTCTTTCAATCTCTGTTGAAAGATGTTGATGATTTAAAGTGCCTTTTGGTAAACGTCAGAGTCCTCACGCTCAGAGACGGCCATGATTTTTACTGATGGTGGTGTTTATTTGTTGTGGGTTTTTCTTTTAGTAAAAGTGCCGTCTTTTGATTTCAGGCTGGATTAATGTAAGGGCTAGTGGCACTTAAAGGGATAGTCTGCAGAAATTAATCTGGCAGGAAGTGCTGGTTTGTCAGAGGTGATGTCTTCACCTTGAATGGAGCTGCATTATCTGGATGAAAAGGCAGGAGCGCCTGACATGACTGATTAGGATGGGACATCCTCCCTCTGTTTTTCTGCTTCTTTGTGTTTTCTGTGGCGCGATCTGTCATTTTCTGCTGTTGCGTCCTGTCATTGTTCACTCTGATGCAGCCTCACACTGAGTAGCGAAAACTTCAGAAACAGAGATTCCCTCCAGAAGAAAAAACCTTTGTGAAAGTTCAAAATTTAGTTTTGTTTATCGAACTTTTGCTGAAAAAACTAAACTTCCACCAGATCACTGGGGAACCACTTTGGGCTAATTTACACTTTACCGACATGCTAAACAATCAGTTACAGAAACTAAAGGGTGTTAAAGTCATACTGAGAAAGTTCTGCTGTAGTCACATTTCTATATATCGTAGGGGGAGATATGAACCTACCCAGTCTATTATCGATGGACTTAGCTTGGTGGTTATATGCAAATGTTCCTCCCTAACTCATGTGTGTCCGTAGACAGTCGTTACAGATGTTCATAAACATCCACCCAGCGGCCACTAATATCAAGTTAAATCCAGTTTCAGCTGCCTTGTTGTTGCATTGTTCTTTCTCTTTGAATTAATATTCACCTCAACCTCCTAATATTGGCTCCTGCCCTTTATTTGTTTTGTGCTGTTGTGGGAAAATAGCCATAATTGTTAGTACACTAACAATCATTGATTTTTCCTGATGCATATACACTTTACCCAAGGACAGGCTGCTGGGACCCGATTCAGAGTTGAGCAGTTGCTCTTTGGTGGTTGACAGCCTGACATTTACAGATTCAAACATGTTACATCACATCGCACCCTAACCTTTGTTCAGCTATGTAGGTTTAATACAAGGTGTTACCATTATAGCATTTCTATTTCCCTTAGTGTGCAGCATGATAGTGCAGGTGTTAGCCATCTGGGGCCTTTGTGTGTTGATCTGTTGACCTGTTGTGTTGATGTCAACAGAAATTTCCCAGTTATTTAATTGTTGTGTAATTATTCACTCTCATATGTAGCAAACAAAGGCCAAAAATAAATGAATCCACATTTGGAGATGGAGGGTTGGTGGAAGAGAAAGTCATTGTGACATTCATGCCATAAACCCAAGTTTGACACCACAACACCTGGGTTTGGGATTGACACAATCTCGGTGTCACTAAGTTATCAAGGAAGACACTGCCATTGTTTCCTGGTCATTTCCTGCCTGGCTTCTTTCCATGTTCACCATTTTGGGCTTTTGCATCTTTATAAAAGTTGATGTTGGTTCCCTCGATACTCGCAGCATTCTGCTGTTCTGCATTTGGATCTTCCTTTAAACAAAAAAAACTTTATTATTTGATTATTTGAAACATGGAGCAGTTTCACGCTTCAAAGATAAAACTCATCAGTTTTATGCAAAGGAAGCACTTCACATAAGAAGAAAGGCGTCATCATCTTAATAATGGAGCAAATCCACAATAGTTTTAATACATCACTACAATTATTGTGGTAAAGATGCACTTCAAGTGTCTTCTTTATAATTAGCAGAAAGGAACAGAAATAGCGATCGAAACCTGCAACTCTAAAACGAACATAAGCTTTATCTCTCCTAATGAATCTTTCGTTTGCTTCCTCTGGGTTCATCAATCAATACGTGGCGAATAACTTTCCCTCCAGCTTTGAATCGCTGTCAAAATCTAATCAATCAGTTCAATCAGCTGTGCCGCTTGTGGCACTCCACAGAAATGTAAATTATTGAGTATTTCCATTTTAAAGCTACTTCAGTTTATCAGCGTCTGTGTGCCGGCAAATATGTGGAAAGATGATTACTGTGGTTTACCGCCGCCGGCCACATGCACTCGCACGGCGGGCGCTGGCCTTTCGCTCTCACTACGACGCCTGCTCATAATGTCATGAGTGTGTGTATAACTGCATCAGGCCCGGGCATGTCTCTGCAGGATTGTCAGTCTGTCAGGGAGAACAGCGTGTGTTCAGCGAGCCAATGTCAGCACTGGTTATTTTGCGTTTTCAAACCAGCGTACTTGGATGGATGCGTCTTTGTTGTGAGCAGGAATCGGCACCAGAGGTGCTAAAGAGTCGAGGTTTTAGTCGCTGCGTGTCATCAGATACGGACAATCTCATGGAGATCACTTGTATGAATGAGTTGAGTGCTGAGGTTGATGTGGCTCTGCCTTTATTCATGGACCACATAAAGAATATTATTTCAATCTTAATAGAGATGCAGTTTGCTTCTACTGATCCCTGCCTGTAGTGACCAGTATTTAAAGCCCCTTCTGTACAATTATAGTAAAATGGTACATTAATATGTAGTGATCAGCAAGCCACTGATCATTCAGTTGATCTGTTTTCTGTTTCTTTGGTGAACACAAAGACTGTTTTCAATTTAAAATAATTATTTAAGTTCGTGTGACCAAAACACGCATTAATAACCACCATGTGGGAGACTCTTGTGGTAATTACTCATATCTGGCCAGCTTTCAACTATAACTCTGTAGTTCAGGGCTGGAATATTTCTTAGAGCATATTTGTGCAATACTTTTTCGATGCATGTTGCTTAAAGGAGTCTTAATCCTGCAGCAGAATGACTCGACTTCCACAAGAGAAACTTTTCCACGCAGCTGCTAAGAGTCTGCATATGTGACATCATCAGCACGGTTCAGCCCCACGAACAGAAATAAATGAAAATAGATTTTAAGCCTAAAATGAATCCTCTGTTGCATGGCCCTCTCTCAAAATCAAATGAATCTGTTCCCTCAGGCTTAGAATGAATTTCTATCCGGCTTTATGAGCACTGCAGCCTCCTGGAGTCACCAGCAGGGACTGAGCTTATGTATCAGTCACTGACTGCATGCAAAAGATTGATGTCGCTACGTGTGAAACATAAAGCTGAGTGTTTCTGCTGTCGCGCTGTTAGATCTGCACACTCATTGCCTAATAATCTGTCAGTCACAAGTTTCACATGCTTTAACCCGGTGGGGGTCATAGGTCACAAAGCAGACACGATGTTGTGCTCAAGACTTGAAATTAGCTCCTGACATCACAAACCCATCAGGTTCACTCAGGTCGTCGATCACACGAGCAGTGGGATTGTTTACGATACAAATTACAGGCCTGGAAGCTGTGGCCATCTTTTCTATACAGTCTATGGTATCACTACTGTAATCATGGTGGCGTCTCCTGCAGTTGTAGATTTTATCCAACATCATGTGTGTTTCAGAGTCTTTGTCGTGGATTTATGCGACGGCTCAAATGTAAACAGGAGACACTTTGCTGCCAATCATTTTCATCTGAACAAGACGCAGATTCATCACAGGGACGCAAAATCATATCAGTCTCTCTGTGTGTCTGTCTGCAAGTCAAGTAAATGTGTGAGTCTGCTTCTGCCAGGCGGACACACACACACACACACACACACACACACACACACACACACACACTGCCTAAAGGACCTTCAGCTGCAGATGAATGAATCGAGTAACCGCCAGACTGCAAAAGAAGCTGTGTGTGCATGTGTGAGACTCTGCAGCTGCTCACAGTCACACCACTCACTCACTCCACCGTCCCTCCCAACATCACACTTGTCATCTTTCCATCTTATTCTTTCCCCCCATCCATCATCGTTCTCCTCTTCCTTCCCTCCACCTGAACCTCCGTCATCACTCTCCCGTCTTTCTCTTTACTCTGCGGTGTTCTCCCCTCCCGTCTGCCTCTGTTTTTCCAGATCCATCCTTTAAGGATACGTGTGGAAAACTTTTTCAACTGAATTTGTTAAAAGACTTGTTGTGAGTAGTAATGTTAGTTAGAAAATGTGGTGGGGTTTTTTTCTTAAAGCAGGCTGTCAGGAGATGTTTTACAATCTAAAATCTGGCTCTTGCTGCTGTCTGTCTGCTGTGCTGAACGATGCTCTTCAAAGACTCTTTGTTTGCTTTCACAAAAATGTATGAATCAGACCTGCAACGAGTCACCACCTGTTACAAAATGATACAATCATTAAAGCTTTCTGTTGCAGCAGGTTTCCCACCACATACTCGTAAAACGGATACAAATTACATTCATTTCAGTATTAAATGCCAAAAGATGCGTTTATTTGGCCAACTTGGTGAACCGTAAATGTATTAAATAAACTCTCATTCTTCTGTGCAGCTTTCAATAGGACCTGCTATTTCCTGTTTTTGTAGGATGCTAAGATTAGTGTGTGGTGAGTGAGTGTACAGATGAGCCAAAGCTCAGGCTGCAGAACGCTTTAAACACCCAGATTCACACATTTGTATCTGCTCTTGGCTCTGCATGATGTCACAGAGAGCTCTTCTGCCTCACATAATCCAGCTGTGAGCAAAGAAGCCCCACCCACCCGCGGCTCAAACCTTTTGTTTTGCCACAGGCAACAAATTAAAAGACGAGAGGAGGTGGGAGGGTGGAAAGCATCTTGATTCAGTCAGTGTGGACTGATGAGCTGCTCTGAGGCCGGCTGTAAGGTAAAGAAGGATTATTTTGAACTGTGACTCATCCAAAGCTACTATATGAGAGTCCAAAATAGAGCTGAATAGGTCTGCTTTAACATCTGTGAGTAGGGTTAAGGTTAGTTTCACGTCCAACGAGAAGGCGAAAATACACATAACACTTGATCTGAATGATTAATATTTTCCAGTTTGTGAAGCGAAGCTGCTTCTTTAACGCGTGGCTGAGGTGGTTTGCCTGCAGCCTTGTTCATTAAGAGGTTAATATATCTTTAGTGAGGAGATGGATCTGCAAAGCAATAGTTCTGCTCATCCTTCACAGCCTGATGTAAATTTTAAAGCACACTAATGTGGTTTGTATCTGTTGGAGGGAATTTGCAGCGTTCTGCACAGAAATATTAAATTATATTTGCCCTGCAGAGCGTCTTGTGAGGGGAGCTGTAATAAACAACTGTGGAAGAAATCAAAGCCGGAAAGAGCATTGCGATGGCCGAAGCTGAAGACGATGCTTTTATTTATGTATTTATTTCAGTTGAGAGGTCAGATGTTTTTGAGAATCCTGCATAGCGGACTGTTTCAGGTCTGTTTGAGGCTTTGCTGCACTGATACAGCGCATACAGACACCAGAATTCACACCAACCTACAGACGGACGCACAATAGACACAATTCTGTCAGATTATAATCTGCAGGGTTAAAAACTGCAGTCGATCAAGTGGGTAAACACAGAGTGAGTGGAAGTGGATTAGCAGTCACTGCCTGTGGTTAATGTTTGTGTGAGATGGGGATTAACTGATCAGGGTTCATCAGTGCTTTTATCAATCAGCTGCTCTGAGAATCTGCTAATCTTTTGCTGTTGATTCAACTTAGTTTTAGTAAAGACTCTACGATAATGTTATCTTTTTCTTCCTGTTGATCACTACTGTCTTTTTTTCCTCCACATTTCTTTCTCCCAGGTCTCAAATTATTCCTCCCTCTCGTTTTTAGGCTTGGTGTTGTCCTGAGGCAACAATCCACAGTTTTGGCTAACACACCATCCAATTAAATAGCCTTTGTTATCCATCCATCCATCCATCGGCTTCCGCTTATCCTTTTCAGGGTCGCGGGGGGCGCTGGAGCCTATCCCAGCTGTCATAGGGCGAGAGGCGGGGTACACCCTGGACAGGTCGCCAGTCTGTCGCAGGGCCAACACACAGGGACAGACAACCATTCGCACTCACATTCGCTCTCACATACACACCTATGGGCAATTTGGATTAATCAGTTGACCTATCCCCACAAGCTGCATGTCTTTGGACGGTGGGAGGAAGCCAGAGTACCCGGAGGGAACCCACGCAAACACAGGGGAGAACATGCAAACGCCACACAGAAAGACCCCGCCCTCATGGTGGAACTGAACTTGCTGTGCGGCAACAGTGCTAACCACCGTGCCACCGTGCTGCCAGCCTTTGTTATATTTTTTAAAAAAATGTAAGCATTCAAGACGACCAGATGGTGGAGCCACCCTTTTTAGTAAAAAGCTGATGGGAACGAGAGCATTTTTTTCCTTTCGAGGCAGGAGAGACAAAGAAATAACCAATGAGATTGGAGTTCTTATAAAGATGCTTAAAGACATCATATTTCACCCCTATATGGAAATATTTGTTAATATTAAAACCAACAGTTCATGTTTATGAACACAGCTTTACAGCATCACTGTGTGTAATGCACTGACCATGAGTGCTTTGATCCCACATGATGATACTCAGCCAATGAAACGCTTTGTTGACAGTATCTGTGAAAACATGACAGTTATGCCGAAGTGAGCGAGGGCAAGGACGTTCAAACTGAGATGTTTCACAATAAAATGCATTTTTTTAAATTAAGAACTTTCTTTGAGGACAACCTTTCAAAGGTCTGTTTTATTTCTGAATGCAAACCTTGAAAGCAAAGAACATTTGTTCATGATTAGTGTGATTAATGTTCAAGAATCCTCCAGGTTATTGTGAAAATGAATAACAAACACTGGACGGAAGGAGAGCGGAGAAACGAGCTCCTTGGATCGTCATCAGCTGGATGACTGTGAACCAACACAACAAATAAAAAAGATGTTGATATTCTGCTGAATTCTTCTCTTTTATTTGATCGCCGGTTGTGGAAAAATGAACTGTCAGGCCATTTTAAATTATTTTTCACTGAATTATAAAACATGTGAAACTTTGATATTTTAAAGCTTTTGCTTGTGGAGAAACAAAAGCTAACTGGACCCCCTTAAATCTGAGCCGTATAGCCCTGCTGTAGAGGAAAATGGACATCAAATACAAACACGTGTCTGTAGTTTTATTCTTTATCAGTTCGGTCAGATTTTTCATCAAAACCGCCCTCTGCAGCCTTGAGTCTGTTTGTGTTGTAATAGCTTATTAAATACTGTCACTGTCAAATTTCACCCAGATTTTCATGAAGAAAATGTCAAATGAATAAAAAATGAGGTGCATTGTGCAAAAATAACCCCTGAAAATAAGTGAAACGGGAAATAAAGTAACTCTCCTGTTTGCTAAGCGCCCCCGTTGGGTCTATTATTCAGCTATATGTCAGCTGTACATGTCCAAAGAAACGCTCTCATGAATGCAAAGCGGCAGAATCGCTCCCTCGGTCCGGTGAATGCGATGTGCTCAGGATGTGCGCAGAAATCTTTTATCAGCGAGTTTAAAATGTATTAAACGAAGTGCAGAACCCTGAAGTGTCAATCACAGAAGTTCTGTGACATTGTACAGCAACAAGTCGCACTAATCATGTGTGGAGAGCTGCTGCAAACAGTAATCAGCTTTAAGACTCTATTTGGGGGGAAAGTGTTCAGCTTCTCCACAGACTCGTGTCTGATGCATGACTCATGCAGGGAAATTAGGAAAATTACAATCTGAAACCAATTTGGTGGCACCGTCGAGCCGCAGGTTGAGGCGTGCTCATTCTTTTCCTCTCCTGATTTTTGAAGCGGTTCTCCTGATTGCTGCAGAACGGGAGCCCTTCTGACCGACTAACCCCTCTTCTCAAAATGACAGTGATTGTTTTATTGAAGAGCTCGGTCAATAGGAGCCCGCAGAAAAGCTTGTTGTCAGTAATCCTGTCAATCTCCTCCTCCGATCCTTTTTTCCTTGCACCTCCTTTGTGCCGCTGAAAGAAATACTCCTGTGTTGCTGCAGATTATTTAACAGGAACTGCAGTTTAATGATTTCAGGGGTCGTTAAAGCTCATTATATTAAAGACATATCAAACATGCTGGCAGCGCTTTGTAGTCTCTGGATGTAGATTTTTACGCTACTTAAAAGTAACCAAAGATTTCTGATGTCGCAGGAGAAGCAAGAAGAAGCCAAGAAAAAGGAAAAAAGTCTGTTTCTGAGGTCAGGATTGGAGGTGAGGACTTCCTGATGTCATTAAAACAACTTGCTTCATGAGGCAAAACCATTAGGTGTCAGAGCTGGCAGCGTGGCCTCTCATTACCAAGATGGCTGCTGCTTGTTCCGTGAAGGATAAGTAGCCATCAGAGCTGGATTACTGCAGAAAACCCCAATTACAGGCAAGAGCCCCTCAGAAGCAGTGAAAGATGGGAGCTTTTCTCCCTCTCTCCTCTCTTTACCTCTGAAAGTAAAGAAGCCTTTGTGGCGCTGCTCTTCTCTGAGCCGCGGTCGTGTCACTTCACGTGGATTTATTCAAGAGAAACGTGCTTTTATATGTCTGCTGAGCCGCGATGGATCGAGCTGGCCGGGATGGTGTGTAAACCGAGGGGGAATCCATTTATCATTTATTTATTAAAGGCTAACCTTTAAGCAGACAGCTACGATAAAACAAATCTATTAAAAAGCAATAATTAGATCGGAACGTGGCAGTCGTGCACAGGAACGTGATGTTACGGTGCGGTCGCCGCAAGAAAATTAAAACCACTCGGGAGGATCTGTGTGTCGAGGATATCCACAGGAAATACATCTGGAAGATGTTTTACTTAAGTATTAGTTTGGGGAATTCAAAGGTTAGTTGGTGTTACTGCTGGATGGGTTCAATAATCCTTCCCAAATTAACCTTCTGGTCAGATGTAGGACAATGGAGGAAAAGCTCCAATCACGGCACGAGGCAGTTTGCAAAACGGTGCTACAGAATGAGAAGCAAGGCAAAGAGCGAGGCGTATAAAATACTGTAATATAAAGATAAGATGTAATGGTTCAGATGGATGAGGGAGACCCATAAATGAATAAATGCATGTGCCTGAGAACTGTGGAGAGAGAACGATGAGGATGGAGGTGCTGAAGGGAGATTGAATTCTCATTAGGATAGTGAGAGAGGCGGCTGCCAAGCTCCAGCCTCTGCAGCTCGAGAGGGGATGAGAGAGGAGGGAGAGGAGGGAGAGTCAGCTTTCTCTTTTTTTTATCTTTATGAAAATGCCCACCCCCACCGAGAGCAAAGATAATCCCAGAGAGGGTGCAGAGGGGGCGTCAGATGCATCTATTGATTGCTCTTTGATTTTGGTGAAGGTGTCCCTACCATGGGTGATGGCCTTTTTGGAAATATTGCATTTGAATCTGTTTAACTGCACATCTGTGTTTTTGTGATGCCCCTGGGCCCACATGCGTCTGCCGGGAGTCTCAGAAGCCTTAATAAATCTGTTACCCACCCACGCAGAATATTGATGGATACTAGGCAGAAGCTGGGGTTAAAGTGGGATTTGGCAGGTGGGGGAATCCTGGGATTGAGTGCAGCAGTGCAGTGTGGGAAAAACCAGTCGTGCAACTTATTTTGAGAGGCTGTGATCAGCTGACCTGCACTACTGTTCCTATATTCACTATTAGCCGATGTTTCATGAACTGTGCGGATGATTTTTCCACCCGTAGTAACGATGACGTTAAAAAGTCACATTTCATGAGTGAATCTAATCGGCATCATCACCGTAAATATAAAGATGTCTGCTGTCTTTGGTGTAAGCTAACACCATAAACAGCACTACCGTGAACTTCGTCACAGTACTGCAAACTAACCAACGAGCAGGCCTGCAGGGTTTTTATAGCAAGTTTAAATCAATTTATTGTACTTACAGATATTTCCCCAAAGCAAAACTTCCCGTCCTCTTTCTCCGTCCATGTGCTCGCTGCTCTTCTGCAGCGCTAGCTAGAAGCTGACGTGCTGCGACCGTACTGCATCGTGTTTTCTCTCTAATCTCACGTTCTGTCACGGCAGATGGCCGCCATCCCACAGCCTCGAGAATCTTCCCATTTTAAGGGAATCTTTTTGTCCCCAAAGATCACTGGAATGTTGGGTTTTCTCTCTACATTAGGATTTATCACTGCTGCTAAACAAAGAAAACTCAACTGAAGGGAAAACGACAAGAAGCTCAAACTTGCAGTTTTTCTTTTCCTTTTCCTAAACCTAACAAACGCAGCTGTCTCCATTATTGTTTTCTGATGTAAACCAGCTTGATCCAAGACAAAAACAACACATTTACTAAATGAGTCTAAAAATAAAGATGACACGTGGGACATGAGAACCAGTCTCCGAGGTGTCCGTCTTTAACCTTCAGCATAATGTTAAAACCTGGATGTTACCATTCTAACCAAGTCTCTAGCTTCTTTCATGACATTCATTATATGACACATATACTCTGTATGTGCAGATGTAAATCTAACCATCACGAGTGACGTTTCAGTGTTTTACACACACGTACATTTTGTCCGCGTCGGTTTCATAACAGACACATAATCAGTTCATGTCCAGTTTGGAGACGAGGCGAGGATTTATAAAAGATGAGTCAATTAACTCAAAATTAAGAAATTTTGGAAAGAGCTCAGACTTCCTATCGGATAATAAGACAATTATATTTCAGGAGTCAGATCTGACCTGAACTGGTGTCCCGAGGGCTAACCTGCTGTCCTTTCTGTTATTCTGCCCATTTATCGCTTCACAGCTTTAATTATCTGTTCTCCGGAAACTGGCAAGAGCCGAGAGATTCGCTTCTTTTATTTCAGTCGTTAAACTGGCTCTAAACTAGGCTCTTGGCTGCTTTAAAATGGTCTCTTAAACTCTTACTTTGAATCCTGCAGATGCTTTTTTTGTGTTCGTTTGCTCTTCAACTTTATCTTCTTCATCCAGTCGTCTTCTTCTTTTATGGCCTTTCTGCTGCCGTTCCTTTCATTTAACACGAGACTCGGTCTGAAATTTCCTTCCTCTTTCTTTTCATATCTTCCAAAGTGTGTATTCAATGGGAGAGTATGTGTGGATGGATGGATGTGACTGGACAGGAATAGAAAATATCGGCACAGGGATCGTCGTTACCTTATTTCTGACAACGTAGGCCTGTGACGAGACCGAGTGCACAGATTTAGACGTGCTAACTAGCTGTGTGTGTTAGTACTGCCTTTGGGGGGTGATGTGAAAACTCGTGATTTCATACTTCTACTTTTGTTTCTCTTTTTTAAAAACAAGGAAAATAGCGTAACAGCTCATTTAGTTCAGTATTGGACTAGAACAAAGGTTCGCTGAGGTCAGCCGTGCAGCTGTGGTAACTGTGTTTGCCATAACTTTGTCATTTAAATGTAAAATTATGCTAAAACTATAATGGTGGTAAAATCAGGACCCCAGCTTACGTTCAGGTTTTGTGATGGAGTCACTCAAACAAAAACATCCATTAAGATGTTTTCAGTGATAGAAAGGATTCATGTTAGCATTCAGAGCAATGATATTGTTCACAGCCGACTGTTTGGATCAGGTGCATTCGGCTGATTAACCCCATACTCTATATATGCAGCGCTAAGACTCAAGTACCCTATATATAGACTTTGCAATGAAAACAGTCTTTGTTAGAAAACTGCATCAAATGTTACGTGTGCAGTTCTGTCATGAAGTGCAGTACCAATAATTTGAGTTTTATCATTTATTTTTATTCTCGAATCGATACAGTACCAAACCTGAGACATCATGCGAGTTGTTTGACATCCTTGGAAACAGTTTGGAGTATAAGCAGCAGCCTGAAGCCTTTGGCTCAAAAAACCAGTCGTGCACGCTCTGAGCACCGCCGCAAAGGCCTTTTCACACAGGAAACGTCACGTGCTGTGTTCTGAAATACTCTTTACTATTGATCTGATAGAAGAGACAAACGTTTCCTGCTGCATCGAGCTAAGCACAGTGAAAATGCACCAGCCAGGAAGTGAGTGGCGTGGTCAGAAATCGACACAGCTCAGCTTTGACCGTGACTCGGTGTGATGTACATTCATGTGACCAATAGAAATACAGAATCCAGGTAGAATACGTGAACATGAGTGGCCATAAAGAGTCACAGAGGCAGAGGGCAGAGGTCTGCTTGAATCGGTGCTTCCTGTTTCTTATATCAAAGATTACTAACTTAAGATACAGCAGTGGCCAAAGATATAGTCAAATTTAAGGAATAATTCAGGTGATTGGAAGAATTATCCTAAAATAAGACATAGCTGTGACCTTATTGGTCAGCAGTTTCATGTAGGATGCTGAGGTTTGGCTAAAAGCTGAAAACTGACAGCTGACACCACCTTTTTATTTCTGTAGCAGCACAAAAAAAGTCAAAAACTCCATGTTCAGAATGATGTCTTTAAATGTCTGCTTTTGACTGACGAATCATTCGAGAGGCAACGGCGATGAAGGTCTAATCCTGCAGAACGGCAGATGTTCTCGCCGTCGCTGCAGAACAGCTTGGTGCTCTTTGATCATTTATAATTAAATTAAAGTTCAGTTTGTAAAGTTTCACACAGCATCACTGGTTTGATATCTGACAATACTTCACTGATGAGTTTCAATCTTAGCAGTTATCTTAGGTAGTAACACTGTAACACTGATCTCCTGCTGACTAACGGGACCAGTCGTGATTAATGTGAAGCTGCTGCTGCTTTGCTAATCGTTTGCAGCTTCAACTATAACAAGAGACATGGACCATAAAGAGAATCAGGACGACATGCTAAGTGACAGTCGCCCACTGGCTAACGTTTTAGCATCTATTGTGTGATTGGAAGCTAATTGTGATTCAGTGTCATCAGGAGGTGGAAACACGAGTTTAAGAGAATATGGAAATGCTGCAAATATCTGAGTGGGTGTGGATATTAAATACCGCCGTGATTATTCAATGATGCGATGAAGTACTTGGATTTTATGTGATATTTAACACTGAGATTTGCTAATATGTTAGTAAGAGCAGTTTTTGCCTTTGCGTGGGAGTGGGTTTCCACTTATAGTGTCATATTTTTAAGCAAAAATTCAAAATGTTCAGATGCGTAGATGTGATGGAGGTGCGCGCACACTTGTACACCCACTCTCAGCTCTACAGCCTGGTAGTCTGTTAGATCTAATTTCCATGCGTGGGAACAAAGCATCATCATATCACATATCACATTGTGGACTCTTACATAACAACTCACACACACATGCAGATGCATTATGTTTGTGCACATGTATATAATGGAACATGTAATTTCAGTCATTACAGTCGCTGTGGCATCAAAGCTCGGAGGAGCTCTCATCTGAAGACTCGTTTGTGCACCCACAGCGTGGGGCTTCCCCGATTGGTCGGCTGACCAAACGCCACCTGAACTCCAGCAGGTCCCTGCAAATGTCACGTTTCGTTTCATTTACATTTAGAAATGCAGAAAAATGGATCAGCATTAGGCACAAAACTATGATTAAAGGCTTGGAGGATGTGTCTGCTCCTCATTTGAATCTGCAGCGCTCTTTACAGAAGCCTTTGAAGCCAGGAAAATAATGCAGTGTAATCACGTTGAGTAGTTGAGCAGCAGTAAGACCGGTCTGTGTTGAGACCGAGTGCTGCTGAACAGGAGACTATCCTTTCAGAGGAAATCATATCAGGGGAAATAAGAATTTATGGAGGGCTGATGCTGATATAACTGAGTAGAACCTGAGCTTTTAATAACAGCGTCAACAGGAGAGTTAAAGGGAAAGAGGACTATAGCCCCCCCTCCCCACTGCCAAAATAATATTTGTTACATTTGCATACATTTCAACAATCATTATGGAAAACGTACATCCTTAGAATAATGGGCATCCAATACTGAATTAGACAGTAAATAATGATTTTAAAATACTGACTGTTTCACGTGCAGCTCTGCGGCGTGTGCAGGCTGGTGTGCTTCTGTAGTTACAGGAACATAGCTTTTCTTTTATGTCACATGATGTGATCCTGGTGCTTCTGTTTAGCTTAACCTCAACCTTGCTCTCGGGCAGTTTGCCAGGGCTGCAGTGACGGTTAGCATGTCTCAGTCTGAGGCCATGGTTCTTGGCCCGTGTGCTCCAGATTGGTCTTCATTCTTGAGGAGAGAAAGAGTGGAGCGGGGGGACTCGATCTATAGAGATGCAAACTCTGTTCCAGCTGAGGTGAAGATTACTGGCTGTTCTAGATAATCTACACTCAGTTCTGACCAGGAGATGCAAGTAGTGACTGAAAACACACCAAAGAGCACGAGTTATCTTCACGGGTGTGCGGACTCATCCTTGGGGATGGGTTTCGGAGCAGAGCTGCTGCTCTCCACATCTAAATGAGCCACTTGGATGGTTGGGACACTGGATGAAATGCTTTCTGGGTGATGTGTTTTGGACATGTAAAACTGCATTGGCAGATTGTTGGGATCATTTTCATGGCGACAAATGAAGCTTTTGCCAATCAGAAGCTTTCCAGATGGTGCTGCATGCTGGATCACAACCTGATGCTACTTTTTCTCTTTTCACAACTCCAACAATTTTGACAGGATTCCCGATTATTTTAGTACCAACTGATCTTCAGTGCAGTTCTTGTGTAATTTTCATACATCAGCCTTTTCTCCCAGTTTCCCTTCCTTTAAAAATGAATTCTTTACAGTCAGCCTTCCACTGAGGCCATTTCCGATGAGGCTTGGGTCAACAATAGATGTACCAGAGCTTTTTAAAAAAATACTAGAATCTGTCATTTATGTTATCACAGGTCAGCATTAAGTGATCCAACAAATAAAAACATTCCTCTGAGAATGGTCAGGTACAAGAACTGGACTAAAAGTGAGTGAAAAGCAGCCAACGTCTAAAGAAAAGCCTGAAAGACCTTCAGAAAACCTGGAGACTCAAAGTCCTGAAAGCAAAAGACGAAGGGGAACTCGAGACTTCTGCACAGCACTCTGTGCTGAATCATGAATTATATGAATGTGCTGTCGATATGTGTGAAAACAATGACAAGTGGCTTCTTGCTTCATCATTCTGCTTCCTCTCCAAACCTCAAACCTCGTTTCTGGAGCCCTGAAAGCGGCTCATGAACTCTGTGCCAACATTATTTTATGCCTCACTGTTAAACAGAAGGACAAACAGCGAGCTGCACAGCAGAGTCCATATAACCCAGATCAGACTCGGTGTGTTTAAAGATCGCCCCCCCATCCTCGGCCTTCGCCAAGTCCCGCTCTGTTTTTAGCCCTCTCTGTGTATTTTGGAGTACATCGGGCAGAGAACATGTAGTCTCAGCACGTTTTCCCATCTCCTGGCTGTCGGCTTTATAGACCTGCACACCGATAAAATACAGAGAGAAGGAGAAAGCGAGATTCTGGCTCTGTGGGAATTATCGCGCTTCTACGACAGCCTCCACTCTCCTGCTTCCTGGATGCTGGATGATAACGCTCACAGCTGGTGTTCAGGTCAGCCCACAGATGTTGGATGGAGCTGAGGGTGGAGGGGTCAGCGAAGTCGGGTCATGCTCTGCAAAATACAATTCTTTATGGAGCTAGCTTTGTCATGTTTAAACAGGGAAGGGTCTTTGCCAGAGCCACAGGATGGAAGCAGACCATTGCCTTAAAAAGCGGCACGTACTACGAGTAGCTGTGTGAAACGACCAGGCAGTGAATGAAAAGCAAAAATAATTCTTTACCTTGGAAACAAGCACACATGCTCGTGCTACGTAGCATTTCATTTACAGGGGAGGAGGGGACGATTCGATTCTGTGATTTTGACTTGACGCGGGGGCTGTGAGGGCGTCTTGATGATCATTTACAGTAATTTGCACAGACTTACCGACAATCATTTTGCTTTCTTCTGTCGGAAGATTAGAACTCAGCGGGCTCGTCCTTAGTGTTAAATCTGCAAAAAGAAAGAACAAACCAGAATAATGTGGAACTGAAAGAGTTGTAAAGAAAGTTAATCATCCGCAGCTGATCAAACCTGCATGTTCGGCTCTTCAGAGGATGAACAGGTGATTGTGTTGTGCTCACTCTCTGGTGCTTATTCCTCACAGCGGGACGCCGTCTTCACTTCAACGAGCTGCCTTTCACACTTCAATAAAAAATACTTCGTGCCTGTCATGGAAACTGTCTGCTTTGAAAATAATGCGCGTGATGGAGGGAGTGAGAGCCGAGCCTCGGGTCGGTCGCGCACGGGACGCAGCAGGCGGCTGGGCTGCGTCCCGACCAATCACAGGCTTCTCTTAGCGGAAGCGACAGGCCCTGCTCGCAGGAGTGAACCTGAGCGAGTCATTAGAGGGATGTCCAGAGCAATCTATCAAAACCTGCCTCCACCAATGGGCCATCTACACACACACACACACACCTGAACACACACACACCAGTGCATAAAAGCACTGAGACGCTGCTTCATTTCATTTATCTGAAGTGGCTTAAGTGTTGCAGGATCAGGTGTAATCAGTGCAGAAATCAGTTCATATCAGACTGTTTCCCGCTGCAGGCAGCAGAGGTGGGATGGGAGGCGGGAGGAGATGCGGCGAGTTATTGAGAAAAGTTTCTTTCCAGGTTTTTCTTTTTGTTATTTTCCGTGTGAGCTGCTTTTATTGTCAGGTGCTTTATTATTTCTCGCGTTCTGCTCCCTCTCCGCTGCCTTGTTGTTGTTTTTTCTTCTCGTGCTTTCACCAGAAACACAACCCCCCTCTCTCGATGTCATGTTTCAGCGTGAGGCACTGTTTGTTGATCGGTGTACTTGCTGTGCGGCACTGTGGTGGGCGTCTGTTGGGTTTCAGTGCGCTATATAAATAAACTGTCTTGACAAACTTAGCGTCATTTTCTAGAGACGCTGAACAGCGCCGATCCGAACCCAACCTGAAATAAACCCACATTTATGTGAGCCAAACACTGAGGAGCTCTCTGAGTGCACAGTTTCACAGTCGGCTCTCCCACACTCGGCTCTGTATGATGTCACTGTGGACATCCCCTTATGGCCACCTGCTGTTCAGGTTTTGTACTTATCATCAGAAGAAAGCTGGCTTTTAAATGGAGCTTAAAACTGCCCTAAATATGTCGTTTGAAACTGTATTTTCTGCTGTTGGATCTGTATGATGTCACAGAGTGCAGATACCCCAGAAGCCACACCCACCTGCTGTTCAGATTTCATGCTAAGCTACTCCAGTAGATTCCCAGACTAACGACACGGAGCTGGAAATGAGAAATGACTCCTTTAAACTGTTGTTGTCACGCAGCGTTCACACGGTGTGGTTGTGTAGATGCATTTATGTGGTTGTGTAGATGCATTTATGTGGTTGTGTAGATGCATTTATGTCGCCACTATCTGAGCAGTCCACGTTCACACGTGTTTCCACCCACAGGTCACAGCATTGATGATTTCCCATCATAAGGCCATAAAGCCTAAGTGGCTGATAATAAATATCTGATGAGTGATGCTTAACCCACACCGCCTCACTATTTAGCCTGTTACCATGGTGATGCAGGAGTTTTACAGGGATGGAGGAGGAGGGGGGAAGGAAGAAGGCACATGAAAGGGAAATGTTGTGACTGGGAGCACCGGGGAGCAGAGCCTGAGTCACGTCCATATAGTTATCTAAAGGGCAGTTCCACTTTTTAAAGTCATAATTACTTTGCAGCAGCACTTTCTGATATTAAGCATGTCGGAGCCATTTTTTATTAGAAATCTGTGATGCCATCAGTTACGCAGACGGTTGGTTCGTAGTTTCTGCCTCCTTTTAGAGCAGCTGCTGGGTTTTCAGTTAACCGATGAATGAAAGTGAACACGTTGGAACTGTTGTCATCTTGACCTCACTTTCGTCCTGCGGTCTGCAGCTACTAAACCACCGCATGTGGATTTGCTGAGAATAATCTTATTTTTTAATGATTTACATTCTTTCATCTGTTTCCTTCCTACTGCCCAGCTGTTTATTTGTAGTTTTATATAATCTCAGGGCTTCACACACTGCTGTTCTGTCAGATGGCGTTGTGCAGATACACACAGGGTGCCTTGATCCACGAGCCACAGCAGTATTGGATGCTGGGAGGTAAGAGTCGTGTTTTAAGCAGTTGCAGCTTTGCAGGTTGGAGGCGGTGCTTATGGAGTAAGCAGTGTATTTGTCAATGAGGAAACAGTTTCTCACCCTCCCCGCTGTTTATTTTGTTATCACCTGCTATATGCTAATTGCTAATGGTGCAGTGGCACAGTTTAAAGCAGGGGTCTCAAACTCCAGTCCTCAACGTGTCCTGAAACTTTTCCATGTGTCCCTGGTGCAACACACCTGAATAAAATCAGTAGGTCATTAGCAAGAGTATAGAGCTTGACTGCATGCTGAAGTGGCAACCCCTAACCCTACTCAAGTAAATTTAAGTGTTTGGAAAAATGTTCTTCTAAAATCTTTTATTGCACCGTGTTCATTCACTCA
The DNA here is from genome assembly GCF_900408965.1 of Simochromis diagramma. Taxonomy (NCBI): domain Eukaryota; kingdom Metazoa; phylum Chordata; class Actinopteri; order Cichliformes; family Cichlidae; genus Simochromis; species Simochromis diagramma. The sequence goes on along the minus strand of NW_024387458.1, from coordinate 1,912,200 downwards.
TGAGCTGCTGTAACATGAATCAAATGGCTGAGCTGCCAACTCAGCATTCAGTCAAGTTCTATAGAGTCTTGCTAATGACCTACTAATTGTATTCAGATGTGTTGCAACAGGGACACATGGAGAAGTTTTAGGACACCTTGAGGACTGGCGTTCGAGACGCCTGGTTTAAAGGAAAGAGAAATTCCATAAAGTAAAAATTAAAATCAACAATAGACCAGTGAGAAGAACTGAAATCAGTGGTAAAATCACTAAAGTGAATAAAAACAGGACCTATGGAAGACACAGCTAAACAGACATCTCTATAAGAGAAGAAGTCATAGTTTGGTTAATAAGTAGTAAAGGCAAAAACAGCTTTGCCAGTATTGGTGGAGATTGGGGGACTAACCAGGCGTCCTGTAGCGATAGCATGTCACAGGATACAGTGATGGGGGGTGGGATCCCAGACCATGCACGGCGGTCCCAGACCATGCACTACTCTAAGCTGCATCCAGTCAGGAAGCAATTCGCAACAGCCTGATGATCAGAGGTCACTGAAAGCAACTGTGGAAGAAATAACCACTGGTTACACAAAGTGTGGGATCAGAGAAACTTTTGGTTTCAAAGCATCGCTTCAAGTGTGCGCACAGCTTTAACAGCAAACATTAAAGCCCTAAAATCCATTCCAAACCTAAACTGAAGCCAGTTTAATATAATGAGCTTTGCAGCAAATAGTCCAGCCCAAGTTGACGTGATTACACGTTATCAAACAGGTTTGTCCAGCGTGCCACGGGGCCATCACTCAAACATCATGATTGTGGTTAAATATGTTCCTTTGCAGCATTTGCATCATGCTGAAGTGCACTGGGTGAGGAGTAAACCGGTCCTGGGATGATGTCGACTGACCCGCGTCGCCACGAGTGCTGGAGTCGTAGTAACGCAGTGTAGTTCTAAAATAATTAGACACAGTACTCGTTACATTACTTTCATGTTCGCTCTGTGATGCCTGTAGAGAACTCAAACATTACTGAGTTTCTCCATCACTGCGTGCTTTCAGTAGATGCTTGCAGAGCCGAAGTTGTGTTTGCAAGATTTTATTTTACTTTTTGATTTTATTTTTATTTTTAAACCCTTATGGTCCCACATGTGGCAAATGTTGTAGTCATTTGCATTTAACCCTTCTTCACTCAGTGAAGCAGCGGGCAGCTACCTTGCTCAAGGGTACCTCAGGCACCTCCCTTTTAGTTCACGTGAAACTCAGTCGACCCGTCACTACATGCCAAAGTCACAGAATAAAAACATGCTTCCAAATGTGACCGGGAGGAACCGCGCTGTATGATTTCTCATATCGTTGTTCCCAGAGGATGTGAGTTTGTGGTTTTTTATTTCCAGCTGATCTGTGTGATATTTAGTAAGAGAAACACAGAGGGAGCCTCTGCTTCAGAGATGAATTGTGCATGTGTGCCCTGCATGCATGACTCCAGTATAACAGATGGGAGCAGCGGAGCCAAGCTTTGTTCTGAGAATCAATCCTTCCTCTTAAAGGTCAACAATAATTGCAAAAACAGTGGAGGCATGAAGGCCTAATGAATGCTTAGAGAGCTTCGTAACACATCACAGCTATTATACATCAAACCGGCTGCACGGGCCCGCTTATCTGCCGCTCGCTCCCACGTTGAGGCTGCGCTGTCACTGAGCAGAGGAGATAATGGTAATTTTAACATTTATCCTTCCTCCTCGGCTTCGCCACTAAATCTTTTCAAAAAGTTCACTGATATAGGTCCTGATATTTCCAAGAATATCATCGGGGAAAAGTGTACGTACAGCGGAGCACCTTGTTCTGTGCAGCTAGCAGCATATGTACTGTGACGCAGTTAGTGCTGCCTCACAACTGCAGGCTCGGTGCGCTCCATGACAGACCCCTGTCACATGATGGGGGTCTGCTGTGTTACTGTTACTGATGTCAACTGAGAGGCTTCACGTGGGAGGAGGTTGGAAGTCAGCAAACTCTCAGATCAGGAGTTGTTTTACCCTGATCTTGATTTTCTCCAACCTAAGCAGAGAATTTAAGGTGGATGTTTTTGCTTTTCTGTATTATCTGTCACATATTTGTTCCGTTCCAGTCGTGGATGATCGTCTTTCAAATACTGACTTCAGTGCATGTACAAGTAATCCAAGAGGTGAACTCAGACTGCTCTAAACACTGTGTCAAGGTTTGTTCTAGTCTAGGCGCTGTGTGATGTCAGAAAGAGCGCAGATGCCTTTTCCGTCTGCTGTTTAAGCTTTGTGTGTGCACGGAGCAGGTAAGCAGACATCTGGGTTAAAGGGAAGGTGGCCTTAAAGGAAGAGGAGATGTGAGTCAGTCAAAGCTCCTGTAGTGGAGTCCATAGAGCGAATCTAAGCAGAATGAGTCAGTTTAAACTTACTGTAATATAATGGATAGAAAATAAGAAAATGACAATACTTGCCTTTTGGAAAGCTCTTCCAAATGATATCATGTCAATCAAGTAAAAGCTTGTCTTATTTTTAATATACCTGTATATATTTTACTTGTAGTTTTGATGTGAGTACTTCCTGTATTTGCACTTGTGTTTGGCAGTGGATGGATGGAGCAGATCTGACATTTTGTGCTCTCAGAAAAAAAGCGTCACAGTCTGAAGCTGTCACATTTATCCTTCGCTTTGACGTGATCTCCCGCGGGAATATGTTTAAAAATGTTCTTAGAGTTCGACTTGAACTAAAAATCGATCCTGTTGGCGTGCCGGCCCATTCTCATCCCGCTGATTAATGCCGTTTTGTCAAATCGTGCCGCGTATGCACCGTGGCGCGCCGAGTTATGGCATTAACGAGAGGGAGCGCTGGCTTCCAGCGTGTCATTTCTCCAAAAGAACGGCCGTGTTTGGAACCAAAGCACAATCTTTTAGCAGCACCTGGAGACGACCGGTGTTTCAAAAGTTCAGTAAAATGTGAGTAAAAAGTTATTTAAATCACAGATGCCATGAAGTCTGCATCCTGGACACCAGCCCATCACCAGTTTATTCTCTGACAGACAACCGGCGGATGGACCCGTGTTGTTTGTTTTGTTTGTTTTTTAGGGGAGGTGTTGGTTTTTTTAACACCTGCAGGAACCGATGCTGAAGTCTGGACTCCACCTTTTCCCATCCTTCCTTTCACCACCTTGTTACCACTCTTTCATTCTCCAAAAGATGATTCTGTTCATCTGGACGTAGCGTTTTGTGGGAGAAACGTTTCGTCACTCATCCAGGTGACTTCTTCAGTCTTAATTATGCTAATTCTCATGATCATTGATCAACAACCACTGAGTCCCATTCACAGAGAGTTGGGGAACGGCTGCAATCACAGCATTGTAAGATGGTGACAGATGTACCCTTAGGCCCCTCCTCCATTCAGAGATGGTCTTTCCCTTTTCATGTAAACGGCCTCCTTGACTCCGCCCTCAAACCAGCGTTCCTCCCTGTCCAGGATGTTACATCCTCATCATTGAAGGAGTGTCCACTGGCCTGTAGGTGTGAACAGACTGCAGAGTCCTGGCCTGACGAGGTGGCTCTGCTGTGTTGTGGCGTCCGCTTCGCCAGAGGTTGTTTGGTTTCCCCGATGTATAAATCCCGCCAATCCTCCTGGCAGTTAACAGCGTACACTATGTTACTCTGTTTGGTCGGGGGACCCGATCCTTGGGGTGGACCAATTTTTGGCGCAGCGTGTTTTGGGCTTTAAAAGCCACAGAGACCCGGTGTTTAGAAAAAAATGCGTCACCATCTTACAATGCTGTGATCACAGCCATTCCCCAACTCTCTGTGAATGGGACTCATGGCCATAGATCAGTGGGTTTTGGTCAGTGGTCATGAGAATTTGCATAATTAAGATCAAGGAACTGACCTTAATCAGTTCCTAATGGCTGGTTTCAGTCATTATGCAAATGTCCTGTTTATAAGATTGAAACCTGCAGTCAGCTGAGACTGAAGACGTCACTGAGTGACGAAATGTTTCTCCCACGAAACGCTACGTCCAGATGAACAGAATCAACTTTTGGAGATTTACTTCCCTGGATGATTGAGCATCAGGACACGCTTTCATTCTTCCCCTTTTTCATACATCGCCTTCCTCGCTCTCTCATTGTCTCTCTCTCCCTTTGTGATGTCATTCAGACTGATCCTCGCTCGCCCTCCCTCCCTTCGTTGGCAGACTAGTTGTTGGTCTCCGCTCAGCCATATTAGTTGAATTAACATCACTAAGAGCACATACGGCAATAACTTCGCTGTGTCACCATGGCAACACACACACACACACAGTGGAATGTGGACGCACTTACAGCAACAAGGATGCAAATGATTCCTCACAATCACAACCGTCACGTGTTTGTGAGTCACAAACACTTCTTTGTGCGTGCATGAGTAAAAACCTGCATCGAGCACACGCACGGACCCCCACCATATTAGCTGCGTGTGCGAGTACATTACAGCGTGTAAGTGTATTATGAGTTTGCCTCCAGTGTCTGCCAGCGCTGTCATTCGCTGCTTTGTGCGCCGGCTCGAAATCCCATTTCAGAGCATCAGCAGGGGGGAGTAAATGACGGAAGTGGAACTGAAACAGGAAACCGACCCGAACGCCGGCGCCTCTGACCTCGGCGTTCACTTTAGCTTTAGCAGCAGTTAACATTTGGGGGGGGGAAACGGCCCCTCTCTTAATGGACCGAACTGCTAATGTGTCCTCTGGTACCGCTGAGACAAAGAAACACAATCCAGTGAATTCCAGTTTGAGCGATAGATCAGTGAGTTTGGAGGGTCATTAGATGCAGAAACACTGCACACTGCACAGTCGGGTATTATTCTGTGCAAATGCAAATGAGCTCAGCCCTGTAGGTGCTCAGATGGGAGACACTTGCTGCATTCGTAAATGACTTATCTACTCGGAGGTGTGGATTCAGGTGGGAAAGTGCTCCAAATTAGGAAAGTTTGGAGACGTTTATACTTTCACACTGCCTTTCTGGAAGACTTTAAACTTTTCCTTAGCTCCTTATCGGTATTTCACTTAAATTCACTTTGGATTTAACTGAAAACATCTGCTTAGATCAGCTTGTTCTGCCCTTCCTGCTTATTTGGTTTGCTCACCCTTCACTCTTTATTGTGTCTCTGTGCTTCTGGTCAACTTCTGAAGTTGGTAAAGATGGAGTCACTGTTTGGTTCAGCACGGTTAACACAAACATTGGGCTTATTTTACCCGATGCCCCCCAAAAACACACTTTCCATCGAAACATAATGAAGGACAACGATACATGGCAAATTTAACAAACTGAAGCATTCTTCCTATAGTTCCCCCGTACAATGAAAAATGTATCATGATCCTAGAAAAAGGCTCCAAAATGAGTTTAAAAAGAAAGTGAATCATTAAGAAAAACTAAATAATGAAGCTGGGAACATGTCCTTTGGTCCATGTGAGTCTCGTCCAGTGAAGACACACAACTTAAAAAAAACAAAAACAAACATGAACGCATATTTATTCATCGAGTGGATGAAAATCACCGTCGTCGGTTTTTTGGGGTTAAGTGGGTACATTTTCGAGCATCTCCTCCGCTCGTGTTCACATCCTGACACGCTCTGTTTCATCCTGAAACTACTTCCTGTGTCTCGTCATGTCTCCCTCTGCGTTCTAACATCCAGCATGTCGAAGTCGGCCGCTGTGATCTGCTAATGAATCTCTCAAGGGGAGAGGTGAGGCAGTGTGTGCGTGTACCACGCTTTGTGCTAACATCAGCAAAGCCAGTCAATGCTAATGGACAATATCATCATGCTTAAGTGTGATTGGATAAGGGGTGAGGCAAGAGAGGGTGGGTGTGTGTGTGTGTGAGAGAGATATACTCAAGGCCTGTTTAGTGCTAAAACTCCCTTTATATCCTCCTCCCCCCTCTCTCTCTCTCACGCACAGCCTCCTCTCCTGAATCCTTAATGAGCCCTGCTGTGGGAGGCTCCAGACTGAGGCTGTTGGTATTTTAAAACACTGGTACAGGATCAGAAACACGCTGCCTCCCTTCACTAATAAAAGCCGAGGATGTTGAGCGTTTCAAGGCCGGCAGACACACTCGAGAGCTTTGAGCGTAACAGCTGCTCTGAGCTGATGTGAGTCTCACGACTGGAAACAACACCAAACTTCTGGTTCAGCGTTCGGAAACGAGGAGAGCGGCCGGTCCCCCCTGTGGTATCACCCACCCCCCACCCCACTGGAAAATAAGATTTAAACAGTCGTTGTTAACCATGTCATGGTGACACTGAGTAATGCCGCACTCTCAGATCTTTTCTTGTATGAAATGTCAGAAAGTAAGATTGGAAACATTTTCCAGGGTGTCTGGAAAATGTCATGTTTTATTAAACCAACAGTCCAAACTCAAAGATTTCAGTTCCAGCAATGTGAAATGGAAAAGATGTTCACATTTTGGAAAAAACAGCCTCAGGAGATCTTGACGTTAGCCGAGTGCTGCACGACCAATGGGACAGTGCACTTAGTATCATTATGCATTTAAATACTTTGTAATCGGTTGGGTAGTTTAATCTGCAGTAAGTGGATCCTATTCTATGAAATTAAACTTTTAAAGCGTGGTTGTTCTGTGAGGACCACACACCTCTGAAACACAGAGAAACCAGGCCTACAGCTTCATTTGCAGTCTAAGGAGCTTGGAAAGAAAAGCGTCTGGACTTCTTTAAGTTGCTTGAAGACGTTTCACCTCTCATCCGAGAAGCTTCTTCAGTTCTAAGGTCAAATGGTGGAGACTGATTTAAACCCAGTGGGAGTTTCCCCCCCACAGAGGGACAAAAGGACCCCCTGATAATCCTCTACCTAATCGCCTGAGCCAAGGTGTGAAACTGGGTGTGGGTCACAATCAGCCAGGGTTTCGGGTGAGCTCATTGTGAAACCTGGCCCCACCCTATCATGTGATTTCCTGAGGTCAGATGGCCCAGGATGTGAGTGGGCGTTAAGGCGTCTGGGAAGGATCTCAAATCTGGATTATAGATGGCAGACAGTTGGTGTCGTAAGCCCCGCCTCTGTTCAAAGATGGTCGCTCACAGTGGACATAGATGGCTTCTTTCACTCCTCTTTCAACCCATCTGTCCTCTCTGTCCAAAATGTGAATATTGGCATCCTCGGAAGAGTGACCTTTGACCTTAGATGCAGATGGACTGCCGAGACTTGTCCCGCGTGCCATTCGCTTGTTTGTACTGACTGTGTGCTGATGAATTTATTATGCGTGCCTTTATAGTTTTTTGCGTGACAAGAATATTATTTGAATCTCAGATAATTTGGTACAGATTTAGAAGCTGTGTTGGTTTCAGAGGGAACATTTTGTTCTTCAGCTTCGTTGCGGTGGAACGATTATGTCGAGTTTTCTGAGGAAAACTGTGGTTGTGTCCCAAACATGTGACACTAGTGTGGGAAATTCACAGAAAAAAAACACACGAGGATCTTTTTCCCGAACACAGATCATCTCGTTGTTTTGTCATAACTGGATTATCGAGGTTTTGGCAGGAAACACGTGCTGAATATTTAACAGCGAATGAAATATTGACGGGGCCTAGAGGCTGTGGATCTGCTGCTGCCTCCTCCTGTTTTACTTACTGCGAGTGTGTGAAACAGCCTGAACGGGTTGTGCAAAAATGCCGCGTTAATCAGTGCGTCCATCTCATTTTTTACAGCTGCAGAAAGGGCAGGTAACCAGGCGTGCTCAGTGCAGCCCCGACGCCCAGGAGTGACCGTGCCGCTCGTTGTGCTGCGATCTTTCACATCTCAATTAACCTCGTCAGGTGAAAGTAGCTTGTATATCTTGGAGTGCGGAAAGGGCAAGCACCTCGAGTGTGAGGTTATAGAAACGAGTCTGCTGTTGTTATTAATGAAGGGAATGAGAGAAGAGAGGAGAGAAGGAAGTAAGGAAGAGAAGGGAGAGACCAGGATGGAGGACTTTCTGCAGTAAGGGCAGAAGAATATTTATTTTCTTCTCCTTCATTGAACAACGGCACAGACGCTCCGTTTAGTATCTGCTGCAAAAATTCAGCATATCTGCTTCCAAAGACCGTTACAGAATATCCAGATTTCCCCTTCAAGTCGGTGCAAAGCGTCGAGGACAGAGTGTGTAAGTTATTGTCAGCTGAGTTACCTGTTATCCCCAAAAAGTACCAGGAGTTCTTCTATTTCTGTCAGTCAGCTTTTAAAAACAGTCTCCAAAATTTTGAAGTAGCACAGATTCTCATTTCCTTCAAATCCAAAGGCAGCTTTTAATGGAGTTTTAAAAGCATTCACAAAGCCATTTGTCAAAGGCTGAAATATTAATTTCCATCTCAATAGAGGACCGTACAGGATGAGGCCTTAATCCAAGAACTGAAGAGTTGTCCTTTCGAAGCAGAGTCACTCAACGTCTAGGTCATTCACAAGGTTGCACAGCAACGCACACGGCGGTAAAGACTTTCATTCGGGAGCTGGGGTTATATATAGACGATGGCTGCTGTGACTAGCATTGTTCATTCGTTTGTGTACTTGCATTTTGAAACTTCAGCTTTAGCTTTTGGGCATCATTAGCATTTTTCCCTTCACCAGCCTGTGCTAGTTCGACAAACACCGTGGTGATAAAGCCTTGCTGAAAGGTTTAAAAAGTTCTCATCTGAAGGAATCATTTTGTTAAAGTGAATAAAATAAACGTCCAGGGGCGCGCGGAGATGTTTGTGCGATGATGCTCGTTTCTAGACGGATCCTGAATTTAAAAGGTTTGGTGTAAACCAACAATCACAGGAGGCTGAAACCACATTTAAACTTTAAAGGACATTAAAGGAAGCGGCACTTGTACGCCGGCTGGATGGTTGTGAGAGATGATCAATGAACTTTCCTTTTCCCAACTTGGACGCCTACTATCAGTTACCCTTCTTTGTCTTTTCTGTCGTATTTCAGGAGAACCTATTCTGATGGTTCTCAAACCAGACCTTTACTGCAGGTGTGTCAACGTTAACACGCTAACGCGTCATCACGATTACAGTTTTAACCCGTTTAACCCATCTGGAGTACAGAATGGACAGACTTTGGACAAACTGCCTGAAATGCGTGGACAGAGACATTTCAGGCAGTTTGAGTCTTTCTGCACTCCAGACGGTTAATTGCATTAAAAATTTTAATCGCGTTAACTGTGTTGACAGATTAATACACGTTAATGCGTTAGCATTGACAGCCTTACTTCATTGATATACCGATTTGTCAAACTCGTCATTAATGAGAAGTCAAGAGTCATCGTTATAGGCAGAAGAGTTAACGCACCTGTGCAGAGGAGAAATGGGTTTGCACTGCAAAGATGTCCAGTTTAATCCGTCCCTCCACCAATTTCATAACTGCAGACTTGTTGCCCTCTGGCCGTCGTTTTAGAGTAACTGTGATGAAGACCAAAAGACTCCAGGTTTCTTTTACCCCTATTGCAACCCGCCTCTTCCACGGTGAATAACTGATTTTATCATTGTTTTGTTTATTTTTATTGTTGCTCTTGCTGCCGAACTAATTTCAGCTTTTGGGACAATAAAGTACTGAACTGAAACTGAATTGAAATAACCCAACTGAGTGAGAGACAGTGTAGACCCAAAGTTGGCCACTGATCCGTCACAGGGCTCACACACGGTCAGTGGACCTCCAGCTTCCTCCCACAGTCTTTGGACGACTGTGGGAGGAAGCTCTGGCACACAGTAAGAACCCGGCTGATTCAAGCCCTGGACCAGAGATGGGCAGTAACGCGTTACTAGTCTGATTACTTTTTGCAAGTAACGAGTAAAGTAAGGGATTACGATTGCAAAAAAGTAATTAGATTACACTTACTTTCCCGTAAGCATGTTGCGTTACTGCGTTACTAAACTGTGATTTTGTTTGTGAGAGTGTCTCCTGACAATGACGCGCGTGTGTGCGACGGCTGTGGTAGCACGTCTGTAAATCAACAATAGAAAACATGGAGCGAGGGATAGAGTGCGATCGTGCAGCATTTAATACTTGGAAATACGACATTACTTTGAATTTGACTCTTTAAAAAGCGACAAAAACACAAGCGTACGTTGTACACTCTGCATCGGAAGAAAACTTCTTTCTACGTCGAAAAATTCCACTTCCGACGTGAGCAAGCACCCAGCACGCTGCCACAGGAATGTTAAACCTCAGATGGACCCACTCCTGCTAAACAGGTTAAACTAGACGTAAGAGCGACGGCACTTAGTGCCGCTGAACTGAAGAAGCTCGTCGCTGCTTATATCGTCGAGGACATGTTGCCGATTTCCACTGTTGACTCTGAATCGTTCCGACGCATCGTAGAAAAACTACCAACTAAAAGTGGTGTCGAGCTGCCCCAGAGAGAGTCATTTGTAGGACACCTTGAGAGAGAATATGACAAAATGAACTCTAACTTGAAGGCAACACTCGAAGAGGCAGAGTTTGTTTCCAGCACTGCTGACATCTGGACGGTAAATAATAAAAGCTTTATGGGTGTAACAGTTCACTGGATTAATTCCACATTACAGCGCAACAAGGCCGCCCTAGCATGCAAGAGAATTAGAGGCAGCCATACCTATGATGTAATCGGAGCAGAGCTTGAAGAAATCCATTCATCATATGGACTACAAGGCAAAGTTGTTGCCACTGTAACGGATAATGCATCCAATTTTGCCAAAGCATTCAGAGTATGTCAGCCCTGAATCTGAAAATGAAGAAGGTGATGACGAGGAACCGACCTTTACTGATGTCATAGAAGCTCTTTCAACCACATCTGGTGATGCACAGTTCAGCCTCCCTCCACACTACAGATGTGCATCGCACACAATTAACTTGATTTCAACAAGCGATGTTGACAAACATCTAAACTCCTGTGCAGACACCAAGGCTGCATATAGGAGTAGCACTGCAAAATGTTCTGCTCTTTGGACTTAAGCAAGTCGATCAACATTAGCCTCTGAACAGGTGGAGGAAGTCAGCCAGAGGAAACCTAATGGTACCGACATCCACAAGGTGGAATTCCCTGTATGAGGCCATTTCTAGAATCATCACATTTCCCTTGAATGAACTTAATCCCCTGTGTGTAAAACTGGGAATCAACTGCCTCAATGAAAGGGAGTACCAGTTCTTGAAAGAGTACTGTGCTGTGATGAAGCCCCTGACAGTGGCCCTGGACATCTTACAAAGGGATGAATGCACCTACGGGGCTTTACTGCCAACACTCACAAGCCTGAGGTCAAAGACGCCTGCCCTGAAAGATGACCTCTATGACAGCCAGCCTTCCAGATGTCATTGTAAAGGTAAGATTATTATTAAGTGCTTTGGGTGGATTTGTTAAATTTATTATACCATCCACAGTGGGTGGATGTTAGACTTAGTTTTAAGCAGCGTGTACAATTATTAAAATGATAGAATAAAAGACCAAGTATTCACCCCTTGTTAAATATCAGGGACATTGATCATCATTAATCATGAATATTAATCATAATATCAACAAAACCAAAATTAAATATCATACAGTATTGATAATAGAAAATATAGATGGTTTAGAGCAGTAAAGCCCACAAAATAATGACAATAGGTAATTATATAGTAAAATAATTTTATTCTTAGATGCATCATGTTGTATGTTACAGGCCCTCAAGACTCGTTTTGATGCTGTTCTGGAAAGCCAAGAAGGACTTCTCGCAGCGGCCACTTGTCCCAAGTTTAAACTTCGTTGGCTGAGAGATGAGCGCAGGAGAGAGTATGTGAAGGAGCTCCTGATAACAGAGTGTCGTAAAGCTGCTCCTGCAACTGACAACACTAACGTGTCCCAAATGGCAGCCAGCCCAGCCGAAATGGACTTTTTTGAATTTCAGAATCAGCCCACAGAAAGCTTCTCAGCAGAAAAAGAAGTAACTGACTTTTTAAGGTCAGGCTATGAGCTCGAGATTCTGAATCAGTTCCCAAGTCTCAAAAAGATGTACATGAAATACAACAGTCCAACTCCATCCAGTGCACCAGTGGAACGGCTGTTCAGTTTAGCTGGATTGGTGCTTTCCCCAAAAGGAACAGAGTGTCTGATATCAGGTTTGAGCTTCTGCTGATGCGATGTAACCACAGTTTCAGTCCAAAAGAAAACAATAAAACGGGTCTTTTTCAGGGTTGCCACAAAACGAGACTGGAAATAGCATTTTCTGTTTTGGTAATCTCAATATTACTCCTCTCTGAATTTTACCAACTGTTAAAAGATGTTCTTGTTAATTTTATTTATTTAATGTATTTAATTTTTTGCTGTATTTATATGAAAGGATGTGTGTGTATACACAAAAATAATTTGTTATACGCTGGATTATGCAGAAATACAGTTTAAGCCTTTATTTTCTTAAAATCTGGTGTAATGTGCAGAAATATGTTTAAATGTTAAACAAATTTACTAAAGTCAAAGACTGTTGAATTTAATTTAATGTTTGTTTGATGCAGTTTTTATAAAGTTAAGATTAAAAGTAATAAACCATTTTTAAAAAAAAGACACTTTTCTGTTTGACTCACTTTTATATGAGGTCCATCGCTTTATCACGCATTCAGGTAGTGTGTCATGTTTTTGAAAAGTAACTAAGTAACTAATTACTTTTGAAAATAAGTAATCAGTAAAGTAACGGGATTACTTTTTTGGGAGAAGTAATCAGTAACTAATTACTTTTTTCAAGTGACTTGACCAACACTGCCCTGGACTTTGTTGATTTGAGGTGAAGGTGCTCACCGCTGCCCCCCCCCGCGTCACCCTATCACCAATTCAACGTCACATTGATGCAAAGTCTCGTCAGAATGATGTGACGTTTGTGTCCAGAACACTTTCACAGATTCCGACTTACTGTAATAGAAAACTCGATTTCAGACAGATTCTCAGCTTCACCGCTGCAAATATGATCGACGTGTCTTCCTAAGACGTTTGTCTGTTGATGTCAACTAACTGACAAATATTTTGCTTGTCTGAGTCATCTGACCTAATTTCCACCCACATAATATCACAGCAGATTTTCTAGAACAAAGAGCAAAACAGGATTGTGGTTTAACAACCTTCAAAGAGACGAGGGTGAATAATTTCTTCCACACTATACGCGTGCACCACGTGGAACAGATGCATATCTTACCTCTGCGGTTGTTGTCAATATAAAAGTTCATGCAGTCAGTCTGGCTCTGCCGATAAATGGAAAATGTCTTTCTGAAGGCCGCCGTCTGAAACTCACTACAAAGCTCCTTTCTTTCTCCACTTGAATCACATCCACAGCTCAGGAGATAATGCAGCTAATGGCGCTTCCAAAATCCATCCAGGACTTTTTTTGCTTTCTGGCAGCAGGAAATAGACAATCACACCACTCATAAACTTTTATCTAAAGGTCAGCCTCTGAAATAGAGTACGAAGTAGTTCCTCTCATTTTTTTGTGGGGCACTAATGTACGCAGATCCCGTCAGAGAGGATTTTATATCGAGTAATTAGCAGTTATACACTCGAATAACTGTGAAGCAGATTCCTTGTAGAGGAAATCTGATTTCATGATTAACCCAATTAATTTGATATTTTGCAGCAGATCCAAAACACAGCAAGTAAAATTACTAAAGTATTGGAAGATTTTTTTTAAACCCAGTCAGAACTATAAAAACCTCTGCAACACTAAGTTACAAACACATGTGCAGCTGTACCTGTGCTACCTGCAGTTATTTGTGCCTGCAGTAATCTAAATGTGCAGTACCCTGCTGTGTACATTATGTTGTGCTCTTATGCTGCTGTTCCCACTGTAATTTCCCCACAGTGTTTATTACTCTAACATATAACTGCAGTGCTTTCTCTGCATTACTGTTGGGGCTCTACCTTAAACTATAAAGCGCTTGTTTGTTGTGATTTGGGGCTAAATGAGTAAAATTGAATTGAATTGAATATTCTTGTCCTTCTGCTCTGAATTTCCTGTTGCAGCTGGCCAGATGTGATGGTGGCCCATTGCTAGCTAAATCCCCTCAGTGTTCATGGCTGCACAAAAACTGGAGAGCGTGTCACACATGCACAGCAATCGATGTCTAACTGCAGAATCTTTCATCGCTTATTTCATTGGGGAAGAATTCAGTCTTTGTACAATAAGCAAGTTCAGCCTGCATCTCTGGTTTAAAGACGCCCAGAAACTCAGTCTGCAGCTACTCTTTAATGTTTGCAATGTTTCAGCCTTTTGTGCTGGTGAAATGTTGTCAGCAGACCAGCACTAACCTGTTTGCATGTGGCAGTTACAACTACATAAATCTTGGACTAAGATTCACTTTTCCAGTATGTTCAGCTCGTGATGCTGGTTGTGTAGTTCAGGGTAGGGCTGCTCGATTATGGCAAAAATGATAATCACGATTATTTTCACTGACATTGAGATCTCGATTATTTGATGATATTTATTTAACAATAACAATGTGTTGAATAATGAATTTAAAGATTGTCAAAAATAGTATAAAATAGTGCAAATACTGATAACAGTGCAAATGTTTGCAATATAACAAATCAATGAAAAATGTAAACATCTGTGTTTAGTGAACTTTGCAGTGTTGCTCTGTGGTGCAGCTACACTGTAGCAAAGTTTACACACTGTGTCTACTTGATCCACGTCTGACTGAACCCATAATGTTTCCACACCACTGAAGTTTTTTTTTTACCTCTTTCAACCAACAGCAGTCACTCTCCTCTCCAAATAACTTCTGCTGAGCTTTCCGAGCTTCCCTCGGGTCCTCTTAATCAGCGGTCCCCAACCCCCGGGCCCCGGACCGGTTCGGTCCGTGAGTCGTTTGGTATCGGTTTTCAGCGTTATTTTGTTATCGTTTTTATCATTTACTCTGTTTTCCTGGGTCTTTTCACGTGTGTTATGAATAAATCTTCTTTTTTTCGGTACCAGTACTGGTTTTATTTTGTTGTATTTATCCGCGACACCTTAAAGGCCGGTCCGTGAAAATATTGTCGGGCATAAACCGGTCCGTGGCGCAAAAAAGGTTGGAGACCGCTGCTCTTAATTGTTGTGACACGTGTTCGAAACGCAGAGAGGTGCGCTCGATTTGCCACACGGAGCAGCGCGAGAGTAAAGCACGAGGGAGGGGCTAATAATCGGCTCAGTCATTTTTAATGATCGTTGAAAGCCCAGATCGTAATCGAGATTAAAATTCGATTAATTGAGCAGCCCTAGTTCAGGGTTGATTACATGAGGCTAAAAAGAGTTGACAAATTTGAAACGTGCTAAAGTTTTGGCTGATGATTCAGCCCAGCAGCATCGAGTTTGTTGGTGAAACTGAGATGTGAGTCAGTTAAATGAGGGAAAATCACTGAGTGGTTTCAGACCGAGGAAACATTTTTAATGTAAACTCCCTCCAAAGATGCAGTGCCGTCAGTCTGTTGTTGTTCCTCTAACCATTCCTACCGCACTGCCTCAGCACTTCCCAGATGTTTACTCCTGCCTGAGCTCAGAATATGGTCCTCGCACAGATTGGGTCCCATTCCATATCACAGAGTCTCAGCAGGACGGGTGAAGGACAGCGGGCTGAGTCAGGACATAACGTGGTTCAAACCTCGGGCACCTGAGCAGAATAAATGCTGCATGGGGGTAATGGAGCAGGATGATGGGTACTTATCTTCCATAAATATGCTACTAGACACAAACCAGAGAGTCACCGGACAGTGAAACAGCACAATGTGAAAGGAGGATACATAAACTTTGATGTAGTTTGCATCCTAATGTGCTGATAACCACAAAGGACTTCATTTCACCAATAAATACTTGCGGTATGGCTTTCATTTCATTTCCAGGGTTGTGTCTGGATGCAGCGCACATCCTGTGAAATTATCACTTCTTTCCTGTGGAGGTTATATTAATGAAACATCCTCAAGATGCTTTCAAGATGTAAGGGAAATTGGGAAACGGATAAATATAGCAGGTTATGAGTGCACTGCTTTAATGTTCAGTTTCTTCTTGTGAAATTCATTCAGTTTATTGACTGTCGTGTTTGGTAGCACTTCAAACAGAAGGAGGTTCAAAGTCATTATGCTTTAAGTCACTTTCAGGTAAAATTGTCAAAATAATAATTCTGTTATTAGTTTTGATTATACTATAAAAATTAATCGAATATCTTTTTGGACTTTTGCTGCTTGTGCGAGGCTTTTGTTCAGTTCCTGATGTCAGACTAGTTCTGAGAGGATAATCAACAAGCTGAGGCTCTGACTGACATTGGACTGTGTGATGTGCATTTATATCAGCAGAAAACAAAAGTATAGATTTCAGGTTGTCAGCAAAATATCAAAGAATTTAAAGCTCTTAATAACAAATGTCTCCAGAAACAAGCTGTCAGTGTTTTGGGATCTTTGTTTCACAGAAATCATGAATGTTTTTTTTTCTTCTCCATGCTGAATTTTGGACACGATAAAGACCGCCATGAAGCGCCTGCTTTTTAATTAGCCAGGAAACAAAACTACCGAGGCACCTCAGCTCTGAAAGGAAGCTGAGAAATGTGTCACAATGTTTTCTCCTCAGAGGAAGAAACACCTGAAATGCTCTTTGATGCTGCCTCCTGCAACTCAACAGGTTCACTGCAGAGGAACCAAAAAAGTTACTACCTGTCACAAATCATTGTGCATGATCCAGCATCAGTTTATACTGTCACACACACACACACACACACACACACACACACACACACACACACACACACACACACACACACACACACTGTCTGTCCTCTCCTTGTCTGTCCTCCCGAGGAGACAATTTATGAGCAGCAGAAGCGACGTCTCAGGCCATCGGATCATGAAGGCTGACGTTCTGTCAGGACACAGCTGCCAACACACACACACACACACAGAGCACATATAGATGCACGACACAAAATCCAGTAAATTTTATGCTGCTACAAATCCTCCTACGTAAGCTGCCGTTAGATTCACTCACACAGACTCCATTTCACTTGTGCACACACAGGTTTGCAAACACACACACACACACACACTGTAAGCTACTTGTGGAGGAAGACGAGGAGGTTTTATTTGACTCTGGTGGGCTGTTTGATAGAAGTCATTATCTGATTCCTGCTCTAACCTGATAGAACTGGATATTGTAGCAGCAAGTGTGTGCATTTGCCTCTGGCTCTGCATGCTATGCTATTTGTCTGTCAGTTCTGTTGTGTATCTATACGGGCAGATGTTCGCACTGGGAAATAACTACACACATGCACATTTCCAGTCTGCTCTTCGGTTCTTCCGGTAATAATTTTAAGGGCGGGGAAGGTTTTGGTTCCTGCATGCACCTACAGTCTCAGCAGAGTTTAAAAAGAGAAAAACAGTTTTTGGATTTTAGGCCAAAATATGGGAAAGACTCGCTGCTCTGTAGCAAACAACACGTAATGAGTTTAGACTCAGAGGTAAGTTTGTACATGGAGCCACATCATCTGAGCAACATCAGCTACTTTTGTTCGGGATGGGTTGACACTACATGTTTAACATGACATTTTAGGCTTTAGCTCGGCTCCCGCTGCTGGTCTGGGTGGTTCAATGCTCCAGTCTGAATGCCTTATTAAAGCAGGGTTGCTCTCCCATGTGTTCATTGGAGTACTTTGGTGAACGAGGCATGCTTAGGTGGAGTAGATAAGCACTATGTAATAACGAGTCCACTTACAGTTTTATAAAATCTATATGCAGGGAAACCCCTGAAATTCCCTGTTTCCACCAGCAACCACGACTGCTCTGTAATCTTCATCCTGTGCTTAACAGCTGATTGTTGAAATCTCTCCTCGGGCACGTTCTAGACAGCCTGCGTGTCATGGAGCAGCAAAAGTGTCTGAACCTTGTAGCAGGGTTGGACTTCCCAGATGCTTCCATCTTCATGTAGCTCTCGCTCATCGGCCTCCTGCAGAGGCTGGTTAATTTCGGACCTGAGCTACAGGTCGGACTGTGAACAGCATAATAATCAGAATGTAGAGGAGCTTTTCCCAAAATGCAACAGTAGACACGATGTATGGTCTCAAAGAAACAACAGGAAATACTACAAGCAGATCATCCGTTCTAATTTTCCTTTAGAACCAAAGTATCAGCACTGACTGGGAGGACAAAAAGGATCTCGATGCTTGAATTCTGTCTAAACCCCTGCAGACGGACTTTAAACCTGGATAAGCTGGCGTGTTTTGGTTTTAGTTTGAGATGCTCTTGGATGCAACAAACCACTGCGAGCTTTCTTTGGTGCAGATTAAGTCATTTTTTGACAGCGTTCAGATTTGGCTGCTACACTTATTTTTCAATTTGGGATGCAACACAGAAACATTTGGAGACGCTCTTTTCTTCTGTCTCATCGCTTTCCCTCAGTTTTCTCTCTCGGTCTCTCCGCTGCTCTCTCTTCGTCACGCTCGCTGTGTCACTGTCGCTGAACTGTGTCAGTTCAGTGCATCGGATTTAAATTCTCCCACAGGACCTGTGTGGCAACTGTGGAGAAGTCGGAGCGAAACAAAGCACAAGATGTTGGCTGAAATGGATCTCGCAGCCCTCCCCGACTCACTGCCGGCACAGGGTTCACGTGAAACGAAGCCCTGAGCGATCAGGTTTAGAAAAATGATCCTCAGGTTTGATTGATGTACTGATGCTTAATGTTTAACACAAGGCAGCTGTAATGGATTTAAGGAGGACAAGAAAACATCATTACATTCTCATTTTCGCTTGTTGTTTAGGAAACACCATCTGGAAAGGTTGTGTAATTTGTATTCCTAAACAGATTTGACACCAACAGTCTGGTTTGCATATTAATAAACTTCCTTATTCTCCCAACAAATGCCTTTTGAATCTGTCGAGCGTAGCTCCTTCACTGGGAGAGCTCTCAGAAGCTCTAAACTAATTTGGAGAGATTATCATTACAGGAAGTTTCCTGCTTATCTTTGGATTTGAAAGGATTTGCAGTGTGTCGCTCATCTTTGTGGAAGGGGTCTGATTCATTTGGCTGTTGTCGGTGCTTTTTATGAGTTAGTGATCAAATAAGCCTGCAGAGCAACTTTTTAGTGTAGTTGCAGCAATCGAATAGGTAGCTAGCTCGAAAACCATCCATCGCATTCGTTATTTTCCTACAGCGTAAGTGAGTTAAGAGTATAAAAGGTCCCTTTCTTGACCTAATTCCAGCTCTGCGTTTTGGTTCTTGGACTGTTTTGCATGATTCACAGTTCAAAGTGATGTTGGCTTATTTTATCATCTGCAGTTTTATCTCCTCTGTCCTGCATTCCCTTCTGATTGGCCGTCCCTTTGCAAAGAGAAGGCGTGAAAGCAGGTGGGTGGGGCTTCTGTGCTGTGGATGACACATCGGAGATATCCCCTCGCCATGACACTATACTGATGCAAGATTAGAGGAAATGCTGTGAAACTGAGTGTTTAGTGCAGTCTGCACCCTGACTCACAGGGAGTACGTGTAAAATTTGGCCTTGTTTATTATGAACATAGCACACTGGAATAAATATATGTATATACATCATACATCAGTGGTGCATGCTGTTATTATGACCTACAGTTGTGTTTTAAAGCTCTTTCTTAATCGTCTATTCTTACAAACTGTAACCCCAAACGTATGAGACGCAGCCGATCGGAGGAAAGTTGGCTTAAAGGGAGCCGATGAACCTCTGGGGCTATAAATGATATATTTAAGGCTTATTTTGAGCTGTTTTTTCATGCAAAGCTACTCTAGCAGAGTTCAAGAATTAAAAACATGGAAATGCTGAAAATGAGCAAAACTATTCATTAAATAGAGGGATCAATAAGTTCATAACATTTTACTGAGGGTGTGTGATCATTTAGGTGGTGCCGTTAATATTTGTTGTAACCGACGAGATGCTCGATGTGTAGTGAAGGAGCCATGAACGAGTTGCCTGAATGCATTTTGCTGATCTTTGTCTTCTTATGCTTTTAACATCGGAAATCAGCTCAAGCTCCCATAGGAGCGTGAAGCTCAGACTGTCACACTTTATCTAAATCTTTGGAAATGTTCTAACATTTCAAATCGATGATACCTGGCTCTTTGTTTGTTTTCCCAACCTCGCTTTGAGCACTCTGCCCCCCCCTCCCTGAAAGTTAATTGGTGTGACTGGTCTTATGGCTGCTGTGTTTACCTCCTTTGTCGGTCATTGCTGATAGGCAGTCAACAAATTATCTGGAGCTGTTTTGAGTGCAGTTTATTAAAAATAGTGACGGTACTTGTTCTTTTTTAAAGCGTCACAATGCTTTAGCTTTATCTTTTAATTAATTTCCTTTTGATCCCTGCCAGCGGAGGACGGCAAACATAGTGTGGATTCATAAAATAAATGCGCAGCCCTCTAGTTTTCACCATAATCTCTCTCCTGTACCTGCACAAAGCTGTAGACCAGCTAAACTCTATCCTTTGTTTTCTCGAGCAGGTGAGCTTTTTTACCGATACCATGTTCTTCTGACGAATCTAAACCAACTATGTCAAAGGTCGGTGTTTCTAACTACCAAAAGATGTAAGTAGAAATGTTTATAAAATGAGATTTTCATCTTCTTTCCCACTTCCTCTAAAAGCTGTTATTTTCTAAGTAAGCTGTGACCTTTATTTTATTGCTTCTGCAGTACTTGCAAGTTGCTCCGAGTGCAGAGATTGCAAAATAACAAAATGTCATGTGTGAGCGTAATGGATTTGTTTAGGCCTGGTGTGGATGTGCAAAAAGGAAGGGAGCGAAACAATAACACAAACGTAAACCATCTTCAGATGTCACTGAAGAGATATGAGCTCAGTGTTCCCAGTTTTAGATGATTCACAGACCTTCGTTTTATTAAAGTTTCTCCAAAAGGCGATCAGAAGCCTCTCCTACCCCTGGAGGGTCTCTTGGTTGCGTTTGAGTGGTGATTATACTCCACGCAGATGGAGAGTTCACATGGAGGACACGTCGTTCCTCACCAGAGATAAGATTTCTGCTGGCTCACAAGTGTCAGAAGAGTCCTCGTTTCTCCGCGTCTGAACTCGGCCGCAGAGGAACACCGGCTGCTCTTCAGTCGATAAGCAGACGGGCAGAAGAGCGCGGCTTCGCTATTCATACGACTCTTTCTTCTTCTTCTGCTCCTGCTGCTGTGTCCTCTGCTACACTCTCACGCTGCCTCGTCAGACAGCTCCTCACAGTGCTTTTCCTCCTCCAGCATCCTGAGGTTTTCTTCCTGTTTTTAAATCCTCGGTTGGTGTCAGAATGCATTGATTGATCACAAACAAACAGCTCAGATTTCCCCTGGTAGCTGAAGACTTTCTTTTGCTTTACTGAGAGCTAAATTGGAAAAGATAGACTTGCTTTACATCTCAGTGTCTCCTTTGTTTACTGCACCGTGATGGTGAGAAAAATCCTCCTGTTTCCTCCTAATTTGCAAGGTTCAAAGTGCGTATTTCCAGAGTCTTCTGCTGTTCAATGCATAGATTAGACAGCACGAGGTAGCACGGTGCTTATGCAAAGTAAAGCACGCTGAGTGCGTTGTTATGGTTAAATGAGCAGAGGAAATGAGGAGTAAGATGTGCAAAACAAAGAAATGTATTGCAGCCTAAATACAACAAATCTGCATGTGGTGAACATGCAGGGCTGTTAGCTTGTTTACAGCCTGTAGCAATCAAGGCTGTGTGTGATTAGCACCCTGTTGCAGTGCCGTGTAATAAAGCCTAAAATGCAAGTGAGGAATGAGCGTTAACTACCAGCCTTGGCCTTGAATACAGCGAGGAGATTAAGTTAATGGTAATATGAGTTTTGGTTTACACTGATTATAAAAACAAGATAATCAGGCTTCATTCCAGACTCTTTAACGTTGTCACTGGACTGCACGAACATTGCCTGACGACAGGAAGTCAAATATACTGAAGTATCCCTTTCTTCAGTCGGTACGTCTCAGAGTACGTGGTAGAAAATATTCACTGAAGGAGTTCTGACTCATCAGCTGTCTTCAAAGAGAGGATGAAGCGGGTGGGTGGTGGTGGTGCTGGTACCACAACTGGTGTGTGTCTGGGTGTGCACCTCGCTCGCGTTTCATCTTTGATCGAGAGCTAAATAAGGCCTCCAGCTCTGATCTGGTCCTAAAGCTCCCAACGTTTCCCCTGCTGTGTGTGTGTGTGTGTGTGTGTGTGTGTGTGTGTGTGTGTGTGTGTGTGTGTGTGTGACAGTGTGTGACAGTGTGACAGTAATGTTAACACAGGGACTGAGCTTCAGCCGTATCCACACGCTGCTCTTGACCCCACCACTCTCTTGGCGAGGTGCCTTAATGTGATTTGATGGGATGTACTTGATCATATTATATCTGCAGGGTGTGTGTGTGTGTGTGTGTGTGTGTGTGTGTGTGTGTGTGTGGTCTATAAATAGGCCTCCCTGCTGACTGAACACTGCTCTCAGTTCATTTCTATGACAGGCACAAACTGGCATTTTCCTATTTTAGAAGTGCGTTTTTGATATTCTGCGATCGTTTGGCACATCAGCTCCATTTGGCTCACGAGGCTGATGTGAAGCAGCTTGCTGGGGTTTTGCATAGTAGACTCAGTATCTGAGCTATAAAAAAGAACAGTCCTGATCATGACTTGCAGAAAACACCAGAACAACAGCTCAGAGTTCCTGTCAGAGTGCTTCTCATCACAGTGAAACACTGCACTGCGATGCAGAAGCAGCAGTGTCCCTATAATGACAGTCGTCTTTGGCTGTGCTTGTGGAAATCCAGTTAATTGATTCTGATTATTGTGATTTAAAGCTTTTAAATCCCACTGTGGAATGAATACGCCTGTATCAGTGTATAATGAGTTTATTGATTCAAAGTGGCTTTATGGTGTGGTGGTTTACGGACTGGGGTGCAGGGGACTCCATTCTCCTACTGGGAGACTTCAACTGCCTGATCTGAACCTCAGTGGTGTTCTCTTGCTGGAGTAAGATCGTGCAGAAGTGCACGCGGCAGCCGGAGACTCTACGCTCCAAGTCGATGATCAGTTTTAAGCTTTGGCATGATCCACGTGTTGCATACGTTTTTACGTGCACGAGTGCAAGAGGTCCGGGTTGGAAAGTATGGAGCGCACCTTCTGATGCGACACGTGCAGAGTGGAAAAGACGAGACTTTTAATATGCTGGTAACATTTGAAACGTGCGTGTGGATCTTTATATAAATGAAGCTGGTAAAAACGTTAAAGTCAGCTCACGCAGCATTTTGGTTTTAGCGCATCAACCATCTGTTGTTTTCGAAACGGAGTGAAATGGATGGTAAATAAAGTAATAATTTTCCAAACAGCACAGCCTTTGAGATAATTAACCAGATATGAGAAGGTAACTTTGTTATTCAAAACAAGATCATTAATTGGTGATGTGGTGATAGCGTGATGCGTGGGTGGTGCAGAGCTTCTCTAAGCTTCTCTATTTGTTCTGTTTTTATCCCTACCTGATTAATATGTTGGAGTTTGCACCGTTTCAAGGTGAAGCTTGTTACTAAACAAACGGAGTACATGATCTTACCTTGTGGATGTGGGTAAGTACCAAACGCTACAAAAGAGCAGCAGGCCGCTGGTGCTGACTCATGATATCTGAGGGTTTACAGTACCCAAGTCACATAAAGCAATCGTTCCACTGCTAAACTGCCGTCACTGGCTGCACTCAGCAGTAAAGGAGGATGGATGACTGATGGGGGCAGCGCAGGGAGGGGGGGCAGATGGATGAGCAAGGGTGAAAAAGAGTTTTGAATGACAAAGTGTGGGCCACGAGGTCTCCATCCACCACCTCCATCAGCTTCTGTTCCCGCTGTGTGCCACGCTCCCTCCTTGTAGCCGAAGTTGTAGATGCGGAGGTGTGAGCGTTCCTCCGCTCATCGGGATGTACGTGCAAGTCGAAGGCAGAGAGAGAGAGACTAATTAAATCTAATCCTTCCCCTCAGAGACAGTGGAGGTCTATTCTAAGAGGAAACAGCATTATCCCGTGATAATCACATTCATGCTGGGCCTGCTGGGAGCACGTACGCCGCTGTCAGTCAACGCCATGCTCCCATTCATCTTTAATAACTCCTCGCTCTCACGTCTGCACCTCTGCTCGTTCCCGTAGCTGTAATCTCAGCCTTTATTGGCAGTTTTTTTTTCTTGATTTCAAGTGACGAATTTGTGCGCCGAAGGGAAGAATCCAAGCCGAAGCGCACAACAAAACAGAAAGTGTTGGAGTTCTTTGAGCATCTGGGTGTATTTGTCATCTGGATGATATATATTTTCTTGTTTCCCAGTGGTTTGATGTCAAAAACTGAACAGGGAACAAAGTGTTGGGTTTAAATCTCACTTTTTCACTTCTGTCACAGTGCTGAGCAGCTGCAGCTGGAGAAATCCATGAAACAAGATTGAGCTTCTGAGTTTGTAGAAGTATTTTTGGGGCATAGTTGAGTTTATTTACCAAAGCTGAAGCAGACAAAACATATGAGGCAAAGTTACTCATTAAATATAGATGTTAGATATTAATGGCTCTCTTCCACAGTGTGTCTTTAGCCTGTTTCCCTTCCCTCGAGTTTTTCCTTCCCACTGTCACCAAGTTCTTGCTCATAGGGGGTCACATGATGGTTGGGGTTTCTCTGTGTTATTGCAGGGTCTTGACCTTCAGTATAAAGAGCCCTGAGACTACTGCTGTTGTGAATTGAAGCCATTTAACTAAAATTGCTTCATAACAACAGCTGGCTGTCTTTCTACACTGTGGTTTCATAGTTCAGTTACTTGACTCAAAGTTCAGATTCACTCTGTCCTACTGTTGGTTCTCCTCTTTGTTTGAACCTTAAGAAATCAGATCACAACTCTGCCATCACTCTAACTGGTTGGCTGATTCCTTTTTTATGTGTTCCCAGTAAAACGTGACTATTTGAATGTTGTTTGGGATGAAATCCAGAGCACAGCTATAACATAACCAGTAAGGTTATGTTACGTTTGGTTCAAATTATCATTACCTTTCAAACATTTCCTTTTATTTCTTGAATTTCTTACTTTGACCGGCTTTGGTGTTGTATATTTTTCTGATGGAGGATAGAGTTGTCCTCAAAGTCGACCAAGTCCACCCCTCCGAACAGCTGACACAGACAGATTTCTCATAGGCGGAGCTACAAAAGTTGTTTTGGTCTGGAAAACATTCGATTTTCATCTGCAAGCTGCTTTGCAACCCACCTCCACCATAGTTCTACCTTTCCCTGTGTTGTCTGACCTTATTAAAGTAACACCTGTGGTCGGTGGTTGCTCTGAATGTCCTAGCGTGCAGGTGGAAGGGCACGAGGTCGAGAACAGAGTGACACCTCCAATGTGCATTAATGGAAATGAATGGATTCATGTATCATCTGCATTAAGAAGCCCCCTAATAGTACAAATGAGAATGAACATTTAACGTCCACATCATCGTTCAGTGTAACTTTAAATGTTTCCCTTTAGTGTGTCTGATTGTGTTTTTAGTGGCAGTAGCCCAGCTGGCCTTCTCCCAGGAGAGAGCCAACACTTTTTAATCACTCACAGTGTGTTCATTTTGTCACTCATTTTCCATTTCAAAGAGCACATATCTGCTCTGAGAACAAAGCCGCAGTCTATTTATTCAGCAGCGGAAAAAGAAAACTTCACTGGTATCCGACAGAAATAGAAGCGAAGCTTTAAGTGTTAAATCATCATCTCCGGAGCCTGTCACTCAGTTTTTAAGAACTCTGATTACTGTTGAACTTTTCAGTGTCGGACCCCTGAGCTTTCCGCTCGCAGCTCTTCAAATTACTCTTTTGTTCTTGAGGATGGCCTCTCTCCTCCACGCTGCCCTCCTCCGCTTATCTTTCACTCCTCCTCCTCATTGGTTCTCTTATCTGTCTTCCTCAGTGTTTCCTTCCTTTTATTAGTGAACTCCTTCACTTCACCAGATTAACTACGAGCCCGTAAGCTGCTGGACTCTGGTTTACATCATTTATTTCAGCATATTTATTCATGTAACAGCAACATTTTGATTCTTGTTGGTGCCCCCTAGAGGTTCTTCCTCTCACTGCAGGTTTTGAGACATCGATATAGACATTTGTAGACATTATCATGATTATTATTTTTTCTACCTGAAGGCGGCACTAAAGGAAAGATCACATGATCAGTAAATTGCCGGGCTTTCACACTTGACCCACCCATTTAGGATCCGATGGTAGTCCCACGGTGTACCTGTCTGGAAGTCGCCACGGTTTGTTGGCCCGAGTGAATCCTCTGTTCTTCCTTCTGTCATCGAGTGTCGCTCTGTGGTCAGAGACAGCCGTCAGCCTCAGGCTGTGTTTTTTTTCTTATTCAATCTGTTCTGCTTTATTGAGTTTAATTATTTTCTCAATGATTAACTCATCGAGCTCAGCAGACCCAGAGTCTGCAGATGCATCGTGTGTGTGTGTGTTAACGTGAGGCGTCGTAGGCGTGTTGAACTGTCACCAGCAGTTACCATGATGGATACACTGTGTTTAAAAACAATATTTTTTGTGTCAGTGTGCGGTTGCTGGAGCTCTGTGTGTTTTTGCTGCATTTGGTTTTTGTGGAACGTCTTTGGATTTTTCGTTAAATCCTGATTAATGATTCATTCAGATCGTTAAAGTGATTTTTGTGGATTATCGGGGAGTTGTTTGTGGGTTAATTAGGGAGGTTTTGTTGCTTTTGGTGCACCTTTACAGGATTATTAATGGCAAAGTATTAGACGGATCCAGAATTCATTAAAAGTGGCTGACTGATTGTTTCAAATCAATAAATACTTTCTGGAAAATTAGGTTTTACAGCAAAACCTAAATTGATATTGGGGCTTATTCCCGATTTATTCTGATCTGGGACACCTGGGGGATCAGGATTTTTCCTTCCTGAATATTTCCAAGTGTTGCTTCTTCCTTCCTTCTCTCATCCTTCCTTCATCCAGTCTGTTTCCCACCTTCCTTTCTGCCCCCCTCCTTATGTTTTCTGTATCCCGCCTAACCCTCTTTGCTTTCTCCTACTTTAAATTTCTTTTCCACTATTTTCATTCTCTTCTTCTTTGCCTGTCTCTTTTATTCTCTCCTCCTCCTCTTCGTTTTTATTTTCTTCGTTTTTCACTTTCAAAACTTCTCCAGTTGTTTCCTCTTCCCTCCCACGTCCACTCCCCACTTCATCCTCGCGTCCTGTCCTTCTCATTAGTGGGGTTTATGACATGTCCATGCATGCAAGACGCCGAAGAACAAATTAAGCTCTCCGGCAGTGTCATGTTTCTTTATCCCTCCTCTCTTTCACGATAATGTCCAGTATAATCTTTCTGTGGCGAGCCAGCGTCCCCGACTGGTCCCATAATCCTCTTTGTAACAAGATGTCAATTAAAAGCTCACCATCAAGCTCGGGCCCTGAGGTTGAGGCTTTGGGGCCGATGAAGGCGAACCTAGGTCAGGGCGATGGTGATAACCACGTAGTGCTGGATTTGTTTCTATATCAGAAACAGAACTTTTATCCAGTAAAACGTGCGTCAGAAGTATCGAGCTGAATTTTAAATGAAAGTAAACTGTAGAACTGTATGAAGCCCCCGAGGGACCAATTAATGTAAACGGTGTTGATAATTTGTTATTAAATAATCAGTTAAGTGACATTAAAACAAAAACTCTCACCTTCTGTTTCTCAGATTATGAAAATGATGATTTGTTTGGCTTCTCTTGTTTTTACACCGAGAGCTTTTCTGACTTTCTGTTGAACGAAAGATGGATCGAGATGATTATTTAACCAGTAAAAAGCTGAATCGTTGCACCAAAGCAGAGTGCTCGAGTGCAAAGAGCTAAAACCGTTGCACGCGTCTCACAGTGAAACCTCAACATTAGCTCCCTGCACGATCACGATTAGCTGATAATTGAACGGACAGATGCGAAAACCTTCGATTTGCTGCTTTGTTGGAACCAGTAGCAGAAACGCCACCAGCTCGCAGGTATCAGATAAGCCCATTTTGGAAACAGCCTCTAGTGGCCATTAGTGGAAGTGCAGCATGTCGCTCTGTTTTCAGCCCCAGGCTTGGTCTCCTCATGACGGCACAGACAGCGTTTTAAAGAGCAGCACTGCTGTTTCACTTCTTACAATCACACAGTGACAAAGATAAGACGCTAAGTTAAGCAGACGCACACAGAGCCGATGGAGGCAGCAGGGCGTTATCAGGCAGCCCATGTGTCATACAGCCATCGATCAAAGTGAGATGATGACAGCCGGTCGATACAGGTATCCGAGCGTCCTGACCTTCATCTCAGGCCTGTCAGTCAGCGGCAGCTGGGCGTTTGTCCGAACAGAAGCGGCCGTTTGACGGATCAGACCCCATCGAGTTTAAAACAACGTTATCGTTCGTCAGCCGAAGCAGCCGGCTCCGATTGGGATCGACCTTCCAGGTTACATTTTAGGAGATGATGTGAACTCCTGTCTGAGAATCGTTAGTTTTCACTCTGCTTTGAATCTAATTTTCTCCTGCAAGGAAAATCAAACTAAATGAGTCTTTCTTCTTTCTTTTAATATCGCTGTCTCGCCCTGTCACCAAATGAATGCTGCGGAAACTTTGTGAATTTATGAACTGCTTTATAATTTGTTATTTCCCCGAGGCGGGTTACAAACAGATTAAAATGGATCCCTAAGTTATTTGGGAGAACAAATCGATAGCGGCGACCGGGTTATTATTCCCCTGAACTTTGCAGACTTCCTGTTGAGTAAATTAGGCTCAGAGAATCAGCAGCAGATGAAATAATAAGTTTCAGGCCATAAGAATTTTGTTTTGAAATGTTGGGTCCTCCAGAGAGAGCCTGTGCAAAGTTTCTGTGTTTGAAACAGCCTGAATATCCTGATGAATCATAAAACCGGGTTTGTTGTTTCAGAGGGAGAAACACAGGAAGGTGTGAATGAGCAGACGGCAGGAGGAGAGTTTGTCTGCTGATTTCCACCAGCTGGCAGGTAACTGACCGATGGCTGGAGGTGATTTCCTGCTCCAGAAGCCGGATTTAGTGTGTGATGGAACAAAAAAGTGTCCGGTGAATTCAGGTGTCTGCCTGACAGATGGCTGATGGGTAACCTGAGAAGCTTTTCGGTGTCCTAAGGAGGAACTTTTCACACATTCTGATGAACTTTCTGCAGGTTTACTGGCTTCATTTTGCAGTTTGGTGTTAAACTGCTGCAGCCTGATCACACCGCAGATTCCAGGGTATCTGTTTGAACAGGTGGGTTTTTGTGCCGCTAGCTTAGAGACGCTAAATAATTTCAGAAAGTCATCTTTGCATTTGTCTTGGTGTAAAAATATTACTTCCAGAGGTTAAACTGGGAGTGTTGGACCCTTCACATAATGAATAAATGTGATTGGCAGGTTCCTGCATTACTATTTATTATATGTGTGCTGCAACCTGGCGTTGCTGCCAGTGATAGCATGGAGATAATAATTAATAAGAAGGAACAATGACACCCACAGCTTACACCCTCAACACATGCTTTGTTCACGGTGCAGCTGTAAAGCTGCTGTTGTGGTGCTTTTGCTGCTGCAGAAGAGGAGCGAGCATAAACAGAGTAACATATTTTGAAATTTCAATTACAATTTTTCAGGCGGCTCAAAAAGCAGCATGTTTATCACAAACGTGTCTGTGAGCTAAAGGTACGGGTACATTATTCCCCACGGAGAGGAAACACCGTTAGTAAGGCCTGCAAGCAGTTTGTTACAGACTAAACTGGTTAGCTCGCAGCACTGTGTTGTTGGTATTGATGCTGGTATGTTGGACTGGTTCAAAGCAGAGATGTGTTCATGGTCGGTGTTAGGTTACGGTGATGATGCTGATTAGATTCAGTCCCTGAATTCAACCCACCTCATAAAAGGAGGTCAGATGTTTCATGAGATCCATCCTCCTCGGCCTATCCCAGCTACCACAGGGCGAGAGGCAGGGTACATCCTGGACAGGTCACCAGTCTGTCCCAGGGCTAACACAGACAGACAACCATTCACACCTGTGGGCAATTTAGAGTCACCAGGATGTCAGAGTACCCAGCGAGAACATGCAGACTCCACACACTGTTTATAATTTGTTGAATTTAATAGGCATCAAAGAACAGTGGGCACTGATATGCTGCTGCGTGCTTCATTATTTCTGCCCACAAAGTCAAGTTGAGGTTTTAAGTGTTTGCTTCAACTTCCCTCAGAATGAGGCTTTCAAACGAGCAGTGATTCATCTTTCTTGCACCTAAAGTAACATAACGAGTTACTTGGGGAGTAGTCTGATTACTCTGCAGAGGAGAGAAACCTCAAGCTCTAATTTGAAATATAAGTGAGGAGCAGTAACGTCGAACATTGTAACCCACACACGGCAGGACTTTCCTGCTGCCTTTGAGATGGAGTACTCCCATCGTCTCCTCTTATAACTGAACTTATGGATTTAACCTGCAGCGTGTGATTGGCTCTGTGATCGGAGGAGGTTACAGCTGCGTGCCAATCACCTTGCAGCAGCCCGACTAATGGCCTTGATAATCAATTTGTTGGCTTTTTCTAATTTTAAATCCAATTACCTCAAGGGGATGGGTGCCTATTGATGGTGTGTGTGTGTGTGTGTGTGTGTTGACAGAATAATTTGTGTTGACAGGGCAATTCATTTTTGTTCTTGTCGGCGGGCTGAGATTGGAAAAGCAAAAATGTCTCTAAGTCTATGCAAAGCATGCACACACATGCACACGCACACACATGCACACACATGCACACGCGCACACATGCACACGCGCACACATGCACACATGCACACGCATGGAACACAAACACTGAGATACACGAGAGAGAGAAGATAAGTGAAAGCACACACACCTTGATTTAAACACACAAAGCCCATTTACATTTGGCCTCATTTTTTCGTTACCCTCTCTCTACCAGCCTCTCTCTGACACACACACACACACACACACACACACACACACACACACACACACACACACACACACACGATAAGGTCAATTTAGGTTTCAGTGAATTTGGATAATCTGGCAACCCGGCAAGCAGCCAGTAAATAATCAGCCACAAAAATGTCGGTGAAACTAACCGACTCTGTCGTGTGTGTGTGTGTGTGTGTGTGTGTGTGTGTGTGTGTGTTATCAGCAGCCAGCCGGGGTCCTCCCATGACGAGCCTTTAGCCCTTTGTTTCTGTTTTTTCTCTTCATATCTGACACACACACAGTTCTTCCTCCATTCTTTCATTTTCCTCGTTTCCTCTTTCACATTTTCCGTTTTCTTCCTGTTTGAGAATTTAAACACACTCACGTCCTCATTGGCAGCAGTAGCTGGTGTGTGTGTGTGTGTGTGTGTGTGTGTCATCAGTTTGAGAGGAAACACTGTTTGGAGTGAGTGAAGTTGATAAATCTTGAAACTCCCTCGTTCTCCTTCTTCAGTCTCTTTTGACGTTTTTGTTTCGAAACTTCATTTGTCGAGATGCTGAGTTTTTAAAGTCAGAAGATGAAACACCAGAAAATGTTCTCATTACAGCCAAAATTGAAATTTGATTTGATAATATATAATCCATCCCATTAACGATTCATGTGGAAAGCAGCCAAATCCCTTTCAGATCTTCATATAATCTCATTTTGAATGATTTATCAAACAGTATTTCACAGAAAATATTCAGATCATTTCCTTTTAAGCAGACTTGGTGAGTTTCTATTAGCTTTAACAGCTCCATAAGTGGATTTGCTTAAGCAGGCTGTCAGTTTCCAATCCACATTCTGCTGAAAGCTGAAGTAAATGACACGGTCCACAAAAACTGTGCCTGCATTTCAGCCACAGGGAATTTGGTGTGATAATACCAAACTAGCTGACCCTGACGCTACATCCTGGCTCAGTACTAGTCCATCAACCAGGTCACTTTTTATGGCTGCTGTTTACAGATTTCCTCTCAACACCCAGCTTTGCCTCCGACTACATCATCTTCACTTTAGATAACTGCAAGAAGATGGATGGATGATTATTATTTGACCCCTGCAGAGGCCTGATTGAGGGCTCACAGTCAGCACTGCCTGCATCTCCAGCTACACAGCAGCCAAGTTCAAAGTGGAATGGATGAAGACGAGAAAAAAGATTTATCATACTTATCATCTTCCTCTTAAAGGGGAGTTTGTCCTTCCCACTGTCGCCAAAGTGTTGCTCACAGGGGGTCATCCTATGGCTCTACCTTACAATATAAAACACTCTGAGGCGGCTGTTGTGATTTGACGCTGTATAAATAAAACTGAAAATTGAATTTTTATTATTTAGATGGAAGTTTTGCTCATAAACACAAAGTCGACTCGTACAGAGGTGTGCCAAACTCAGTTATTCAAACAAACATTTTTATTTTATTTTTTCATTTCTGACAAACACTTTTAGAAATGATGCACAAAACAAGCCGACGGAAGAACAAAACCTAGTTTTTAAAAAAAACAAAAGTGGTTTTAATGCATTACTTCTTAAAAAAAAACTTTAAAATGCAGCTTGTAGCTACAATGTAGCTGCCATCACCAGTGTGTGAATGTGTGCGTGAATGGGTGGATGACTGGATGTGTAAAGCGCTTTGGGGTCCTTAGGGACTAGTAAAGCGCTATATAAATACAGGCCATTTACCATTTAAAATTAAAAAGTTGGTTGCATTCAAATGTTTGCATTTATCTCTGCAGCAGAGGTTTGTTTTCAGCAGAGCAGCTGAAATAAAAGAAATAAAATCTTTTTATTTCCGTGCAGACAAATTGGAGGCTGCTGTTCTGTAAATATCAACGTCCAGAGTTAAAGCTGAGATCGTAGCGCTGCTTTTACTCCACTTCTTAAAGTACCCAAAGCAGGGGGTGGAAATAAGGTGAAACTGTAATGAAGCGGGGAAAATGAATGCCCTTAAATATTAACTTCCTGTGTTCATAACCTGCAGCAGACGAGTTCTTCAAACTCAGTGGTATTGGAGCATTTCCATCTACTTTCACTTCCTATCAGATAGGTGTAATTAGAAATTTGGAGCTCCTGCAGCTCTTTGACCTGCGGCTCTCTGCGGTGCCGGTGAGGCCCTCAGCTGAGGGTTGAGTTTCAGCAGGGGGGCCGGGGCCGTGCTCAAACATTTACTCAAGACAAAAGTCCAAACCCAGAAAATATGAACCGTGTCCTCGGTCCCAGAGCAGGACGATAAGCTGCCGCCGGATGGCTTCATTTTCGACTTTGAAGACAACTGAGTCTCACGGAGGAGATAAAACGAGGAAGAGGCGAGACTGGGAGCAAAGATGATGAAGAGGAGGAACGATCGCAGGGGACGAGGAACTACTGGTGTTAAAGGAAAGAGCCGGAAGCAGGATGGAGAAGAAATCCAGCGTAAAGGAGATGAAAGATGACAGATGCAGGTGATTAACAAAAGGAAGGATCCAGAAATAATTATTATGGAGGGAGAGTGAATGATCAGGAAAAAGAGAAACGCACTTTGAAGATATTAGAGGAAGAGGTTTGGGTTATATAAGAGAAGAAAAACTGGAGAAACAAGTACGAGAGTTTGACAGAAACGGGAGGAAATGTCCAGGATCGATGGACATGAGGAAGGAACCGTCACCGCGCTGACGAGAACCGAAGAGCCCGACTGTGGTGACCCTCAGACACGCCTCGAGTTACTGAACGTGGACAAAGTAGCAGTTAAGTTAAAATGTCTGAGAAACTCATTCTGAATGTGCAGCGGTGCTTTATGTTAATGTGTGGACAGAGGACATCCGTCCCTCCGTCCCCTCCTCGCACTGTCTGAGCTGTTTTTTTTATCTTCTGTTGGTCTGAAAGGAAAACACTAAGTCAGTCTTCTTCTTCTGCACCACTATCGTGTCTTTCTCTGGTCGAGGACCTTCAGTAATGGTGACACCAGCACTATAGAACTTTCCTTACCTGCTGAAGGTGGCAGCTGCACACCAACCTGCTGTTTGTTCATCCCAGCAGGACGGTCCTGAACACCACCTTTTGGCAATCGACCGTGAATCATTGAAGCTCCACCTCAATGATTGAGGGGTGGAGGTGGGTTGGGAGACGGTGATGATTACTGGTGTCTGATATTCATCTAATGCACGAGTCAAAGCCAGCGTTTTGGTTCCATTTCCATTTAAAATGACCAATGAGACGGAAAGTTAGAAGCAACAAATGGACTCTGTCACACACTGAAGTCTCGCTGCGTTCACTGACTGAGCAGGAAGACGGCATCGTAAATGGGCCGTGAAAAGTGGCTAAAGCTGTGGACGAAGGGTCTAACTTACCAAATATGCAGTGAACTGAAGTTTGATGATTACTTCTGGGAGTTACAGGCAGATGGTTTATTTCATCTGGATATGAAATCTCAATTCCAAAATAAAAGTCCTTGGGTTGTAGCTCGCTTACTGAAACTGTGGGATGTTGTTCATTTGGGTCCTGACATATGCAGGATTATCGGTGATTATTTGTGGGTTGGTTGAAAATAGCTGTTTAAATCCTTTTGTATTTGCACTGACTGCAGCTATGCTGTATGGATATGATGAAGCAGGAGGATTAGTTCAGTTTAGCACTTTTCTTGGTCCGTGCTCATCTTCTGGAGTCCATCAGAGGGTCGGTTAGAGAGGCAAGGCTGACGTGGTTGGACATGTGCAGAGGAAGGATGGTTGGATGTTGGAGATGGAGCTGCCAGGGTGGAGGAAAAGAGGAAGGCATGCAGAGGGTTGGTGACACATGGTGAGATGGAGGCAGATGATCAGCAGTGACAAACCCTGAAGCCAGAAAGTGCTCTAATCAGGCTCATCTGTGAGTTTAGGATGAGAACAGGAATCTAAGGACGGGTCACGTCATTTGTTGTGCCACAGAGAGTCTGACGACAGCAGGAGACCCCTGGGAAAGGCATCCGTCCTCTTTAGGCTGCACTGAAAACAGCAGCGATGTGCCGGGGAGGCTTTAGGATCCGATTTACTCTCCCTGTGCCGATGCAGCTCGAAACAATTTGTGTATGATGCACTCACATGTCAGATTTCAGCTGTTTGTAGACACAAAGCTCCTGTTTGTTTCTAATGGATCAACACCGTTTGTCTGGCAGCTTGTAATATTTTCTTTCTTTTTTCTGCCGTGATTATAATTCACTGGCTTTTTTTAGCACTCCACAGCTCTGCCTATTGATCCATTGATCCAGGAATATCACCTTCTTCCTCATTATTGGCTGACAGTGGTGATGTATGATATACTGCTGGAGGTTTAGCAGAGTTCAAAGTCTCTTATTCCCATTAGAGCGTTTCTTTGTAGGTCGTGTATCCGCTGCTGCGACCAACCCGCTCGGATACTGAGGTTCAATCTCCACCAGCGATGACCCACGGCTCAATCCGGCCTCTGTGTGCCGTTTCTTCCTTTGACTCCAAATTCGTCGTAGTTCCTTTTTATTCATTTCGCATCGCAGGCCCTGAATGATAATGGCATTGTGGAATAATAGGGATTCCTTTGTGGTTTGTTTGAATCGTAAGCCTCGGACGGTGGAAGCGTTTGAAGTCCTCTCACAGCTCTGCAGGCTTCTGTTAAATCAGACTGGATGACAGTGGTAGCTGATTTTAGAAATAGAAAGCAGCGCTAATATTTCTGTTCCAGCGCCAAAACTCATGTGTGCCATGTTGTTTCAAAGCCCGATCAGGCAGCTTTTTCCCACTGCCTGTTATAAGTACCCCTTGTTGTTAATCAGTAAATCAGATAAAAATACATTTATGTCTGAAGAACCTCCGCTGCTGAATTTCAGCCAGTAATAATGTTTTCACAGAAATCATTCGAGTTGCATCCAGCTTTTTGTGAAACAGATGCGCCAACGCTCCAATAAATCTCCTCAGGAACCCTTAAAGAAAATGAGATCTGAACAGGAACGCTGATGTGCTGGAAAAGAATAGTTTGAGTGCTGTTTTCATACGATCATGCAGTTCAGGATGAAAGTAAAAATATTAAGAAGAAAACGATTCCATTCGTCCTCATTTTCTTTATTTTTACCAATTTAACAGACGTGTATTTTAGTCTAGAGGTTTAGACTAAACTCCTAAATATATCTGAAAAACTGGGTATAAGTATATATGACCATTTATGATTTCATCTTTTATCATCTTTCTCCTGCTCCACCACTGCTTCCTCTCCTGAACTCGAGTCCGGGCTCTAACCCACCAACAGATGCATCAACTCGATGTTGTCACTCTTACTTATTGTGAGGAAATTAGATCTGCGACCCTCCTGAACCAGATAAACAACAGTAGCTGGTTTTAAGCTAACGTCATGTTAGCCGGTGTTGGAGCCATTTGGATACTCTGGGCTACAAATCTGGTTAAGAGAACAAAACAAGTGAAAATTCAGTGTTTGAGGCTCTCAGAAAGATTTGAATTACATCTAATTTCAGTAATTTCTCTGTATTAGAGGTCTGATGTATACACAGCATTGGATAGTTGCTAACAGTGTCTCGAAGAAAGAACGCTTCTGGGTTTGAGTGATTATCTGAGGAGTTTACTGGTGAAGAGATTTCCTCACCATCCTGTAGAGGTCCAGCAAAGTCGTCTTTCTCTATTCTCAGTGGATGTTTTGCTTCGTGCATTGTATCTGTTAAGTATCCTCATAACTGGTTTGCTCATGGTCATAAAACAGATTCCCCTCATGCTCAGTTGGTGTTGCTGTTATGATAAGTCACCTGACAGGATGGTGAAAGTTCAGCGAATAGTGGAGAAATGATTGTTTTTATGTTTGTTTGATTTCTATCAGCATAAATACTCTGATTACTCTGAAAAAGCCTTTGGATAAGACATTAAGTCAGAGCGGTGAAGCGCTGCGGGGAGATGCTGCTTTTTCTTCCTTCTCACTGTGTTGAAATTTTGCAGGTACACTTGAGATTACTGCACCACTTCATCCTTGACACCCCTTCACCTTTACAGACTGCAGCTCCTCTATTAGCTGGAAAACAACCGTTCAGTCTCCACATCACGTCCCTGCCCTCCTCCTGTCCACACCTGCTGCTAAAATGACAGAGACACAAAACAGGAAATCACCTCCTGAACAAAGCTTCATCACCGCGTGCGTGCGTGCGTGCGTGCGTGCGTGCGTGCGTGCGTGCGTGTTAACCTAAAAATAAAACACCTGAAATAACTCAATTTTCCTTGGAATAGGATGAGTCTTTTTAAGTTGAGTAATGGGAAAGATGAGGAGATGGTGGAAACAGAGATTGTGCCATGTTAACAGAAACAGAACAAAGAGCTGAATGTAAATAGGACAGGAGAAGAGATGATGAGCACAAACCTGTGACAGAAAGACGTTTACAGAAATACTCTATAAACCCTGAAATGGGCTCATCTCTCACAAAGATGGAAATGAGCAGTTAGAAGTGAAAGTGTGTTAAAAACAGAAAGTAGAGGATGGTTCATGTTAGGAACTCTGATATTGTGTGATGCTGGGCTGCTTTCTCTGTAATAGTGCTGCATTATATTTTAAAATCTGTAGAATAATTAGACACTAAAGCCTAATAATAAGTTGTACTGAGCACAGTACAACCAAAATATTAAAAAATATTTAAAAATTTCTAGATTCTGGAGCCAAGGGTAAATAGTTGCACTGATCAGCTGGTCGTGCAACACCTTAATGTCTGTCCAACCACTTTAGTTGGAAGCTGATTGGACAGGTAGACCGCATCGCTCTCAGACAGGTTGGTGAAAATGTGCAAACAAAGCCACGCTGACAGATTACCGACACGCTCCACTCAACCTGAGTCGGTTCAGTCTGGACTCAGCTGGTTGCAGCCTGGTTGTATTCTGGTTTTATGTCTATAGTAGATCAAGGGTGCCAAATGACTTTGTTACCTTGCAGTTAGGGGTGGGCGATATAAACGATATACGATAGAAACGATATAAATTTGGCCAACGATAGAGATTTTGACTATATCGCTCTATCGCGATAGCGCATGTTGATGATGTCATCAAGCTGCGCCTGTTTTGGTCGAAAGCATCGCAGCCGCTACAACCATTATCATCTGCAAATTATGGCGGGCGACAGTCATAGCAAAGAAATGAAGGACTTTTGAAATATGGGGAAAGCCAAAAACTGCGCTTCCTCCACTTCCGTAACATTGATTCATTAATGTTGAATTCTCTCGCAGCTGCTCTGTTCCCATGTTGTTGCTGTATATTAATAACTAACGTGGATGAATGATCTCAGTTGTTCTCCTGACTGAAGTTTGGCCCGTGTACAGCATCCTGCAATGCGATTGCATTTGTCCCTGACCACCAGAATCCCTCACGTTAACTTTTATCGAGTGGGAAAAAAAGTTGGCGTTCATCCTCCAGCTTCACTGTGCTAATGTTATGCTAACATAGCTGTGTCGCTAGCAATCACGTAGCACAAAATTATATACCAGGTAGTCCAACTTCAGTAACCCTGCAAATGCCACTGCTGTTTAGTTTTCTGTCTTTATTTATGTTGGAAGTGGTAGCAGAGCTGTACGTTTGAATTAGTTTCAAAAATCTCTGTCAGAACATGGTATGAAATGTTTAGGTGGAAGCTAGCGAGCTAACTTCCTGTTAACTTCTAACTCCGTTAAATTTAATAAATTCTGTTTTCATGGATGCCTGGAAGTTAAACTTAATTGTTACACCTGGTAAAGCAGCAATGCTGATGATTTTATTAAAGATGAAAGAATTTAGACCGTTTTTAACTCTGTGTTCGTTTGACTTTGGGACCTGAAGCAGATGGAGTTTTGGACCCAGATTACTCCGCGAAGCTCCTCACTACGGCAGCCGTAATGCTCTGACGATCCATCAAGCAGTGTGGCTTACCAAAGTTGTACTAAAACATTTTTAACAGATTTCTGCAGCCAAAATCGGTTCGAGGTCAGTAAGCACAACCAGAATTTATACATAAGGCACACTAGATTTTTGAGAAAATTAAAGGATTTTAAGTGTGCCTTATAGTGTGGAAAATACGTTATACAGAAGAAAAGACTATATCGCGATATATATCGTTACCGCACGTGCTTCAAATTATATTGCGATATGGATTTTAGGCCATATCGCCCAGCCTTACTTGCAGTGTAGTCTGTCCTGCAGCAGCTACGTCACTATTGTGGAGGTATTTCTTACATTCTCTTTAAAATCTATGCAATGGTAATTTCTGTGCATGTAGTTGATGTTTGTGTTATCACAAACTGATTGCATGTAAATGCCAACTTCACCTTGTTTAACTGCAAACTGATAGCCGACTGAATCCTTCTTATTGATATCTTTACGCACCAAAGTTGCCTTGAAGGCGTCTACAGGCTGCAACTAGACCCGGTGCCCCTCGGCAAAGCTACAAGACTGCATGTTTTTTTGCACACGCTAACAATCGTTTTGTTCGTCTCGGTCTCCCTCGACCGCTTTCCTCGTTTGACTGTAGCATAAAGCATACCCTGTTTTATCATCCTTATGGATTCCAATGGGACCATAATTTCCAAAATGAACCTCATGGTGTATTCGATCAGACTTGAAGCTATCGGACCGAGTCCATGAGATCATCAGGAAAGTGTTTACTGAGGTTGTAGATCAACTGCAATTGGGTAATCTTCTCAGAGGCTTTAAAGCAACATGACTGCAGACATAAATTCAGTTTTCAAAAGCTTGTTAATATTTCTGTGGCCCAAAACAACAGAAATACTTCATGTGCAAGTATATTAAAGCAATACTTGAGTAAAGTACTTGAGTAAATGTATATTCCATCACTGGTCCTACCCGTGCTCTCATCCTGTGGTCCAGTGGAAGAAATCAATTAAGATGAGAGAGCTGTGAAAAGCACTAACTGTTAATGAGTGTATAATAAACGAGTTATTAACTTTAATAAGGCATCGCTCTGTTTGTGTTCGGTAGCTACAAATTTCTATATTAGTGCATGTTTATCGCCTCATAAACACAATCAGATCTGTTTATTTTCAGAGTGATGCAATTCTGTTATTAGTCCTTACATAGCCTTCGTCTTTTACATTTAATCCAAGGATAAGAACGCACAGTGTTGCCATGGCGAAGGTTAGGAAGTAAAAGAAGAACAGTTGAAAATAAATAATTAAGAAGACCAAAGACTCGGAGCAAAGATTCTTCTCCGGGATGTGACCGTGAGACAGACGGGGAGAAAATAACAATCTTCTATCAGCAGCAAACGTGACGCGTTTGCCCGTAAAAGCCCGGCGGGCAGGACTCTCTGCAGCGATCAAACGAGCAACACAAAAAGATGAAGGAGGGAGGACGCAGCGGCCATTAGATGTGTGCTGCTCGTCCTCAAAGGGACGACACACTCGACCGTAAATCCTCCTCCATTGTTTCGACTCTGCCTTTGGTGTGAGGTCGTGCGGTGTGGTACGGCGGCTCAAACCGAGACGCTGCCGCTGCTTTCATTACGCAAGACACTGCAAGCACGCCGGCACAGAGGAGGATGAGAGGAGGAGGAGGAAGAGTGGAAAGGGGTCAAAGCTTTCTGATGACTCAGATCTTTGTTTCAGACCAGAGCAGAAGTTTGCTGTTTGAAATTTGTTGTCATTATGAATTTAGGAAAAAGAAGTAAAGTCGACATTTTCTGTGTATTTCCAGCTACATTAAATAATTTAGTTACAATTGCAGTAGAGTGCAGAACAGCTTCTACTTCATTTCCTTTAAGCTAGAATTAAAGTTAGCTTAAACCTTCTTCTGACTGGCCTACGATGTTACATAGGATACCCCCCCCCCCCCCCCATGACATCAAAAGAACAGGGGAAAATGTATATGAGCATTTCCCATTTTGATACCTCCAGTCACACTGTGACCGCAGTGT
The DNA here is from genome assembly GCF_900408965.1 of Simochromis diagramma. Classification (NCBI taxonomy): domain Eukaryota; kingdom Metazoa; phylum Chordata; class Actinopteri; order Cichliformes; family Cichlidae; genus Simochromis; species Simochromis diagramma. Next base: position 1,871,445 of record NW_024387458.1, on the reverse strand, counting down.
TAAAAAAACTCACTTTGCTGAATAAAAATCACACCAAATGAGGTATAAAAACATGTTCTGTGTGGAGAGACTTTGATGTTCAGTTTAATCTGAATACTGCCTGCCTTACAGAGCTCTGTTACTTAGCAACATAGTTGGTGACATGCAGTAAAGTTTAGTTTTTTATTGTTTTTTTGAGAAAACTATTCTGTCAGAGGTGAAAATTGTAGTTTTCATAAACGCCCGGCTTTGCCTCGGTTTTACTGAATATCCACATTAAACAGTGGACGCAAAGTTCGACACGCAGTGAGGTCGTCCTTATATTTTAAAGGAGATCATCATAAAGGCAGTGCCTCAGGCTGCGCAGCCCAGTTAAGTACAAGTACTGTAGCTTTTCTAAGTACTCTGCAAAATTGAACTTGACACTTACCACCAGGGGGCAGTGTTTTAGCGTGGCTGAGAGATAAACTGTGATTCTCCCCATTTGGCGAATATCAGGGAAACTTTAATGTTGTTACTTGCATACAGGTGTAATATTTTCTCTAAAAACAATCAGCAAGAAATTAAACTTTTATTTGACCAGGTTGAAAGTTCAGCATAATCGTGCATTCCCCAATTCCCCATTCTCCTTTGATATCGAGTTTTACTTCACGAGCAGCGTGGTTTCTCTCTGGCAGTTGGTCCAAGGGGTCATAAGGTTTGATTCCAGACGGTGTTTGCTCTCTGAATCACTAAAATCCATGTCGTTCATCTGAATTTTGGGAAAGAGCTTCGAAATCTATTGCAAGAAAGTGCGAGTTATGCTAGTTTAGCTTCACTTGCTGAAGATGAAATCACAGCGTCTCTACTTTTGCGTTTTCTCACGAGATTTGAAAGCTTGTAAAGCTTTAGCTGGAGCGATATATATGTTAGTAAATGCTTACAATGCAAAATTCAGATTTCTTTTAGTGAAACACAAATCTGATTAGATCAAAGTTCTTAAGGAAGAGCTGAGGTCCAGATGAAGATGGCAAATGAAACCAAAACAGCAACAGGGATGGAAATGAAGCAACAGAATGAGAAACGGCGTAGTAAAATGACATCAGCTAAAGTCCTGCTGTTTAATAATTCAGCGAGCAGCCCGCGGGAGGCAGGAAGGATGGAGAGACGGAGAAAGAAACGGGTGAAGTGGTTGTGTTTAAAGGCACGGCGTTTAATAATTCAGCGGGTGGCGTCTGGTGTGGCTCTGATGCAGCAGGTGGCTGCACTGAAACCAAAAAGATCACAGAGAGAATGAAAAAGCTCTCTTCCTGTCAGAGATGCTGGGATGAGATAAAATGAGACGAGGCTGTGGGGAAACTGGGACATCGCCGTGGCGACACCATGCACGACCCAGCGGGAGAGACCGAGCGTTGACTGGAATGAGCAGTGTTTAACATAACAATTCCAGTCAGAGAGGGAACACTTCCATTATGTGCGCAACTCATTTACTCTCCTCCTGGAATGGCTTTTTGATGTACTTTCACTCGCCGAACTATAAATAAATACATTTGTACATGTTTCATAAAACCGTCGTCTTACTGCACATGTTAAAAATTATATCTGTTACACAACATAAAAGCAGAGGCGTGTGTTAGGCTTCTTGGGCAGATTATGGCTTCTTCTTACGAATTACAGCAGATTGAACCAAACTGATTCAGTTTGTGCTGCCGGTCAGGACGAGCTCACACAGTCCGCTAAAGAATGGAAATCACGTGTCATTTGTTCCAGTTGCTGCTCGTTGGTGTGCAAATTTCCTTCTCTGGCAAAAAATATTCTGACTGCATTTAAACAGTTGTTGAAGACTTTCCACGTCAATCAATTTTGCATAATATGAAATTCATTAAAGTGAACAAAAACAGTCCAGTTTACTCGTCAGCAGGGTTTCATTCTAACCGTCAAAGAAACATCAAATGTTTCAAGCACCAGGCTGAATTTGTAATTGCTGCTTCATAACTGATGACAGCAGCTGAGATGTAACATTGAGGGACACTGTTGTTACACATTGAGCCTCATGCCTCCAAGTAAGTAAGTAAAATTTATTTATATAGCGCTTTTCACAGATAAAAATCACAAAGTGCTTTACAACACAGGAAATGGGAATATAAAAACAATATAACAGTAAATAAAACAATGTAAAACAATAAAACTATAAAAACAGCATAAGAAGAAATTAATCAAATGCTTTTCTAAATAAAAATGTCTTCAGCTGTTTCTTAAAAGAATCAGTGGAGTCCGTGCAGCAAAGAGAGAATCCCACAACCGTGGTGCCGCCGTCTGAAAGGCCCGATCACCACGAGTTTTAAAACGAGTGCGCGGTACCACCAGCAGTCTCTGATCTAATGACCTTAAAGCCCGAGAAGATGTGTGTGGTTTCAGCAGGTCAGATAAATATTGAGGAGCCTGACCATGCAGGGCCCTAAAGGTTAGATCTAAAATTTTAAAATGAAACCTAAAACTTACAGGCAACTAGTGAAGGGAGGCCAAGACTGGAGTGATATGCGATCTTCTCTTGGTGCCTGTTAAGAGACGTGCTGCAGCCTTCTGCACAGTCTGAAGACGATTTAAGGCTGATTTGTTAAAACAAGTAAAAAGGCCGTTACAGTAGTCTAAACGAGAGGAAATAAAAGCATGAATAATCATCTCAAGTTCAAGCTTTGACACCATTAGTCTGAGTTTAGAAATATTCCGTAAATGATAAAAACAGTTTCGGACCAGCTGCTCGAGCGACATCGAGCTGTCAAATATGACACCGAGATTTCTAAGGCTTGATTTTACAGAAGGGTCTAAGAAGCTGATATGCTGCCTAAAAACCCACCTGTGCTCTGACGCTACAGAAACAGTCCTTCTACACACTGAATCAGTGAGCTCTATGAACTCTTTCCTGACCAGTTTATGTTCACAAATGCTGGTTTTATAATCAACGTGCAGTGATAGAAAATGTCCTAATTATGGTCCCAGCAAGAGTAAAACAGGCAACCCATCACAGTCTGTCCACAGTAAAGAGAACCAGTCAACGAGCTGGATGATAAAGAACCATCCTGAACAACTGCAGAACTTCAACGTTTCATGCAAACTCAAGAACTACAAGAACAAGCTATCCTCCTGGACGTCGTTCTTCCATTTACACAAAGAAACAGGGAACAGTTTCAGGTGCTGCTGTTGAGGTTCTTGTTGCTTGTGTTGACGCTTCACCGTCATCACCGATGTCTCCACAGAGAAAGCTCAGAGCAACTTTGGACAGTAGATTTGGGCGAACAGGGCCTTGGTGTTGTTATACTGTAAAACATTTCTTCACTGTATCACTGTGTCTGGTATCTGCTCCGTCAGGCTAGTGAGGGCGTTATCCCTGCAAACTGGTGTCCCACATTTTATGACTACGTCAGCATTTAACTACCGAGAAATGAAAACGCACAAACAGCCAATGAGCAGTCGCAGTAAGATGGATAACGTTTCCTTAAATGTGTTTACTGCAGGAGGCGGACAAAAGCGGTTACTCTATCAGAAGGGTGGCTGTGACACACACACACACTCTGACAGTGCCTGTCATTATTACACTCCCCGTCTGTGTCCTCACTGTTTGCATACGACCAAATAACATCACTGAGGGCCGTACACGTGTGCGTCTCCAAATATTAGATTATGTTCAACACAAACATTGCCAACAATGGCTGCCATTATCATGTTTCTAGCAGCTCCTGAAACACACACTGTGTGTGTGTGTGTGTGTGTGTGTTTACAGTCTTGGATGACAGCTCTTTAAAGCTGCTTTTGGGCACGTTAGGGGAAAGAGTCAGCAGTTAGCCAACACCGGGGAAAACGACCAGCGAGCAGAGCTTGCAAAGAGGGATCTTAAGTTGTTTGCAGTTGCAGCAACATGTATTATTGAGCAACTGTTACATATTTAAATCCTACTGCTCGCAGGATGAGCAGAAACATAAACTTGAGGAAAAAAGAATTAAGGAAAAACAGAAAAACCTCAAGGACGGAGCGAACGCTTCACTCGAGAGTAATTGTAAAGGACAGAATGGCGAGATGTTACGGGCCAAAACATGGCTGCTCAGTCTCTTGTTGATGACCCTGTGTCCACTGGCAGACCTTTTAGAGATCCACTGCTTACTTTGCAAGCAGCATAAGTCGGCTATTCCAAATGTCATCATATAATATAATCTCTCCAGCAGCTTTGGGGCCTCCCTCAGGGTCTCCTCTGTGTTGTGGGGATTCACCCAGGAGGCCCGATCTCAGCCCACCATCCCCACAACACAGAGGAGACCTGCCCAGATATCTGAGCTCCTCACCCTGAGGATTAAATTTAGAGCCTTACTCTTTCGTCACTTCTCTAATCTCATGGCTATAGCTGTGGATTGGGATGCAGATGGATGGATACACTGAAAGCGCCGCCTTCATCCAAACTGTTTCAGGTAAACTTTGCTTTGCAACAGGAAGAGTCAACCTAAAATATGCGCACAAGTATTCAAGACAAAGGAAAAAATGAGGTTCGGTTTTTGAATATTGAAGACATTTGATTGAAACTGCTTTAAATATGGTGTTATTAATCCCCCATTAGTGGTTTATGTCGCTCTTTGGGTTAAATAGTGTCCAAATATCTGATACCACAGATTTAGATTGTATGGCCGAAGCTTTGGGTTGCACATGCTCATTCAAACTTTGATGTACAAGGAGGTCCGCTGCAAATAATTTCATTGGCAAGTACTCAGAACAAATAAACGAGCGGCAGCAGCAGCAGTGGTCCTCCTGCTCGCCTCAGCCTGGTTCTGCTGGAAGTCTCATCCTGCTATAAGGGAGTTCTTCCTCCCCACTTTCACCAAATCATTGGTCTAATTTTGGAGTTTTCTGTCTGTTGAACTGATGTTGTGAAGTGAAAATAAACAATGCTGAACTGATTGATCAGATGTTGTTTGGTTGGACTGTTGGTGCTGTCGCAGTGCGCACTGAACATATTGAGCTGATTTTATCCAGTGGAGCTGAATAGGAACAAATGACATCTACTGCCAGTTTTACACTTGCTTTAAATAGAAGATCGCAGGTTATAACCTGACAGGCAGACGTAAAGTTAAGCTCAAATATTTAAACAGAGCTCAGCTGCAGTTTTGTTCTTAGTTTTTTCTCACTCCTCAGTTCCTTCACACCCACTGTCTTATTACTAGCAGCAACTATATCAGGGATATGAAATCAACTTGAAGAAACACGTTCTCCTCTTCCCTTCTTCATCTTATCTTTCTGTCTCAGGGGAAAAACCTTCCAAATGTAATCAGTTTCAGGGTTCAAGTGCTCAAGTATCACTGTGTATACATCAGCTGCCGGAGCTCATTGATTACACTGAGGGATGAATAACCTGCCACACATTTCCCATCCATTAGAGCAGGAGAAATGAAAAAAGGTGCTTTATGTTCTGGTGTAGCTTCCAGAGTTCATCGTCTCATAATTGAGAAAGAAAATTACAAAACGAGGAAATGATATGAAATCAGGTCACTCGTTAAACTGTCTGGTTTGTCTGTTTCAAGACTCGCCTGTTTTTCTGGTTTCATTGTCTACTTTCATTAAAAAAAAAAAAAACAGTTTTCATCATCTCTCTGCATCCTCGACACCTTCCCTTCCATCCTTACTTCCTTAACGTCTGCCTTCCTCCTTTTTCTTCTAGAGCTTTTTATGAAATCCTGAACTTTAATATTTGGACCTGCACAGTCATCTAATCCAACCACTGACCTAAAGCAAACCACAGAATAATGACGCATAAGTTCTGGACCATCACTTCTACTATGGTAAAAGTTGACCTTATTTATACAGCATGAAGGTTTTCAGGAGAGGTGATTTTCTCATAGCCACAGGAACAGGATCGACACTGTGAGATGGACCGATATGCACGTAAAAATATAAACAAGACGTTGAGTTACAGCGATAATCCGGATTATGCACGATAAAGTAATCACTGCAAGAAATCAGAAAGATATAGATCTCCATGCTTCATGTAAAGAGAAAAAAATGCTTTGGATTTGTTTAACGTGAACATCTGACTCTAATGAGCTTCACTCAGAGACGGAGACAGACCTGTGCTGAGGGGGAACAAGCCACCAGACACAGAAAGCAGTCTGAGATCAGAAAATCAGGTGTAAGAGGCGGAGGGCGGAGCCAGTCCAGTTCATCCAATTCATTTTCTAATCGCCTGAAAATAACCCCAAAGGTTGTTTAGCTGCCAAATGAAATTATCCATGTAACTGGTCTGAGGTGAAACCTGAACCAACCTGTTAGATTAGTAAGTCGCTGGGCTGGTGGTAGTTGGAGCAGCATTTATACAATGGACTGTTCCATATATGTCTTTGGCAACAGTTACACAACTACAACCACAGAGGAAGAAGTCACAGCTGCAACAGGAAACACATGACAACAAACACAGCTGTGTGGAAGAGTTACGAGGTCACCAACGCCGTCCTCTGTAAATGTAAGCGTGCACTGCATCACTGAGGCTCACCTGCCTGCTATTTCTGATCTAATTTGTTAGGCGAATGTTTTCGTCTCATTAGGCGAACGAGGCAAAAACAGGGTTTGAAAGCCAGTGTTTGGTGTGACCTGCTTTATCCTTCAGCACAGCCTGAGTTCACTTATCTTGTGTTTTGTTTACCTGCACACTTCTCCAGGCTTCTCTAAAGACATTCAGAGCTCTGCTTTGGATGTTTCTGCCTTTTGTTCTGTTCTCCATCACGATGTTCACTGGAGTGTTGAGGTCTGGGCCGATCCGTGACCGATAGTGTTTCACCGTGTTTCTATCCACGTATGTTTTCACTGCGACGACTGCGTGTTTGGCTCGATGTCATCGCTCCATCAGAGCTGGCGCCTCAGCCCGGGTTACGTGACAGGAGTTGGAAAAGCTGAAGAACACGATTCAACTCTTAGTTTCTTTCACTGGATTGTTTTCGTTGAATGATTCAGTGTTAAGTGACTTAACGGGTCAGGTACAAGTACTGGACCAAAGATGAGTGAGAAGCAGTGAATGTTTAAAGAGAGACTTCCAGTGATCACGTTGAAACTTTAAAGTCTGGCTCTTTGGGGCAAATAAAAAGAAATGAGTGCTGGCTCAACACTTTTGCACACTCCTGTATGTGGGCTACCGTGTGTCACCATCTTTGCTGTGGAAAAAGTTTCTCCCATAAAGTTTAATGCAGGATTCTGTGAACACATCTGTTTTATAACATCATGTTAAACTTCAGAACCGTTTCTGTTTGCAGTAATTTAATAATCGGTCAACAAATCTTCTAAAAATGACAGTGACACACTTATATTTTAATATACAACAGAATTAGAGGTAAAATTTTAATGTTTGCCATTTTTAGAAAAACAAATCATGTATCTTTCCATCACTTCTTCTACTGGATGTTTGTGGTGTTGAGTTTTTCTCTGCCTGAGGCTTTTTCATTCAACAAGAACATAGAAATGAAAATAGATTTATCAGTAATAACACATAACTTCAAATTACTTTGTGGATTATCATTATTTTAACAGCAAGTTACATTCTTATATTTGTGTGTCATGTATATTTCCAGTGTGTTCAGCTAATAACTCCCACACATGTTTAGCTGTGCACACATGTAGGAAACAAACAGTAATAACAGCATTAATGTACTGATGACTGGATATGATCTCTGGACCTGTGCAATGCTGTTTAATAAATCATATCTACACATTTACTGACTGAAACCAGCTGCAAACGTTCAAAAAACATCAGAGGTTTGATTCTGTTCATCCCATCATCATCACCATCACCTTTAATCACATTATTTTACTCAAGTTCAGAAATAGTACAATTAAAAAAACTCTGGCTTTTCACTGGGTGCTGTGTAAAGGTAAATATGTCGCCACACAGGGCATGAAATCCAGACGTTGCCATGGTGACGCTCATCATTGGTTTTGAAGATTCAAGGTTAAACTTTAATGTTACCCTGTATGGATGAAAACATGGAGGTCCAAGTTCTCCGCTAACGCTCACGAGCTTGGTTAGCAAACTGCGTAAATGTGTGGACGCTACGCAGAGACGCAGATTAGGAAACTATTAGGATTTCAAACTGGCGCACATGGTTACACCACGTGTCAGTGTTGGTTAGTAAGCTAATCAAAATGTTGCAGAGAACACACACTGAAGACGTCCGGCCCAATGACTCGAGGTCAGGAATGAGGTCAAGCAGGCACCAGCTGATGCAGGCCTACACCGCTAACTCTGAGGCTGTCCACACAGGCCAGAACTGTGCCCTGCACCAGGCTGTAAATGTGCTCTTCAACACCTAATTTGTCCCTTTGATGAGTCTGCGGGGCCACAGCTGGTGGTTAGAGGAACTGCAGCTTCTGCTGCCACCTCTGTCATGTTTCAGCTCCCTGATTTGCTCCCTCTGCTCCTCATCTGCTGACATTTTCTTCTTCGCTTTTCTTCCCTTCTCACTTTAAACCTTCTCCACTTCCTCCCCGGGTCGCCCCCGCTCCTGACCTCCCCCCCAGTATCTCTCTGAGCCTCCCTCCTCTTACTAGCTGACTGGGTCACCTGTTTGAAGCTCATAAATAACCCAGCAAAGGGATAAAAGGCCAGATAAATAATGAAGCAGAGGTGTGGCGCTGGCCTTTCACATCCCCACCGCTCACGCTGACAGCTGTAGCAGTTGGTTAGCAGCTGCAGGACAGCAGGTCGGCTTATACATTCAAACGACCTGGAATTGGTTTTGTCATTTTATTTCCTTTTTTTTTTTTCTGCTTTATTTGAACGGGAGCATAAAAAAGGCAGCAGTTATGTAAGCACGGAGGCCAAGAGGTATCTGACAGATCTCCACCAGAGACAAAAATAACCTGCTTTAACTTCCTTCCTGTCATCCGGATCAAGATGCAGACAGTATTTTAAGCTATTTGAAGAAAGAGGCAAAAAAAAAGCAGGGAGAGTGGAGCAAAAGTAGGTCGTTTTGAGTTTCTTCTGTGACTTTTTTTTAAAGATGTTGAAAGCACAAAGGAGTGTACGCAGCGAGAACTAAACGTGTTGCGGTTTTGATCCGAGGATGAAAAAGGAGGACGTCACGATGCCTCGCGGTCAGCTCGTCTCCGCGCTCCTGCCGACATGAAAGCGCGTATCGTTCAAACACGTTTTATATTTAGCAGCTCAGCAAAACACACAAGGGGGGTGGGCGTGTGGGGGGCGGATGAAGTTCTCCGTCAAAGGCTCATGATGGATGACAGTTGAATTAATTATTCAGCAGGGCAGTTCGTTTTCAGGGTGAACAAGACTTTAAAGCAAACTTGGAGTTGTAGCAGGAGCAGTGCTGTGGGATTCAGTGGGAGTGTTACGTTAGTAATGGCTGTGGGTGACGCAGAGAGCTGCACTCACGTTTTCCAAGTAAGAGGATCGGTGGTGGTAAGGTTGGTTTACAGCGCCTGCAGTACAAAGACGGCGAGGCTGACTCCAGGTTTCAGTGAGTTACAGCTTTAAAAGATCATCGGACATATTCCTCAGATTTTGATGTGAAAGTACACTGGGTTGTGTCGATGCTATCACTAGTAGAGCAGATTTATTCGACCACAAATATTCCATACTGCTGAGGTGTTTCTGTTGTTTTGTCCTGCTGCGAGCACATGCATAAACAGGGGCAGAGGCTAAGTATTCTGCCAGAGTGATACTGTTATTATCAGCTGCTGTGATCAGGTTATCAAAGTCCCCTGCAGATGGTCAGGGCATCGTACATCTGACACACACACACACACACACACACACACACACACACACACACACACACACACACACACACACCTTGCACACACTCTGTGGCAGTGAAAGGATTAAGCAGAATTTTATCTTTGATGTGGATTAGACTCTGATTAAAATGTCGCCTGGAGGTTGTATGTAAGAGCACGTACAGTGAAGCGTGTGTGTGTGTGTTTGTGTGTGTGTGTGTGTGTGTGTGTGTGGGAGCCTCCTGTAAGTGATTGATTGTGTTCCTTGTGTTTGTTATGAAATCAGGCCTGTGTGGCATAAATAAGGAGAACACAGTGGAGGCGGAGAGGGGCTGAATAAATGAAAGTGAGGGTGGAGGAGCAGGAGGCAGTGGATTAGATTTACTGCTGCACACTCACCTTGTCACCTCCACCTGGCGGACAGCATCATGCAAAAGTAGACCTGTTGTCATTAAGCAGCAAAAACTGCAGTTCCTCTAATGTCCACTCGAGGCTGTCTCAGAGGGAGTCCCAAAGACCTCCATGTTAAAATATCCAACAGAAAAAATAAACATGTTAAAACGTGTTCAGCTTTATTTGATACGTGCACAGAAACAGCAGTTGTAGCTGTTAGCCGTGTGCTAGGCTTCACCTCACTAACTGGAGTTACTGATCTGGACCCCTGAACCTTGTTTTTAAAGACATTATCTGATAGAAAGTACAAGTACAGCTCATGTTGCCTGAGGTTGTCTTTGCATTGCAGAAGCAGAGCTCAGACACCCGTGGGGCCAACGTTTAAGTCTGTCTTTTATATACAGTCTATGGCTGCCAAATATCATTGTTGTAACATTTTCATTTGTGAATCTGTAACTTTTATCTGTGAAATGACTGAAAATACAAAACTAAAGCTCAGAGTAACCAAAGGTTCACAGTAGCGTGTAACACATGGGAGAGATTCCCATCTACAGTTTGTTAGTTTGTCTCTTTGCTGCCCTCAGGTATCACGTGTGCTCCCAGCGGTGGGTCTTTACAGTGATATGAAGAAATAAAGAGGCACTCTTTATCTCTCTCTCACACACACACACTCTCTCACACACACACACACACACACACACACACACACACACACACCGCTGTGTGTGTCTCATCCAGTTCATCAGACCCTGAGAGCTGATCTGGTGTCAGCTCAGTTACAGTTTACAGGCGGATGCTGACAGACTGCTGATCGTGGATCTTCAAAAACATGCAACCACAGCAGTGTGTGTGTGTGTGTGTGTGTGTGTGTGTGTGTGTGTGTTCATTGTTTTAGTTTTCACAATCTTTTCCTCATCATCATTCTCTCTCCACCAGCCAGCATTTCCCATCAAACATCTGTCTCCTTTACTACTTTCTCATCCATCTCTGTTAGAGAGTGTGTGTGTGTGTGTGTGTGTGTGTGTGGTTTGTGTGGGAGGTGGCGATATGACCAATCCAATCCCAATATAAGACATTTATCGTCCCCACAATTTTACATTTTCTGTAAATTCTGACTCTCGGGCAGCTCGACTTGTGTGAAGTGTTTTCAGCTGGGCGTCGAGTGTTTTGACCGATGCATGAAGCTATACATTTATACATTTTATACATTTATACATTATATACATTTATACAATTTATACAATTTATACATTTTATACATTTATACATTATATACATTTATACAATTTATACATTTATACATTTTATACATTTATACATTTTATATACATTTATACATTATATACATTTATACATTATATACAATTTATACATTTATACATTATATACATTTTATACATTTATACATTATATACATTTTATACATTATATACATTTTATACATTATTACATTTTATACATTTATACATTATAGATCTACAGCAATGCTCAGGAATTAGTAAGTTCATGAAAATACTTCGAAAACTGATTTTGGAAGAATGATACCGATAAAGATGATCACCCATTGTAATGTAAAAAATATCAAATTATATCCAAATTATATCATCACGGTAGCCAAGTTTATATAGGGTTCTCCTCGTGTATCGTGTGGAGTAGTTGATGATGGGAATTAGGTGAATTATGTGGATCAATAAGATGTTGGAGCAGGGGTAGAATTAATAGTATGTTCATACTTCTTCCTACGCCTTTTCAGACCAAACATTGTTACATTATGTCAGACGATTTTTGTTTATTTCAATATATATTTTTTGTTTATCTGAACACAATGTGTGTGTGTGTATATCTACAATATATATTCGGTATCGGTAAATGAAATATGTAGTGTGTATATTGATTTTTTGTTTTTATATTCGGAAAACAAATAAAGTACAAGTACAATACAACTACATATAAGCATTTATACAGTGTATACATTATATACATTATACTATAACAATTTATACATTTATACATTTTATACATTTATACATTATATACATTTATACATTTTATACATTTATACATTATATACAATTTATACATTTATACATTTATACATTTTATACATTATATACATTTTATACATTATATACATTTTATACATTTATACATTATATACATTTATATACATTTATACATTTATACATTTTATACATTTATACATTATATACATTTTATACATTTATACATTTTATACATTTATACATTATATACATTTATACATTATATACATTTATACATTATATAAATTTTATACATTATAAAATTATACCTTAGAATTTTACAGGTTTAGTGTGTATGAAACATGTGATACAGGGAGACGGAGAGACATGATACATTATAACAGGTTAGACATTAGAGACAATGTAGACAGGAGACAGTGATAGACTTGGAGACATTGGAGACAGATAGACGGGTATAACATTATAGACAGGGGAATACATGATATAGCAATTGAAGACAGTGTAGTACAGTGTATACAATATGGACAATGAGACATATTATACAGGAGACAGGCACATATAGACATGTAACATGTTACATGGATCATGTTATACAACATTATACGACATACATTTTACAATTACATGAATACATTATATACATTTTATACATTTATACATTTATACATTTTATACATTATTATACATTATATACATTTTATACATTATATACATTTATACATTATATACATTTTATACATTTTATACATTATATACATTTTATACATTTATACATTATATACATTTCTAGACATACGATGAAATGGCCACCATTTGTTCTGTGAGTATTTATTACACGGCGTGCTGCGGGGGAAACGCCTGTTCTAAGGTTTATTTTCTAGCACCTGAGGCTCTTTTTTATCTTCTCATCCGTAAACACTCTGCAGACTATTTCACGTGATTCACGCGATGGTTTACCGTCATTGTTGCTAACGACAACGCATAAAAACAGTCACTTGTCCGTCCGTAGTGTGGTTATATTAAATATAAGAGAAAGAGAGAACTTTAAGAAATTCTACAGCGACCATCAAAACGATAAAAAAATATTGCCGTAAACAGTTTATTTTGCGACACCACAATCTTGGTTTCTGCATTTCAAATCCTGATGCTACAGTAACACTAGAGGTAACTGGACCCTGTGGCGTGACTAACCTTGTGCAATGAACTTTTGTTCTTGTTGCCTTTGAAATGGTTGCATTGAGGACGGGGCCTGGGCTGGAACCACTCGTGGTCAGTTGCTTTCATTCAAAGTACCTTTGATACCATTTCCTCCACAAATAGTGACAAAGTTGCTGCAGGACGACCAGAATACGAGCAGTCGGCAACCATTTGAGTTGCGCTCAACAAACGGCTTGCACTGATCAGCAGCGACTGAATCAAATGGATTGCATTGTTGTTGGCAATCTGCCTGCTTTGTAACAGGAAGTGACCTCACCTGGATGACAGGCTGAAGTGCAAAGTTATCAGCTAAGGCTAGCTAGCTTGATTAGCAATCTGCATCCAAAAACTGAATGTGGCAGAACAAGCTCTGAAGCATTCATGGTTGTAACTGAGGCACAGTTTACAGTGTGCTGCAGTATTAGCATAGCACTGTGTCGGTGATGATTAGCATTAAGTGTCATTCAGCCAAGCATCTCGTTTCTTCTCTTTGTCGTCCTTCCTCTCTGATATTTCTGTCACCACCTTCATCTCCTCAGCTGTCCGTCTACCGCTCCCTCCTTACATCTTTCAGCTAAGGCTAGAGGTCTCCAGTCTCCTCTAATATCAAAGCCCAATCCTCGTCATGAGTAGACAAATGAGCAGAGAGAAGGAGGCGTGTACACGGAGAGTAGAGGGAGCGAGTCGGGCCAGCGTGGGGATCGCAGATGAAGAGATTGAAATGCAAATGAGGAAGCTGGCCGGCAGACGGGCGGGAGGCCACGCTTGTTGTTTCATGACTATCAATCCGAAAAGCTGCATCAATTTGGAGAATTTACCTCTGAGAGAGCAACGCTTGAAAGAGAGAGTCACACCTGGGCTGCTAAGATGCTGATTGACAGACAGCAGGAAATGAATATTGATGATCAACTGGCACAAAAAAGACTTTTTATTTGATGATTTTTTTTTTATTAAGGACATAATATTCTTCTGACAGATAGCAGAGCATTAAAAATAGAAAATGTTTGTTACTCATTAGGCATTAAATATTCTTCAGGGAAACTAAAGAAAAAATAACCTGTTCCAATGTTTTATCCATGCAAGACACAACTATGAAAATCTAAATGCAATATTATTTTTATACTAATATTTTCTACTAATAGGATTAAATGGTGAGGTGAGAACTGAATACAACACAAATATCTAATCGAAAATACGACCCAGTGTAAATAAATCAATCTAAAGGTTAATGAGTGACGACCTGTGAAAAACATTATCTGAGTTCATCGCAGTTTTCGTAAATGAATAGAATAAAATATCTAATATTGTTTATTGAAGCTGTCTGCATAGTCGTCTGGTTTAGTCGTCTCTTTATCGAAGGATTCGTCAAAGTCAGCCACACCTGCACCTCTGCTGTTTTCAGTCTCCAAGTTTCCTTTGAAAACATCAGTTTGTGTCAAAGTGTTGCTGTCTGGATCCCAGGCAGTGACGGTGTGTTAGGAGCGCAACTGGGAAGGTCCCCGTCTTTTCCTGACCGGCCACATCAACACAATCCACACTCAACACCCACTCCACCTGCCAGTTTTGGCTTCCGGAGTCGACGTCTTTCCATGAAATTTATGTCAAAGAGTCGAGTCTCTAACACGGTGGAGGAGATCCAGCAGCCGCTCCGTTAACCAGACTTATTCCAGCATTCCAAGCATTGTAGGGAAGCTGGAATGAGCACAAAGCACGTCCTTTAAGACGGACGGCAGCCAAAATTTGATCAGGTTTCTGTTTTTCATTGGCAAACTCTTGTGTTCTCACCTCTTACGTATATGAACCATCATATGAAGCTTGTAGAAAAATGTGCACAGTCGCTGCCTGCTTGGCAGTTCTGGCTCCCATTTTGAAACAGTGGAGGAGATCCAGCAGCCACTGCAGATATCAGACTTCCAAGAAGTGTCCCAAATGTTGGAGGAACTCTGGAGGAAGCCCAGAGGGCTTCCTGTCAGGAGGATGGCAGCCAAACGTTACATGACACAGTCACTTATGTGAACCTCGCGAGAACGCGTCTGGCTTCTTCTCTCTGTGATGTTACAAAAAGCAGAAACATCAGCGTTGTTCACTTCAGAACTTTCAGTCCCTTTCTTGGAACGACCGCATCCGTTTCTTTAAAAATGCCCTCCGGTTAAATTCAGTCCATAATTACAAGAAACCTTTTAACCAATCCAGGTAATGGATGCTGATACGCTGCGAGGAGGAAGCGCAGATCAGCGTAATGCATCTGTTTAACTGTTCTGATCAAACACCATCATATAAACCGTGATGGGGCTCCAATCGCAGCACTTACCAATAAAGCTGTAAAATAAAACGAACTAAACAAACTGAAACTCCATTAAGACCCCAAACTGACTCAGCACAGCGAAGACGCCCCGTCGGCCTCTGCACAAAGAAATGAATATCATGACTGCAGCGCAATGAGAGCAATAACACTTATGTCTCCACTGTAAGTTCAGCAAACGCAAGCTCACGCTCTCCGCTCGCAGCTTCCACACAGATTAATGGATGCATCCGCTGTGGGTCATCGGAGCGGTTTTACATATTTTATTCAACCTCTCTACATGCAGAGACTCTGAGGACTCCAATTAGTCTTAATAACATCAAATAGTGCCTTTGCATTCTTATTAAGAGTTTTCTCTGGTGTTCGGTTTCAGAGGTAGAGCAGAAAAGAAAGGTGAGAGGACAGAGACGGACTCACAGTGCAAGAAGAAAAAGTGAAGCATTACTGAAACTCGGGAGGTGAAGAAGACATTGATATGTGTTTATGCAGCAGACCAGTTTTAGTCAACTATACATCCAACCGTCCGTCCGTCTTTCGCTTATCCAGGGCCCCATCGCGGGGGCAGCAGCCTAAGCAGAGAACTACTCCAAAACATCTCATTGAAGAGATGTGAGCTGAAACAAAGGCCAGGCTTCCCACAGGAGGGTTCAGTGTGTTGGTGTGACATTGATTTAGCCATGGCAAGTTTTCATAAACACTCTTATACAATGCTGGCATGGCAAAAGCAAAGGGTCTGGGTTCTTACATCAGGATGATGCAGACTGTCTATACTCGGGGTTCGATTTGAAATCGAAGCTTTGAGAGTTTATAGTTTGTTTATCACAGCAAACATCTTCCACGGCTGCTGGCGTCCAGATTTATCGTGGGTAGCACGTCGATGTTACACAACGATCATTCAACAAACTTCAGCATAGCCAGAGAAATCTTTATGCTGTTATCTGTAAGCTTTCACTAATGCAGATCAGATACGTTTGCCATCACTTTGGCTCCGCCCAAAAATCTTTGTTCAGAAAGATTAAAAATGTCTTTCACAGCCTTGAGCAGCCCGGTGTGCACCTGAGTAAAGACGATGCACCCCCGCATGAGGCCTGAGCGCTGTTACAGTCTGCTGTCAGTCTCCTTACAAACTGCATTTCTCATTTCATTCATTCCACAAAGAACTTTCTTCTTCCCCCAATTGAGCGTTTCACCACGAGCATGACAAATTTAAATTTATGCAGTTCATATCCAATCTCTGCCTGCGCTGATCTCTGAGCTGGTCTGTGGCCCCTCTACTGTGTGCGCGCGTGCATGTTCGGCATGTTTGATGAGGTTCGGCTGACCGGGTCGGGTCTATCTCTGATTCACCTCGTACATCAGAGCTGGCTCGTGCAGCTGATGTCGATCCAGCAGCACAGATGAGAGGAATCCATGTCAACCTCATTACCCGAACCTCATGAATCCTCATGAATCTTTCATAAGAGCCGAGCTATTAGAGACTCGGAGACTCAAATGGCGTATGTGCACTTATTTATTCATGTCTATATGTCCATATTTACCTCTCGTTATCTCTAAAGCTCGTGTGCCTTATGGTTCAACAGCGCTGCCGGTGTCAGTCAGGCTCAGAGAGGAGGGGAGGGCTACGGCGGGCTTTCTGTCCAAATGCAGTCATGCAAAGTAGAGCTCACACCTCTAACAGGGATGCAAAAATCCTCTCAAATTATGTTAATAATGGAAAATATTTAGATATCTGGGACCTCCATCTGGACCTGAATCTGCATTGAAATTCACATGTTTGCAGATAACAGCAGGATGCATGTGCTGCTGTTAGTTAATGAGCACGTAGCAATGAAATGCTCAGAAAATGTGAAAATTACATCATCACTTCTTCCAGCTGAAAACATCTGAGAGACAACAGTGTTTCCTGAAACGCTGTAGATGTTCTTTCTTCTGATATGAACAAAAAAACTTCATATCCAAAGTTTTTTTTTTAGCCCAGAGGTTCAAGCATTGATGTTCATCACACAAAGACTCAGAGCTTGATGCTACTAAAGTCTGCATTAGTGTTCAGTAAGGTGGAAGGAGGCCTGGGTTTGTGCCATTTATTACTTTTATTTTTGCTTTGTTAGGTGCTTCGCTAGGTGCAAATGTGTCCCTTGCAGGCTTCCATATGTGACGCCCTTTGACTCAGAGGAGCTGATTTCAATGACCTCCTCAACGTGTCTTGAAGCTGTCCAGAGGCCTGGTAATGAACTAATCTTCTGATTCAGGTGTGCTGACCCAGGGTGAGATCTAAAACCTGCAGGCCCTCGAGGCCTGGAGTTCCCCACCCCTGGTGTAGACATCCTCTTGTCTTCTTCACCACATCCCTTATAATGCTTTTAAATTCTGCAGCAGATATATGCATGCTTACATTGGGATATTCATGCAAATTATTCCATTTTCAGGGAGTGTAGTAATAAAATGCTGATTCCCAGATTGGTCAAAGACCCCGAGCATATCAAACAAACCATTTGGAAGAGTGTAGCTGGCAGCTGTTGGTGCTGAGGCAGAGAAAGCTACGGAGCTAAACTGGATGAAAGTTGGCCCAGTATTGGCTTAAAGATAAAAATATACCAGCGCTGTTTTCTTTGAGGAGTCGGTGACGGCCAGTCTACCAAGTGATCCGTCAAGAATGCAGATTTGCATTCGTAATAAAACAGAGACATGCGGTCCACTCAATCAAGACCAGAGTGTGCAGTGTGCCAAACAGCATGATCGCTACCAGTCACAGGCAGAAAAGGAGCTTCAACATGTTGTTTTTCCACTGAATTCAACTGTCACACGTGTAACCAGCACATCATCACACAGATCAGGGAAGCCTGGAGCCGAGCGTTCGTGCTGCCTCCATCTTGGTATCTTAAAATAGTTTGGACTGTGAAATTGAGGAAGTGTGCACGCTTATTGTGTGATGATTTGTGATTGACATTAGCCAATGAATATAATAATAATGCTCCATTTTCAATGTAACGAGGGCCATAATTTGCTAAATTAACATCATCTCTGTTTAATAAGACTTAAAACTAGTCACTGAGTGCTTTGGCATTGTTCACTTTTCAGAGGCGCGTCTGCCTTTTTGTCTTTTATAACAAACAGCAAATTATTCTGCTGCTTGACATCTGACAGATTTGTACATTTTATTAAAGGTCAAATCTTTACAGTTCGAACAGCACAAAGTGTTTAGTGAGACCACAGCAGCAAGCAGAGTCACAAAGCTAAAGGGAGAGCATGGTTTTCACTACAAGTCCAACGAACAGCATCGCTCTAGTCTTCTGTTGGTATTGTTAAAAAAAAGGAGTGAAAACGAGAGGCTAAAAAATGCTCAACTCAACACACGAGACAAGTGTTGTTGAATTCCACAGGACAACGTTTCTGTCATACAGCAAATAACCTGTATGACAAAAACTTCTTTGGTTTTCTGAAGCCTTCCATCCATCCATCCATCCATCCATCCATCCATCCCAGCTTCCATCCATCCATCCATCCAGCATCCATCCATCCATCCAGCTTCCATCCATCCATCCATCCATCCAGCTTCCATCCATCCATCCATCCATCCATCCAGCATCCATCCATCCAGCATCCATCCATCTATCCACCCACCCATCCATCCAGCATCCATCCATCCAGCATCCATCCATCTATCCACCCATCCATCCATCCATCTATCCTTACACCCATCCATCCAGCATCCATCCATCCATCCATCTATCCTTACACCCATCCATCCATCCATCCATCCATCCATCCATCTATCCTTACACCCATCCATCCATCCATCCATCTATCCTTACACCCATCCATCCATCCATCCATTTATCCATCCAGCATCCATCCATCTATCCATCTATCCTTACACCCATCCATCCATCCATCCATCCATCCATCTATCCTTACACCCATCCATCCAGCATCCATCCATCCATCCATCTATCCTTACACCCATCCATCCATCCATCCATCCATTTATCCTTACACCCATCCATCCATCCATCCATCCATCCATCCGTCCGTCCTCCTCTTCCTCTCACAGTTTCATGTCCAGATTCACACATTTAAATCCTGGTGAACATATTTCCCTGTTTTTCTCCAGACAGCATGAAATATTCTGTAGCTGCTGACAGCAATGATAAAGCTTCCTAAATACCAATCAGCTCAGTCCTTTTATTCCTCCCAGAAAAATCTATTTACTCACTCCAACCAAAACTTTTCTTTCAAAACTTTTCCTAACTTTTCCAAAACTATGTCACAAGCTGCCCTGATTGGTCGATTAAAGGGGACGCGGGGCGGGACGGGCAGACTTTCTTCTTCGCCGTCGTCTCTGCAACGGCAAGATGTCAGCACTGCGCATCAGTCGCCCTCATCAGTATTTATGAATGCAATCCTGATACTGTATTCAAAGTGCCATCTACACAGCACTTAGCCACAGCATCATTATACAGAACTGGTCCCTCGCCACGCTCCCCTGTATTAAAACAGTCGATAAAAAAAGAGAAGCTATCAGCTATTACCCTAAGTTACTCAAATGGCATTTCAAGTGGGAGGCTTATAGTCCGCCATGCTCCCCGACTCCACCACAAACTAATAGATGATGAAATTAAACAGACAAAATGAAGGAGGGAAAGTAGTATGAAGGTGTTGCAATGTTTTTAATGTTTGATTAGAAAGTTTCTCGCCTCACCCGGTCATAATTTATCTCCTAGTGTCTTTATAGCTTTCTTTTTGTTAGTGCTGGTGAGACTGCCGTGACTCCGCCTTCACCCTTTCTTTTTTTCTCTGTAGTTTCTTCTCTGCTTCATCAAAGCCTTGACTCGTTCCTCATCTTTCCCACAATGCTGGTAGCTCATGAGCTATTCATCAAACAAATACATTCACGGTCGCCGAATGTGGCTCAGCATCAGGGACGGATATTTGTCAGGTCACAAGTTTTCATTTCATCATTCCCTTCAAGAGAAATTCCTCTGAGTATACAGTACTGTGCCAAAGCCAGACCTAATGTCTTTATATTTTGCTTCCAAGCAGTCAGACGTGCTTGCATTTTTTAAACAGTGGTCTCCAGGCTTTCTGAAGCTCTTTGAAAATGTTTCTTTGGGCATTGGCTGCTTTTTCGCACACTGGCTCTGCCGTCCTCGTGCCTGAATACTTTTGGATCATTTGGCATCGACCTGTGAATCATTCAGAAATGAAAAAACTCCGGGCATGAACCGGTGTTTTGTTTACACAGAGCAGACAACATAGCAAAGAAGCAATTTTAAAGGATATCTTTACCCACTTTGTAACTGTCATAGACAACACCTGGCGTACCATGGTGCCATTAAAAACTGACAAACAGAGGACAACAAAAGAAGTGGCAGGTCTAAAACACGACACCCAGCAGACAGATAGTCTCTGGGTGTCGTGTTCCAGCCTGTGCTGCTGGGATTTGGCCAAATTTGGTAGAATTATGAACACAAAAAGTATCCTGTCAGGTTATGGTCCACTAAGCTTCTGATCGGCAGTGGGTTCATTTTTCAGCATGACAAGTTTGCAAACAGTAAAACCAAACCTGGATATGAGTCATGGATCGGCCTCCCCAGAGCACAGACCTCAACGTTACTGAAGCACTGTGGGATCATCCTGACAGAGACCAGAGCAAAAGGGAGAAACAGCCAAAGAAGAGCTTTGAATGACCTTCCAGAAGGCTGGAGAACTATTTCTAAAGACAGCTGACTCACAGAGTTCAGACTGAGCTGCTCACACCAAATATTCACTTTCAACCTCGTTCAAATTATACAAACGCCATTTTTACCGTATATACCGCACTTCCATTTAAATTTGCATGTTTTAATACATCAGTACATCTTATTTCCTATTATCAAAATATAAGGAAATGACATCATTTTGATACAGTATTGTGGAATCCTTATGTACATAAGTACATAAATGTACAGAGGTGATATACACAGCTGATGAGTGGGGACACTTCAAGCCCAAACTCAACCTTTCAGGGCAGAAAAGCAGCACACACACCAGAGAAACTGTCCACTGAGTTCATTTTAAATGAGTCTCTAATGTTAGGCTCAATCATTGTTTCATGCATGACGCTTTGCCTTCGTTGCACTAAAACAAATTATGGCATCAAACTGTTGACTTGACCCGTAGTCTGAGAAATGTACTTGCTGTGACAGCATCTGAGTGTTAAAGCTCTGACAGCGAGAATAAATAAAGATGGCAGAATAATTTTATTTAGATCATTAGTCAAGGTACAGACAAGGAGAAAACACACACACACACATGCGTACACACTCCCACAGCGCTGGAGAAACACAAGAACAAACAGCAGCCCGAGGAGGAGCCGAGCTGGTGGGTGAAAAATGAGCCTGTGAAGAGAAGGCGAGAGTCAGAGATGGAAGTCTCTTGCTGTAATAGCTGGCCTGTG
Source organism: Simochromis diagramma (assembly GCF_900408965.1). NCBI lineage: Eukaryota > Metazoa > Chordata > Actinopteri > Cichliformes > Cichlidae > Simochromis > Simochromis diagramma. Next base: position 1,849,397 of record NW_024387458.1, on the reverse strand, counting down.
TTTCCCCGGGGTGTGTGTGTGTTTGCAGCTTGTGTTTTTGTATATATGAGTGTGTGTGTCCTCGGCAGCCTCAGTCTTATCGTGTCCGTCCAGCTGGTCTGCGGGGCCTCGGAGCCCAACGCTGCCCAGGGAGCAGAGGACAGAGGTGGGCAGATCTGGAGGACAGAGCCGAAGACGGAAGCAGCTTTCAAACGGGACGCGATAAGACGAACCCTGCCCTCCGCTGCATCGCTCTTAACCCTGTGCACTGCACATAAAACTCTCCTGTCTGGCAGCACGACACTGCAAATTCACCTCAGTCATAGTTTTTTGGTTTTTTAGCTGAAACGTCAGAACAAGAGATCCAAACATTTAAATTTCTACATCTGTTTTTTCAGAAGAACGAACACTGAACCTTACAGGTGCTCGTGACACCTGAGAGGCCGGGTACGCTGCTCAACAGCTTCCTCAGTCTTGTTTTTTTTCAACCAGCTACTTTAATTGCAAAACTTAAACCCATCATTAAAAAAATAAAATAAAAAATGAGCCAAACAAATCTCAGTCCTGCTTCTTTCATAGTAATGATGTCACAGCTTGTATTTATTCATGCAGACTTGTTGGTTTTTTCTGTTTTGGTTCTGGAGCCCTTTCTCAGCTTTAAAAACAGCCCAGCCTCTGTCAGCCGAGCTTTTGGAGATTCTAATTGAGTTTTGGCTCAGGAACAAAAAGCAATATTTTCTGAAGAAAATCGAGAGCTGAAAAAAAGGTGGGGGGGAGTGGGTGCGTGACATTTTGCTTTCCTCTCTCCTGGTTTGGCCGTCGCGCCCTCGTTCGCTCTGCCTTTGCTGCGATGGGAAGGACAGAAATAAGCCTCCCCTCCAGGTTGGCGTCTCTCCACGCTTTCCTTCCTCCTCTTGCTTTCCTTCTGTTTTTCTTCTCTTGCTTCTCTTCTTTGCCTCGCCCTACCCGTCGGTTATTTCCCCTCAGAGTCCAGTGGCTGTTTCCGTCGTATCACGGAGCCAGCTCGAGAGAGAGCGGTCGTGATGAAGCTGCTCAGGTACCCGGGGCCTCAATGAAATCGCTGCAGCGCAGAGACGATTAAACATTTCTCTCTTAATGGAAGAATTGGCCTTGAAGTTGTTTGTGGGGATTTTTATTCTACATTTGTTTTATTTATTTTTCTTTGGAGAATCAGACTTGAAAGTAATTTCTGCTCATTTATGTTTCCCTCTTATGGTCTCTGAGAGACTGAGGTGATATTTTTACTGCGATGTGGGTCGTTCTGTTAATGACTGAGCTCTCGTGCTTCTGACTTGATCCATGCTGTTATAGTTTAGGATATCAGCTTTAGTCACTGACAGAGCAATTCTTCCATTAATGGTTTTCCTGTGGAAAAATAAGTGCGCCCTTGGCTTCGGAGGCCGTGCTGCATTCTGCGATAAAAATGTAATAACTATCAAACGATAACAGCGGAGCAATAAAGGTCATTTTTTACCATTCCACCATGACCAATTACCAGTCCTCCAGCTTGAGCTTTTCCTCTGTGAGTAGCAGAGATCCATCTATGGTCCAGCTTCAGACAGATTAACTTTTAATATGATCAAACCTCAATAATAAGCGAGTACACGCTGCCCCCAAACCAAACCATTCCCAGCACCAGGCTTCTCCCGATAGCCGTCTCTGATCTGCTCCTCTTACTGTGGACAAGCAACTCCATCTTTGATTCGTGTTTCCAGAACAGACTGCCAAACACCGTTGTGGACAACCACTCTTTGGTGGCTTTTCCCAACAATTAAAACCGTTACCTGCAGGTTCTGTGGAGACATTTTGGCATCCTCGCAGACTCGCTTTCACATCAAGCGGTCCGTCTTTGGTCTGCCGAAGCTGGCAGCTGTTTGATCTCTGTAACACTTGTAGATGATGATCTTCACAGTGGGATGATTGATTTTCAAACCATCGGAGGTCTTTTATAAATCGTTTCCAAGAATCACAGCATTGTGACTTCTTCCTCTTGTGTAATATTTAAATATGAGACATTTACTTGGCCCAACAGCGAACTCTGCTCTGACTCTTGGAGTCATTAATCGCTATCAGCCTCAGACACTTGTGTGTCTTTGCACTTGCTACTTGAGAAGTTTTCAGCACTTTGACTAATCCGGTACAACGTGTGTCACTGTTCTGTTCTGTTCTGGAGAAGAGAAGGATGAGCATGCATGAAGCTGTCGAGCTCTGACGTTCAGGGGCGACTCGGAGAAGAGCGCTCTTACACATCGAAAGAAACCAGCTGAGGAGGTTCAGACATCTGGTCAGAGTGGCTCCTGAACACCTGCTAGGTGAGGTCTCCGGGTAGGTGTACAACTGGGTGGCCTGGGTGAGGAAGTCCTGGGCGTCTTTGGAGGACTTTCTGTCCAGACCTGGAAAAATGGCAGAATATGGTTGGTTGGTTGGTTGGATGAACCCTAACCGTAGATGAGGAGTCCTCAGTGATGGATGTAAAGATGTTAGAGGCAGTAATTTGTACAGATAATGAGCTGCTTTTCATTAGAACAAAACTGTCTGCCATTTAAACTATTCCATTTCACTAAAGTGTGTGTGTGTGTGTGTGTGTGTACAGAACACTGATCGCTGTGGAGTGGATCATCATTCAGCAGATACAGCACAGACACACTACACACCATCCCTCAATGCCAGGAGCCACTGCCAGCCTTCCAAATGTTTATGAGCGTGCTTGACGAGGGTGCTCGATGTGCTGTCAGATTTTCTGTGAGTGTGTGTGTGAGTGTCAAAGCATCCATGTGTTGCTTATGTTGTTGCGTTCTTCGACAGGCTACAAATGACAAAGCTCAGATTTGCTGTTTTCTCGCAGACACAGTTAACTTCAGAGAGCAACTTGAAGACAGAAATAAGGAGTTTGACAAGTTTTAGAAGGAAGCTTCTCCTTCTTCCACTGCAGAAAATAGACTGTTTAACATATTTGGTAAACAGTGTGTGTGTGTGTGTGTGTGTGTGTGTGTGTGTGTGTGTGGCACCAAGCAAGGAAAAAAGGAAGTAATACTGGCTGTCAGTGTGAGCAATAAAGTGTCATTTTTCTATATTGTTGTGAACATAAAGAGGTGAAATCACAAGTGTCTGACTTTCAATTTCCTGATTTTATTTTTCTCATATTTGACATTTTAATCAGTTTGTTGTCAGCTGCAGACTGACACATACTGCAGTGCCATTCTGCTGCTACTACAAGTGTCTGTCTTCACTGCTTATCTTAAGACGTCCTCGTGTTGACACTTTGGAAATATCAAACTCTTAAAAGAAAGATTTTGATAAGCAAGCAGCTTTTATATAGCCTGGTGCTGTAAAGCCACTCACACTGCAGCACGAGCTCTCTGTTTTATAAGAGTGAAGTCTGGCTTGTTGTATAGACACTGTCTCATCTCTGCGATTACTTTCATCTTTCTGTTTTTCTATAATCAGGCCGCCTCTTATCTTAATGGCATGTCACAGGCCTTTTGATAAAGCATATAGTTAGGGCTGGACCAGGTGACTCTGACTCCTCCCTTAGTTACGTGCCATAGGTGTAGGCTGCTGGGGGATTCCCATGAGTCTTTCTTCTTCTCTCTCCTTTTTTCACACACTGTTTCCTCCCCTCACTCCCCCTCCCTGGTTCTGCTGGATGTTTCTTCCTGTTAAAACTGAGTTTTTCCTTCCCACTGTTGCCAGTGCTTGCTCCTATGCTTGTTGGGATGTTATTGTAGAGTCTTTAGCTCACACTGTAAAGCCCCATCACTGGGAATGTTGTTGTGATTTGCTGCTTTATGACGAGAACTCAGTTAAACCTATTATTTCTGTACTTATGTTGCTCCTTTCAAGTACAGCCAAGCAATAAATGTGACTTTAATTACTGTTATGAATTTCACTTCTAATCTTTATCAAAACAAGATAAGAAGTCAGGATAAAACAAATACTTTTTCACTAATTACTTCTGGAGAGTGTTTGGTCAGCCAGGACGAACAAGAAGAGGTAAAAGGTCACAGAAGGTTTCCGCTGGTGAGTCTAACAGCAGCTGTCGGTGTCCCCGGGGTCTCACCCTGCCCATTTAAGGTGATGTGCAGCCTTAGCAGTGGTCAGCTGTTGGGCCTGCTCATCCTCCAGGCAGGCCTGCACAGTCTGCTCACACCTACACTTGAACTTCTTTTGTCTGTGGCGGAGGCTGCAGTGTGGCTGTGGGTCGCTGTCAGGAAACAGGCTTTATGGCCAGAAACCGCTCCTAGTTTCTCCTACAACAGTAAATGTACGCTCTGGCTGAGGCTCGGGGTTCTTCGTCAGCACGGCTTTCTACTGTGTCTGACTGATTGTTGGTGCTGGTGAGCTTAACGTCCCCTAACAAAGGGGACATTTTTCACCACAACCAACCTCTTTGACATACACATAGATGTTTAACACCTTTAAAGACCCCATAAAATGCCTGCTTGAACTTTATGGAAGGAAGGAAGTGCATCATCAGTGATGACCTCATGCTGCAGCCAAACGTGCTGCCATCACATTAAATCTAAAAGCCTTTGCTTTTATACCTGATGGCTTCAGGCTGATGCTGATGTCTTGACGTTGTCTGTGGTTTGTGCGAGAATGAGGACAGTTTATGGATTCAACCTCTGCAAAGCTTAAATCCCAGACGTGCCCCTCCCGCTCTCGATGTTGAAAATCAGACTCCACACTTTTCGACTGAAGTTTTCTCACCACACTCTGCATGGCTGAACAGACCTGATTACCTTTTCACTGCAGTCGTTTTAGCCGTTATCTCTTCCGCCTCAGCTGTGTGTGGCCGTGTGTGTGCTTGCGCGGTGCACTATGCAGAGATGTGCCCCGCAGTGTACAAATGTCCTACAGCTCTCCGCCCTGCCGATGGCGGCCGGCCAGGCCTGAGTGCGAGGGAGAGGGAGAGGGACTGAGGGCGAGTGAGGTAACGCTGAGTTTAACGTGAGCTTTCGGGCCCTTCCCAGTAACAAAAAGGTGCTTATGTTTTAGCCAATTGGTTCCAGTGGAGCCAGGAGACAGGTTCCCTTTTTTTCTATTCAACAAATAAACGACTGAAATAATTTTGAGTAAAGCCAATTGGTGTTACTTTTTCATGCTTGGAGGGTTCTGCTGTTGGAACGCAAACTGGGCCGACCGGGGCGAGAGCCAAACGATAGCGGCAGGAGTCTTGGACACACTCCAAGGAGAAAAAGTAAACTTTTCACTCGCATATGCACAAACACGACTCCTTTCTTCTTTCTGATTTCAGCGGAAAATCTGCCAACAATCAATTCTTAATCCATCAGAACTCTACTGACAATAACAACTTTCAGGTAAATCCCACTTTGGTGAGTTCAGAGTTCGTTTTTGGTTTCGAGTCGGATACGGTGAAGATACAAAAGACGTGGGACGGAGAGCGTGATCAAAGCTGGCTGAATGATTGAAACCTGCTGAAAAAGTCAACATCGCTGAGACTTCACTGAAGTAGACAGTTAACTAATTAGCTGATTAGTTGATTTTTTTTTAAATTATTCAAAAAGGAGAACATCATTAGTTCCAAGTTTCCAGATTTAAGGGTTTAATTCGTGTCTTTGTTTTGTTTTTATTCTTCGGTTTGTGGATTTTTGGAAACAAAGCTAAAATGTCCCCATGAGCTCAGGACAGGTATTTGTTTTTCTGCGTTTCTTCTGCTGTATGTAGTCACATTATCCCTGACTGCCACTGCTACCGTTCCCACATTGGGATACTGCTGGCTTCTGTGTGGCGAGGTGTTGATTTTACCGCCCCGAGCAGCTTCATCTGGTCACAAGTGTGTCACAGATCCTCACACTGAGTTTAACATTAAGCCTAGTGCTTCTCCATTATGTTCAGCCACAAACAAGAGAGCCTCATCCTGCTGACAGAAAATAATATGCTTGTAGCGAAGCCCCCCGAATGAAGGATGACACTTTACTGATGAAGTTTTGAAGGTTTAATGGTAGTTAACCATCAATCTCACCGTATGAGCACAGGTCCTTGTCTATGTCATGAACACCTTGTTCCTCTATCAATCTAAAGGCTGCTGATGACTAAATAAATCTCCACGGGCTCCATTAAACCATCCCCCTTCAAACTCCCACGATTGCTGCTAAAACTGCGCCGACAACAGTTTAGCAGGAAATCGTTCCTTCAAAATATTAGTTTCAAAACTCAAACAGGAAGCTGATATTAGGCGATGAGCCCCAAAATAAGGTGCAGGGAGCTAAATAAAAGTTTGTAGGGTTATTTACAATATTAATTATTATCTGTGTCGAAGACCTGACGGGTGTATTACAAGTGTAACTGGAAGCCGGGGACTAACGGGAACACAAAGTGGAAATGTTAGCTAGCTCCTGCTCCTTTACTTGACCGGTATGAAAATTGTGGAGGTAGACGGGTCTGCAGATGAAGCAGTGATGGATGCTTTGAACCCAACACATTCACCTGAAGAAGATCGTTTATGTTATGAAACCTGAGTGCGTGCAGGGTAAATATGGTTGCTGTATATGGACTGTATCAGCGCACTGTAAAAACTGTTGTCCTTTTTAGTTCTGGTCATCGTGTTGGTGGTTTTCCTCTCATGTTTAGTTCAGTTCGAGCGAAAGGCATTTTGTTTTCAGCTTATTTACTTTGGTCGTGTTTATTTGCTCGCATGGTTCGGTCTCGCTGGCGGGGAGTTTCACAGTCCCCGACTTCCTTTGGGAGTTTTAGGCCTTGCAGGTTTTAGGAAGTCTGTTTGTGTGCAGCATAAATTTGGTTTCAGTGATACCATTAATCTTTGTGTGCTTGTGTTTAAATTTATTATTGTTAATGCATGCAATAATTAGTCCTGTGGGATTTCATTTTCTTCTGCTGTGGGTCCTGAAGCATATTTTTTGCCTCTCGCCTGTGATTTCGCCTGTTGCACTCGTTGTTCCCACGTAGAAACAACTTCTTTTAAATGCTCAGTTTTATCACTGGTGTAAGGTACAGTCATGCATGTATATTGGGGTTTCGTGTGAAAGCTGCAGCTCTGCTGCTTAAATGGTCGATGGAGTTTGGACTGAAGTCTGTTTGGGTCTTTGGGGATGCTCAATTTGTTCAACATCAAAATAAACTGCGAAATCTAAAAGTGCAAAGCGAGAAATCCAGAAGGAGGCCTGTGACTTGTATGCAATGCCGACGCCCTCCACGGCTTTGAATAACTCCCGCTTCATCCCCGCAGCTAATTTTACCAATCACTCATACCATTAGGATTGATTGAGCTTATCTGGATGCCTAATTACCGAGTGATCCGGGCAGTCCACGGGGTGCGGAGAGAGCGCGGGAGGGGGAGAGCTAATTTTCAAAATGACACGCATATAGATAATTTGAAGTTTCCAGTTTTCACCTTTGTTCTAATTGCAGCCTAATTAGACAGCAAATTAATGTCTAAAATTACAAGCAGCTGAACCAACAGCGAAATCTTTGCTGAGAGAAATAAACCGATGCTTATATAAGGAGAAACTCTGCTTCTTGTAATTTGAGTTTCTGTACAGCAAGTCCTAATTGAATGTTGGCTCTGCGTACTTTGTTCTCACACTCTGCAGAAAACCCATTTTGGGGGAAAATATAATTACTTCAAGTTGTTGAGTGTCCATAAAACTCTGTGTGTTTTATGACTTTTCTGGAAGCGTAAAAAGAATCGAAGAGTTACCTGTGATGTGAAAACGTTTAACTCGTCTGTGCGCTTTAAATAAAAGCGAGTGGTGAGCACAGACCTCACGCTTGCAGGTCCAAAGATGAAGCTTGGAGCTGGACTGCATCTCTATTTCTAAAGCCGGCACTAATAAATAATTGATATGGGTCAAGAAGAGAAGGTTAAATTCACAAGCTGCATATTTACCTGCATGTGGAATGAAATAAAAATGGACACATTTCTTGGCAGGCTCTTAAAACTCAACAGCGACAATAAAAAACCTTTAAAACTGTTTAAAACTGACTTTATCCGTATGACATCAGCATGACTATAAACAGCAACATTAGACAAACAAACATCAATCAGTCAATAATTATAACCTCCTATCATAGTTTCACAGGGGAACATTTACTTTAGCTCTTTAAAACATCACATTTCACCTTGTGTAGTGTTTAGCTGGATACATACACAGGATCATAATGTTTACTCTTATGTAAAGGTCACCTGATCCATTCTTGTAAAGGCTCAGGTGACTGTGAACCAGCTGCTATAGGCTCAGGCTGCTGCTGCTCTTCACTCGTCACGTGTGGTTACGTCACTGCGGCGTGCCGTTCAGCTTTGGTCCTCTCTCTGCCTGAAGCTGGAAGTCATTCGCTCATCGCTTGCAGAGATCCCAAGATTTGGTTGCCTAGGTAACCCTCTGATATATTTAATACCAGTTCATTAACCCAATTCTTCACAGTTTAGTCGCTGTGAGAAGATTATAACAGGTATCGTCCACTTCCTGTTACCAGCTACTATTTTGAAAGGTCATAAACTTTCTAGTCTCTGGTCGTCACTTCCTGTGTGTACGTAGGATAAGTCTGTGTTTTGCCTCTTTTTCTTTACTCTTCTTGTTCATCTCTTTCCTCTCACCCCCAACTGGTTGTGGCAGATGGCTGCCCCTTGTTTCTTCCTGTCTTCCTTTCTTCTTCTTGGTCGTCTGGTTGCTGGGCTGCTTTTCTAATATTCTATAGTCTTTACATATAAAACATCTTGAGGTGACTTTTGCTGTGATCTGGTGCCATATAAATCAACCTGAACTGAGAAGAAGACCTTTGACAAGTCCAACAGAGAAATGTATCAGGTGCTTGTCTGTGGTCCCACCTTCATCAAACTTTCTAAATAATCAACTTGCTGTTTCAGCAAAGATGATAAACGCAGCTCTGAATAGAACCACAGGAGAGGTTGTTACCTGGATGACACAAAAGCCTCAGCCTGCAAAAGGGTGCATTATGGGATGGAATTGGGTCTGTTTATTTTAGGATCCTTTGTTTGTCTCGAATGGTGTTGCCATCTACGGGACCTCACAACAACATGGCGGTCTGAAGTGATGGCTCTTCTCTTTGGATGGATGTGCTATAGGCTTCATTACATTCCATTAGCATCTGACAGTTGTTTGTGTGTGTGGTGAAACTCTGTGTCTGTCTTGGTGTAGTGTGTGTGTGTGTGTGTGTGTGTGTGTGTGTGTGTGTGTGTTTCCTGCCATCAGAGGTATTTCTGTGTATCTTTGTGTGTGTGTTAGATTATCTCAGGCCTGAAATTGGTATGTTGAAGGTTGACAGCTTTCTGATGTAACCTCTGTGTGATGGAGGGTCACTAAGAGGTCTGGGGATAAAGATTGTCAACCAGGATTAGAGAGCAGGTGTGTGTGTGTGTGTGTGTGTGTGTGTGTGTGTGTGTGTGTGTGTGTGTGTGTGTGTGTGTGTATTTATCAGACTGGCTGCCGTCTGGCTTTGGCACTCGTGCTCAGTGTCCTTCTCTTCTGCTTGTTCCTCTCTGTCTTTACATCAAATCATTTATAGAATTCTATTAACGAGAATTCTATAAATGCTGTTTTACAGTAAAGAATCAAGACAAAGTCTGCTTTACGGTGTCCCTACTCAATTAAAATTTATGCCATGATTGTTACCTTCGAAACACCCAAAAGAAAAGTGTTTAACAGAAAAGATGTCAAAAAGTGTCGACCTCTCTTTGATCAAAGAATATTTTCTGGTTTTTGGCTAAATTAAAACTCACCCCTACCCTTGATGGGTCACCACTGACCACTGTTAGACTGTTCATTACACAGTCCTTTGAGGGAAAACAGTAGTTTTGTGATCTTCTTACCTTTGGTTGCTTTGAAAACAAGAACGGAGTCTGCAACTACTCGCAGTCAGCTGCTGCCTAATAAAGAGAAATCCATAGTAGTTGCTGGCAGTCCAACCAGAAAAACATAATGTCCACAGATTAAACTGTGATTCTTCTTCGTCTTCTTCTTGCCTTTAGCGGGCGACCAGCGGCGGTGGTCTGCCGCGCAACCAGTACGCTGCTGTAGGTGCCGCAGGTTCTCTTGCTTGACCAACGATTATCTTCCACGCTTTTCGATCTAAGGCGATGGTTCTTGCCTGCTCGAGGTCAAGTCGAAGGGCCTTCAAATCATCCTGGATTTGTTTCATCCATGTCTTCTTTGATGCATTTCGATGCACCCTCCAATCGGTGGGGTGGGTCAACCAGAGTAGGCCATGGGGGTAGCGGCTCGGGTCCATTCGACAAATGTGGCCAAACCAACGGAGTCGGCGGCGCTGGATTAGGTCGCCGATCGTCAGTTGGCTGCCGCAGCTGGTGAGGATGGTGTCAATTTGAATGACGGTCGCGAAGGGAAACGCCGAGAATGCATCTAAGGCAACGCATTTGGAAAACTTCGAGCTTGCTCAGGTCGTGTTTGAGCATTGTCCACGTCTCCGCGCCGTAAAGTAAAATGGGCAAGATCAGGGTTCGGTAAAGGCGGATCTTAGTCGCCAATGAGATGTTGTTCTTCTTCCAGACGCACCAGCGTGTGATTAACCTGCAAAATGACACGGGTGTTTGCTTTTATGTAACCAGAATAGATCCAGTTTGCAACCAGCTGAGTTGCAGATGACTTGTGCACATTGGTCCAGACTGACTCTGACTGATTGTAGTATGCTGGTAATCTGATTACCATCACTTGCTGTGGGTGCTACACACTCGACCTCTGCTGACCAGTTGGTTGGTGCAACTTGCAATCAGTAATTTAATGTTTTGTTTTGTTTGTAAAAAGAAAAATCGATGCAATCAGGTTGCAATCCTGTTTTTACTGAAGGGCACCTGAGCCATTAGGTGTAAGGTCAGGGTGCACACGAAATTATGGCTAATCACCAACCTACTGACTTACCCTGACTATTGAGGTGATATCCACTGAACAATTTCAAGCTGTTGGGTTTTGATGAAATCAATATATATGTACTATATTGTGAAAGTGGTTTTAAAACTGCCTTGCTTCTTCTTCTTTTGTGCAATTAGCCTTAACGCTACTGGAAAGAACTATATTTTATAAAAATTGAATGCATTATTGTTTTTTATGTAATCAACCCACACTGCCACATGACCTTATATTTACAAATGTGTCAGTCAGTTAATGATTTCAGCTAAATTCAAAGCATTAAACAGCTGTTGTTTCAGGCACGATGAAGTCTTGAGTCTTAGGTTGACATTCTAACTCTAGTTAGTGTAAAAGACAAGAGGACCCAAACTTGAACCCTGAGGGACGCCTCAGGATTCGAGTGTGAATGAAGTGGGTGGAAAAAAAAAAACACTCATGTTTTATGAATCCAGTTTTTCAGATCATTACCTGTGGACTGAAAACCACCCAGCCTGCAGCTGCAAAGACATGTTTTAAAAGTAATGGACGTGTGATTCATACAACAAACTTTTTCATGTGGCTTTTAGGCAGACTGACCTCTGACAGTTACACGTTTCATTTTTGATATTTTCATTTTTGATATTTTTAATGATATTCAGAATATGATGTGTCGTCACGGCGATGTAGAATAAAAACAATGAGCTCGTCGTCAGGCTCAGTTTTTCTCTATTTTCCTCTACAAACAGCACGGCTGATTATTCTTTCCATTCTCCCTCTTATCCAAAGCCAATTACTCTCTCTTCCTCAATCCCCCTCTCTGCATTCCTCCCCTCCAGCCCTCACCCTCCTCCCTGCCACCAATCTGAGGGAACAGGATCTATTGTAATAGGCTTACAGTCTTGACAGCCTTATGACTGGGCTGTTGGTTATTATAATTGGATTATGTTGGAGATAAGCTCGGTGCCAGTAAGACTCTTAAGTCTCAATCCGTAGTCCGTAGTTGGCTCCCGCCAGTCGCACTTTTCTTCTCCAGTGTGAAGAAGCCCCTCTCAGCTTCTGTCAGCAGGAGGATCTGTGGCGTGACTGTGTGCGTCCACAGCGAGTGCTTTTTCACTCACCGAGTGCAAAAGTCAACATGGTCCTCCAAGGACTCATTCAAATGCAGTATTAGAAACTGAAGATGCATCAGATCACTTTTCACGCAGCTGCAGCCATCTCAGTACAACCACAGGAACGCCTGCAACACATATTTTAAAATGCTGTTTGTGTTTGTGCATTTGTTTCACGTATGTGTTGAGTCAGTAAGTATTGGCATGCTGGAGAAAAGCAAAGCATGTACACTGCATTGTTGAGCCATTCACTTCTCTTTGTAGCTTAATGAATAGTGCAGAGCATCGGTATTGTCATGGTTGAGGGTTTGATTCCTGCTGTGACCTCCTCTGCTGTAAGCACTTTCTCTCCTGCTGCTCGCCCGTGATTGGGATTAAAGGACGTGTGCTGTGCACAAACTATTCCGTAGGGGACCTTTACCAAAGCCCCATGTTGGGAATCCCTTGTCAAAATCCCACAGTGTGAACCAGCAGATTAATGTTCCCGTGGCTCGGGGGTGGGGGAGTGATTACAATGGCAGTCAGTGACTTTATTTCATTTCCACTGGGATTACTGGGCATCAGTAGCAACTTCAGATGGATCACCTTCTGATTTTAACACATTTAGGTGCCGTATTTTGTTAAAAGGCAAGAGTTAATCAGGTGAACGAGGCACCAAATAACAGAGGAACCGTCCGATTACTGAGTTCAACACCCCAATGTTTGTATTCACAAAGTGTTACCATCGATTCAGCTGAAATTTCCCCCAGGGTTGGCAAAGGGCAGCGTAACAAAGAAAACACATTTAACAGGGAGGGTAATGAATGCAGCGAAGCCAAAGTAGCAAAATTAGACTGATTTATGGTCTGCCTTATAAAAAAATCAAAATGAAGAAATAAAACAACAACAAGAGAAATGAGGTTAGAATAACACCCACACACACGGCTGGAGAGCAAAAGCTTGCGAACCAGCGGAGCAAAATATTTAACATTAGAATCAACAAGCAGCGAGCCTCCGATGAACAAGTGTGAGCAGAAAGCTGCAACACAAAAACAAATTACTTCAGTGAAATTCTTTTTGGACCATCGCATCTCCAGACACAGCGCACAGCTGCTGGGAGCAGCCTGGTGACGGGAGCTGGCTCTTTGGCTCTGGTGACCGGTTTGTATTCCAGTCGTTGGTGGAGGAATCAAGTTTCTGGGCAGTTCATGAAGAGGGAGACCAGAACAAAGTACTCTATGATCCTGCAGAATATTCAACAGTAACGAGCTCTGTGTTTCATGCCCTCGTGTGTCAGCAGACAGCACACTGAATCCTCCTTATCCCCACAGCCTCACAGCCTCCCTTTCACCTCCCTTTTTTGCTCGATTTCCCTCCCTGTGGCTCTGTTCTCTCCTCTCACAAAAGAAAACAAGTAGAAGGATCGATACTTTAACATGCCGGCGGTAGCTGTGCTAAAAATAATCCAGAGGCGCACAAGATGATGACCTTGAATTTATTTCTTCTATCATTTTCTAACAGGCCAGCAGTTTATTTTTATTTTTTATCCATCGCTAACTACCCGCCCCCAGTCTTTCCTATTTCCTTGTTAGCTTTGAGGTTGTCCTTGAATACCCATCAGCTGCCTCTCCAGCTGCTCTCTTCTCCAGCTGGCAACTCTCCTTGTTCTGCTGCAAAGCTGCTAGCTGGCTGCTGCACGTGGAACCTGCAGCAGGTGTAGAACCTGGTTGGTCCCCAAGGCTGTAGAGCAGAGTCGGGTCCACTATCCACAAGATGGTGCCGCAGCAGTCGCTGAACCTCAGCTGATTATAATGCGTCACAGTTTATGTGTATTATAATTTAATAGCAAAACAAAGTTTGCAGTGTCTTCAGTTAGAGACGATAGAAGATTACATACTTTGCAGTATTTAAAACCTGCATGTTTACCAGTTAGCTGGCGTCACAAATGAGGGATTTGAGTAGCACAAATGGCTCATTTTGGATGGTAACTTCCCTCCGTGCTCTCGGGTTCCTCTCCCCCATCAGGCTGGACGTCTGTGTCGAATTTCACTCCGTTCTTTGCCTCCTCATTCCTGTGAGACTGCTGCAAAGCAAAGCTGTCACCCTTCACATCAGGCCCGGTTTTTGGGTGAATACAGCGGTTCTCTCGCGCATGCAAATTACCCCTGTGTGCCTTTTTCTTCTTCTTCTTTGGTTCCCGTTTTCTAAGGTGGCACTTTGTCACTGAACAACAAATCCCATTTTTCCTGAGGCATCCTGGGAAGCAAACCCTACCTCGGGCATTATTAGCTCCCCCACACGATGCACCACCTACGTAACCATCGCTCCCCATCATTTACCGCACTATCACATTCTCTCAGACTTGGGTAGTGGGCTAAAATTAACACCCCCCCCCCCCCCTCTGAAAATCAATCCTGCGCTCGGCCTCATCACGCTGAAGGGTTTTACAAGCTCGCACAAACGGCGGAAACCTTGGGACGGAGGAGAGGGAAGCAGAAAGTGGCTGTCATCAAAGGAGGAGAAAGGGATGCTGGGTAGGGAAAGGACGAGGGTGGCTGGGGAGGGATTGATGACCTGATGGCGGCGGCACGCAGGCAGCCCTGATGGAAATCCCCCGCTGTGCGAGCCGCTTGGTGAAACCGAAGCTCGTGCACGTTTCTCGGTCATTCCTGCTTCACTCCGCAGGTTTTTTCCACTATCCTGATTCTTGCTGAGTCACTCCATCAGTCGTCTTTCAATCCTCTCACCGCTGAGCTCTCTTGTTTTCTTCTTTGTGTTTCTTGTATCGGAGCAACATTTTTTATTTGTCTTTGCAAAGCTCGATGTCTTTATTACAACCTGATCATCCCATCGAGTACATGTGCACACACGGCGTTTTCCTTTTGTCAGGCTGAATTTTAAAGCTTTATTTAAATGATCTGAGTGTATTAATGGAAACATTTGAGAGCTCTGTTCCCTCCCTGAGAGCAAAATTCATTCAGTCAGTTTAAGTTAGGTTGAGGTACAATGTTCTCACACCCCGGTTTACAGAAGTCAGCAGTTTTACTTTTTCTAGCTGGATGAATTCCTCTCAGTGCACAAAGATGAAATGTATTATTCTCACATCGTGCACACCGCTGCTGGAATCTCCGTGACTTATGTGACTCATACTGACTGATCATTCACTGGCTTTAAAGTAGTGCCAGAAGTTTTTATCTCTCACCCAAACTGGTTCTGATTCTGGACAAATTAAAAAGTTGTGGAAGTCGGAGCACCTGGATGTACAGTTGTGAGATGCACAAGCTAAAGATTTGTGCTAAAGAGCATTTACTGCAAACAGGCTCTACTCATACAGGATGGATGAGCAGATTTTTCAAACTATTTTAGCATTTTTTTAATTATCTATTTATTTCAAACCTCTTGCTCTTATTTTGAAGTTACCCTCAGCCTTCCTGTCCAGTATTTCTCGACTGGAAACCAGAATGCAATAGTTGCAGCTGTCTGTGAGCTTGAGCCTCTCGGGACTTTACTCACGGTTGTACTCGGTGCCTGTCGTGGCCTGCAGCTCGTGACCGCCTACTTTGGATGGGCAGAACCAGACTTGGTGCTGGAACGTAGACGCCCCAACATCTCTTCGGATCCCACTCACAGAAAAGAAGAGAATAGAAACAGAATAGAAGGCGAAGTCTAACGATTTTATATCCCTGCAAATCTTCCAGCTAAACACAAGAAAAGGCAAATTTAACCCAAACCATGACAGTTTTCATGTCTATAATTGCATTCATCCCTAAACACTACATAAAATTAATTCCATATTTATTAATAATATTATTTATAATTGTATTTATACAATAATATTTATGTAATCCTTAACAGATGATCCACCTAGCTAATTTAGCTCTTACGTCGTTCACTTGCAGCCTGCTGAACATGCGTGTGAGGGTTTCTCGTCTCCCCTCCTAAATGTTTTCGACGTGGGTCACTCTCTGGGATGATTATTGATTGCTATGATACGGGCGTCACAATAGATATTTCTCCTGGACAGTTGGCGTGTAAATCAAAGCGCATTGATATCGATTTCTGCACAGCTTAAGTCACCGCAGAGCCCCATGCGATGGATCACCTTTGACTCACCCTCTGAGGTCAGCGATTGAGATGGAGAAGCTGTCAGCGACGACTTCTAACACCCCGCGTGAGACGCACACCTGGTGGATGTGCAGGTGCTGAAGTCAGCTCCAGTTGTTCTCTCCTCGGCAGGATCCTCATGCAAGTCTTTTCTTCTTTAGTTTGAAGTTTGGTTATTGTTAATTAGAATAGGTTTGCTTAGCTGCAAAAACCTGTAAGCAGTAACTGTAACTGTAAAGCAGGGATCAGCCCATTCAAGAAGACGAATACTCTCAATCTCAAAGACTGGACTGAAAACGTGGATATCGTACAAACGAGCAGTGGACTGGATGGCGTGAGCATGCATATGCATTAGCATCACATCCAGATATTTATAGCCGATGTCAAAGTATATCTGGGATTTGAAAACGAGGACACAGGTTTAAATACAGCAGCTCAGACTGATGATGGAACAGGCTGACTGTAGTCCACTGTGGACGAGTGGAGTCGGTGCCGTTATTGCATTTAAATTAGACTCTGTGGGTGGGAAATGTGGCAAAGAGCAAGTATTAATTACACACAGCACAGTGCTGGGATTTACCGGCTGCGTTCTGTTAGGTGGAGCTGCTGCTTGCAAGCTCCGGCTCTGCATGTTTTTTGTTGAATAGTTGTAAAAGCAGATCGGCGGCACAGAAAGAGATGAGTCGACATGACTCAGCTCTTGTTGGTTGACAACAGCAAAATATTACATTTGGCCTTTTTCCCGAATCCGGAGCGACAGATGGTGGAGTGACCTGACCCGACACTTTTCCTTTATGCACGATTTAAAGTGAGGGTGTACGTCGCACACTTCCTGGGAATCGTTGCAAAGCCGGTGACTTTGTGTTTTTTAATAGGAATCATTTCTGCATGCAGGCTTAAAAAAGTCAAAATCCCGAACAGAAAGCAGCAATTTACCGCAGCCATCTGTCTGAGCAAAGGTTGCCCAGATTACCCTCGGTGGGAAGACTCTTTCCAGCAAAGGCTAATTAAAAATTTTAATAGCAGCACTTTGAATAATTCATTGTATTGCACAGTTGCTCCAAGAACAAGGCCGAGATTTTTTTATGTCGTTTGTCATCTCTCCTCCTGTCGCTGTTTCCAGAGCTGTCTGATTGTCACAACGTTTGTAGGAGACAGAAAATGAAGTCAATTCATTTGCATATCACATGTTTTACATCACAGTCATCTGTTGTTAGGGGCGGGGCCTGTCTGTGGATAACATCGTTATTTTGATACATTTTACATGTTTCTAGTAACAGCAACGTTCGGCTCGTTCGGTGCTTCATGCCAGTTCGCTCACTGATAACTAATCAGCCTCTGCTGTCCTGTCAGGTGTTTCTCTCATCATCAGTGTTATTCAGCTGCCTCTGCAGGGAGGCTCCTCCCGTGGACGAATTCCAGCTCCACATTCCTGGATCACAGGAGCTGACAGTAGTCCTTCACTGTTCTCTACCTGCACACCGCCATTCAGCTGCCTCTCCACTAAGTCTCTTATCCCTCGACTCCAACTCCGCTATACTGGACAGAATTTGCAAAATCCATACTCACACATGGTTGGTCGAGACACTGTTTTTCTTTAAACAGAAGACAGGATGGCAGAAGAAGAACTGCAGCCCAACATTCATCTCACAGCGTTGAGGATAAAATCTGAGCAAAACCAAGATGCAAAGATTTCTAAGCTGAGCCTGCAGCTCTGCAGAGAAGTCACAGGTTTTTTATTTAATTACACATGTAAAGAAACCAGAAAGCGACGGACATTTGAAGCTTTTCCTGCACAATCACACACGTCCACGCTGGGAGGTAGGACAGTGGAAAGGAGTGGGTGTGGGTATTTAAATGCATCATTAAAAGCTTTAAAAGCAAAATCTGCACTCAAATCATTCACACAGATTCAATTATAGTCCCGTCCAATGTTCACAGCGATGTGTCATCACTAAAGCATTACAGTGGTGCAGCAATTACAGGGTGTATATGAGAAAGATACAGCAGGTGATACAATACTGTAAATGTTACGATTGTTTCTGTTATTATAGGACGTTTAAGGTGTTTGTAACCCGACCTAAATCTCTTACTTTATCCTTTTATTTCCACTATTAGAATAAGTCACATTAAAATAATATTTATAATAAAATATGGCTGCTTTGGTTTAAAGTTTCCTCTTTTGTTTAATGATTTCCTTTATTCTTTTTTTTTTCTACACATGGCTCATCCTAACCAGTCATCAAGCAGACCTATGTTTCCTAATCACCTCCTTCACTGCAGTGGAAATCTGTTTGTCTTCCTGTGGATCCAGCGAGCTCATTCCCGATGAGACTTTGAAGGTCACAGCGGCTCCTTGATGGCTGCTGTACTTTTGATTCCAGCTTCTTTGGGGCATTAAGAAGGAAGCTTAGCACTAATATCACCTGAGTGCTGGGATTGGCTCCGGCAGGAGATGGGAGCTGGGAGATCCACAAGATAAACGGCGAGAGGGCGGTGGACCTGCAGCCCAATGTCGAGTCTCCCTGAGTGGGGTGTGAAGGTGGAGAGATGTTACTGTGTTTGTTAGCAGAGCGCGTTGAAGAAGATGTAGTTGTTGACGGGTCAAAGCTGTGGCGGGTCTCTGATTGTGAAAGCTGTCCTTATGACCTGTGATGTGTCACGGGGCTGTTTGGTGCTCTAGAAAACTGAGATTACTAAGTTGGATGACGTTGATCATCTTTTTCAATTCAAAGCAAGTAGTTTGTGTCCCTAAAACAAAAACACGATGAAAGCTTGTGAAAGCAAAATGGGAAAATGCACTTACCACAGACTCGAGCTCCAGTTTCCTGGTTCAAAGTCAGGTATTTGTGCCACAATGGCCTTTCTAGCCCATTTCTACATTTACCTCCTTTTTTTTATTGGAGCCACTTGCACCATTGCAGGAACACTACGATAGGTTGTTTGCAGATGTTTGGAACAGAAAGATTGAAAATATTCTCAACTGCAATTTTACCTTTGCAATTGGCCGAGGTAACTGGGCTTTTAAGGGTCATACATCAAACGTGCAAACAATACTAAGTGCTGCTGACTCTTAGATGCTGGAGTGGGTAATGTCCTTCCTAATACCGGAGGAAGCAAACTGGACTCTGTGATCTGTAGTTTTGCTTTTGTGCATTTTTCTTTATTGCCTGTCTTCAACTCTAATGTCTGTCTCGTGCCGCTCTCTTGGCTTCACTCAGTCTTCCTTGAACAAGACATTAATCTCAGTAGGACGAGCCAGTTAAATAAAGGTTAAGTAGATAAAACAAATGTGTAATGTGTCCTTGGTGACATCTTTACCCATTAAGTCTAAATGTAAAATCAGCAACTCCTCAGTTCCTCCTCGGCTTGTGCTGCTCGTAGGATAACACCATGACACCGCAGTCCACGGTGACTCTCTTAAGGGATGTTCAGGATCATTTTACTGTGTAATTAAAACCCTTGCAGCCCCCCCTCTGCCACAAATGCACAAATCCTGCCTTTGCCTCTAATTGTTCTGGCACCGGCTCTGGAGTGGCAGCGCCGGCCCTGTGCTGGAGTCACCGGACTCTGGACGGTCAATTTAGCTTCTAATTCTTAAACCTTATTGACTTGAACAGTCCTGTTATGTCCTGAAGGTTCAAGTTAGAGGGGGGATAAAACAAAGCAGCAGCGGGAGGGTAATTCAGACGCCGGAGGAAATTAAACGTGCTCGGAGTGTGGAGGATTAGAGCATTAGAGGAACGTACCCGTCCAAATGTTCAGTTTCAGTAAGTTGGTAATTTTTTTAAGTTAAAAAAATATCAAAACAAGACTTTTAATATGCGCATGAGTCAGAATTTTAGGGAGACACTATTTGTTAGAAGAAAACACTGATGAGAACGCACCCGAGGAACACATAAAGCTCATACTCAATCACGATTTGAGCTCATTTACGTAGAGAGTGAATAGGACGGGGCCTAGTAGCGATCCCTGTGGAAACGAACGAGCCAATTGTCTCTAAATTGTTGTAGTCGTGCCTTCGTTTTATTGTTTTTAATAAGGAATAATGTCTTTAATATGTTTTAATATTGCTTGAATTTATTATCAGTTATTGCCAAGTGTCTCATGGCTCAGTTTTCCTCACTGTTGTGAGTGTACTACGCTTCGATGGCATATTGAGTCATTGTGGTGTTGGTTGATTGCATTTGGTGTACCAGCAGCTCGCTGACCAGTCAGGTCCCCAAACATATCCTTGTATTTCATCCTGCTCGGCTTCACGGCGCTACACCTACTCGCTGATGCAGAGTTATGGCTGCGATGGCTTCTCAGTATAGCACAGTGTGTTACTGGTGGATTGGAAATCTCTAAATCAGGCCTTGGCTTCAGCAGCTGACACATAGCGCTGCTGTGGCAGCGGTCCAGCCGTGGCACTGCTACAGAGCCACTGAACTCGGCGACCTCTCCACGGCCAGTTTAGACACTGACACCATTTAATCCTCATCGATTTCAACAGTTCTACCATTATATCAAAGAAGAGCGGGAGGCTGAATACAGGGAAGAAATACGGCAGATGAACAGGAGCTCTGTGTTAATTTGTCTCCGCTGAGTCTTTAGCGGTAGTATTAATAGGTCAGGACTGTAATTTGATTTTGTCTCTGTGTGCGTGGTCATTAGAGGAACGTAATAAAAGTATAATATTTTAGGCTCATTTCATTTTTTTCCCCATCAGCAGCTTGGCTAAACTCTCACTGGTAGCTTTCAGGGGTAACTAGCTGTAAGTTTACAGCTTGAGACCTGCAGACTTTCAGTTTTCAGACAATCAGCTGATGGTTATTTGTGTCCTGTTAACTCAGCAATTGAAGATGGATTTAATCGTTAAACATCTGATTACTCAGTTAAAATTGTCCACATGGTCACAACTGGATAAACACCTGTTAATAATCAGAGTAAATCCCTTCTTACCTCTGCAGGACTCATTCTGAGAGAGACCGACCTACAAGAACCTGAAACAAACTGGGAATGCTCCAGGCCACCAGGTTTCCAAGGCTAGATCCAGAGCCACTAGAATCTGACCAGCGCAGACTTGCAATGAAAGTAGCATGTAAAAGAAAAACGACCAGTGGAGATTGACGAGTGACAGAGAGACTAACTGAACGAGAAGAAGGGGGTTGCTGATGTCTGAATGCTGCTGCATCATACTTATCTCAGCAGTGGTTTTATACCAACAGTTTATTGTGTTTCCTCTGGACAGCAGGTCCTGTTTGATAGCCTCAGAGGCCACCTGCTGCTGAGCGGAGCTACAGGTTCAGCTGTAGGATATCATTTACCGCCCGATAGGGGACAATCTAGCCTGAGAGTATGGCAGGTTATTATCAGGGCTGTTATACGTCTATATTACTGATTGCCCTTACCACTAACCGGTCTACTAACCAGTAAGGGGGGGGGGACTCCAGAGGCAGAAGACTTGAAAGAAGACCTCGATGAAGGTTGTTAGTACACTGCAGAGAAGTTGTTGTTGCTCTTTAAGGATAAACTGTTTAGGCTCGTTTTTTTCCTCTAGCAGGTTTGTTTTTCAGAAGTTACAGACCTCCACGTCACAACCTGCTTTGGCAGAAGTTTACTGGCAGAGAAATGTTGCCTGATTTCTTCTTTCTTCCCTAGAAGTTACCCGAATAACGTGTTTGGCAGACCTGGTGAAAAGCTGTACGTGGTGGTAGTGCAAGGCACAGTCAGTTTAAATAAAACTTTAAAGAACACGCTCCTAGTGACTTATGGTACACTAGAAGTTTAAGTGTTTTAGGTACACCTGTTCAGCTGCTTGTTAACTCAAATATTTAATTAGCCAATCACAGCAGCAGCTTCAGGCAGATCATTGATGGCTGGATGATGTTCAAAGTCAGCACCACAATGGGGAAGAAAAGGGATTTAAGGGACTTTATTATTGATGTCAGACAGGCTAATCTAAGCCTTTCAGAAACTGTTGATCAGCTGGGATTTTCCAGCACAACCATTTGTAGGCTTTACAGAGAGTGATGTGGAAAAGAGAAGATCCAGTGAACAACAGCCTTGTTGACACCAGAGGTCAGAGAATGACCAGACTGCTAAAACTGATAGGAAGGCAAAGTAACTGAATTAACCACCCGTCATACCAAAGTATGCAGAAGAGCATCCCTGAACAGTGAAGCTGCAGGAGACCACACCGCCTCTCCTGTCAGCTAATAATCGTCATAAGCTCAGCAAGACTACACAAAAAAGAAAAACATTGGCTAGTCTGATGATTTCTGCTGCAACATTCAGATTTAATGGTCAGAATTTGGTGTGAACTTCATGAAAGCATGGATCACTTACTGGTATCAACTGTTGGTGGTGCTGGTGGGTGTTGGCACACTTTAGGCCCCTGAGTAAAACCTGAGCATCACTTAAACTCCACAGCCTGCTGGAATATTGTTGATGACTATCTAACCACAGTGCACCCATCTCAGTGAACTCAAACAGCTCCCACAGCATCCAGACCTCACTTCAGTAAAGCACTGTGGGATATGGTGGGACGGTAGTTTTGGATCATGACTCTGCAGCAGCTGTGTGATGCTATTGAGTCAATGTGCACTAAAATCTCTGAGGAATGTTTCCAGCGCCCTGTTGAATCTGTCATGAAGCATTAAGGCGATTCTAACAACGTCCAACTACTGAAGTTGCCGGTTTAGTACGCTACACAGTTTGTGTTACTGTGATGGACCGAGCAGTGAAGGAAACTTAGGCACAGGTTAAAGTCCAAAAAAATGATTTTTTATTTAACCCAAAAAACATAATTGGTTAAATCATGCAAAAAGAGTCAAAATCGTGGGCCCATAAAAGAGGTCAAAATAACAAAACTCTACTCAAAGTTGACAACACAACTGATAACTCAAACAAACTGACCTCACTTAAGGAGACAAAGGGGAAACTTACATAGTGGCTGATCAGCCCACAAAAACAGGAGAAGGGGTAAAACACACAAAACCTAACATAATGAACTCCAATTCCCCCCCCCTGGTCCCGAGTTATGGCGTGAACCAATTTGCAGTCTTCCTTTAAAGCTTGCTCCGCCCCTTTTCCACCTCTTGGCTCCTTAATCAAGGGACTGGAACAGCTGCAACTAAGGTAACTCAGAAAACAAAAGATTAATCATACATAACAGTGTAAACTAAAATGTGCGCACTTATTTTAGAATGCAGCGTTATGTGGATATGTGAATTAACTCTAAACCAAAACCAGTTATTTATTGTCCTGTAAATTAATTCCTATATTTAAAGAAAGACAAATGTGAATGCAATGTTACTTATAAGCCTCCACACTAACATGGTGGGTATTATCACTGTGTGGTTGTAAGTGCAGCCATCACAGTTACCAATAAGAATGTAGTTTAATGTAAACTGTTATCTGACTGTTTCCCATGTGTAACACGTAAATACATCACTGAGAAACCTGCATCAGTCACAGCAGAAACTTCTAGCATGACATTGAGAGTAATCCCACAGCCTGAGACACTCGTATCAGGATCCAGACAAGGCGACCTCCCATTAGAGCTCCTGCGCTCGCCTGCAGATAAACTTTAAACCACACTCGGCTTTTTGTTTCTGTTGACTTACCTGCAGGCCGCCGTTTCAATCCGATCTGCATGGCAAAGAAAAAAAAAAGTGTTTCCCACTCGTTAGCCGGAGGTGGGCAATTAGTTGTTTCACATACAGTTTCTCCAGGAGTCGTCTGAAATGCAGCCGTGCTTCAAGTGGATAAGCCCTGCTGGTGGCCGTGAGCATTAATTAGAATTCACCGTGAAGGTATATAATTTAACCGCTTGTCCAGCATAATGTGTTTCAAGAGCACTATTGACTCCTGCATTGTGGCTCTAATTTGTATTTACCTTGCCCTTCGCTCTGCTCACCTTCAACTGTGAAAACAATCCCAATTATTTCGGGCATTGGCAGCGTTCTGCTTTTTTAATGCTATTTTTTGGATGATTGTGTTTGCCCCTCAAGGAAGAGACATCCTGCTGGTTTTTAATAATTTTTCATCTCTGAATTCCTCGCCTCCTAGCCACCTTCTTTTTTGTGATTCCTGAATTAAATCAAATTTGACTGATGTAAGCTGAATTAGCCACTGCTTATGAAAACGGTTCGTCCGTGCGTTTCTCTCTCAGTCGAGCCGATGCTGCTTGTGATGAACACCGGCGTGCCGTCGGCTCCCTGTACATCCTTTTCTGAGCCAAGTGAACCGTGTCGCCTCCACCAAATAATTAATTTCTCATCCGCGCTCCCGTCCTCGCCTCCCCCTCCCTGCTCCTCTGCTCTGAACTCTTGGCTTATAGATTTCACAGTTCAGGGAAGTTGCAGGGGAATGAAACTGTAATGGGCTCCTTGTTGTTGCTTGTTTTCACAGAATAATGGAATAAAAATGTAGCTGGGAAATAAACAACACCTCTCTATTTTTCTTCCTCTTCCTCTCACTCTTCCTACCACTCTCTCCCTCTGGCTTTAGATTGTTATACACTGTGTTAATCAGATGCTAGCTTAACGCAGGTGAAATGAAATCATGTGTGCACTGTAGCTGAACATTAGATTGGACTGGAAAGGAGGGGCTTGGGTGATGGGGTTGTTATTTGTTATTTGAGCTGCTTTGCTCGTCAGCCGTGCGGCGTGCTGCAGACTTTAAACCTGTGACGTGTGCGGCAGTCGCAGTGAAACCCTGCTTTAAATATTTTGGCTGTTTTGGGCCTGGGGGACTCAGGTGCTGACTGTCGCTGCTAAAGTAAACAAACGCATGTCTTTAAGAAATGCACCACTTAGCTCCTGGTTTAGCTAAGTGATGCTAATGTTCCTGTCCTGTGCAGTATGGGGGAGGGGCTAGTTTGAAAGATTATTAGGATTACACGTTGTTGAAAAATGTGCAGGCAAGACAGTCACACGATGTCCGCTATCGCTAGCCGCCGTTTCTGCTGCCGCTGGGTTAAAAACAGGAGTGTACGATTTTGTACACGTGAACCGGTCACGGCAGATGGCTCCGCCCCTCCCTGAGCTTGGTGCCTTTTGAGGTTTCTTCCTTTCAAAAGGGAGTTTTTCCTTCCCACTGTTGCCAAGTGCTTGCTCATAGGGATCGTTGGTGTTTTCTCTGCATTGTTGTGGGGTCTTTACCTTACAATATAAGTACTTTGAGGTGACTAATTTGGCGCCAGATAAGTCGAATTTTTAAAACAGCATTTTAATGCTACATGAGCACAGAAGCTCAAATATTCACGGATTATACAGAAAGATGAGACTTTGTCGGTGTTGTCGGCGTGGTGACGCCTGTCGTTCAGGAGAGTACTGCAGAGAGTGTGATGACATTACCTGAGACAGGCTTCAAATTTGTCTTGTGGTTTTGCCTTATTTGTTTTTACCTTTGAAAGGTTAAAGTTGTGTTTCAACAAGGGTGAACCTTCCAACAACAGCAGAAAGTCCTCCTGACAGACCGAATCTGGTGCAGGATGCTTGTTTACTCCATTTGTTAACCGTTCACATTATTACTCCAAATGATATTCAGAGCTGTTACTCTGAAGCTGTTGTTTTTTGGTTCCACTTTTCAATGTTTACTGAGAAAATAACCCAGAAAACTCCTGCTGGCAGGTACCATAGTGTTTGTGTAACATTCACATACATCTATCACCTTAATCAGTGATATTCAGTTTGTGGATTGATATTTTTCTAATAGCAGAACTATTACGTATTACTTCACAACACTCACAGAAAACAACACACCCAATGATCTCGAGCCAAAAGCTTTGAGCTGTGAACACAATTACATTCCTCCTTGAATTCCTGATATGAAAGCTGCATTTTTTAAACGACATGTATTTAATTCAAGCCTGCCGTGCACAGTTTAAAAAACGGAGGTTTTACCAGTTTGTGTGAAGAATCACAATACTGAACAGTTGTTACATATTAAGTCCTTTCAGCATGTAAAAATACCTGATTTTTAGGGATGAGTAATCCAACCACTGAACACAGCACTCGCCGTGCTCATTTAAACGTGCATATACTGCACAAAGAGACGTTTCACAGCGTTGAATCGAGAAGTTTTCGTCAAAACTTTCTTGGAGTTTTGCTTTTGGATTTTTGTTTTGGCAGTTGCTTGTTCAGTTTGGATGCTACCTGTGCAACCCACCTCCTCACACACAAAGGAACGCTGAACTTCTGCCAACATCAGCAGCAATTTGTGGTGCAGTGATGAACTCTGGCTGCAGCTCCGTTGTCAGACAGACATTCAGGAAACTTGGGGTTTGTTCTAAACTTACTCTGACCCGTAACATAGGAAGTAATCCTCCGCGGCAGAGGATGAAGTTGCTACTTTGCAGTGTTGTCATTTGATAGAAAGTTTACTTTTGGAGAGAAACTGAACTCCTGAGACTTTCTTAACGTACTGCCTCAAACAGCATGTACTTTCACAAGTTCACTAACTTGCAAAGGTTCAACTGTTGGACTCCCTGATCCTGCGCCTGCATTAGCTGCTGTCCGTGGTCCCGTTTCTATGACAAAGACGCACCTGCAGGACGTTTAATGAAAGGTGGAAGGACAGAGCTCCATTGAGTCATTAACGTAATGACCGTCCCCCGAGGATGACCTTATCAGACACGCCGCCTGCCTGGGAAGTTTACAAGCGTCAGAGTCGGCAAGGACAGCCGGTTACGTCTGTGAGTGGAACGATTTACAACCTGGCTTTTACCGTGCTCGCTGGTTATCTGGACAAGAGGAGATGGAGGGAAAGACGGATGAGGCGAGGTTGTAGAGTGTGGAGTGAAGGTGAAAAGGATATGTGAGCAGGTTAAAGGGTGATAGGTCTGTCTAGCACAGGCCTGTTGGTGGAACATTTAGAGACAATTCTACTACAATGGCAAAAAGCTTTGGACAGAGCAGAGCTCTTTGTGTGACGAGCGCTGTTCCTGACGCTCGAACCCCAGTTAGCTCCCCCGTAGCACTGCTCTTTATTGTGGTTACATGAATATGCATAGGTTCATTAACATATGACATCTTACATAGGCATGCATGTGAACAAAGAGTACCGGTCTGTGTGCACGTGTAGGTATGGCCCTGTGAACGCCTCCCTAAAAAGCCGGTGCCAGCGGTCCACCAAAACAAAGGGCTCTTATGCTTAAACAGACACAGAGTAGGTGTCCTCCTATACCATAAATCAGTAAGAGAAGGTACGACCTCTCTCATGACCTTAGGATGTGTGTGGAAGGCACACAGAGTCTTTGCAGACTGCTAAGGGTCAGACATCCTATCACTATACAATATATCTCTAAGCATAAATGAGTATATGTTTCTAAGCATAAATGACAATCCAACAATATAAACCTAACAAAGGGAAAAAAGTTAGTAAAAATGACACAGATAATGTAAAAAGAAAAAAAAAATAACTTTGCAAATTCGTTCTTGCACATTTGCACAAAACATTAGGATGCTGTGTAAATAAAAATAGAATAAAATGATTTACAAGTCTCATAAAGCCATATTTAATTCACAATATAGAAAACATATCTATTGCTTGAACTGAGGGAAAAAATACAGGCAGTCGCCACCGCTCAGCTTTCTAGCAGATACAGCTGTGCCATTAATTTGAAAATCCTAGGGGACTTCCTTATCAAGTTATTACATTCAAAGGTTTTTCAGAAAACTTGACTGAGGTTCTGTTTGTTCTGGAAAGCAAAGTCTGTGTTTGGGCTCCACCAGAGTCTAAAGTTGAGTCCGATTTCAGCGTGCTAACATCAAAATGGCCGAGAATAAACAAGATGGAAATCAGTTTGTGATTCGTGGAGGAAAACTTGGTCGCAGAAAAAGAAAAAGCGGGTGATTTTCTGCTGCGCAGCTCTCTGCTGGGCTCGCTGCTACATGTAAAACATATTCTCTTTGATGCATATCAGATCACTCAGTCCCCATGAGGTTCCCCACACACTCCCTCGCCCTGTGTGTGTGTGTGTACGCGACTGTGTGTTGATGCAGGGAAGGTCGGGGGTCGGTTACTGGGACACTAACAAACTGGCAGACAGGCGTGCCAGCAGGCCGTGTTGTTTCTCGTCTCTGAAACCTCATTTTCGCTCATTTTCCAGGAATCGCACAGCCTGTAAAACACCGTAGAGTCCCACCAATTTCACAGAGTACTAAAAAAGAAGACGGTACATTAAACTGGAGCAAACAGCAGAAGCATATTTGCTGTTTGAAACTTTCAGTTTCACATTAAAACTTTTAGAACAGCAGCTAATTATACAGTGACTGCTCTGCGGCTTCAATCATACTCGCTATGTTAAAAGCCCAAGTTTGCCCATCAGTTTTTATACACCATTAAATTAGTATTCTAGTGTTTCATTATTGCCCCACCTCCTAAAGTTGGGGAATTTTTAATATTAAAGCACCGACTGAGGGCCTGGCTCTAAACCCCGGCAGTCATTCATTTCACATCATCCATTTAGACTCATTTTTATAATCCATTTACCGGTTAACCGCTCGTTCCTGCGGCTGCGTAGCTTGGCTTGTTCGCTAGCTGATGAATGCGGTTAATGGACTTTTTTCACGCGGGCTCCCTTAGATGGGAAGTTCTGAACAAAGACTGGTTTTAGTGGAGCTTCTGGGAGTAGGATGACCTTTGTCCAGTTGATGGTGCCGGGTGTCTCGGCTCTCCGGTGGGCCACAACGAGAGCCCGACTCCTTACTGACCTGGAGAGTTGAGGTAGAAGGGCGCTGAATAACTACCTGCAGGTAATAAAAAATAAGTTATGAGACACTTAAATGCAACACAAGAGTTAAACTAAAACCTAAAAATGTGCTACAAAGCACTAGTAATATATCATCACTCTGATATTAAGACAGGACCGGATGTCTTAAAACACACGCAGTCAAAGCACGTCAAGCACGATGAATTCCACAAACCACTGAAGCGCTAAGACAAAAACACTCAGATGAACTGAAACATCTGAAATCTGTCAGAGTTGAAAGGAAACTTGTCAGTCTCGTCCTGTTCAGCAGGATGAATAGGAACAACAGACTCCTTCAGCATTGTACTGCTCTCATTAAATCCTTATTATTCCTCTTCTTCCCCTCTAATCAGCCCTGTTGACAAATCTAAACAGCTCTGTGACTCCTCACTCTGATGTGAAATTAAAGAAATGAGGCTTTGACGGCGGCTCGGCTGCAGGCTGTCGGTGACGTGCCTCTGGGATGTGACGCCCAAATAAGTCATTAAAATTAGCACCCCGATCCCTTTTACCTGTCGACTGTAGCTTTATTACCTTTCTGATGTGCGTTATTTGTTTCTTTCCTGTTGCTGCGAAGACGTCTTGGTTCTATTGTGCCAGCAGTGACAGGAAATGTGTGAAGTTTTTATTCAGCAAATGAATTAAAAGCCTTTTTTCAAACATAGTTATGGCTTTGAAAGAATCGCTCTCTCCGTGTAAAGCCCACAGTGAAAATCTCGGACATTCGAAATGACGCACTTCACTCTGTTCTCTGTTCTCCATGCTTCTGTGATATCGACGTTCACCAGAATTAAGCATGATGGTTTCAGTCCTTCAGCTTGACTCAAAACTGCTTTAACAAATTATGAATTCGTTACTTGCCAGACTTTTTGGCTACAGTAAAATAAAGCTTGAAGAAATTTGAAGTGTAAGCCGAGGAAATGCCTTCAATAAAATGATCACAGCATCCGCAGACTGTGCTCAGCTGTCAGCCCTCCACACAGGGAGTGTGATTTAAACTACTTCAGCATGCCCACAGTTAGTAAATAAGTGCAAGCCACTTTGCAACCCAAAAAGTGAAGGTATGGTTGTAAAGATGACTGACAATGAAACTTTGAAGGACGAAATCTTTAAATATAAGTAAGTTAAAGAGATGTCAGGCACCAAATCAGGCTGTGGTAGTTCATTTATTCCGATTAAAAAGGAATCCTGAATCCTACAGACAAACGGATATAAGAATAGTAAAATATTGAAGCAATAACTGTAAATGAAACCCTATCGCTGTAGTGACCAAAGAAATGCATGGTGTCTTCATGTGAATTTATCAGTAAACCAGTTGAACACGGGCAGAAACGTGTCTAATGGAAACGAATGCTAATAAAATGCATCAGACTTCATGTTACGCCGCCCTGCAGCCCCTAATCTCTCAGCACTGGCAGTGCAAGAGTGTTCAGCTGTTGCTACCTGACCAGACGTGGTGAGGTGTGGATAAAGGCTGAGGCAGGCTGTCGGGTAGACACACCGGCGCTTTTAGCTAACTTATTATATAATTTGAAATAAAACCTCTTCTCTGTGGAATTCTGGTGTTAGAATCCATATTTATGTTGCAGATCCGGCGCCGGGTGGTAACATAAATGGGGGCTCGTCCGGGATTTGAACCCTGGACCTCTTGCTACCCAAGCAAGAATCATCCTTGAAAAAATAGATCTCGGTTCTGAGATTGACCCCGCCCACAAACCCCTAACTCTCATTAGGTTAACCTGCTGGATGAGGCGAGGTTATCTTAGGATTTATAGGATACTTGACTCTTCCAATTTAAAAAAAACAGCAAAAGCAGAATTCAGAGTAGAGGAAATAAATGGCACCAAAGAGACTCATCTCTATGAGTGGTTTATTATTAGAATAAGAACAAAGCAGAAACCAAATAAAAAGTCAGGATCTTTTCTCAGCTTGTGTTCTTGGCCTGTACAAGTGAACATGGACCTGGGTGGTACTTGGGCACAGCTAAGGTGCCTGTGAGTGGTCCCTGTTCCTCTTCCTCCTCTTCCTCCTGCTGCTGCTCCTGAAGTCCTTCCAGCTCTCTGTATAAATAGCAGCGTTCGAGGCATTTTGAAATGAGTCCAGCTTGGCCTGTTCTGCTCGCTGCAGCGAATTCATCCATTATGCAGAGCCCAGAGTCGCGGCCCCTCCTCTGCACACTCTTGCAAACCTGCTGCTTCTAAGTAGGCATACATGCATACAAACATATGCATAATCACTGTCCAATGCAAACATATGACACCTCTCTCTCTGCCTCTCGCAAGCACCTCGTGACAAGAGCGCAGTGACCACATGCCAGGAGGCGTGTTACAAGCACCCTGTGTTTGTGCTACATGATTTATTTAGTGTTTAAACGTTCACACCATTGTGCCACCTGAGCTGCTTGAAATGCACTGCATACATATTCACACACAAACACCGGTGTGCACATTACTATTTTCCTCTATAAATCTCTGCGCCTCCTCCTCTCGCTGTGGAGCAAATAGGCCTCTGAACTGAACCGTGCATCTGGAAAGTACGGCACATTACAAAGCCCCGGCACCGGGATGAAAATTTGAATTGCTGCAGGATCATAGTTCAGAATTTATGTACTCAGACTTTTAAAAAAATGGACAAACCACAGGGGAGGGGAACGGCAAACACAAACAGTCGTGTCAGAGAGACAGCGCCGGCGGGGCACGACAGAAACACCCGGCCTCGAAGGAAACAAAGTCAAGAGGACAACACCACAGAGGGTTTATTCACAGAACGACATCCAGAGTCCATCTAGGGCAGGGCTCCCCGGCTAAAAGGAGGTCCGCTGCCTCCGTCATCCAATCAATTTGGACTCCGAACATTTGAAATGACCCAACAAAAAAATGTTTCTTTCATTTTTTGTCTGATCAATTATTCATATGTCCATTAAACCATCTGCTGAACAGACAAGTGCAAAATCAAGTTCAATACCAACATTAAACAAACAACAATTTAACAATGAAATTGTGCAGTAGTCTTTGTGACATCTGTTGCACATAAACCAACATTAAAGTGCAAACAATTCACCTAAAAAAAACCTCAATATTCAGGAAAATTAAGAAGTGATTCAAACTGCAGGAAACATGTTTGACAAACTCAACACAACTTCAGTGGGAGAAATTTGCATTTTAAACTTCGTGTGAAATGGGATCAATGCAATTCTTAAGCATGCACGCAAATGTTCATTAGTCAGCTGTGAGTGAATTTTGTCGATTCATCTTTAAATTTCAAATTTTCATAGTATTTTTGACAAAGCCAACTTTATTTACTCAGTCATCTCTGCACTTCCCAAGCTAGTAAGTTAGTTCTTCTTTGTCGTTTTTTTGGTGGTTGACGGTGCAATACTGCCCCCAGCTGGCTTGAAGTGTGGACCTGAATGTCGCTGACCCACATAGCTGCCCGTCGTGCCTTTTCAAAAGTCAGCAACGGCCAGGAAGAAAATATTTACCTACATGGTAAATGAGAAAACACTTTGCGGTCCGGATTTGGACCGGAGTCCGGGCGTTGGGGACTCTGATCTATCACGGGCCAAAGGAAACACTACAAAGACCCCGTTTCCTTCACTGTATTACATCCAGTTTCATTACAGTTGGCACTAAATTTTAAAGCTCTTCTGTAGTGTTTGGTAGCAATAAGTTGTCAATCAAGCTTTGATTAATGGACAGTCAATACAAACCAAATACAAACTTGGTTTTATTCAACAAGTTTTCCGTAGATATTTTCAAATATAAACATTACCTGTTAGCCATGCTTTTAGCTCACCATTTTTATTCAGAATTTTAGCTTGTTTAAGAGTTTCTGTCTCGTATCAAGCCCTTTCAACCATTTCAAAGCCTAACTATTCAAAAAAAGCATTTTTTTTATTGATTATTTATTGGTTGAGTGAGGAACGCCCTGGAAATCCATGACTTAGTCCAATCAGCATATTCGCTTTGAACACTTTCTATTCTAAATTGATTCAGTGGGTTTTGTAATTACCAAGTAAAAATGCTAATTCATTTTTTATTACCTGAGGGGTTAACCTGCCGTTTCCAGTCACCTTCGTTGGCTTCTGGCCGACTCTAACGAATCGCCTGGTTCTGACTTGTGAACGCTGCTCACGTCCACATCTGAGTGGTATTAATTACTCACAGTCTGACACTCTCCAAAGCCAAGCGCTGTGGCGGTTGTTGCATTATGGATGCGTCCACTGCGTGCACCTTTCCACCGTTTTGATGGACAAGCGAGCGTGTGGTGCTGAAATCTAATTGCTCGTTTGTGCGGGCAGGGTTGAAGCAGTCGGGGTAACCACTATATTAGATCCCTTCATCAGTCTCTACTT
Organism: Simochromis diagramma; assembly: GCF_900408965.1. Taxonomy (NCBI): domain Eukaryota; kingdom Metazoa; phylum Chordata; class Actinopteri; order Cichliformes; family Cichlidae; genus Simochromis; species Simochromis diagramma. Next base: position 1,816,265 of record NW_024387458.1, on the reverse strand, counting down.
CTATTGGCACCGCTGCTTGTTTGACTGTCATTTGAGCCAGCTCTGTTGTGCTCGTGCTCTCGTTCTGGTTTTTAATGAAATGGCATCAACTCAATTTCCTCTTCATAACCAGCCTTCAGGTATTTTCATTTCCAGAGATGCTGTTATCAAAACCAAAGGAAATGCTGTTCTCCAATTACAGTAGCATGTGTGCACAGAGGTAACAGCCTCTTCATTGTTCCTCCATTATTTGCGGTAAAAGGAAGTAGAGTCTGTTCAGCTGTTTGAACTGCAGGACACTAACTGGTTGGTTTACAGTGAACGTTCAGGGTTAGAAGGTTTGATGGCAGAAAACCCAGTTGGCTCAGTTTCTTGTTAATTGAATGAGAACCACCAATTCACGAGAACCACAGAACGAATCTCAATGAAATAGAAGTTATATTGTTTTTTTTATTCTTGCTGAAAACTCTTGAATTTCTCTTTAAGAATCTTGTCTTCTTCTTTTTTTGTCTTCCTGCTGGTGTATCCGAAGCCCTCGCTTTAATGGGTTTAACATTTATAAACAGTAATGGAAAAGAAAAGAGCAGGCTGTTATCTATTGAATATCAGACTTTATTGGCTTCCTCATTCAATTAACATTTCACATTTTCCATTCGTCGGATCATTTTACCCGAGGCACCTGACAGTTTAATGAGGGCGACCGCAGTCGGTGTGGCTTTCCTGAACGAAGCCCTGCCAGTCCCACATCGTCTTTATTGAACTATATACATCGCATTAAGTCAAAACAATGGCTCGAATAAAGGTTGTCAGAATCTCTGCTTTAGTACCACAGGTCAGTATTTAACACTGATTACATCGGAGATTAGATTGAAGTACTGGGAAGCTGTCTTCACTTTCAAAGCACTTTAAAAAAAATCCTTAAAATAAATGTAATTACATTTTTCTCTTACACTTTTCTGATTATACTGAGCTCTGCTAATCTGCCAGCTGCCTTTTCAACCCTCGGTGAATGGATTATTTTCCTTGCAGGGATTTATTGTCTGCAAGAAAATTATAGGTGTTGGACATTTGAAGGAAATGGTGCCTATTTTCACTGCGTCAGGTATTTGCTAGTTGAACTCCTCCTTCTAATTAGTCATAGTTATAATCTACGTACTAGAACTGAAAAGACACATTTCTGATTTAAGGAAGGGAGGTGAGCTGTTACAAAGCTTATATCAGTGTAAAAGCAATCACTTCTGCAGTTATGGAGGGGGTGGGAGGAGCTTTAAGATCCATCCCTACCTGACATCACGTCATGGCTTTAGCACCTTAGGCAGCAGCAGCTGGTATTGCAGGCATGCTTTTCCACATCAATGGTCTTCAGTTCTTCCTGGGAGATCTCGATATCCCATCTGGGAAATATTCTCTCTCTCTGGGGTCTATCCCTAGGTCTCCTCCCAGCTTGGTGTGCCCAAAAGACCTCTAAGGGGGTGTACTCGGGAGGCATTCTGATAGGATGTCCAGACAACCTTTAGACGGCTCCTTATGAAGCTTATTGCTAACGCCGACCTTACGCCTTTTCTGATGAAGCCAAAAGAACGTTATTCCAAGATGCTTTTAATTTGAAATCCTTGAAGATGTGCAGTTCTTCTACAGTCACCATCAGAAGTAGAAGAAGTATCTTCCGTGATTGGGTTGCAGATGTATGCACAGGGGCCGTGTCCTGTTCTGCAGACTATAAAAAAATCGTGAAACAACATCGTAATAGAAACATTTTTTTAATGTTCACGATGCACCATGGAAAACTGGTTAAAACCAATAAATAAATGTTTAAAAAATAAATAAAATCCTGGAACTGGGTCATATTAGTATAACTGACTCGACTTCCAGTACCTCGTTATGCGTATTGGCTTTCACAAATCCAGTCTAAATCCCCTGACGCACCATTAATCGAAGCAGATTTTTAACGGCTCCTTTCTTTTATTTATTGTCTGTATGACTCGTTTCCTCGCGAGTCGTCAGTAGGTTTTATTTTAAAGCACAAAGCGCCGCGCTGCTGTGTGACAGTAAAACATCCCTCCTGCTCGAAACGCTTGTTGAAAGTCATTATCCGAGGCAGATGAGGAATAATGGGTTTTTGTTGGAGTGTAGCTTTTTAGTATTTTGGACCACAAACACTCGCTCTTGTAGTTTTTTTAATGAATTTGTGTTTTCCCCCTCTGTGGCCCAGGGCGGGTGAGTCATCACTAGATGCTGGAGCTAAACAGTTTTAGGAAGGCAGGGGAAAAAGTGATCGTGGCTCGTTTTGTGTTATTATTTTCTTTTGTTTTGTGCTTCTCTGCTGAATTTGCATTTTGCTGCATTTAACAATGTGGACCGAAACACAGCGAGCAGCTCGTTCTCGCTTTAAGTCTCAATTCCTCTCCTCTCGATTCTCCCCAATCCTTTCGTTCTCGTTCGGTCTTAATCTCTGCCTTTCTCCAAATTATCCCTGCGCTGAAAGCTCGGAGATATTACATCTCGTGTACAGTAAATAGATTCCGTCAGCCATTATCTGCCACCGCCGCTTGTGTTTTCAGATAGACCGCGCCTGTGCCTGTTATTGTTGTTATAAACCTCCACTTATCATCGCCTTCCTTCTTCACAAAGATGTTCGTTTTGCAAACAGCTCTTTATATCATCCAAATTTAACTTAAAGACTTCTGAGAGTTTACTTCGAAGGCATTTTCATTCTCTTTAACTTTTAAAGATTCTTGTTGTTTAGTCTTGTTCGGGGAAAAAAGCTTCAGAGCACCTGGGAGTTTATTTTTCAAGTGTCAGGTACTCCACTGACGGGATGAGCGCCGTTATTCCAGAAGATGTTTCCTCATTGGGAGCGCTCCCTTCGCTTTTTTAGTGTTTTTTGATGTGGGGACGGTAAAAGGCAAAAGCCCCGTGTGCTACAGCCGATGCTCCACGAGAGGATAAAGGTGAACTCTCAGAGCAATTCTGTATTGACTTGCAGTTACTCTTTCTTTAAGGAGACGACTGCACATTGGTGCAAAACACCCCCACCAGAGCCATGGACCCCCTCGCTGTAGCGATCACTTCCTGTCTTTTACTTGTCTGTGTGTCGAGTATATACTGTTCTTGGGGTTTTTCCTTCCTACTTTCGCCAAGTGCTTGCTCAAAGGGAGTCATGTGATTGTTGGGTTTCTCTGTGTTATTGTAGTTTCGTTACTCTTTCCTTTGTTTGGTCCTTGGATGTTTGAGCTTCACTGTCCTGTCACTGATTGATTTGAGGAAGAAGGAAAGCTGCTCCGCCTTCAGATTCATGACATTGCCACTTGTTGTTAACACACGACTGTAACGGAGAAGCCTGAGAGGTCAGACATCTGATGCACATCCATAGATTTGGGCTGTTTCAGTGGAACAGGAGAAGATGCAGGTTCCAGATAAAATTAAAATTTAAACACCATATTTTTCTTTCTTGTTTTGAGAGCTGAGCAGACTGAAAGCTGCTGTTCTGGCTTCAGCGTCTGAAACGACAACCCGAGTTTGTTCAGTCACACGCTCATTTCTTGATGTTGCTCGTATTGATTTCTGATCTCGCTGTGAACACGTGATTATTGTGTACTTGCTCTCCTCTCCCTCAGAGTGTGTGTGTTTAACCTGCTGACGGTACACTTATTTTGGCGGTGGGTGCACCTGACTCAGTCCAAAGTGAGGAAATGAAATATGTGTTTGGGAGTCCTGAGCGACGGGTGTGACCCGGCCGGCTGCTGACTCGGTTATATCGCCACAAAAACCCAACCTGATCCTGATTTGACTCCTCTGAGTTTTTATTTAACGGTGTGCGAGCGACACGAGAGGTCCTCGCCGTTTCTGAGATGTTTAAGAAAACTGCTTTAATTACTGTCTGAAAATGATGATTGTGTAAAAAGCTGAAAATGTAATTTGCAGTTATTGTGGTTTGCTGGTGTCTGCAGATATAATAATGCACGCAGTATCAGCAAAGAAGACTATAAAGGCTTCGCGGCTCTAATTGTCAGTAATTAAAGTACCTTACTGCCGTTAAGTCTCTGAGCACAGCGAGATCATGTTTCCAAACACATTTTCCACAGTGGAAACAAATCACAGTGGAAAAGAGCTCCTAAATGTTGTGAAACCCTCTAATTAGCTCCATCACGGCCTCACAGACTAAACGCTGTGACACAAATTTACTCACTCTCAAAAGCAATAGACACCCCGTGCGTTACTGTGCGTGTTAAAGCGCCGCTCGCACATCGGCGCCGATTCCCCCAACAGCTCCGTCGTCACTCACGCTTTTCTTCAAACTCGGATTCTTTTCCTTCAGACAAACTGCGCGCTCGCTCCTCGCGCTCCGGCTGTCGGGCTCCGGCGCCGCTCGGCTGTTTTCTGTGCTCTGTCCCGCCTTTGGCTCTCCCGCCGCTCCACCACACCGCAGTCCCGCTGGAAGTAGGATTAATAATTACAAGTTCATCCATTATTCATGTGTGACATAAGCAGCTCACAGTCTGGTAAACACGCAGCGCTCACAGCTTAGCGTCCTCGCTTTCTCCGAGTCTTCACGTGTTCGTCAGGATCCAGGCTTTTTTTTTTCAAGCTGAGCTGTGAAATTATGCAAATAATTAACTGGAGGTCAGACATAGACAGTGACCTCTGACCTTAACCTGCTGAGCACAAATGGTGATAACTGCTAGTTTATTAGCATAAAACACAGAAACAATAACTAGTGAGCATAAAATAAGCTAATAAGGACAAAGTCCAGGCTGCGAGGATCTTAGTGATGTCTGCAGCCAGAGTTATAGTGGTTACCTCCATGAATAAATGCAAACGCTCCCGATATACGTTATCATCTCCAGATTTTCTCTCCAGACTGTCGTTCTACTGAAGCGTTCATTCTCAGGCTCCAGATTTTTTGTGGATTTAACAGCAAAAATCAGGTTTGTGCAAGTTCTCAGCTTTGACTCATTCATCCTCTCTGTAAACATACATACATGTAAAACTAACTTAATAGGAAACTTTGTTTTAAAGACACTGATGAAAGGAAAATAGCTTAAGCTAAAACTAGCCAGAACTCAGAGCCGGCCCAAGCTAGCAGCCTCGGTATGAGCAACGGATCTAAACTGTGAGAGGAAAATGATACACGAGTCAGTGTCCTGTTATCAGATGAACTTATAAACACAACACTGTCAGTAACTGTTTTTGTTTAGGGAGGTCAAACCTGTAAGTCTCGTTTTCATTTAATTATTAAACCTTTTTATTGTCAAATCTTTATTTGAACTTAGTGCGGTCGAATAACTTCTTTTATTATGAAAATTACATTTTGGATTGACTTTTGTTTCTTTCTTTCTATTTTTTAGTCATTATAAAGAAAATCAGCAAACAGCAGGTCACACTTGGCAAAATGAGCCAAAGACATTGCACCGGGTGATCTATGCGTAACTGTTACGGCCCTAGTCTAGGCGTCTAGATAAGATTTGAGGAGAGAGAAGCAAGTACCCGCCCTGGGTCCCAAACCAAACATCCGAAACCGGTTATGAGTAAAAAAAGGTGATTTTTATTTAATGTCAAGAAGCATAGCTCCAGGGTGAACCCAGGCCGAAATAATAAACAAAACCAACTAAGTCCTGCCAGAGGAAACTAACTAAACCCTAAGAAAGAAACAAAACAAACAAATGACAATGACTATCCCTCACTTCCTACCCCAGAAACAGGAGAAAACAGTTCAAAAGAAAAGGCGGCTCACCCCTTCAGCCTATGCACACATAAGCACTGAGTTTACCCACAAGCGGCGGCTCTCACAGAGCACGCTTACACAGATACAGAGTAACCCAAAAAGTTGGAAACCAGGTCTGCTGTCAAAAACTGCTCGCTCGCTTCTCTCTCAGCTGTCAGAGCGGCTTTTTGAAGGCAGTCACGTGCTCCACGGTCCAATCAGCAGCTCACCGCTCTTCATTAGGGGAGGGACCTGCAGAGAGTCAGACACAGTAAAGAGACACAGCAGCTCACACAGACTTCTTATGGCCACGAGCCGTAACAGTAACATAAAGAATAAACACACTCTGACTCCTTGCTACATGAATGTGAACAATTTAAACTAAGAAATAAAAGTTTATTTCATATCATTTTGTAAAATAAAGAAAAACAGTGAGGTGATTGAAACCAACATGTTCCACATATCTTTGCTCTGTATCCACAGATTCAGTGCCATCACTCACATTTCTCTTTTTCAACAAAGACGCGCTCGGTTTGTTTGCCGTCTACCTGTCCACTGTGGCTACATTTGAGTTCCACAGCACGCTGTGATATTTTACACAGAGGTGAGTTCAGACTGGTCTAAACTCGTCTCCCATCCCACACCTTTGGGATGAAGTTGCACACCAAGCGTGAGCCGCACGTGATCACCTGGCTCCAGTGTTTGACCTCAGCAACGCTCGGAGTCTTCTGTCTGAACAGGAGCAGAAACCCCTGCAGCCGTCTCCCACATCTGCTGGAAAACATCTGTGCTGTTACATCCACCTCCCCGCGTTCCCTCCCTACTTTACTCCTCCATGTTCTTTTTTTATCTTTCTTCTGTAAGAAGCCAAACAAACAACCAAATAGACAAATATGATAATATTTCAGCTGTCCTCTCGCTCAAAGCAAATTTGCAATTTTTGGGAAGCGGCTCTCCGGTTGTTCCCGTGTTATTTCCCATCAGGGCGGATCAAACCTGGGCGAGCTGACTGCGACAAACAATCAGAGTTTCATTACGGAGCTTAACGCCACTGTGCTCTGACCGAGGGGGGGGGAGGACGAGGGCAGCTCTGGCAGAAGGAGGATGTTTTTCTCCACAGTGCACGGAGGGACTGGAACCTACCTCGTCTGTGGCTGTGAGACGCCGTGTAGCTCTGTGGGGTAAATATAAGCAAATGAAGAGATTTAAGAGATTAGAGATTTAATTTTAACAGTTGCGGTGTAGATGGGACGCACTTGCATTCTGAATTGAGGCGTCTGATACAAGTTAAAGCACAAATTAGATGGTTACACGCTGCATATCACAATTTACTACTTAAATGATTTCATTCTATGCTTTTTCCACTATTTGCAAAACTGAATTTACAGTGTTTAAACATTTAAAATGTTTAAACATTTAAAATGTTTAAACATTTAAAATGTTTAAACATTTAAAATGTTTGCACTAAGAACTAAGAATTAATCATATTTAGAGTAAAAGTAAAGGTTTTCTAAAGTCCTTTTACGTCTGCCAACAGTGGTGACCCCGCCTTTAAAGATTCACCTTTAAATGTGCAACCTCAGCTGAGACATTTAGGCTATAATTTAGCCACAAAAGCATTAAAGACTCATTTCAGGCTGTGAATCATGCAAAGCTATGCTGGTGCTGGTAATGAACGCAGGCACATGAATCCCAGTAGAGATAAAACTGCAAGCTTCTATTAATAAGCAGAATCAGCGACCGTCTCCATCCTGCACAATTACTCATAAAAAAGGACCACAAACAAATAAAGTGAATAACTCGCACTTGTTTCCTTGGATACCGAGCCGATGTTTATCATCAGTATTTAAAATCAAACACGAGTCAGGCTGGCAATAAAAACTAAAAGTGCAAACACTGGACTGTTGAAACTCCAGCACAGCTAACGATGACCCGATCCCCTCGTGTTGCTGTTTGAGGAATCGGAGCAGCTGAGAGCAGAGCTTCAGCGCTGTCAAGCATCACTCTGTCCTTGTTTCACCCTCGGAGCGCAGCAGAAAGCAGCGGGGCCGCCCACGGCAGAGCGTTGGCTCTGGTGTGAATGCGGCGATAATTGGCCTTCCATCCACTTCAGCCACCGAGCCAAACGCCGGCGGGTCGCTCAGCCAGCCACCTGTGGTGCATTATGGTCCGCACTCAGCTCTAATAAGAGCTAATCCTCCGTGATGAGCCCCGGCCCGGGCCTCGTGTCAGCACGCATCCTCTACCCGGGCTGCGCTCGATGACAGGGAACGTTTCAGACGTGTTACAGGTGAACCTCTTTCCAAACGCGTCCTCCACACGGGCGGCGGTCAACAAGGGAAGAGCTTCAGCTTTCACGGTGTTCCACGGAGAAAGCAAGCCGGGTGGGATGAACTCAGGAGAGCCGATGCTGTCAGGAGTGTTTGCTTTCTAACTTAAAGCGAGCAGAGATCAACAGAAGGTACGCCTAGCAAGAGCAACAATGGATGCTCAGGAGGATTTATGAAAGTGCAAATGCTCAACTTCACTAAAAACATTTCTCAGTCTGCAGAGATGATAATCTGCAGGAAGGAAACCAGTTAGAGTTGCATTCAACAAAGTTGCTCTCGGGGCTGCTGTGTGTCCACAGTGGCAAATCAAAGCTCAGCTAAGCATTCATCGAGACTTATACTTCAAGTAGAGAATGTAGAACCTCGAACCTGGCTCAAAATACAGACGTAACATAGGCTGATTTTATTATATATTTCTATTATATATTTAGTTTCTAAATGAAGAAACTAAAGTAAGAGAAAGAGGAAGTCGGTGAGAATAAATGCAGTTTGAGTTGCATTTAGAAAAACACAAATGCTCTCTGGAGAGCAGTACGTGCACTTTATGAGTGCAGAAATCGATAGATGGTACATTAAAAAAAAGAGAGACGGTCATTACAGCTGATTCATGCCACAGCATAAAGGCATCAAATTTAAAAGTTTTGCCAAATAAGTTTATGGAGGAAAAACAAACAAGTGTTTTGTCATTCTGGATGAAATCTCTTAAATGTTGTCAGAGGGCGTGTGTGAATCTCAGACAGATGACTTTTCCTCCACATTCAACAGAAGCTGTGATTGCTTCAAGTTTCAGTGCGTAACAATGCGAGTGGAGTGAGAAAAGGATCGGATGCATTCAGAGAAACGCTCGGGAGCGGATCGGCTAAGTGGAAGATTCTGTCCGAGCGGCAGGTGTGAAACGGGAGGACGAGTTTATTCCCCGCGGTGCGTTCCTCGACGAGGTGAAAGGTTTCAGGAGTGAAAGTGAGTCAGGCTCGCGCGTCCTGCAGAGCACAGGTGAAACGATTTCACTCTGACACTTTCATTGGTCTGTGCAGGAGTGGCAGATAGAAGGCATGTCAGCAGGTGATGTTTGCATCTTTAATGTGTGCCCAGGAAATTTCCCTTTTTTTGGGGGGGGATTTTTTTCTTTTTGATATTTGATGAGGGGAAGTTGTTATAAAGGAATTGTAAAAATGAGTGTAGAGGGGGGAAAAACCTCCTTCCTGTTCAACACATGAAATGTGTCTTTGCTGCAGGAAAGCAGCATGTACATTCATCCAGACTGCTTTAGCCCCTCCCCTTTTAGAGCCACCTTTCTCCAGATTGGCTATTGGCTTTTGACAAAAAGCCCACAGTGTTGCTTCGGCTGTGGTCTGTCCAGATCCCAGTGCTATCGAGCATTTGTCAGATGTGCTGGAGAAACAAACCCCACCCACACCCACCCAACAATCCAAAGGATTCAGAGGACATACTTCCAACATCACAGGGCCAGACATGAGCTCCCGTCTTCATACCCTGACAGGTCATAGCTTTTTTTGGCAGGTTGTGCTACGTTGCGGCTGATCCGTGTAAATCACAGTGACATATTCCAAATCACAGTGTACATGCAGTTTTAAAGGGACTGTTTGTGTGGGGGCCGTGACCGGCCGTGACATCCCTGCAATGCTACACAAAGAAAAAGAGAAACGGGGAGTACAGTTTTCTAAAACTCTGTATTTAATCTTCATAGTGTTTCTCTGACAGCTCCGGCTATGGATGAATGACCTGGCAAAACAACTAACCCAAAGTGTTAGCCATCAGTGAGACCGTGACATGCAGTGTAGACCATCATGTAGTTTAAAGTGTAGTCCTTAACCTGAATAAAAAGAGATTTTTTCTTTTGAGGGAACCGAAATGACATCATTTCTGCTTCGTCATGTTTGGACAGAACAGGGTGGAAAATGGACTCGCTGACAAACTGTGGGGCCGCTCGGCTGGAAGACCCCACAGAGGGAGAAAAGTCCGAGCTTCGTCGTAGTTTGGTGTATTTCACAGTCCAGCGGAGCACTCGGGGGAAACAGCCTGAGCTCAGCTCTTTAAACCCCTCAGACATTCTTTATTTGAGTCGAGCTGGAAACACTCTGCGCCCGGCAGGGAGGGTATCGCTGATAAACGAGAGGTCAGCGCCGCCGCGGGGGTCCTGTAATGCTGACCGGACCGCGGGGGGACGGCGCAGAGCGCTCCCAGCATCCTGCCATGACGAATTAGTGTTTTACCACAAAACCGCCAACAAGCTGGACCGACACTGCTGACCTTAAATGCGGCAGAAGGACGCGGGGTGTCTCAAGAGGGTCGGGCAGGTGGATGTCGTGAAGCTACATCAACTTCATCTGTGGAGCGAGGAAGCGGTCCGTAGCCACTTTCGGCCTCCAGCAGGTCGAGTGAAGCTCCAAGAGTAACGTCTCTGTTTGTGCGCTTCTTGAAAGAAAGTTTCAAAGTGCTCACGGGTAAAAATCTGTCCAACTTCCCCTGAAAAAAAGACACATCACTTTTTCGCCTCGCTGTTTCTCTCCTAATGTCTCTTCTTCTTTCCTGTGTCTGAGCGGTGGGAGCGTTTCTTTGCTGAGGGAGCTCACAGATAGAGATAACTCTCAGAGGGAAGCCGCTCAAGTTTATGGTTATGAGGAAAACTTTAAAAGCTGATGATGTGAAGTGGAACACATTGTTATATATGTCCAGGCGCCGTTTGTTAATGCAAAGAGTTAAAGCAGTTTTACTTCAAGCCTTTTTTCTTAACGTTTGCCTTCAGTCAGGTTTGTCGGGGGGAACAAAGCAGCAGCAGCGACAGTGGCAGAACTTCCCCCGCACCGAAACTCACCAAAACTCTTAAATGAGTCGGTGAACAATGAATCCAGTTACACCGGCTTCCTGAATCTGAACCATCAGAAAGTAGCTTTTAGCTTTCAGGCTGTGCACAAAGTCTTCAAAGGAAAGAGACGGGATGTGTGGATATTTCCAAACCTCAGGAAAGCAGTTTCAGTCATTCCGAGCTCTAAAGAAGTCTCTAGTTTAAAGATAATTTCCATCTGCAGTAATATGTATTTGCTGGTGTATGGAAATGTTCCAGGACTTCCCTGCTGTCCCACTTGGATTTATGGAATACATAATAGAAACCTCTGTGTGGAACAAACTGTCATGACATGAGCCTAGACCAGGGTTCGGCAACTCCAGGCCTCGAGGGCCGGTGTCCTGCAGGTTTTAGATGTGGCCTTGATCCAACACAGCTGATTTAAATGGCTAAATTACATGTGTGGAAGTTCTCCAGAGGCCTGGTAATGAACTAATCCTTTGATACAGGTGTGTTGACCCAGGGTGAGATCTAAAACCTGCAGGAGACCGGCCCTTGAGGCCTGAAGTTGCCCACCCCTGGCCTAGACCCTGATATGAAAGGAGGACCTGGGTTGCAAAGTGGCCTGCAGCAGGATGAACAACCTAATTAGTGAATTTTGCAAATCGGACATGTAAAAAGATATAAGCTGAGCCATCAGAGGATGTGATGATGTAGTCTGGTACCGAGATCAGCTCGTTCCTGTTTAAGTCTGTAGGCTCTACTGTAAAAGCATACAGTAGTGTATGAAGCATACTACATACATACTACATCATCCTCTGTTAAAATAACCCCTGTTCACTGTGTCAGTGAAGACATTCAGACATTTGTTTAATTCTTTCAGGCAAAGTGTTGAATAAGATCAAATTTTTATTTTTGGAAGATACACTTTGCTTTTTTTAAATCCAACACGTGCAGGTTTGTTGGATTCAGGCTGTGTGTCTCCATGTGATCCCAGACTGACTCCATATCGGGATGAGGACTCTGGGGGGGTCCGACCATCTGTTGCAGGACTCTGTTGTTCTTTTTGTGGCTGAAAATAGTCCTTTATGAGTCTGGATAGATGCCAGATGCTTTCTAATGGTAGAAAGCAACACTTTAGAAACACTGAATTGAAGTGTTTAGAACTTGTTGGGATGCTATCATCAAAGATCAACTGGCCAATAGCTGCCCGACCAAACCTTAAGTATAGTGGGATGTAGTGATGGATGATGGATACTGTAAAAATCTTCTGATGTGAATGAGCAGCAGGTCCAGCCTGTCCCCGGCGACTAAGCTCCTCACCCCATCTCTAAGGCTGAGCCCACACACCCCTCAGAGCATGCTCATTCTGGGGCAGCAACACCTTCCCAGTCCTTTTCCAGCTGAGAACCACGGCGTCATTCTTGGAAATACCAATTCTTCTCTTTGTTTGCTTTGCACTTTACAAACACCACGATGCATTTAATAGTAGCTTACCGAATAGCTGCTAAAGAGGCCACTCATACTCTAAGTATATGTGTTGACGTACTCTGGATACATCAGTGTCGTTTTCCTGGAATGAAGAATTTACTCCAGTTAGGTTTCTTCCAAAGGTGAATCAAAGCACTCGAATTTATTAAGCTGATTACTGAAGAAACACACACACACACACACAGGGAACAAAGTGATTGGTTAGAGGCTCGAGAGTGTGAGTCTAAGAGACTTGGGCAGCTCATGTTGCCAGAACCAAAGTGCTGCTATCTGAAGAAGAAAAGAAACCGATATAAGAGCCAGAGGTCGAACTCTTTCGTCGCTCTCCTTTCATCTTTTTTGGTCTGGGGCATCCTCTGCTCTCTTGGAGGTTGCAGAGGCAGTTGACAGTAAAAGGCATAAATAAATGCAGGGTGCTGCATCACGAGACCTCACAAAGGGACTTCTCAAAGACACTGGCAGCAAATCAACTCGGGGATCAATGGGAAGAGGAGGAGGAAGGGAGAGAAGGAGGTGGGGCAGAGGTGAGGAAGGGGAAGGATGGGTGCTGAAGATCACAATCGTAATGCTGTTAGCCATCATAGTTTCAAAGCTGTACGTCTCAATTAATTTAACCTCAGAATGTCTTGAATTACTGACTTTCATGCTTCGACTCGCCGCCAGTTTTAATGTATTAATGAATCCGCTCAGTGTGATGACAGTGATGTAACGGCAGGAGCTAAAGCAACATTTCTGGCGTCACTTCTATTAAATTCATTTTCTCTTTAATCACTGCACAATAACGATCACTTTAAGTGTTAAACACAGGAGTCGAGTCTCTTTTCTGAATGTGGAGATTGAACAGAGAGATCCAGCTGCAGTGGGCTGAAGCTGCCGCTGCATACGAGATACTGCACATAGACTGGAGGTTAGCATATTGGCACACAGAGGTCAAACCGGCAGAGCAGAGCGCCACATATGGATTTAAGTGTAATAAAAAAGAGTGACGGAGGGGCGGAAGGATGGATGGGATCAGGAGGACCACCGCCGTCCCCAGGCTGCATAATTTCCAATCGATTTGACTGACAGCTGCCGAGCTCCTTCCTGCTACCGGGACACTCCGGCCTGCCAACAGACACGCCGCTCTGCCAATAGGCATTTAGCTAAAAGGAAAGAGGCCTGCCGCCCCCCAAATCCTCGTGCACAAGTGGGCTGTTAGTGGGATTAGCCAAGTGTCGAGACCAACTGCTGCATGCATCTGTGATGCCGCACTGAGGTTTCCAGAAGAATGCTTAAACGCCGATCTGTGGGGGCACAAAGAGGCGGCTGCCATCAAAAGAGACTGAAACCTTTCAATCAAGCTGCACACGCACGCACACACACGCGCACACACACACACACACACACACACACACACACACACACACACACACACACACACACATCAATGGGATATTTTTAGGTCAGCCTTGGGAGTCCTGGTTTGACCACTGGTGCATCTCTGTATCGTTGCTCGATGGGCTGATGTTGGTGCATTGTGCTGGTTTAAGGTCCACATGGAAGCGTCTGACTAACTGTGCGCAGAGGCGACAATCCCTTCACGTACAGGACTGTGATCACAATAATTACTCATGTTCATCATTCCAACATGAAAGTTGTGCTTTTCATGTAGAATTCATTTATTACATTTCTGTTTACATTAAAGATCCTTGAGAAAAATAAACGCCGGCATGTCTGTGATTTATTCTTTTTTCTAGTTGCTGTAATCATTTAGTTATTGCTCACTTTTCATGCTGAGCTGCACAGACTATCAAACACTGCTCGGTGCACAGACGAGGTTTTCGGTCCAGAAGATACGGTGGACACGGCGCCGGGCTAATGACGGTGAACGTGTGGGGCGCTGAGGGAAAACGCGTTGACAAGAAATGAGACGCACACACTGGTTTCTGCTCGAGATCGCATCATCTTTAATTCATCGTCAGATCGCAGAAACAACATCAGGCCGACTTCCCAGAATAGAACTCGCCAGCCAGCCTGTCAGCAGCGCGTGAATGTAAATCACAAAGATGAATCCTACACTTGTATACACATTTTTTTGTTCGCAGTGGTATTTAATTGAAGTCAGCATCTCATTAATAACAGCGGCCTGCAGCCGTGCGAACCTCTGTGATCATCAATGATGCTGGACAGCTCCGTGTGTGTCTGTGTGCACGCGTTCACTGCTGTAAAGTGTTAACTTTTAATGTAAAAAGTTTTTAGATCAAAGATCCTGATGTTACTGCATTCAAACTAAAGGTGTGTTAACTGGACTTTATAATAATTACAATAAATCTGCTGTAAATTAAATTCACAGTCACTTCACTGCAAATTAAATAAAGTAATTTACTGTATAAACCTGTTTTATCAATGTTGATATTACAGTTTGATGCTGTTTGAACTGCTCATATTGGTTACAGTGTATCTGATACTACAGCAGTGGTTCTTTTACTTTGCAGGACTCATTTTGTGTCCATGTCTTTATTTAATAATTGTTTTAAATAGTAAAGATGATCTTATCCTGTTTTTATCGACGTGCACTGACCGGCCAAAGCAGCAACACTTATGTGCTGTTTATCCATCACTTTTATCAAAGCAGCAGCATATTTTTTACATATGAGCTTTAAAGCTTTATGTACCAGTTCCTCTGCTTTATGAGACTCGCTCATCATGATAATGAGCCTCCGTGCAGAAGCCTGATTCCTTCTGGAAACTTCTGCCATGAATCAGTTTGGGCAGACTAAACTAAAGGTATGACTAACCACATCAATCACTCAATGGCAGCTCAGCACTGGGCACAGCTAACACCCATAATAATCAACAAAGCAATATTTCACAATGAGCGTAATAATATATCCATATAGCAGACAGCATTGGCCAAATATGATCCATGTTTGCACTTTTTACTGACCCGACACAGTCTGGCTGCTTCAGCTCAGCAACAGGTTCTTCTCATGTCAGGCGTGTTGTGACATTTGTCAGCATCATAACTGAGCCCGAAGTGTGACGAGTAGCCCAGAATAGGCCTGGATGTGCAGCCTATCTGCTGTATGAATGACTTCCTGTGACTACACATTGTTAACTGGACTCTGCAGGACCTCTGAGAGTATCTGGAATTATTAGGCGTCATTAGCAGCAGATCCTTTATGGTCCTGGAAGTTGCCGTTTGGAGGAGGAATGGGGAGTTTCAGGCCAAATTAATGTTGGATATTCATGGTTCTTCTATGAGCATTCAGCCCTGAAATGACTAAGTTATGGTAGACTTGTGATATATTTGCTTTACCTGGATGAGTTTCACTGAACATTTTTTCTCCTCTTGAACCTTTTGAAAGTTTCACACAGAACTTTTTTAATGACTGGAAGTCTTTGTTTTTCCACCTCATGCGACTGTTGGATCGACATCCAATCAAAGCCCCGATGAGCAAGTTTACTGGAAACGGAAGCATCTGCAAACCACCACCTCCATCCACACAAACAGTGCTGATGCTGAAGCTGTCTCCCGCAGTGACCGTCGCTGGCTGTTTACTCGAGTATAAAATTTATTGGCTTGATGAATTTTCAAGAGCTAATTCTGGTAATGTATCTACGATAAAAGCGTGCGTGTGCGCAGCGTTGTGCAGGCTTTTAAATTAAACATCACAGATGGATATGAGTCCATCATAAAACACCAACTCACAGTAAAAGCGGCCAAACAGACATCTCGTCTGCAGCGCGTCAGCAAAGCGTCCCGAAAGTTTATTAAGAACAGAAGTATCGATCGAACTCAAAGCAAATTTCAGCAGCAATCAGCATGCAGACAGATTTGCGAGCCGACTGCAGGTTTTAATAGTGGGAGCAAACACACGTGCGAGTGTAGTCGATGTCTCGATGCTGCAGGCGACGTGTCTCTGGGCTGATGTGATCTTGACTTCACGATTGATTAAGGCCTGAAATCACAGAGTGGAGCTGAGAATAAGTCAGAGGAGAATTACCAACAGATGTTCTTCACCTGATGGTCGAGCAGGACAAAAGATGATAAATCAGAATATATGAGCCGGTGTGGAGGTTAGGAGTTACGGTGGACCTCCATTATACTGACAGCTTTATGATTTCCTAAGGCTGTTGAAAATTAGCTGGCACCATTTAATAGTTAAAAAAATCACATCAGGTAAAGATCTGCTCGTTTCTGAGTTTTAACGGTGAAGACAGCCAGACAATCGATGAATGACCAAACTCTTAGTACCTGTCAGAGGTGGTTTAAATTCTGCTCCTGTCAGAGTTATGGTAGTTTGTGTTCTTTAGCCACAATCAAATGAAATCTCTGAAACACTTTTATTCTGAAATGCAGGGTCAAGTAATAAATTAACAGTACCCTAAACCAACGACGCCAACGACATATTTCTAATGAAAAGAATGACGCTGCAATGGTAAAATATGGCTCTACTTTACGTTTTAATGGTTAATCAATGGGTTAATAATAGACAGAAGCTAAAAAATAATAAGTCAGTGTTTGGGATACAACAATGAAGGTTTCAAAAGTGCATTAGTACCTACTGTCTGCTGAAGGACGGACGATCCGGCACAGCAAATCATACACAAGTTTGTTACTAAGAAAATGTTTGGATTGCAGTTAAACAGCATTTATCTCAGTCTTTAAGTCCCCGAGGATCTTGGCCTCGATTGGTTGAGTCCGACTGGTAATCAGCAAACACCCAAGATCATAACGAGGCAGATAAAAGTTGTTAAGTAACAGCTAGTGCTGCTGTCTCTCAGCTTTTCTGTGGCCTCTTCTTTTTCCTTTTTGCAGCCCTGGATAGTTTTATTACCTCCTCGGGCTTCTACTTAAGTGAAATAATCTGGGAGGTCAAGAGCAGAGACTGGCTGCTTATTTCAGCTGGTCACTGCTCGGAGCCAAAGCTGACCTTTCGACGAGCTGACACTCAGATGCAGGAACTTTCTTGAGAATTGCTCCAATTTCTGTCTGCGTCAGAGTAATCCAGTGACAGCAGATTTGGAAAACCCATCATCCATTGGTCTTTATCCTCTCACAAATGTGGTTATAAGATTTTTTAAAAAGTAATACAAGAGGTCAACCAGTCCATTTCCAATTGAAGGCTATAAAAAGGCCCTTCTACTCCGCCTGTCCTGGAGCCTATCCCAGCTGTCTTAGGGCGAGAGGCGGGGTGCACCCTGGACAGGTCGCCAGTCTGTCGCAGGGCCAACACACAGAGACAGACTACCATTCACACTCTCATTCACATCTATGGCCAATTTAGAGTTGCCAGTTAACCTGTCCCCACTAACTGCATGTCTTTGGGCTGTGGGAGGAAGCCGGAGAGAACCCACGCAAACACGGGGAGAACATACAAACTCCACACATAAAGACCAGGCCTGACAGTGGAATTGAACCCAGGACCTTCTTGCTGTGAGGCAACAGTGCTAATCACCCAGCCAGCACGCTAATCACAAGTGGCTAACAACCTAGCCGCTAACCGCTAATTAGGAACAAGGATATCTCCAAGTCAACAAGTGTAAGTGAAAGGGCTCCGAGTAATGTAAATATATCTGCTCTTACAGGTAGACTTTTGGTTCTTGTGTTATTTGGTTTACCAAAGAGTTGAAATGTTCATATAAAGGGTGTAAATATACCTAATCCTAAACTTACCCCGACCTCTAAACAGATTGGTGGTGACTTGGCACACGACCGCCACCAGAGGTTCAATACTGGCCTCCTGAAAGTACAGACAAAGAGTAAGATTAAGTACACCCTGTAATGGCAATAATAGATGGACCTCATAATACCCTAAAAGACAAGATAATGCACCACTGTATTCTGTATTGTGCCACTCCGTCCTGCACCAGGAGGTAATCACGAGTCTGCAATGGAAACTGAACAGCTGATATTTCTTCTAACCAAAGTAGAGGGTGCTACTGGCCTCACGCCATAAAGAACACAATAATAGCCCTACATAAATGCATGCTTGTCAGTCTCTCAAAAGGCTGCCATAAGCTTGTAAACCACTCTGTTTTTCCCAGTTACCTTTGAGCGTACGAAGCACCTCGGGGGGCTGAGTCCACCTGGAGATCTGGGATGCAGCTTTATTATTCTGCTCCACGCACGAGCCGATGCAGGCAGGTGATGAGTGATCTGAACAGCTCTGCTCTCAGGAGAGGACACCTCCCCGAGGAGGTGCTGTCTGTCTGTTTGCTTTCTTACTCCGACCTTCTGTGGCAGCTTTTTCCTCGGCTTTATTTTCCCATTCTGCTCGTTCTAGCTCTTGTCTATATTTGTGCCCGTGTGCCATTGCTCTTCTTATTTAGGTGCTTTATATGATTCAATAATCCTGGAGAGAATACATTTGCATTCGTTTTGGTAATGTCACACACTGCCGTGCTCATACACGGCATCGTGGTGTCCAGGGCACACATAATTACTTAGAATGTTTCCAAGGTAACAATGCTGCACCCTCTCCAGTTTCCTATGATACCCACTCAGACACACACTCACACACACTCTCACTCACACACACACACACACACACACCCTCTGTCCATTTTCAGCCTGGTCAGAATGATCACGCTGCCATCTGGGCTTTGGTTTGTGTTCAGGCCTGAATGCTTTGTGCGTGCATGTGCGTGTGTGTTACTATGAAATGTTACAAGCAGACAATCATTCTGTCCTTGACATTATCAACAACAGCATTATTTTGCACTAAATCACACAGTCTTGCTCTGACACCGGGCTCAGAGGGAGTATTTTTCCCCCTCGGCTGCTGTGGGATTTCACCTTTTTTGTTGCTTCATTGAGCCTCTAAAAACAAGGACGTGTACAAGTTTGCTCCTCAAAATAGGAACAAATTGATGGTGAAAGGCAACTGCTGCATCGGCCTGGCATTAAAGCTTTGTGAGTGGACTATGTTTGAAAAGCAAAGCTGCCGACAGAAGAAATAGGATTTAGAGAAGTCACATGAATCAGCGAACACGTGGTGCGGTGGATTGGCGTTGTTTTAATGTGGGCCATTTGTTGTGGGCCCTTATTACCAAAACTGGAGATCATGTCTAAAGCCAAGGATCAGATCAAAGTGACAGCTTAGAAATTAAATATCAGGCAGTCACCAGCTCTGATCTCATTCAAGCTTTGAGCTGCTTCGTCAAACCCACAGCTTCTGCTCATGCAAGCTGCTTTGCAACCCACCTCTACTCCAGTTGCTCTATCAGTGTGGCATTTATTGTCATTTATGTCTTCTCTGTCTCATGTATTGACTTTTTTATTTAATGCACACATGGGGAAGTAAAGAGTCATATCATCATAGCTTTAAAGTTTCATGGTTCTTTAGGTTCTGTGAGTGTGTTAACATGGTCCCACAGTGGAAGCTCTCATGTCCTAACAAAGCGATGCATCAGATGTTATCGCTGGAAAATGTACAGAAACATTCGGCTACTCAACAGCTGACACATGCATGCTGATATCAGTGAATGATTGAATATGTCCTGCGTGAGTTTTAGAAATCTTTTATGTTTCAGGTACAGTTCTGAAAACCACCTCCTGAGAAAGCACCTTTCATCGTCCTTTTATTCGGTGTAATTCACAGCCTCCTTGTTATCTCTGCTGTTAATCATCCTGAGGTCTGCCCTGTCACTTGAAGAACCGTTAGGAAGACTTGTGATATTATGCTGAACACATGGAGACAGCCGGGTTAACTCATATCTGCCAGCAGCAGCTCTGCCCTCTGTAGATTGAAATACTGTAAGCCCTAATATATTATCCATATTCCATTATGTAGATGAGGTGAGAAGTTCAAAAACCATCATGTTAATTGGACATTGTGGGCTTGTAAGACGAGAGCAGAAATTCAGCACTTCAGCTGAGCTGCAATTAAAGTCTCCAGTCGAATTTGCGACCACAGCGACATATGAAACAAATAAAAAAGCTCAACTTTGCGAGGGCGGGGTTAACATCATGTTTCTCTGCATGTAGGAAATTTACTCTGTGATATTGGAAGTTCAGTTTATAGACTGTGGCCACCATGAAGTTACCCAGCTCTGCAGCTGAACCAGAAGTGAGCGCATGTGGATTGATCAACAGCTTAAAGCTCTTCTGACCAAACGGCATCAACGGCACAAACATGTTGAAGGTTCTGGATTTATAAGGTACGCTTGTTAATTGAAGTGACCGCGCCCTTAAGTCTAGTGTGAAGAAAATGAGCTATTCTCAAACCAGTTCATCTACCAGGCTGTAAACATGTTGTTAACGCCATCGGTCCCCAACCCCCGGGCCCTGGACCGGTACGGGTCCGTGAGTCGTTTGGTACCGGGCCATGAGAGTTGAAGTTCAGGTGTGAAATTTGTGGTTTTCAGGGGTTTTATCGTGAACTCTGTTTCCCTGGGTCTTTTCCCGTGTTGTAGTTGTGTCTCTTATTTTGAAAGAAATATTTACACATTACCATAGCGACCTGAGAGCATTAAGGGGCAGAGAGGAGGACGTTACTCTCAATGTTGTTGGTGCATTTCAGGAGGACGCTGCTAATAAAGTTACACAATTACACAGTGAAGTCACGTTTATTATTATATTCACAAAATACCGCAGTTTTTGTCTTGATCGTATCATTTTATTTCGTTGTATTTATCCGGACAAATAAAAAAAGTTTGTCCGCTGGTTTACACTGTTCGGTTTGGCTTGTTTTTGGAGCCTCAGGTGGCCATCGGAGGAACTGCACTTTCATGCACTTCCGCATCTTCATTTTTGTGGCACCACAGTAGCCTCTTGCTTTATTACTATTAGCATCACAATGTGCATGTGGTTGAACTGTACGCCACTGCAGCGGGTTAATGAATGCAGGCATGCAACAGATGTTGTGATGTTAACATATATTTCCATCAAAACATCAATCCGGGGGTACTGAGTGCTTTTTCCTTTTGATAGAGCAAAAGTACCTTTTTATCGGTAATATTCAGTAAATAAACTGGCCTCGCTTATGCTTACGACCGCCTTAACTGCTGATGGAAAGTATATAAACAATGACTACACCTGGCAGCAGATCCACTAGCAGGTTAAAGTTAATGCAGAATGAATGCAAAGACAGTGAACAGGACTTTAGTGTGGACAGTTCTTTGTGGTCCAGTCTCCGATCCTTACACCTCACCTCAAACAAACCTCCATGTACACATCCAGCACACACACACAGACTCACTGCAGGGTCTGGATCTGCTCTCCTGGAGCTCTAAAACACACATCCTGCTCCGTATGAGGGCGGATATATACGCTCACATGCTGTGCAGGATAGTTTATTAAAGCTAATCAGTTTCCCAGGATGAACAATGAAAGAGGCAGAGAGGGGAGAGAGAGAGAGCTGCAGCCCAGTTTGGTTATCTGATAAATCTATAAGATAGTGTCATAAAGTAATGCATGCTATTAGAAGTGAGGTTAGCGAGAGCGGAGAGGAGCTGGAGAGATGAACACGACTAATAACGGGTTGGATGGCGGGATTACTGGAGGGCAGAGGAAGTGAGGAAAGTTGAAGAAAGAGGAAGCAAGGAAAGAGCACGAGATAATTCAAGGGCTTTCATGAGAGGAGCAGGGATGGAAAGAAGATATGACAAGGCACGAGGTCAGGATTCAAGGGCTTTAAGAGGAAAAGTGGTGGAGGAGAGGAAAAGGTGTTATACAATTCAAGTGGTTTGAAGAGGGTTATGAAGGAAGGTGTGGGAACATGTATGGAATAGATGGTCTGCTTGATAGTGACCTTTGACCCTTGGATTCCTTGGAATCTTGGTGTAATTAACCCAGGCCAGTCAAATCCAAACTAAACAACCTGAGCTCCTGACACTGTGGCTCCTGGAAACATCTAAGCAGCTCTGGAGAGAGCTGATCTGAGATGATCAGCCCGGCCTGCAGGGACCACTTAGCTCCACTGCTTCTAAATACACAGAAAACCCATCTGCTGCATTTCACACGTATCCCTGCATGACGTAGAAGCCAAATCTACTGCAGACAGCACGAGCCTCCATCCACTTTCTCTGTTTAGGACTGTGATGGGGGTGGAGCCTATGCGAGAGGTTGGATACACACTAAATGGATCAGATGGAAATTACTATAAACCCTGTCATTTCGGGTAGGTCGTTAAAACGCTAAAACCGTGGTCAGCTTTAGATTCGGTACAGCTGCATGGAAACCCCACCCCCTACCCCACCCCACTTTAGGATGTACGGCTGCCAGCTGGCTCCGATCACAAGTGAGGAGGAAAATCTTGAAATGTGGGGGGAGCCAATGGAGAGAAGCCAGGATGGGGGTAAATATATTTTGACATAATGAATCACACTGATAATTTTACTAATGCACACACAAAATGTTTTTTTACTGTTACAGGTTGTATGAAGCAGTAGCCAATCAGAAACCTGTTTGCAGAGTAGTACGGTGGCCCTGCAGAGACATTTTATAGGCGTTTAAATGTTGTGGTTTCAGAGGTTGATGCCACCCAGTGATTTTTTCAGCATCGCCACACGTTTCCCTGTCTTTAAAGTGCGCGTTAGCAGCTGCAGGGTGCCACCTGTGACCATTAGAATTACAAATGGCCGCTGTGGCTGTTTTGCAGAGGTTCGTAACCAGGGAGTCGTAAAACAGCAGAGCAGGCAGAGAGAAGGGCGCTCATCGGCTAAGTTACGATCCTCCGGCCTCGAATCCCGAAGCGTCTCCCGGAAATGTTCCCTCGGTGTTGAATGAGCACCGCGGGGTCGAAGCTTGACCTCACGCATATTTACATGTGCCCACTCACACGTGTACATATGCGCGTGTGCGTGCACACAGTGTGTAAGAGGTGGACACACAAGCGCACCGACCAAGTGCTGCGCTGGAGAATAACAATTGACCTTGGTTAGCGGTGGACATTGTTCTCGCCATCTGTCTGTGATGTGAGTGCTTCTCCTGCGTGGGAGGATGATCCGCGGACTGCTTCAGGGCAAAGCATCACTACCGGTTGTATAATTCATTTCCAGAGGGCAGCACATCCACCTCAAGCTCCCACAAAGTGCAGGAAAGTGCACTGACAAGCGCTGCAGATCTACATCTACATCGCTCTGAGAGGGCGAAAGTCGAAGGCTAAGTGGGGGATCGATGGATGTTTGGTCTTAAACTTAGGACCGGGTTATCTGTCTTTTCATTAACATGTCCGAGGTGAAAAAAGGGACTGAAACACTCTGTGGGCCGGCTTTACACACTCACGATGCTCCTCGTCTTCGCTAATGTTCAGAAGGCAACATAATATTCATGTCAGTCGTTATTAGCAGTGACATGCAGCTGCTTATCTCTTTGTGCACGAAGATAATGTGTGCGTCTTTAACGTTTGAACTTGTAGCCGGCAACTACAGCTGCACGAGTGTTTGAGTCGGAGGCACATATATTACATATTAATGCATATTCCTGTGCAAATGTGTTTATAGACATTAGGGAACTGCGCTCTGGAGCCACATTGCCCTCTGATCTATTTCATGTGGAAGGGTTTTGACTTGCTGTGCAGAAGTCTTGAGCCATCCCTCATTTGTTCACATTTTACTAAGAAATTAGAAAGTGGGTGCAGGAATTCACTGAAACATGCAAATATGCATGGAAGTGCAGTATATAAGAAACAATTGTAAGACCACTTTTTATTCATTTTCACAGCCTGAGCTGTATTTAAGTAGTCTCCGGGATCACTGACGGACATTCAGATCTGTTTTTTAATGTTGGGCTTGTCGTCTGTACATACAGTATTATATACATTATTTCATGGTTCGTGCTTTAAAGGGCTAAGCAGCTTAAAAAACAAAGAAGAAAAACATCAGGTACAAGGACGGGACTGAAAATGAAAGACACAAGCAGGAAATTACCAAAGAAAGACCTAAAAAAAGTAACAAAGTCTGGTTCGTTGGAAGCAAAACATAAAAACCGAGTCCAGCAGCACGATCCTTCGTTATGTTCTGCTGTTGCTAACGTCCCGGGTGTGTCTCAGCTATGAGACTGCTGCCCAGCTGTAATAGTTGATTGGACACGTCAGCGTCTCAGCGCTCGGTGGAGACGTCCGTCCTGAGCGTGCTGCTTCGCTCTGTCACTGCTTCAGATCCTTTTTCCGACAACAACAGCGTGCCTTCATCAAACACGTCATTTAAAGTGGCGCGCAGAAAAGCTCGTCCTGCTGCGTGTGAGTGTCAGCTGCTGTTTTTTTAAAGCCGCCGCTCCCTCGGCCTTAAAAATACAGCGTGAGGTTTCAGCTGATCTTTTGTGAAATGTCCCAGCTTCTCTTTTTTCACCGATTGCTGGCAGTAAAGTAAAGTTCAGACGTGATAGCTCGCTTTCTCCATTCTCTTTTTTTCTGCAAACACATACATAATATCCTCATTTGATTTGCATGGATATCGATGCCGAACGCTGCTCAGCGACTGAACTGAAAGCATGCGACGGTTTTCATTTACACGGTTGTTGGTGTGATTTCAGTGGTTTTGACTGCGTTACTTCTGTGTGTCAAAGAGCGGCAGGTGAAGTAAAGCACACTGAAGCTCCATCACAGATGAAGACGTTGACCTTTTAAAAAACACTGCGGAGAAAGTAAAGTTCAGCTGTGATGATTAAATCCAGAATTTATTTACAAAGTGAGAAACTCTTATTATCTCTCTCAGCCTGTCGGTCCTGTGTGACATATGAGGCGCGTGACGTTTCCTGTCTAGCCGAAGCTTTTAGCAGCTGATTGAAACAAAACGCTCCTGCAGCTTTTACAGCTGCAGGCTTGAATTACTGCTAAGATTTCATTTCGAATCAGCAATCATCAAAGTCAGTTGTACTTTATGAACATTAGGAACAAATTGGGTGATTTGAAGAGCCGGCCCACATCTTGACAGGTTTGGAAACCAACGAGTTTGTAGTGTGACCAAATGTCAGCTTAGTTTCTCGACAAGAGGCAGAATCTGTCAGCTACAGCCGCCTGTCATCTGTGGAGTTCCTCCCACACTCATGTCAAGTCTGCTTTTTGCCACCTTTCCCAGCATTTTAACACAAAGCTGATATTTTCCCTTCAAATCCTGTTCAATGCATCGGCTTAAAAGCGCAGCTTTGACTCGGTAATTTCTATGGTGGACCGAGCAGGCTCGCACCTTTTCCTTTGTGATGAGTTTAGGACGCCACACATGCTGCTCTGGGCAGTAAATGAAGAGACTGACAGCTGAGTAAAAACAAGCAAACAAATAAACCGAAATTAAAACCAACATACAAAAAACACAGTATCATCTGCAGATTAATAAAAACCTGGATTATTAGATTGTAACTATCTCAGAAACCTGAGTTTAGGCACCAGGACCCTCCCACATGTACATTAGACCAGCGCTGCACAGCATTGTCAATCCTTATCTCTCCCCGTCTCACCTTTGACTGGCTGTGCTTCCCTGACCTCTGGCTTTTACTCCATACATGCTTTTTATTATAGTGAAATGAAGGTACGCTGGTCTAATAAGATCAAGAAAAGCTTTTGCAGGAAAAAGGAGAACATTTAGTTCACTTTCTATTAAAATGCATTTAAATAGCACAAAATGACAACAAGAGACACTTCAAAGGGGTTAAAACTTTAAGGTAAAGATACTAAAATAAGAGAAATCAAGAGAATAAGAGAAACCCCCTATGAGCAAGCACTTGGTGACAGCGGGAAGAAAAAACTCAGTTTAGCAGAAAGAAACCTCCAAAGAACCTCGGCGAGGGGCGGCGATTGGTTAGGGGTGAAAATATGTTTTAAAGTGAGCGACGCAGTACGTCTGTGATCAATGTCTAAAAATGGCTGAAGATGTTAGTTAGGGCAAAGGAGCCTGGTTCTGCCGGAGGTTCCTTCCTGTTAAAAGGGAGTTTTTCCTTCCCACTGTCGCCAAAGTGCTTGCTCATAGGGGGTCATATGATTGTTGGGTTTTGCTCTCTATGTATTATTGTAGGGTCGACCTTACAATATAAAGCACCTTGAGGCGACTGTTGTTGTGATTTGGTGCTGTATAAATAAACTGAATTGAATTGAGACCATAAAGACAAACTTCACACTGTCTTTCACTTTATTATACTTTCTTATATTTGTGTGTATATATATATATATATACACAAATACATTTGAGTACATCGTGGCACTGTTAATGTGTCTCACGTTTAGTTTGTTGGGACCTGGTCACCCTGATGCGTACACATTCATCAGATCTCTGCTGTAGGTTTGGGGTCATAATCTGCAGCAGAACAATCTTCAATGATGTCAAGTAATGTTAAATTCTGTAGGATGAGGCGCTGCTGGCGACAGTGAGTCCAGGTGAAATAGAAAATCTTCCTTCTCTGTTCTGTGTCCGATTTAGGTCATTAACAAGAAACACTTTTCATTTAGTTTCGAAGCTCAGGTGTCAAATTTTGAGAAGACGGGCGCAATAAATCTGTCATCGCAGCGCGCGAGGCTTCGGTTATTTAGAAAAGTGTCACATCTTGTCATATCTTTGTCTGCTGCTCTAAGAGGAGAGCAAAGTGTCGCACATCTACATACATCAAATGACAGGCAGCCTGTTTAATTTCCCCTCCAACCAACAGAAAGCAGGAGCATTCAGAGGCGTGGTCTATGGGCTGGCTGCGGTGGGAGGAAGCACTGAAACGCTGTCCTGGCTGAAAGCAAATTTGGGACACAAATTTAGGAAAGTGAAGAGGCGCCAGCGTCCGTGTTTGCAAATTAACACACTCGCTCTCTTAGCTTATTACTCGGTTGAAACTGCAGAAGCTTCACAGCAAACACAAGCCCGACTTGTCAAACAACAGAGGGGCATCTTTCCAAAAGCAACACGTCGGCGTTCGGATCAATGTGACAACCTGCTCTTATGAAGTGTTTGTTGGCATTAAAGCTAAACTCGCCGAGGAGTGTTCAGCGATCTCAAGACTTTTCACATATAAACAAGGCATCAGTGGATCGAGCTGGCTTGAATTATTGAACGCTAAACAGAAGATGACACATCCCCCCTACAGAGACGCTGAATCATGTTTGGAGCTTGCTCTTTCTTCTTGTGTAACTCACAAACAGCCTGTTTTCTTCCGTTTTCTTCAGTTCCCTTTCAGGCTGCCGGGTAAAGTGGCACCTTCAACTTTTTTTTAAAGGAAACTAATGCATAAGTTTACCATTTTCCCCAAAATGCATCAGCATCTCCTGCAAGTGTGATTTTATCTCAGTAGCTGTCCATCCCTCTGCTGCAGGCTGGCAGCACAGCGTTTCATTTTCAGGTTTCAGGTTTTGTTTTTAAAAAATAAAAAGCTTCCTGTGGCTTCGTAACCTGTCATACTGGGCCAAATGAGAGGTTTTAAATAACAATTAAAAAAGTTAATCAAGAAATCAGTTTGCAGGTCGATCCGCACCTGCAGATGATCTGCATGAACAATTGCACAAATAGCAAACTGCTTTCTTTGTAACAGCCAACAGGGGGCAGTGCTCCAGTTACAGAGAAAACTCCCATTGTATTGAAGTTCATGACATTATGGCTTTACCTCTCACCAGTGCTGTGACATCAGTAAATGTTGTCTTGAGTCCTTGTCTTTTCTATTTTGGGTTATGCTCCTAGTCAGTACAGCAGGACACGTCACAGGGAATGAGCACCTGGTGAGTGACTGGTCACTACTCAGTGGGTGTGCACTTCTGGCTCCAGGCGATATACCCGAGGCTTTAAAAAGCAGTAAAAATCACTTCTTATATAATTAGCTGATTGGATGAATGGACACACTGTTGGTTTGTTTTTGCTTTCCTAATTTATGGCTCACGCTAGTTAAGCTAGCTGCTTGTTGCTAGCTCTTCTGCAACATTACCACACAGTTTGTGCATCCTTTGCTCACTCTGCCAAGCAAAGTGACAGTCATGTGCTTTACTTGGGTCTCTTTTCCAGTTATATGCAGTTTTATTCCACTAGAGTCTCAAATATATCGATATAACATACGTATAATAGACCTATATTCTGTAATATATCTATATTATTGCTAGAGCACTTCTGGATGGATGCAAACTGCATTTCGTTGCCTTGTACTTGTGACATGTGCAATGATAATAAAGTTGAATTCTCTTCTATAATCATGAGTTCTTGGACTGTGAGCATATCTTGCTTTGTTTCCCTCTGAAGGACATCTGTTGCCATCAGTTTAGCTTGTTATGACGGTTTCATTGGTTTTTCTTGTTGACTCTTCAGTCGCTCGTTATCTTGCGGATATATATTGAAACACTCAAACTGCAATGCACTTTAGCTTTCAGCCCCCGTTTCTGGAACTAGCTTCTTCCTGTTAAAAGGGAGTTTTCTTTCCCACTGTCACCAAGTGTTTGTTCATAGAGGGCCATGTGATGAGGACTTATTTGATTGTTTGGGTTTTCATCAGACCCAACAACACCCAGCACGCCCCTGGGGGCGGTCTATCCTTCAAGCTCGGGTCCTCTACCAGAGGCCTGGGAGCTTGAGGGTCCTGCGCAGTATCTTAGCTGTTCCCAGGACTGCGCTCTTCTGGACAGAGATCTCCGATGTTATTCCCGGGATCTGCTGGAGCCACTCGCCTAGCTTGGGAGTCACTGCACCTAGTGCTCCAATTACCACGGGGACCACCGTTACCTTCACCCTCCACATCCTCTCGAGCTCTTCTCTGAGCCCTTGGTATATATATATGTATATATATATATATATATATATATATATATATATATATTGCTGCCAGGGGAGAAACAAAATCTGTCAACAGTGTCAAATCCCCAAGAGGAGGAATGTTTCCACGGTACCAAACTGAATCAGGATAATGGCTGTCATTAAAGGCTTTCCTGAAGAAATAAGCACCCACCGGCGCTTGAAAAAGTGCTAATTGTTCAGATCGATTAAATCTAGAATGACCATAATAGAATCTCTTTTATTATTGGAGGCAGCAGATGTTTAAATCCTGTCATCAGGAACAGAAGTAGTAACTCATTCATCTCAGAGCGTGGAGAGAAACGACTTGCGTAACAGATCTGTGTGGAACAGTGACTGGCTTGGACCGGCGCTCTTCTGAGACCTAGTTAACGACCGACTGGTGAGTCGCGCAGTAAAGCGACGAGCGTCGCCCAACGAGACCCAAATTGAAGCACAATGAAGCTCTTCCAGATGAGCCGTATAAATCCAGAGGACGATCCGTCAGGAGAAAACGAGGCCGGGATGGTGGAAGTACACAGCTCGTTCGTCTCCCATCAGCAGCAGCGTCAGCTCTCATTATTAACCAGCAAACAGCGGCGTAACCTTTGGTGTCACCAGCCGAGCGGGCCGAGGCCATCCGTTAAAGCGACAGCAGCTGAGACGTTGACAAGCAGGAGTCATTAGCTTTGACAAATGGCTGTTATTATGTCACCTCTACTTACACAGGTTGTTATGGTGAGGCTGCATAACATGCTTATCAAATACCTCACGATGAATGTGTGAGTACGTGTAGATGTGCGTCACGGAAACCGCCTGTCACGTCCGCGGATTACGCTTTGGCCAATCAGCAGCAGGTCCTCCCTCGTACCTCGTGCTGTCTCAGTTGGCAGATTGAGCCTGTTAACATCAGTGTTTTTAAGGATGAGGGAGTTTCTGAAATGCACAAATGAAATAAATCTTGTCAAAATGAATCCAAAGAAGTTCAGTTGACGGGTGAGCTCTCCCTGATCAGGTGGTTCGTCAGAGTTACGTCTTCTTTAGTTCCTCGTTGGATTTACGTTTGCTCAAAACCAACATGTTGAATTCTCACAACCTATTTATTCATTGTGATATTTTAAAACCGACGTGATTAATCAGGAAAATTAATGGCCTCTAATTAATGGCAGGTGGTCGTGAGTTGCTAACATAAGGGAAATCAACCCCCCGCCGCTCTGTTTGAGCAACACTTCATAACATTTTGTTAACTTTGGCGTTAAACGTTGAACAGCTGCTTCTCTTCAAGACATTAATGATGCAGACGGTCAATGAGAAGCTGCACAAACTTTAGTCCTGCCATGTTTTGCCCTTCAAAAAATTCTTGCTTTGTAATTTAAACTTGATTTTGTTATTCCATCCATCACAGTGAAAATATGAAAATATGTCCCCTATTCATGCTATAAGTTGCTTTTTGCGTGAAGCAATAAAACAGGCCCAACATGCGTCTCTTCTATATGATGTCCTTTTCTTTCTTTTTCCTGTTGTTATGCCATTAATCATTTAGCAGAGAACTGTCAAAAAGTATTGAAAAATGCCACACACAGTTTGCCAGAGCAGAAGTTGCTCAACCAACAGCACCCGAGCGAAAAGATATCGACTTCGTACAGAGCGATAAACCCTATGAAATCCTCTGGAAGAGCAACAAGAGATTATCACAGAGAAAGATTGATGCACCATTTTTGTGTCTAAAACTTTTGAAATGAGTATATATCAGCTGATCAGCTCGCGTGGTTTGGACATGTGCAGAAGAGGAAGGAGGGGAAAAACACCCAGGAAGATCTCAGGAAGCTTGTAGTGAAGGAGGACATGCAGACGGGGTTTGGGTGAGATGATTTCTGCAAAAAACAAAACAAAACAGTCATAAAATGATGGCGAAAATCACGTCAGGGTTCCAAAATTACATTTAATTTAATCACGTGTTGACTTTAAAAGCTATATTTACTGATTTTAAAACATTTCATAGTAGAGCTTATTAAAATGAATCCAAAAGTAAATCAATAAATGTATAAAACAATAGCTGGATGTGGTGAAGGTTGCACGAGTGAGCAGCAGGGCTGCAGGCCTGAGACAGCAGGTGCTGTTTAGTGAGGGGCAATCGGTGTTTCCTGCCGGCCTCGGAGGCACATGTTCTCCTCTCAGGTTGACCTATCAAACCAGTGCTGTGACTTTCCCCCTCCGACCCTCTCTGTGTCGTACCGTGCTCGAGCTGAACACAACTGTTTGGGCTCTAAGGGAAGGCCGCTGTAAGGGAGAGGTGTGAGCTTGGTTTCTGACTACAGTGAGAAGGAAAAATCATCGTTTGGAGGCAAAATCTCAGCTGCCCTCTGTACAAGCCG
Organism: Simochromis diagramma; assembly: GCF_900408965.1. Lineage (NCBI taxonomy): Eukaryota > Metazoa > Chordata > Actinopteri > Cichliformes > Cichlidae > Simochromis > Simochromis diagramma. Next base: position 1,784,930 of record NW_024387458.1, on the reverse strand, counting down.
GTGTTTGTGCAGACGGCTCAGCCTGCACCGTCCTGTGGCAGCGCTCCCCTTCATACATCATGCTGTTGCATTTCTTGCAGCAGGCTATGCAGCCGCACACCAGAATAACATTTGCTTTATGAGATTCAGTGTAAAGAAGCAAGAATGGTCCAGTTTAAAGCATTAAGACAAACTCTCTGTATACAAACCACCGAATCTGTGCTCACTGGATGATGATACTCTGAAATCATCGTTTTTGCAAAGACGCCGTCGACTTACACGTTTGGACGACGCGCCGCCTCCAGTTGGATTCTTTTCTGCTTCTCCTCAGTAGTTGTTGCCTCCCAGTGTTGCCCCAGAAAACATGAACTATACATAAAAAATGAATCATGTTTGGACTGCTTTTACAGTTTTACAGCACTTTGCTCAGTCCTGTCAGGCCATCTGTGTGTGTGTGTGTGTGTGTGTGTGTGTGTGTGTGTGTGTGTGTGTGTGTGTGTGTGTTTCTGAGCCAGCTACACAGTTTCATCCCCCAGAGGAGACGGTCATCCTCCGGTGCCCAGAGTCTCACACTTCCCCGAGTCAAATGATGATGACAACCGTAAGATTTAACCGTACAAACCGACCGCTTTTGTCGGACTGCTCACATTTCAGAGCCTGCATCAGCCAGAGCCACGTGGTCACACTTCAGCTGATGATCACTGGCATCAGAAGGTCCAGTCCGCTCATATCTCAGTTTTCATAACCTGTCACAGACATTTATTCCAGCTGTGATTTTCTCTTCCTTTGTTTGTTTTTTATCGCTGTTTTACCTCTGAGTCAGAAGTGCTTTATTCAGCAACCTCCACAAATGTGCAGAATTGTAACACACACACACACACACACACACACAGCAGGGCCTCACTGTGTCAGCTGCAGCCATGTTGCTCCCATTCTTTTGTATTCAGTCGCCTCGTCCTTCAGGAAGCACAGTCCATCATCCAATAACACCCTGAGCTGCGTTCACATCTGCTTTCTGTTTGGCTGCGTTTCTGCTGAGTAAACAGAGCGTCGGTGATGTGATGAACGCCGTTCAGGTCTGAACTTTAGCCTCGGCGAGCAATGCAGACTGGAGGCCTGATTACCTACCAAACTAACCAGTTCACCTGGGTAATGAAGCGGCCGCTCTGACTGCTAAACAGCCGCTCGCAGCCGATTGGTGCGCTGTTTGCCGGGATATAAGATATTCTTGTGTTTGCCTGGCGGTTCACGGTTCTTTCTTGTTTACAGCCCTGAGCAGCTAATTGAAATTCCAATCACGCTCCTTTCTCGCTCATATTCTAATAAATGCGTCTTTCTTTCTCTGTTTTTCGGTGCTGTCCCGCTGTGCCGGCTGTTCCTCCCGTGGCCCTCCTCCTTCTTCCTCCCCTTCTCGCTTCCATCGTTTGGATATCCAAGGTAAGCGAAACAAACGCACTCTCTTTTCTGCAGTAATTGCTCTGGTTGCAGTGCTGTCGTGTATGAGGAAAATTTGTGCTGCGTGATTAATTCTGACAACCAAGTATAGTGCTAACAAGAACATCCCTGGTAGCTTAAATGTCTTAGCCCAGCGGAGCCCTGGATCCAGCATGCCTGCTCACTGGGGTAATATTAAATGATGCCAGTGTTTGCACCAATGGCTTGACACTGACCCAAAGCAGTCCAGAGGCCAGCTAAAGAAAGACTTCAGGGTTAGCTTGCGTCACGTAGATGTTCTCACATCTTCACACTTTGTTTGCTTTGCAAGTGAGAGACGCTGTTAAACGATGTCAGAGGTCCACGTGACTGAAACGGACCCACTCTGCTCATGTGCACATTTGCTGCTCTAATGGCAAGAATTGAGATTAAGCGCGGCCAGTTTCACATAATGTAAAATAATCTTGTCTGAACGCTCAGTTTCAGGTGTTTTTTTTAAATCTCCAATCTTTATGATGTCATAAAGATTTCTCGTCACTTATGCACATCCCAGCTTCTGGTTGCCTAGGTAACCAGCGGCTTAAGTTGCTCACTGGAAGTTGAGAAAAGTTCATCTCAGGCTCCGCCCACTTCCTGTCGCCTGTGGTTATTTCGCCTGTATTTGGTGGAAGGTGAGGAATATCGTTCACTTTCTCTGGTCTCTAGTTGCTACATCATTACCAGTGTGGACACAGTTTAATGCGCACCGCCCTGTCTACGCCTCAGGAACCTCAGCAGCCAATCCAAACCCTCTGTTTGCAAAGCACAGACACACACAGGAGCTGGAAATGAGCAGGACAGGTTAAAGTTGTTGTGTTGGACTCAGAGCTGGTCTTAATATTTTGTGGAAGGACACAGGCTTACAAAGGTGTTGCACATGGTTCTGTTTTAAGACCGCTTCCATAGTGAACCCCGTAGAAACGCCACAGTTTAACTTTATTTTAACATCTTCTGTCTGTCAGAGGTTCATTTAACACAACAAGCTAAAATGTCCCTTTGATTTGTGAATCGTGAATCGTGAATCATTTTTTCCAGCCAGAGTCCACAAACTGAGCATCACAGCGAACAAACAATTCTGCAAAAGCAGAACAAAACAGAGTGTTTTGTCCTCAGACAAAGATTTCATCAACTTCTGCCACATTGATCTGTAAATCGTGCACGTAAGCGTATCTTTGCGGCTCCGTTGGTGCATGCAGGAATGTGGCTGTGCTCGGTCTACGGTCACAAACCAGCAGCTTTCTACAACTTCTCTTCTTTTATGTGTCGGTTGTCACTTTGGTGCTTTTCAGTGTCGCTAACTATAAACTGCACCTGTCAGAAGGTCATTAAACACTTTAGGAAAAGGTGTTGAATGCAGCTTCTTTACAGCGTGAGGGTAAACGATGATCATTAAGTTAAGATGGCTAAATATCCCTGTGATGGATTGCCCATATTATCCAACATTCAGCTCTCTGTGAGATGATGTTTTCTCCCCGCACACTAAAATGAAAAGAAGCTAAACGTAGGCAGTTGTTCTTAAAATCACATTGAGTCAAAGCTGCCTCGGGATATGGGAATCGCTGCTCTGTCAAACTTTCATTAGCTGATGTGAGTGCACACAGTGACGAAGGCAGGATTTTGTTTAGCGTTGTTTATTTCCCCTTTTCATCGCTGCTGCTTTCATTCTAAGGCTGGTGTAAATTCATTCACACTGATCTGATGAGTCAGACGTGGGATTCACACCGAGGTGGCTGTAGCGTGCAGCGGGGCGGAGCAGGCGGCTGAGATTAACTCGTTCTTTCGCCTCCTCTTTATCTCTCACTTTCCTATTTGCTGGAAGTGATTGTTTCTGTGTGAATTATCCTCATACTCGTTTAATAGCGTGGAAATTGATTAAGCAATTAGCGGCGAGCCACTGTATTTAGATCAAAGCAGATCATCGCATTAAGTTGGGAGAGATTAATACTGCCCAGGGCCTCACTGGAAATAACAGCTGCAGTAATGGCATCACGGTAACGCTCCAGCTCCTGACTGCAGGACTCATTTGCCTTTTTAACTCCAATTTTTTTTTTGTTTTATTGCCGTTTTTATAACTTATGGAACAGATTATGTGCAGGAAATAACTCAGATGGCTTGTAACGTGCTAAACCTCTCTGCTTTATAGCCAGGGCCATCCGTTTTAAATTGCAGGTTGAGTAGAAATACTGTATAGCATCGATCTATTCAGAAAGCCTTTAACACAAGGTAATCGCATTGAGAGGTGTTCGTTTGAGCTGCTTCACTCGGCGCCGTCACATTTATGACACAAAGTTCGAGGTGTCAGCGTGTCCTCAACATTATGACACTGCTGGGCTAAACTCACAGTTTGAACATAAAGCCTCTAAAGAACTATCACACCGCAGGACGACCGCACTCTTTAATAATGGGGCTTTTTAATCACTGCGTTCTTGACGAGTCTGTGAGTGACGCATGCAGCTGTAATCAAACACACATCACTTCATAAAATCTAGTGTTTGCATCAATCGTCATCTTTGAATTTTGCATTGATCTTGTGTGATTCATGTGCATCAGACTTCAGTATCATGCTAATGTTACGATGCAAAGACTTCTGAAGTGTGATGGTTGGTCATCCTGGCATCCAATCACAACTTTGCAAAGACCGGATTTATGCAAATAAGTAGCACAGAAACACATGACCTTATATTTGACCTTATATTTAAAAAAACTGAAAGCGGGCTGTCGGGAGTAGCTGAGATGCCGCCACTCTTGCCAAAGTTTTACTGGTTAAATTGAGCCGACGCCTTTAGCTGATATTGGTTCATTAAAGTTTTTGTAATTTCGTTCTGGCCTGAATAAACACAAAGGTCAGAATGTGTTCATATGCAACCTCATATTTTTATCAATGCTTTGTGGGAATTATAATGAGTCTCACTATTGTCAGAGATCGGGGGCCTTTCTTGACTTGCTAACATAAGAAACCTGATTCTAATTAGAACAGTCACACACACACACACACACACACACATTTTTGTTTACTTGGCTGTTAATTGGATTCACCTATCAAAAGGAGAGGATGAAAGAAAGAGTGAGAGAGCGAAATAAGAAGGAAAGATAAAGACAGGAAGGTTAAAGAAGTCGGAGCAGCTGGAGAAAGTTTGACATATGAAGGTAAGTTAGGAGAGCCTGATGGGGAACAAAGTGTCCCTGAGCAGGTAAAGCAGCTAAAGCACTTGATTAACTGATCATCAGGAGGTCGAACCGCCTTTATAAAAGCAGACGTTTCATCAGTTTGCAGGTCTGGAGCGTTGAGGTGTGCTAGCCTGCTGGAGTGGATGTCCCAGCACACCCCACGCTCAGATGTTCAGACAAACTGCAATAAACCCAAGAGCTCCATCTTGGACCCTTCAGGTTTCAGTTAGTAAGTGAAATGTTGAAGTTTGTGACACAACAATTAGAAAAAGACTCAACATGTGTGACTTGCCGGGAGAATATACCAACGTATGCATTTCCCAGTCACAGCAGATGGCCCCGCCCCTCCCTGAGCCCGGTTCTGTCGGAGGTTCCTTCCTGTTAAAAGAGAGTTTTTCCTTCCCACTGTCACCAAAGTTCTTGCTCATAACAGGTCATATGATTGTTGGGTTTTTCTCTGCGTGTAGTATTATAGGGTCTACCTTACAATATAAAGCACCCTGAGACTGTTGTTGTGATTTGGCGCTGTGTAAATAAAAATGAATTGAATTGAAAGTATTCTGGAGTCACATGTGAGGCCATCTGTCCCACAGCTAAAGCCAGGCTGAACCTGGCTCATAGAGGAGGACAATGATCGCAGGCAGCAAATCTCCGACAGGAGGTGGTGGGACCTTCAGAGACCTGTGCATAAAGCTCACAAACCTCAATGAACTGAAGCAATGCTCTAAAGATGATTGGACCAAAGTTCCTGCACAATGATGTGAGAGAGAAGCTGCTTCCATGTGCTACTGAATCATAGAGGAATCTTAGTTTTTCAGAGGACTGCTGGAAACCTTTTTTCCCACTGATAGAATAGAAAAGATAGAAAAGGAGAGAATAAATAGAAGGCGAGCGAAAGAATTGCTATATAAGCTGAAAGTAAAAGGCTAATGTGGGTAATGACAGATTGACAGTCAGTCTGAGGTAAAGGAGGACAGAGAAAAAGGATAGCTGGTGGCTTAGAGAGGCAGGTATCAGACTGAGCTTCTGTATTCCCCGTCCACCTGCTGCAGCCTGTGATATCCGCCAAAAAAATCAGAGTGGAAATATGATTTTACACTCATCAGTCATGCAGGCTTAAACCCACCACTCTGCCCTTTTACACACTCGCGGCGGCGGCGGCGGTCAGTTATGGAAGAGCACCTTCACATCAGGAGCTTTAAACAGAAATCTATTCACCAAATGCCAGCCGGGGTATTTCTCATACAAATATCAGCTCGTACAATGGAGTCAGACAACAGCGACACAATGAGCAGCGCCCGGTGGAGCCCCGCCGCTTCAATGACACCCGTTAGGCCCCGATTAGAAACCTTTGTGTGCGGATAATGGATAATTCCTCCTCTCTGTGTCGCTATTCAGAGTGAAGTGAACAAGCCAGGTGGAAGTGGGAGCTAGCTGAATCCAAAACAGTCGAGTTTAACCAAGTTAACTTTTTAAAGGGCAGGTCTGGTGTGTTTGCAGGCTTGTTAACAAGGAAAAACACGCACACACACACACAGTCCTGTTGATGGCATTTCTTCCTCTTCATCGTGCAGCAGTGAAAGCACCGATAAAAGTCCAGATGTCCAAATCTTTCAGCTGCACAGAGCAGTTGATCGGGTACTTTCTCCTCGCCCCTCCCTGAGCCTGGTTCTGTCTGAGGTTTCTTCCTGTTAAACTGAGTGTTTCCTTCCCACTGTCAGCAGGTGCTTGCTCATAGGGGCTCATCTGATCATTGGAGTTTCTCTTTAACACTGTAAGCACCTTGCAATAAAAAGCACCTTGAGATGACTGCTGTTGTGATTTGATGTTGTGAAAATAAAACTGAATTGAATTAAATTGAATTATGCAGCACTGCCATACAGTGCATCCTGGGTAAATAAGGTTTTATTTAAAAAAACAAAACAAAATGGAGATGTGGCTGTCTGACTGGGAACTTCTACTGAGGAGACAGACAGCCTCTCTACTTTTAAATTAGCCTGCAGCATAGTGCAGGATCAGGCCGTCCGTCGGTGTTGCTGCTGGAAGATCAGCTGGGTGACGGATGCACCGACCACCACCCCTACCTTACATTATAGAGTCTTTACCTTATGATATAAAGTCTAAGGAGCTTGGAAAGAAAGGAGCTTGTCTGCATCTATAATCCAGGTTTGAGAACCTTCCTAGACGCCTTAACGCCCACTCACATCCTGGGCCATCTGACCTCAGGAAATCACATGATACGGTGGGGCCAGGTTTCACAATGAGCTCACCCGAAACCCTGGCTGATTGTGATCCACACCCATTTTCACACCTTGGCTCATGTGATTAGGTAGAGGATCATCAGGGGGTCCTTTGTCCTCTTGGTGGGATACTCCTACAGAGCTTAAATCTGGGAGTCTCCACCATTTGACCCTACAACTGAAGAAGCTTCTCGGATGAGATGTGAAACGTCTTCAAGCAACTCAAAGAAGTCCAGACGCTTTTCTTTCCAAGCTCCTTAGACTACGATGACCTGGATGACCGAGACCCTTCACAGATTTACGATATCAAGATGACCTCGGGTCACGTTTTCTACTTTTTGGTGATGAGTATCAGGAGTCAAGGCTAAGCTTATTTTCTGTAAGGCAGAGGTGGGGAACTCCACTAAAGGGCACAGCTGAGGTCCTTACATGGTGCTGTTGGCTGTGGGGAGCGTGGGAAGATGCTGGTCAGAGCTGCAGTCCTGCTGGTGACTGTATTAAAGAGTACATTTCTCCTCATGTCTGAACCCGTCTGGCATTTGTGAGTCAGTGTCCCTGAATGCACCACCATCATATTTTAGATGGACCTTTCCACAGTTTTTAAGCCATTTCACCTCCACACTATTATCTTTTCAAATAGGAAAATTAACTTTGCTTCGGTTCAGCCTAGCAGACAGTAAGCCCACTGACAGGTCTGCAGGTTTGCTGGAGTCACGGAGAGGATTGAATCTGTGCTGTAGAGCAGGAGGACCTTTGAACAGCTGTTTATCCACCTGCAGACAGCCCAGGTGGAGCAGGCTAACTTTGCCTCTGTGTTAACCGAAGACTGAAGCTTGTTTGGATGATAAGATCCTACATGACACCCTCAAACCCTCCTACATCTCCCTCTCACCATGTGGGGAAAATGTAATCTTTCACTTTAAAGAATTGAAACATTTTCTTATTGCTTTTGAAAATATTTCCCCGCTTCTTCAAAATGATTTCAGCTTCTGATGCACATTAAAGGCAGCGAGAAAGCATCCCAGCTTTCAGACACACTGCAGGATTTTAATAATGAGGGATCTCTGCTGTTTTATCTCTTTGTATTTGAGAGGAATTACAGCAGTTCAGAACCTTTGCTACGCCACTGTGTTTTATTTAAATTTGTATTTTTTAGAGAACAATCCCTCTCTGCATGTGCAGCGATCAGAAAAATAACTGAAGAAGCAGAAAGCTGCAGTTCAGAAAGGAACGAAGTGAGAGGAGAGCGGCAGAAGAGCAGAGCTGACCCAGTAGCTGAAAACTACACACAGGGAGCTGCTGTGTTTGTGGGTAACAGTCAGCCCATGTGGTTCATAATAAATTGTTCCATCTTTATTATGAGATCACAACTTTACCATCCATGATTTTGGTAACAGTGCTTGTGCTGAAGGGTTTGGGAGTTTCAGCTCCTTAACATGTGCCACTCTCTTTTAAAGGGACCAAAAGTAATTGGACAATTGACTCAAAGGGTGTTTCACAGGCAGGTGTGCTCAGTTCTTTCGTTATGTCATTATCAATGAATTAGATAAAAGGTCTGGAGTTGATTTGAGGTGCGGTGCTTGCATTTGGATGATTTTGCTGTGAACAGACAGCATGTGGTCAAAGCAGCTCTCCATGCATGTGAAACAGGCCATCCTTAAACTGCCAAAACAGAAATACAACACCAGCAAAATGGCTACAACATTAGGAGCAGCAAAATCTACAGTTTGGTGCATCCTGAGAAAGAAAGCGAGCACTGGTAAACTCAGCAACACACAAAGACCTGAATATCTACAGAAGACGACAGCGGTGGATGATCGCAGAATAATTTCCATGGTGAAGAGAAACCTCTTCACAAAAGCCAAGCGAGTGAACAAGGAAGGTGTATCGATATCCATTTGTAACAAAAAGAGAAGACTGCATGAAAGTAAGAAGAAGGGGAAGAAAAGAAAGAGGGCGCGAATGGGAGTGGAGGATTAAGCAAACAGACATGCTGAGTCTCTGTAACGAAGCACACAAACCATACACAGCACCTCAAAGGCAAAGCAGAGAGAGGTACGCAAACAAGTATACAATTGCTGCAGCAAGACCAGTTAAAACCAGTTACCTGCTCTCAGTCCTGTGGGGGTCAGCCAGATCACTCCTATTGTGAAGTCAGGCCCCTGGACCAGGTCAGAAATAAGAAGATACTGTTTTCCTAACAAACCGGGACAACAGTAGTCTCAACATGAGAGCAGAAACATGAAGCTGATGTTCTGGGTAAAGTTTAACAGGTTTAATGTTTTTAACTCTCCCTCACCGTCAATGTGGATGAATGCTGTTACTCACAACGCTGCTCGTGGATTATGTGCCATGAACGCTTAACGGTACAGCATGGCACGCTGCAGGTGTGACGACCCAACTACATGGAAACCGAGAGAAACACAAACATGACTCCCACTACAACTGACCTGACCTGATACTTCATCACACAACGCGATGCACAGAATCATGATCACAACACCGTGGCAGGTTTCAAAGACTAATAGAACCAAATAATTGATGGTTAATTCTACTCATCACGCCAAATCACAACAAGAGTCGCCTCCAGGTGCTTTATATGGTAAGGCAGACCCTACAATAATACATACAGAGGAAAAACCCAACAATCATGTGACCCCCTATGAACAAGCACTTTGGTGACAGTGGGAAGGAAAAACTCCCTTTTAACAGGAAGAAACCTCCGGCAGAGCAAGGCTCAGGGAGGGGCGGGGCCATCTGCTGTGATTGGTTGAGAAAGACTTATTGATACTGTTACATGTCTGTGAATCAATCATTCTTTAACAGCTCTTCATAAATGAGTTACAAGTATCGATTTCACTGTGAGCACCTTAAGAGCAAACACTGAAGTTTGTTCATGTGCTGATGTCTAAAGTTTTATAAGAAGTCAAACAAAGTGAAAGAAAAGCAGCAGTTCACACGGAGGCAGACGTGGATCTCTCTCCATGTTGTGTGTTTGTGGGTGTAAAGTTGGGTTTTTCAGTTGTCGCCTCCGTTTACACAGAAGCCGTCTTAAAACTCGCGCGTGGATTGTTTTTAACGAAGAGCTGAAGCAGCCGTGCGGCAGCAGACCGAAGCCCGGCTGTAAAACACACGAGAGAAGAAGACGAAAACCAACTTTCCTGGATTCTTTATCCCAAAGTTTAGTCATATCTCCGAGCCGCCTGGCAGGTTTCTGAAAAACGATGACACCTCTGTGAACAAATGATTAATAGCAGCCAGTTAAAGTGTGAAAGCGCAGCGGGAGAGCTTCTTCTTGCCTGAATCGTGTTCCATTTAAGACGCGTTCGCTGATAAATACTAAGGAGGAATTTATTATTTTTATTTTATTTCTGCACTTTCGCTATCTGACAGCTCGGATAATGTGAGCCCATTTAGTTTTTATTCTCGCAGCCCCGCGGGATCCATTTCTTATCAGAAATGGGAAATCACATTAAAATCAGGGCACTTTTAATGCTTTTTTTCCTCATTACTCCTGCATAATCTGTCATTAATACATGAATTCATAGTTTTCTTTTTCTTAATCCTTAAACCACCAAAACAAGCAGAACGTCTGTGGACATTTTAATTTGTTTTCATTGTTTAACTGGTTCAGTGAGTCCGTTCAGAGAATGCATTAAGGAAATTAAATGATAATTAAAACACAAATATTAATAAAAAAACAATGTTTTTGTTCCACAGATGTGAAGATTTTGAGTGTGTGTGTTCCCGTAATCAGACGCAGCGTGGAGTCGTTTCCGTCTGCTTCACCGACTTTACTGCAGATCTAATTAACTTGACCCCCGAGTGTGAGTGTGTGTGTGTGTGTGTGTGTGTGGCTGTAATTGGTGTTTTGACTGACACCTGTCCAGCTGTGACACATCGCTGTCAGTACTGTTACAGTGACAGAAACCATCTCTGCCTCCGTCTAAAGATGAGAAAGCCACGAGGTTTCCCAGCGTAGAGGCTTTAGTGGATGAGACGCGACTCGAAAAGAGGGAATGGAGAGCGATCAGCTTGTGATCAGCTTGTCTGAAGTGTGTATTGATTTACCAGTGAAAAACAAAGCCAGGCCAGCTGATTTTTAAGACATCATGGTATGTTTGCTCACCTGAAACACAGTCTCAACTTATCCAGTACAAGTTGCTTCACAGAAATTACTGGACTCCCAGTAAATTAGTCAGGCTGAAGCTTGTGGATAATGACACCTGTTGGAAATGTCAGGAGGAAGCCGGGACCCTAGTTTATGTTGTACACATGTCGGAAAAATGATTATTTGTGGGACGGGATCATTAACTTGGTGAATGATATTTTTAAACTTAATCTTTCTAAATCTCCAGCTGTGTGCGTCCTGGGCCTGTTACCTGACAACAGTATCCTTTCAAAAAAACAGATTGTGGATGCGTCTGGCTTTCATAACAGGATGCAGGATAAAGTCATCCAGCCCCTGTTCTCTCAGGGAATGGACTGAACAAATGTCTAAGATGGCATCATATGAACGGGTTATGTACAGAATTAAGGGGAGAGAAGATATTTTTGAGCAGGTCTGGGGTCCTTTTTTGTTGTACATCGACAATGTCTCTTAGATATTGTGATAAGTGTTCTTTTTGGGGGGGGTTCATGTGTCGTTGGTATTTTCGTTGTTGTTCTTTTACTTTGAAAGTCAGTAGAGGGAAGAAATTGTCTAATGTTCTCAGTAGTCAAGGTTATGTTTTGTTTTTAGGCACCCGGGTGTTTTGCCCCCATTGCTTTTGTTTTTGCTGATGTTTCCCAGGAGGCGGTTTATCATTTTGTCTCTCCTGGTGTGTTTTTTTTTTGGTTTGCTTGTCTTTAGTTATTGTTAGCCCTTAGTTGTTGGTTGTTGTTAAGAAACGGACAGAGAACTGACAGTATGATTATTCCTGTTGTATATTTGTTAATGTTTCTGTCCATCCAAAATAAGAATTAAAAAAAAAAAAAGACAGTAAGTCAGTGCCTATGTAAAACCCACCTACTCGAACAGTACCGCAGATATGAGAGCTAAAGTCTCCAATAAAGAGCCACCACTGACCCCTCCCACAGTGCCTACAAATCAGGGTCAATGAGCTCCTTGAATACAAACAGAAAGGCAATGCTAAGCTCATTATAACAACAAACATGCATACAAATATGCTGTGACTGTAGAAAATCTGTTTACAATTATACATTGCGGTGCTCTGGAGACCTGATTGTTCTGAATGAGATAAAAACACTTCTTTACAAATCAGTCCTTCATTACAGCAAACAGCCATGCAAAGTCTTTGAAAGGGGAAAAAAAGGCAATGAAGGTAAGCTGAACGTGAGCTGAGCTGGTAATCATCATCCTCTAAACGCAGTAAAAAGTGCAAGAATGCAGTACGCTGTAAAACATATAGTTTTACCAAATAACCCACACATGCAGTTTGCTAGGTTTGCAACGATGACAGGTACAGGATACTGTGTGTGTGTGTGTGTCTGTGTGTGTGTGTCTGTGTGTACGTGTGTGTGTGTGATAGTTATATGTTGTGCCTGTTAAAATGTGGCTGTGCAGAAGAGGCACATTCAAGCATTGTCCTGTTTCTAATTGGCCTTCTGGATCCAGCGACTATATTCGTGCACGGTGTGGAGAGACTTCTCAGCTTTGCAGTCTTTCAGTACAAACTCGGGAAAGCTAAGCTTCTGGGTGATCTTCTAGTAGTATGTTACATCAGTATTCTGTAATAAAATAAGAATATTTGAAAACTTGGGGTTAACAAGGTCAAGTTGTCTTGGTACTGAGAAGTACCTCAAACTGAAACAGTTTTAAAATGTTTAACGCAAGACTGAATATATTGACACAGAACCTGAGGCTGAAACAGCGACTGACACAAAGTCTTCCTCTGCCTGTTAGTTCTTGATGAGACGTTGTGAAGCTTCCTTTGTTGTTCTTTGACTCTGAAATGATTTCACTGCAACATCGCTGCAGAAATCTTTTGGCTACATAAAGAATCATTGTGCTGTAAGGAATCATTAGAGGATGATAAACTGTGAGCATAAACGGCTGCACGTGGTCTGCAACAACATTTAAAGGGCTGTGGCATTCAGACCGTTACCGATTGGTGTTAACATACCATTCACCACGAGGCTTGATTTCAGCATGGATGGAGATGCCAGCCATGCTGCTGTTGTCCGTCTACCTCAAGCTTTCACATGCAGAGTCCTAACAGATCCTTTATTCTCAGCACAGTTGTCATGAGCAGTTATCCGAGTTACGCTAACCTTTCTGTCAGCTCCGAGCAGTCTGACCATCCCCCTCTGACCTTTCTCATCCACAAGGTGGACTCACTCGACTATTTTCTCATTTCCCAGATAAACTCTAGAGACTGTTGTGGTGGAAATTCCAGAAACACTCCAACGGTCCCACTGTTGTCAACAAAGATGCCACCTGAGATCATTTTATCCAGGTTTGGATGGTTTCTGGATTTCTGTTGGAGAATTCCTACCTCTGATGCAGGAATCACTTGAAAGGAGAAGCATTTACTGCATCGTCCCAGACATCACAGCAACGCATTGTTGACCTATGTGTTTTGTACAGGTGATGGTAGACGTGTGTTTGCTCCCTGGGAAGAGCTCGTTTCTATAACTTAGTGCACTTAGCTTTTTATCTACGTTCTACCTCCCACCACCCAAACAGAGAGGGATTCGGTAGCATTAATGTAGCTTTCTAATCGGCTAACATCGCTTACCTCGGTTTCACCGACTCGAGTCCGGGCGTCTGTGAGCATCAGCAGATGCACTCGTCATGATTGCTGCTTCCAAAGTTGCTGCTGTCCTATACTGTCCTACTGCTCCACTGAGCAAGGACCTTCGTTTGGACATGGCCTTAGCTGTTAGCTTAATAGCTAATCAAAACCAACAACTGCTGTGTCACATGGCATCATGTGCATTTATTTTTTAAATGCACAGCACAGTTTTGGCAGCCAGGCTTCATATTACTTAAAGCTTTGTAAGTGGACTCTCAGAGCTCAGAGACTTTGGGGCTGTTTGTTCACACCGAATGGGGACAGTTGAGGATGTCTCCGACTCTGGCAGATTCAGGAAACGCTGGGAGGATTGCGTCTCTTGGGAATACATCAGTGTCCCCTCAGAAAACCTAGTCTGCCCTAAGGTTGCTCGTGCGACTCTGACACAGATAAGCATGAAAAATGGAACAAGCACATAGAAAGTGTATAGTTTGTGGAAATGATGTGAAGAGAGACGGAGTGTTATTATGTCTTTGTTGTGCACAACGCATTTGGTGCGAATGGGGAGGCGGGACCTTTAGAGCCTCCAATTAAGTTCTCGGTGAGCATTTATCTGCTGTGTGAATTTCTAAAACTAGACTCTTCCCTGACTCAGGGGCTGGAAAGTGGTTTTCCAAGTCTCTGAAAGAAAGACGGGCTCGCGTTGGCTGAGAGAATTAAGCTGAAGTGATTCAGCAGCAGGTGTGTGACTGTGCTAGAAACGCCAGCACGTTGGGGTTAAAGGTGGATGTCTCCTGCATGTTTTAGAGCAATTTTAAGAGTTGGTGCTCGTTTTATTAAATTGTAAAACAGCGGGTGACATTTTGGTGATTATCCAAAATTGTGAGTTCAGTGCATCATTAAAATCCATCAGTCTTCAGGGGTGATCTCATTTCACCTTCCACCCCACTCTCCTGTTTCCTCCTCCCTTCTTTCTCCTCTCATCTCTCCTCTAATTGTTGCCTGTCAGCCAGCAGCAGCCTAATTATAGACAAAAACACATTTTTCTCCAATTTCACCTGAATGACTTTTGCTTTCTCCTGATAACTGTCATGGATGGATGATGATTGTTTCACAATGCAGGAAATGAATTTTGTTGTTTGTGTTTTGTGTGAGAGATACAATTTAGTTTGGTTGAGAAATCTATATTGTTTAACTGATGCCGAGAAGGCCGCCCTCGGTTTGCAGCGCCGCAGCGGCGTTTGGAAGCGATTCAGCTCGGCTCGCTTCCTGCACATTATTAATCAGGATTTTCATTTAGTGTCTGCGAGCTAATTACCCTGGCTCGGCGATGATGTGCTTTTTTTGTTGTTGTGGTTTTTTTGCTGCATGTTGGTGACTCACAGCTGCTGCCCATATCTCTGTTTCAGACAGTAAAGTAACATTTCTTCCATTGTTCCTGCTGAAAAGTGGCTTCATTTAGAGGTCAAGAATAAACAAGATGCGATGGAAAACTTTGTACAGAATGGTATCAACAAATTTGCTGTTGTTTATCACAGGTATGGAAGACTATTCGGTAATGACCAGGAGGTAAAACGTCTTGAAAATCAAAATATCACACACACAAAAGCAGTGTGCCACCTACACAGTTACGCCTGCAGGAGCTGCTCGGCCGTGGAAACCCACGCCGCGAAGCTCCCGGTGCTCAGATTTTGTGCTGATGTTTATGCCAGAGGAGGTTTGGAGCTCTGCGGTTATTGAATCAGCAGAGTGTTGGTGACATTAAACACACGATGAAATTCAGCGAGCTCTTCAGAACTACTGATGACCTATTCTTTCAAAAATGTTTGCAGAGACCGACTGCATGAATTCAGAAGCTGTAACTGTTTCTAGTTTGGCCCCTGTGCTGTTTCTGTGTGGATGTACAGCATGTGGTTCAGAGTCAGCTTTACTGACCGTGCATGTGGGAACGGGTAGCGGCTTTTCTTTGGTCTCAGTGTACTTAAAAGAATAGAGAGACAATATCAACAGCAGCGTTGTTTGTTTCCCTTACCAACCACTCCAGGCGGATTGCCATCCATCTGATCAATGGGGCTCCTTTGACCGGATACGCCATTAGCCGTTTTCTGGTCCAAACTCTGCCTCAGGTCCCAAAGCCAAACGAACACTGCAGCATCACTGAGAGTTACAAATTGGTAAAAGAATTTATTCTTTCATCTTTAATAAAATGATCAGTGTTGCTGCTTTACCAGGTGTAACAATTAAGTTTAACATCCAGTTAGAAGTTAGCAGGAAGTTAGCTCACTAGTTTCCACGTAAACATGATATAGCATGTTCTGACTGAGAGATTTCTGAAAAATTCAAAAGTACAGCTCTGCTGTCACTTCCAACATAAATGAAGACAGAAAACTAAACAGCAGTGACGTTTGTAGGGTTACTGAAGTTGGGCTAGCTGGTAGATAATGATGTGCTACGTGATCACTAGCAAAACAGCTACATTAGCATAACATAAACAGTGAAGCTGGAGGATGAACGCTAACTTTTTCCACTCGATAAAAGTTAACGTGAGGGTTCCTGATGGTTAGAGACAAATGCAATCGCATGGCAGGATGCTGTAAACGGACCAAACTTCAGTCAGGAGAACAACTGAGATAATCCATCCACAATACCAGGTTAGTCATTCATATACTGCTGCTGGGGCTGGAGTTACATCGTAAGGGTTTAAACACTGAGCTTTAAAATGAACACTGGTAACAAAAACAGGTCGACAGTGATCACTGACTGTTTTTAGGGGCTCGTTCAGATTAAATAGAACAAAATACAAAACATGTTAAAAACACAACAGCCAGTTTGTTCATATGTCATCACTTAAAGATCGGATAGTGCAGCACCTTCACCTCACCTAAAGCCCCTATACACACTGAATTTTCTGCGAGTGCAAAAATAAATTTGTAAACATTTTTAATCACCTGCTGCAGTTCACATGTAGAAGTATTTTATTTGTTTATTCAAATATTTTTGTTAATAAGATAAGATAACTCTTTATTGTCATTGCACAGTCATTCATAGTACAGTAGTACAATGAAATTGGAAAACTGTCCTACGTCGGCACTACATATAACACAACACGACACGATATGACACATCACAACGCAACACAAACAACACAACACAGTATATTAACTTAGTAATAAAAAAAGAAGTGTATCTGTATTGCACACTGTTATTATTGCAATAATAATATAATAATATAATATAGGTTATTATTATAGTTATTATTATAATAATAATAATATAAGTATAAACTCTTTTCATTACCCCAAGCGCACGCACACACACACACACACACACACACACACACACCACCGTGGGCTGTGCTGCCATTTGAATTGAGGCTCAATGGAGAAAAAGGCTGTTAATTAAGCTAAAGGTCAGAGGGAGCAGCAGGATGGAGATGTTTGATGGACAAGACAACATGCCTGCTAACAAGCTCTGACACACAAACACGAGTCCCCACAAACAGGGCGCGTGTACAGCATAAAGACCGTGTGTGCGATTGGATGGATGGATTTCTGCCGCAGCTCCGGTCTGCCTGTTTGGCTGAAAGGTCTCATCACAGGGAAAATATTCCCCTCACATCAGCAGCTCAGATCACCTGCTCAGGAGATTAAAAGGAAAGCAGGTTTCTCTTTGATGGTTTTGACATTTCTGAGTGCGCCTTGAGTGGATATTGTTCAGGTTCTGGCTCTGAGTGAATAAAACTTCATCTGTGTCACTGCTGTCATTGCACTCGCAGAGATAAGAGATCATAAAGTGATACAATAGTGAAATGAAAGCAGAGCGGCTGCAGTCAAAGCGAGCGTGCGGGTTTGGAAAAGTACCAAATGAAGGTGACGGGCCGTCACGGTGTCAGGTTTGAGTGTAGGTCGGTTCATAGCAGTTGATGAAATTAAAACCTCTTCAGAAAAGCACGACATGATAGACTTTCTACATAATCCCTGTTTATATAATTCCATCTGAAATCTCTGTAAAGTAGGAGAACATCCATATCCAGATAAACGTCTCTGCTCATCCTGCTCGCGCTCAGTGAGGATTGGACATCTTCAGCTGGGTCTCCCGTCTTTTCTTCAGTGCCACCGTCTCTAAACTGCACATTAAAGCAGCCACGGCGGGATTCATTGTCACCACGATGAAACTGCATTCCTGAACTCATGTAACCGTTTCCTGTCTTATTCACTTGTTTATCCACAGACGCATTGTGCACTAATCTTAACATGTTGTTCAGAGTTATGTATTTATTAAAACCTCTGTAGCTTTGCTGTGTTTCGCTTCAGCAGCATCGATGTGATGTCTGTGTTATTTTCTATAAAGTGCAACAAAATATGGCAGGAAAAATTCGTCCTCAGTCGCTTTAACGCAGTGACATCTGCTCTGATGCGTATTATGAAGTCTCACAGGTGTTAGCTTTATTTTGATTCCAAGATTATTTTTCATTTCAGAGGAATATTTCATTCATTTTGGACGCTTCATTTTCAAGCAGGAACCTCAGAGACACTCGTGGAGGTTAAAACAATCCAGAGTTTAGTCAGTAGAACTGAAAACTCTGCCGTTGTTCATGTTGTGATTCCTGCGGCATCGTTCAGGAGGTGACTCGTGCGTCTGCTTTCAGCCGTGGCTGAAAGATTCTGCTGCTGTTCACAGCGAAAGAACCCAACCCAAATTAAAAGTGTGCGCACTCCGGCGTCCTTCACAGCGAGCTCGCCTTGTTTGTTTATTCTGAAATGCCGTTTCTGACCTTCCCTCGCTCGTGTGAGCGCTGTGGCCCGATCCAGATTTAATCACAGCGCTGCAGAGACACAAACAGCAAATCTGAACTCTTATCTGTTACAGCAGGAGGAAGACCTCATTCCCATGATTTCAATTCCCTGCTTCACACTTTCCACACTGAAAACGCTGCGTTCCTGTGCTGAGCGTCAAACACAAGACAATTCGACCTGCATCATGTCCGTCTGCCGTTTATGTACTTTACGGCTCTTTGAAACGAGGAGAAGTGCCGAGTTTTATCTGGAGCAGGTACAAACCGATATTAATCTTTAATCGGGCTGTCAAAATTGAGACCAAACAAAATGCAATCCGCCGTCTTAGTTGCATTGGTCACATGACTGCATCATATGACTTTTGAAAGCCTCCGTTTGTCCACACTGCGACGTGAAAACGGCGTTTTCAAACCGTCTCAGTGTGGACAGACACGGAGAGAAAAGATGTTTTCTAACAAAGATGTTTTAGTGTGGACACAGTGTGAAAGCCTGAGGAAAAAACGACACATTTCACATATTAGCAGATTTATGAGCTGCTTGAATTCAAATGTATTTAATGAAGCAGAAACAGACTCGTGTATTCAGCTGTTTGTCGTTCTGAACAGGACGGTCGGGTTTAGACCAAACGTGAGCCCAACACACTCGCACACGTACAACACGAGGGAAAAACTTTTTCCGTGGAAAGAAATGCAAAGTTAAAGGACAAACTTCTATAGAAATATACAGAAGCTCATATCTTGTTAGATGTTTGTGTTCATGGCTGTACTTGCTAATCCCATTAATTAGAGAGCAGCTTTGTTCCCACAAATATCAATAAAGAGTGTTGCTATTGTCGAGTTTCTAGTTGTGTAACTCTTGTTGGAGGACAGATTTGTTGTTACTGAAAGCAGCGATGCTGTGTCACGTGTGATGTGCATCCTCATCTTGTGCAAATATGCAGCATTTCAGGCGTAGATCACGCAGCTGCCTTCGTTCTGGCAGCACTCGTGTTTTAGACGTGACGCCGGCGTCACGTGCGACTTGTTGAGTCTTCCACACGGCAGCTGCATGCTTAGTCAAAGCGCTCCAGGAGGAGGAGGAGTAATGAAAGAGGCTAACCTCGGTGTCAGCTTCCCGTCTGTACGGCTGTCAGGAGAGCTGTTGTTGCTGTTTGCGCATGTAATGAAACAAGCGCGCCTCCGCATCTATTACTCTCAGCACAAATGTGTTTCCACGGGAGGCGATCCTGCCGAGGATGTTCACCTTAACGGCCTCGTTTTATCTGCACCTCACTCCTGATATCTCGTATTTATTTTTGCTGATCTGCCTGCAGGCTGGAGTTTCTATTTCCTGTTTAATTTGCTTTTGTTTTTAATTTAAAATAGTTTAAAATAGTGCTCACAGTGATTCCTGTCATGTGGGCTTTTTGAAAAGCATTTTTCACTTCACTTACACTCACGTTACACTTCTTTTATTGGCTGGATATTGGTCGATAACTTCATTTTGGTTTGTTATAATCCGTTTTATCGCACCAGAGATTATGGGCGACCGAGTGTTTCGTCTGCTTATCACAGTCGGTGGTTTGATCCCCAAAACATGCAAGAAAATGCACGATGGTTAGCGAGTGGTCAGAACACGTAAAACAGAGCTGTGAATACATGGACGGGTGAATGTGGTAAAACGAGCTTTGAGGCGCCACTCAACGTGCGTCCGTCCGTTCACCAGGAAGAAACATACAAATCGTCGGCTTCCAAAGGAGTATGAGACCCACTTTGTGGTTTCCTGCTTTTAAAATGTAGCCACGGGACACATGGCTCACTGCTCACGTCATTAATTACATGCTTCTATGACATGTCTGCAGTCGCAGCTCTGTAACCACGTCAGCAAAGAGAAGCAGAGATTCAACATCCACTTATCTCGCTATTACCATTAAAGGCAAAGCCTGTCTGTCTTCATACGTCTCAGAGCGTTTAACAGGACAAAAACAGGACAACGACACACCGTCTCTTCGTCTGTTTTGACGGCTGGTGTTCTCGCTTGTGCGGTTAGGTCTTTATTAGTTTCTTCTAATTTTCCTATTCAGTGCATGTCGTGTTTAATGCATCTACTGCTGTGATGCATCGGATGGAGCGCGCTCCACCTGACCTGACGGCTCCAGCCTCAATCAGCTGCTCAGTCGGCAGCTTATTGGAAACAATCAATACTGCTGGAGCCACTGCCCCTGCTTTAACCTGCAGGACGCTGAAAATGACCTTCATTATCCCCACCCCCACACACACACACACACTGTGCTAACACACAGTTTAAACACAGCCCTGGTACAAACACCTCTCCCTGAATAAATGCGTGAGCGAAGACGGCTGCAGACCCTCCTTATATCAACGTACACAGTCACTGTTTAACGTGCCGTCTTCTGAACAGCAAGGCATTCTGGGTAAACTGAATCCCACCCGTGGTATCTGAGGTCGTCACCTCTAACTGGTTCCCTGCTCTCTGAGTGTGGTTTTCGTATTTATTCTGACTTGAATATCGTTTTTTATTGTTTCGTTTTCCTTTGCTCTTCTTTACTGTTCTAAGAATAACGCTCTGTTTTGTGTAGATTTTCATGTCTTGGATTTTCATTCTTCTTCTGCATTCGTAGTTCTCCTTGGCTGTGAATACCATCCCTCCTACATGTACTCTGTGTGCTTTCCTTATCAGTCTCCTTCCCCTCTGTGTTTTCCAGCCTTCTGTGTCCTTCGGTGTTCATGTGTGTCGGTTTGTATTTTCCTGAGTTTTACTTCCTCTCTGTTTGTTTGCCTGATTGTGTTCAGCTGTGTCTCGCTTCCCTCCTGTTTCTCCTCCCCCTGATTAAGTTTCTGTGTGTATAAATAGTCCTGTCTCTCTGTCTGGGCGCTGCTTTATGCTTGCTGTGGGGATTTTGCACTTTCTGTAATGTTATTAAATAATAATAATAATAATGGATTGGATTTATATAGCGCTTTTCAAGGCACCCAAAGCGCTTTACAATACCACTATTCATTCACTCTCACATTCACACACTGGTGGAGGCAGCTACAGTTGTAGCCACAGCTGCCCTGGGGCAGACTGACAGAAGCGAGGCTGCCATATTGCGCCATCGGCCCCTCTGGCCAACGCCAGTAGGCAAGTAGGGTAAAGTGTCTTGCCCAAGGACACAACGACCAGGACAGAGAACCCAGGGATCGAACCGGCGACCTTCCGGTTACAGATGCGATTCCCAACCCCCTGAGCCACGGTCGCCCGTCGCCCGAAAGAGCCTTTTTCATCACACTCACATTTTGGGGATATGAAGTAAAACAAATAATTTGGGATTCAGCTCAATAAGCGCCGTACTCCATCACCTACACTTCGGTCCCCTTTTGGTCTCGAATCAACAAAATCATAGTTACTGAAACGACTGTGAAGGTTTTGTCCATCAGAAGGTAAAAAACTGGAGCTCAGTTTAAATGTGTGGCTGTCAGTGGTGATTATTGATGATGTGACTGCTGTTAGAAGCAGCAGGAGGAGCTGTGACGTGTGCAGGGTTATACTCTCTGCACACATTCAGACAAAACTTATCACACAAGCTTCACATAAAGACTCACAACATAAAGCAAAAGCAGCCCAAAGGTTTCTCAAGGCAAAGACATGAAAGATTCTTCACTAGACAGCTGATCTCAACCCAACACAGCAGCTTTTTAGTTATTAAATACAAAACTGAAGGCAGAGAGACTCACAATGTAAACTCTGTGTTAATACACCTGAATCACACTTTTTATTAATCTCTGGCTCTCTTCCACAGAATAGAATAGAATAGAATAGAATAGAATAGAATAGAATGCCTTTATTGTCACTATACAGTTGTACAATGAGATACAGAGCATCTCCTACTCAGTGCAGACATGCTTGGGGGGCACAGTTCTGCAGCATTATATTATATATTGACAGTATTAACAGAGAAAAAAATATATAAAATGTACAAATATACAAGCCAGTTTTAAAAAGCAATATGTAATAAATAGTGTTATGTATATACAATTGGGTTACTGCAATCACAGTTACACAGAATTTGGTGTTGCACATGTCTTTATCCTGTCTTCCTTCTCTCATTCCAACCAATCACAGCAGATGGCCCCGCCCCTCCCTGAGCCTGGTTCTGCCGGAGGTTTCTTCCTGTTAAAAGGGAGTTTCTCCTTCCCACCGTCACCAAAGTGCTGCTCATAAGGGGTCATATGATTGTTTTTCTCTATATGTTTTATCCTGGGGTCGACCTTACAATATAAAGCACCTTGAGGTGACTGTTGTTGTGATTTGGCGCTGCATAAATAAACTTGAATGGAAAGTTGAATCACAAACAAACAAACAGCACCTGAAGCTGCAGCACAGACGTTAGCAGAGCAAAGCAGGGAGAAGCATTTGGTGATGTCTACACTTCAGGCAGTCGCTGGTATTAGTAACAAATATTTTTACTTAAGTTGCTGTTATTATGTTATTTGGCTCAGTTTTGACGTCTGAAAGTGGAGGGTTGTGTATAATAAACAGTTTATGCAGATTTTTGTAAAACTCCTTGAATTAAAACTAAAAGTTTGCACCTCAGAT
Organism: Simochromis diagramma; assembly: GCF_900408965.1. Classification (NCBI taxonomy): domain Eukaryota; kingdom Metazoa; phylum Chordata; class Actinopteri; order Cichliformes; family Cichlidae; genus Simochromis; species Simochromis diagramma. The sequence continues at coordinate 1,761,959 of NW_024387458.1, read as the reverse complement.
GCTTGGAGATGTTCGATGTGCAGGGCTCTGTGGTTGTGCACAGAGGCAAAGCTTCCAAAATAATCTTTGTCCTGAACATCACAGAGGACACTGTAGTGACTCAAAGGACACACAAAGACAGGAACACAAGAAATAAGGTGTAAAACACACAAAAAAACGTGGCGCACAACTTGATGTTCACGAAAACAAAAGCCCCTGAAATGCAACAGTGTTACCAACGTTACCAAGGTGACAAGGATCAACATAAGGTCACGAGGACACAGTCTAACATGCAGCATCCTGACATAGTCCCAGAGCGAGCGTTCATCATGAGTCTGCTGAGGCAGTCGGGTTCAGCGCTGCTGCCGCTGACAGCCTGCTGCGCCATTGGTCGGTTGAACAGCCAATCACACAGTCGACTGGACCGGAGTAACTGTTCCTCAATCTGTCTGATGGGCCGCCAGCCACAACACTGACCCGGTTACATCACCACACACACACACATTACACAACACAATGAAATGTAACCTATTGTAGTGAAAAGCAGTTTATATTGCGGTCATGCACAGTTTGGTGGCTGCAGGCAATAACACTTGTTCCATGGAGAGGAGGAGGAGGAGGCAATGAGAGGGATTGAGGGCAGAAAAAAAGCGATGAAGAGTACGACAGGGAGGAGAAGCAACACACAGATACCAAGAACAACTAACTGTGGTGTACGGAGACGTTTCTCACACCAGCTTACAGCCTTCATTTTGCTCCTTTCCTGATGCCCAGGCAGGCTGCGTTTCATCTCCCAGTGTGGACGCATTTGAACGGAGCCAAGCAACAAGAGAAGATAAAACACCCAGCATGCACCGAGCACATACAAAACTCACCTGTTTTCTGAACAATAAGGCAAGAGCAAGCTGCAGGAGAACGCCTCACACGCCGTTTTTCATGCCACTTAAAGCAGAGTGTGATTACATCAGCTGTCTGTTTTTGCAGCAAGGATCACTTTTAGCAGGATTTTTAAGAACTGCACAAAACACATTTGTCACCATTAATAATATCTCATTGTTGGGGGTATTTCATGAATTCCCTGCATTAATTATAACAATAATCAAAAAGATTATTAGTGCATTTGTGTGAGACACATTTCTTCCTCAGCTGCCAGGTAAACCTTACAGCTCAGCCTCAGTCCTCGTTCATGAAGCCTCTCTCGTTTAAGTTTTCCTCTCTGTGCTTATGGCTCTTACAGCTCAGAAGGCATTTTCTGTGCAGCTTTAAAAGAAGGGTGCAGCTCCCGTTAGTTTAGGAAGGTCACAATCTTCATATGGCAGCCAAACAAAATAACCACGAGACTTTGTGTTGAACGTTTTTCCTCTAAAACAGACTCCAGCGACTCAGACTTTCTCTAAACGCAGACATTAATTTCAGCTTCTAACAGGAATATCTTCCGAGTATTTGAAGAGTTTGAACCTAAAATTCTCCTCCGATGACCACCTTTTGTCTGAAATCCGATTGAAAGCTTTATTAATCGTTCACAAAGACAGCCCGTGCGTAATCGATTGGCCCCGCAGTCGGCGGCCAATGTCATCAGTCACACTGAAGTCAGAGGGTGAGGCGCTCCGATTAGCTGATTTCTGATATTTAATGAGAACCCCTCCTCCTGCAGCGATCATCTCACCCACTGTGTATCTGGGTCAAGATCACTGCTCCTCAATTATGGATGAAGTTAGCCTTGTTAATGCTGCAAATAGATTGCTTTCTGGACGCAGAGGAGGGCGACTTACAGTCTGTGTTTCTACATGCTAGATGTAGCTGCTAGCTGTCTGCTAAACTACTCTGCAATGCAAAATATGGGCTTCAAAACAAGAAGTTCATAAACCAGTGGGTCATCCTGCCATGTCGATGTTTTGCATCTAATCTAAGAAAAGAAACATTCGTTAGAGATACTTTTTGGAAAGCAGGAGACAACAAACGTGTTAAATGAGCTGTAGGAGCAGATTAAAGCCTGTAAAGGTTCCTTAAATCTTTCTGGTGTTTTTTGGAAGTCTGCACAAAGAAAAGCTTGTAGCTGCCTGGTGTGGAAATGCATGTCAAATCTCTTCCTCTCTCTTCACATCGTGTCAGTCCTGAAGGCAGTTGTGACACCCATCTCGCATCACTGCGAGGAATAATAATCCGCTATTTGTGTGATTTATTTTTCTGCCTCAACATGAATTTTTACCGTCTTACCTTTTATTCCTTCCTCCAGAATTTGTGTTTTTCTACTCAGTGGAAAAACACAAAGCTTTCTAGTGCAGGTCTGAAATATTTTGGGGGGCTTTAGCCTTGATTAGGACAGAACAGTGTGAAAGTGGGCAGGATGGATGGGAGACGGCAGGGAGAAAGACGGTCAGCCAACAGCCAGAGCAGCTGGTGAGCTCCACTGGCATTCCAGGGGTTCGGTTTCTTACATAAGACAGGAGGACTCGAGGATCGATCCACCGATAGACGTCTTGGTAGACGACCACCTGAACCCTCATTGTTGGTACAGCTTCTGGTGGTTTGGTTCCAGGACCAGGGGACTTCAAATCTGTCCATGAAAGGTTACATACATTCTTCTTAATCCACCTGATCTCAGCTTCCTCCTCAAATGGCACACCTTCACCTGTGTGACTCATAACGCTGCTGATTGATTGACAACGAGCTGCAGACAGCTGCAAGGCTTTCAGTGTGTGTGTGTGTGTGTGTGTGAGAGAGAGAGAGAGACACACAGACCTCGAAATGGGATGTGTGTTGACCTTGGTGCCATAATGTGTGTGTGAGCTCATATGAGGGGGGTGTTAAAGGATGACTGGCAGCTCTGAGACTGTAATAGAAGCTGGTGATTGGCTAATGCTAGCTTCCTGCTATCTACCTGCCTCAGGGCTTTAGTGTGTGTGTGTGTGTGTGTGTGTGTGTGTGTGTGTGTGTGAGAACCAGAGAACTACTATCAGCATTTTGATCCAGGTTCACTTTTCTTGCAGAGCTTGTCAACTATCGCTCTCATTTGCCCTCCGTCCATCTTTGGCTCGCTCTCCGTCCATCTTTGGCTCGCTCTGGCCTTACCACTGCCCCGCTAGCCTGCTTAGCCATTCAGTGGACAGACTCACCATCTGAGGATTTCTAGTGCATCACTCATGAAGGAACTAATGAATGGCTTTCAGGCTTCCCAGTAGGATTGTGTGGTCCTGTAATCCTTTAAACTTCTAAATGAGTTTCTGTCCCCTGTGTCAGTTAAATGGCATTTCTAAAAGGAGGGAGGATTCCTCGTGTTCTTCGGATGAGTTAAAGCTCTTTATTATACCTTTATGAGTGTCATGTGGTAATCTTTTGTGGAAATTGTGAAAGACCATAACAACACTATATCAACACTGCAGATAGAGTAAATGTGGCAGAAGATCAAAGCGATGAGCTGAAAGAGGATAAAGAGCTCGTCAAAGCTTCAGCTTTCAAATGCATTGATCAGAGACGAGTTAAGACGAGTGGATCGTTGTACAAGAGTGGAAGAGACACTCCCCACCAAGCACATCACCCCAGGGGGGAATCCAGTGTCACTTGATTTGAATGAGATACATTTAAATCGCAGAAAGGTGAATATATTCTCATAAAGTAGTCTCATGGTCTCATGAATGAGCCATCTAAAGCTTTACATTTTTGGATGTTTAGCATAAATGTTTCTCACCTATGCTCACTGGACACTTAACTAATGACACCTGGTTGAACCCTCTTTAATTCGTTATGGCACAGAGTCAACACGGTGCTGGAAACATTCCTCAGAGGTTTTGGTTCTTATTGACATTGATGACATCACATCCTGCACGTGCATGATGCAGCCCAGCGTGGTCGTCTGCTGCTTCAGCGTCCGATGTGCTGTGGTAAACGAGTGGTTTAGTTACCGTTGCCTTTCCGTCAGTTTGAAGCCGTCTGGCTGTTCTGCTCTGTCATCAACATCGAGGTATTTCTGACCTGTCGCTCGGTGGTTTGTGTTGGTAAATCCCAGGAGATCAGCAGCACCTGAAATGCTGATCGACCAGCATCATCTCACCTGAATGGTTTGTGTAGTGAAACGTGCCACGTTCAAAGTCACTGAAATCACATTTCTCCCTCATTCTGTGGATCGGTTTAAACTTCAGTAGGTTGTTTTTACCATGTCTATATAAATGATTGCATTGAATTGCTGGCATGTGATTGGCTGATCAGATATATGCAATAATGAGCAGATGAACTGGCGTAATGACCAACCGGACACAGCAGATGGCCCCGCCCCTCCCTGAGGGAGCTTTCTTCCTGTTAAAAGGCAGTTTTTCCTTCCCACCGTCACCAAGTGCTATATAATTATAATTTAAGTGACCTGAAATTAAATGAGGCCAGATTTAAGAGCCAGTCCATTAAAATTAATTTAAATTTAATGTTTTTAATATTTATCATTTGGTTGCTTTAGATTTCTCCACAAATTCTCCCCAAGTCCTAGATTGGTCACTGGTGGCTTGTTGGATGTTAAGAGGTTAATAACAGCAATAAATACCGTTATTTAAAGCTGCTTATAGGCTGACATTGTGCTGCGTATAAATGATTTAATAGAAGAATGATTGGGGAAACCCTGAAGGACAGCAGGCAGCCTGTATCGTCTGCTCAGGCAAAGATACTCAACATTCTGCTCCGAGGTCCCGAGTTCCCCTCAGACTATTGTCCTGTTTCACTTCACGTATTTGACCAAACACAGACTCATACTTTGGTTTGTTCAGTGTTGCTCAGCTGCAAGCTGAGAAGGAGAATATTGGCAGCGCTGGCCCTGACCTTTGCTGCGTGTTTGCAGTGAGGATGGATCGGAAAGCAAACAAACACATTAAAAAGGACTTTTCTCATTTTTTTTCCAAGCGTCAGTCATCAGCCTGGTTTTTGTTTTGAACCGATGGAACCAGCGAGCGATTAAATGGCAGACAGATCTGTGTGAAAAGCCCTTCGCTGTTGTGTGTTTGTCTTCTTTTTGCGCGTGCGGTTTGTCGTCCAGTCGGGGCCCCAGATGGCCGGTATCACTGGGATGGAAATGACACCGCGTTGGCACAGTCGGGGCGCTTTTGCTACGGAAACGACCTCCTGCCTGCGCCTGTACCTAAAAACTCTGAATCATTCAGCGTTTGGACAGGAAGCAAACGTTTTCAGGAACACGCACCAAAACTTTTCCCAACCAATCACGACACAGCCGGGCTGGGTGCCGCACCAGCTGCTGTCGCTGTTCGAGCAGGTCCGCGTGCAGACGGGTAGCTGCAGAGGAGAATAAGAGATTTTGGAGCGATTAAGAGATTATTTTCAGCCTGGTTTGGAACAACGAGCAGCTGATTCAAACACCATTGTCACACTAATTCTAATAAAATCTATCTCCTCTCTTTCTGTGCCGCCCTGCTGTGCCGCTCGGTCCACCTGCTTTGATTCCTCCTCCTCTTCCTCCTCCTGTGGTTTAAACAATAAAGGTAAGCAGAGCAAATCCACCTCTTTATCTGCAGCTGCTGTTTCTGTGTTTCATGTTAAGGTGGTCTTCTGTCGGGCTCGTTTTGAATCATTGGATCCCATTGCCTACACGATATGCTGACCAGTGCTGTCTTTAGGGCACTCTGTCTTATTATTTCAAGCTCCTGAGCTTTACTGGTAAATTATATTGTGCTGGTATATTGTTGTGAGTTCGTGATGATTATTGGAGGGACTGTGAACCTCAGTTTTAGTCAATAGGTCAACGTGCAGGTTAATACAGGAACAACAATGACCTCTGAGGACTGGATTAGTCAGCTCAGTACATCGAGTCACTCTCGTCCTCCACAGAGGCTGAGACTGAGGGCTCCAACAAGGCCGGCCTTTCTGTTGTGTTGTTGGTGTCGCTCAGACAGATCCTGGGTTGTCTCTTTGGTTCTGAATGTCGGGATTTCTGATGATGTTTCTTGTGGGTTTGCGGATCCTGATACAAACGCAGATCCTGACGTGCTGACGTTTGATGAATCTAATTCTCACCAGTCAGTTCATGCCTCGGTTATTCCCAACAATTCAGACCTTCACTCAGTGCATCCTGAACCAGTGTGTGAACATCTCTGACTGACTGGTTTCTAATCATCAGGTAGATCCTGGTTTTGTTCGTTTCTACTACAGGAACTAGTCTCGTAGATTTGGGTCTAGTACGTTCATGTGGATCAGTTTCACTGCATCTGTAGATCCAGTTTTTTCATAACGAGCCAGCTGGTTTTGAGAGAAACAGCTGATTGACTGGTTGCTTACTGGTCCTCACTGGTTTCTGTTCAGCGTGTAGTTCCTGAAGGTGGAGTTTGTACTCATTTACTTGAACACTGATTTGCATTTCCCAGCACAGAGAGCTGTCACTTAATTAAAACCTGATTAATAAATATCCCTTTTAAGCCCATTTGAGTGGACACGCTCCGATTTGTGTAACTATTCTAAAGTCCCTGTAAAACTGAAAGCTAGCGCAGTAATTGTACTTAGATAATATGCATTCAGCTTGGTCGTGGCCTTCTTCCATGCATGTCTTTGCAAAGTTGTGTAAAAAGCTTGCAACAACAAAATCTTTGCAATCCAGAAGCACACTTTGCTGATCCGATCAGCTGTTCACAGCACAGAATAAACGTCAGCGCAGACTGTCACACGTCTGCCATTACCTGCCAAAACCGCAAGTGGCGTCATTTTTCATGGGAAACGTAGTTGTGTGATTTTTTTTCTAAGGTTTACTACACAGAAAGTCATGTTTGTGCCTTTCTGGGAGACTCAGAACTCAAACTGGAAATTGTTTATTTTGATGCTGTTTTTTTGTGCAAATCGTGCACAATAATATTTGTTTTCGTTTTTCCTGCAGTTTATAAAAATTATTGTATCTCAAAATATGAACCTATGAAGACACTCAAAATAAACTTCTTGTGCTTGGAAACTATTTTCTGCAACTTTTTTGCATTTTCAGAGGGATGAACCAGAAATATGTGTCAAAGAACAAAGTTTTTTGTAGTTTATTGCACTTTATTGCAATTTATGTAGTTACTGTGGACTTAATGCATACATATATTAAAATTTGGGATGCAACAGTTGTATTGATGTATTGCAACTTGAAATGCTCCCAGAAACGGCACCACAGCAGGAAAAAGTATAAAGCTCTGGTGAACTTGGTTGTATGGTGGGCTTTACAAACACATCTGCAAATCAAGCTTCAGCTGACGTCATTCATTTCAACAGAAACAGGCTTTATTGAACTTCACAGCTCTACAAAAAAAACGTGAACGTTGATGGAAAAGCAGAAAGTATGAACATTTCTCAGCATTTTCATTTTTGTTCAGCGGTTGCTGCGGTTTTCTTACCGAAGCGGTGCTCACTGGCACCGTGTGAATAGATCGGACCCTGGCAAACAAACCACACATGCACGCACACACGCACACGCATGCACATGCACAGCAGGGCTCTTTCTGCTTCGTTCTTTCATTTCTTGTTTTCTTTCCTCTTTCAGTTTTAAATTGCTGATCTCACACGTGTTTGTCTCCAAACCGTCTCTGTGGTGATATTTTTCTACAAACTTCAGTCTTTTGTGTCGTCTAATTTTGCTCCTCTCGCCTCCTCTTGCTGTTTTTGGCATTCTGACTGACACATGCTTTTATGGAGAGGACGAGTAGATTAAAATGAAACTAAGCCAGCTAGTAGAGCAACACTGAGGCCTTCACACAGCCAAACATGCAGAAGCAGGAATGCAAATGAAATGTCAGCTGCATGTGTTGACTTTGTGCTGAGATTTGGCCCATTTTGCTCCATTTTTTGGTGGTGTGGTTGAAACCACATGTCTACCGTAGCGCTTTGCCTGTGTTACTGCATTCCCTGCTCCATACTGCATACTGTAGTACATGCTGTAGTACATACTGTAGTACATACTGTAGTGCATACTGTAGTACATGCTGTAGTGCATACTGTAGTGCATACTGTAGTACATACTGTAGTACATACTGTAGTGCATACTGTAGTGCATACTGTAGTGCATACTGTAGTACATACTGTAGTACATGCTGTAGTGCATACTGTAGTGCATACTGTAGTACATGCTGTAGTACATACTGTAGTGCATACTGTAGTACATACTGTAGTACATACTGTAGTGCATACTGTAGTGCATACTGTAGTACATACTGTAGTACATGCTGTAGTGCATACTGTAGTGCATACGTAGTGATAGTACATGATGTTAGTACATACTGTAGTGCATTACTGTAGTACATTACTGTAGTGCATACTGTAGTACATACTGTAGTACATGCTGTCAGTGCATACTGTAGTACATACCTTGTAGTACATGCTGTAGTACTTAACTGTAGTACATACTGTAGTGCATTACTGTAGTACATACTGTAGTGCATACTGTAGTGATACTGTAGTACATATCTGTAGTACATGCTGTCGTTTGATTACTGTAGTGCATACTGTAGTACATACTGTAGTACATACTGTAGTACATACTGTAGTACATACTGTAGTACATGCTGTAGTACTGCCAGGCATTTTAATTTGGCAACCTTTTGGTTTTTAGTTTTTCACCTCAGCCCAAGGTTGGCAATCCAAACTCCAGACTTTCAAACCAGCGTGTCATCGATACTCCATCACAGTCAACAGTGAGATATCATTATTTATCAAACTGCAGCTGCTCACGGGGATCGTGCAGACATCTCTGCCTGCCGATGAATTCAAGAACTCTGACATGTTCAATAATTCAGGAACTCTGCAGCAACTTTTCATTGCAAGAACTTGCTCCCAAAAATGTATTTTTCACAATGCACTTGTTTGTTTCAGCTTCTCCACATAGAGCGCAGCTTGTTGGCTGTGCTTTGCAGCATCTAAATCTCAGATGCTGGAATGTCCTTGAATGCACCACAGAGAAAAGTTACAGGCAAAGCAAAATAAACCGCGCTTTTCAATAAATGATTTTTCTGCCATTATAATTTGATTCAGAACCACAAATAGAAAATACACCAATAACTAGAGGAGGTAAGATGATAAATAAAACAGTTCTACAATCAGATAATTACTTAATCCACAAACTTTAGTTTGAGCATCCGAGCTGACTGAACATTCCTAAAAGTTAAATTCATTAGGACATTAAATTCAGGCCTAATAAAACAGACTTAAACCAGGATTTATCACTAAATCCATAAAATTAGAATCTAGACTTCCACATTCGGTGGCAATGACTAAAACCTCCCTGGAGGATCGTTTATGTGAAGCACAAACGACACAAACCAACGCGTGTCAGTGTGGAGGACTGGCATAAGGACATTACAGACCTTCTGTCAGTGGAACAGCCTCTAAATCTCCAAGACAAGGAAAGTCCTGGTGGGCTTAGTGGGCCCTGGAGCTTTATTAAATCTCGTCCTGAGAAAACCCAAACGGATTCTGTTTTATTCCATCTCTGTGGCGACATCCTGCGCCCCGTCTGCCCTTTGCTTTTCATTTTCAGTTCATTTCTTCTCTTATTGTCTTTCTTCTTGTAATCAGTTACATATTGTTATATTTCAGCATTATTTCACTTTGGAGCGTGTGCCAGAGTGATTAAAGATCGAGTGTTAGAGCTAATGAGTGGTTGTCACTCCTTCAGTGTAATGTGTACATAGAGCGTTTTCATTCTCAGACCTGTGACCTGCCCGGCATGATCCCCGGCTCGCTCTGCGCTCTGATTCTCTCAGCACAAAAACAAACTAACAAACCAACCAAAGGAAAATCTGGAAATCCGATGGGAATCCGAAGGGGCTCCAGCCAATCATGAGCTGTCCTTAGCGCTGAAAGAGGCTACACGGTGAGTCCAGACCGGGCTCGTGAACACTCATTAGTGTCGCTTTGATGCCTTTTAGAGAAAAAACCCTTTTCCAGCTGGTTCCCATCGATCTCTTGAAACAGGAAGTTTAAAACTGACGAGGGATGAAAACGATGCTCTGTGTGCGACTCTGTAACCAGACTACAGATTTGCAGAGATGACAGTCACCGGTTGCCATGGTGACGGCTGCTTTAGAGCAAAGTGGAGTAGAGAGACCTATTGATCCAGGAATCGGTGTAGATACGAGTGTGTTATCTAACGTGAGAGCGGCGGCTGGTGCGCTGCCGTCACATGAAAGCTACGCTAGATGAGTTTTAAAGTTTCCACCCGTGAGTGTCGGTGTCTCTAATCTCGGAGCTTTAATTACTCCAGCGGGGGCGTTATTGCGCCTCACGGTTCAGGTGCACGCGCTAACGTGGCTAATTGGCTCTCGAGGTCCGTCGATATTCGGTCAGCCGCTGCTTCTTGAAGGGCGCTCTGTAAATCCATAGAGCTTCTCTGACTCTAAATATCATCTGTTAGATAAACAGCAGAGCCGCCTCAATCTTCCAGCCGGCCAGCTGAATCATTTACAAGGTTAATGGGGACTCGGGCTGCTCACCCGTGGCCTGTTCCTCTCCTTGCCTTTTCTTCTCGCTTTTCGTTCTGGCTCGTTAGGGACGCCGGGGCTTTTTAGGAGGTCTTTAAAAGTTCCATCATCTGGGAGAGAAAAGCAGCAGACGCGGGCATTTTACACGGATGTTAGGAAATTTTATATGCAGATATCCCTGCGACAAAATGCTGTGACGGCCTGTTATTTGTTCCATTAAAGGATGTAAAATGAGCAGTTCTGCTGAGAGAGGAGACGCTTCTCTCCGGCGCTTTTGGGCTGGTTTAGAGAGTGTGTGTGTGTGTGTGTGCATGTGTGTGTGTGTGTGTGTGTGTGTGTGTGTGTGTGTGTGCGTGTGTGTGTGTGTGTGAGGCTGTATTCCCGTCCCCACAAGGCATCTTTTAGACTCAAAATGTGGTTTTAGTGTCAGGGTTACAATTGGGTTATTGGTGAGGGTTGGGCTAAGGAAAGCATTGTGTCAATGACATGTCCCCACAAGATATGAATACCCGACAGTGTGTGTGTGTGTGTGTGTGTGAACACACACTCCAAAGCAAACATGACTCAATATCAGCCAACAGAAAAAAGTCTTCAAACGGCAGCGTGGAGCCATTTCACACCAAAATAACATTTTTTAAAAATCCATCTTCTTCCTTTTCTGTCATTGTGCTTCAGTCTAATTCTACGTTTGCCTGCAGTTTAGATTTGATTGACACCTTGTTCACGCTGTCCAGACAAACAGGTTTAAATGAAAGCAGACAGAACTTTCTGGGCTCTTCTCTGTGGTCTACTCGTAGTTCAGCCGGATGCACAACAAGCAGCTCGGTTTGTTCTCAGCAGCTAGTAAAGCAAAGAGAACGCTTGTGTCTGCACTTCTGCTCAGTGGCACCATCAGGACTAAATTTCAGAGTATGCACATGGAGCCAGCGTTGGGGTGAGTGGTGGATATGACTAATGGCAACTTCAGCGGTTCAGGCTCCACATCATCGTGCTGTCAGCAAGTGTAAGCAGCTCTCAGTAGGATACCTACTGCTTAGGATAGCTTTGCTTTATTTTAGCTCAAGCTAAATGTCAATGTGCTCATTTCTAACCCACTTACTTCACCTGAGATGAAGACGAGAATAATCCCTCGCAGCCAAAGTAAAGTTTATACATTTCTTCTCCTTTGAACGTTCCTGAACTACGAGCCCGCCGTGCAGGCTGTTCCACTTCTCGACATGCATGCACGTTATTCTGTTTGCCACAAACAGGCGACGTTTTCTCTTCACTGTGAATTCCTGTGCGGTGCAGATAATGCATGTTTTGATCTTTCTCTCTTTGTGTTCGAATCCCCCCACGTGCATGCTCCTGCATGTCTGTGTGCATTTACAGGAGCGCTCTCAGCCTGCGTCTCCGTGCCATAGAGCGCCGCGGGGCGTCTCGGGCTGTGACGAGCCCCACGGCGACTCAACGTGAGAATAATGCATGTGGAAATTCACCCTTTCATTTGCCAGCGGGGCTCACGTCCTCTCAAGCCTGCTGGCGATGAAATAAATATGAGAGTGTGGAGGGGGGGCACATAATGAAGCCTCAGCGCCAGTCCACATAGAGAGTACTGATGGATGGGAAATGGCCTGTATTTGTATAGCGCTTTTCTAGTCCCTAAGGACCCCAAAGCGCTTCACACATCCAGTCATCCACCCATTCACACACACATTCACACACACATTCACACACACTGGTGAAGGCAGCTACATTGTAGCCACAGCCACCCTGGGGTGCACTGACAGACAAGGATGCCAAAGAGATGGTGGCAGAAAGAAGGAAAAGGGAAGAGATAGAAGGACAAGTGGCCAAAGGAGGAAATGTGATTGACGAGCTGACGAAAGAGATGAGAAAAGGAGATGGGACAGCTGCAGGGTGGAGAGGAGATGGACTGATGGATGAGGGGAGAGGAGCTGTGGCCTGGGGAAGGGAAGGATGGAAGGACAGGAGATGGCAGGAGGGGAGTGCTGAGGTTATGACGGCTGGTTCAGCGTCAGAGACGAGCTGAAATGAACTGCAGAATTTCACTTGATTGAATGAATGTGGATGTAAACGTGTGATGGAGATGAAATGACCTCAGTTTTCCTGCTGTTTCCATGGTGAGGACTAAAGAGTGCTGACCGAAAGAGGTTAAAAGTCCACGTGCATCCGCCCTAACCTCCTCCCTGTGCTGTTTTCTGCAAAATAACAAAGAGCTCAACTTTCTTCTTGGCTGCTTTCAGTATAATACCAAAAATAGACGCAGCTTCTTTGTGAATGACTGCTATTGAGTACAAGCAGCAGCTCTGTGTAGGTTTAGGAACAGATTGTAGATTGCTGAAACACACTTTGATATGAAGCTCGAGCCTAGTTTAGCCGTTTAGACAGCTGACGTCACAGCGGCCGGCTGAACAGACTCAAAGAAGCGGTTTGTTTACAGAGTTAATGTGCCGATGCGAGATGTTTTCCCTTTAACAGTGAAGGTATTTTAATTGAAAAGGATTAGTGTCAACCGGCGCTCAGCTCTGTGTTCAGCAGCGCCATGGAGGGAAAGCCACAGCGGGATAGAAAGGATTTTCTGTATGTAGGAAGCATTTGAAGCTGCCAGTTAATTGTGTGTGTGTGTGTGTGTGTGTGTGTGTGTGTGTGTGTGTGTGTGTGTGTGACATGCAGCCTGGTAATGGTAATCACAGTGTCACTAATGGTTCTTTACAGGCGTAAACAGCAAAAGTGACACCTTCACTCATACACACAAAACCACTCTGAGCACAGAACTCTTACATACCGACACACACACACACACACACACACACACACACAGTCTTAATGAATACACCGATGCATATGTCACATATAGATGTTTGATTTACCTTCTCCTCTATCGGGCATGAAATGGCTCTTCACGCTGTGTTTCCTCGTCCTCCTCATCTTCTCGTGCTGCTCTGGTCTCAGGAGGCTCCGTGGAGCTCCACCTGCTGCCTGTGGAGCACTGACATTGACTCCAACATCCACCTCGATGGTCACAGTACTTTAATTTAGTTAAAATAAATAACAAAGCTGTGTTAATGTGGTTAAATGTAGAGCGGGTGTGGGTGGAAAGTAATAATCTGTGATTGCATTATATTATGATAGAAATGATGAAGTCTATTGTTGTAAGTGATATCTAATTACTGGGCGATAATGTAATAGCATGGCAGAATGGGAATAAGCTGCTTTTCTAAATGGAATGAAGCTGTATTTATAAGTGCCTCCGTAATAACTTAACAATGCGCTCGGGCTAATGTTGTTATAATTACACAGGACTGTACACTGCTCATTAAAGTGGCGTCAGAGTCTGTACCGCAGAGGCCTCAGAGGCCAAGTCATGAAGCAACGGTGGGGAATTGAACCTACGTCACGATGACCCTGTGTCTTTGCACCTGTCCTCAAAATGTGTTACTTCTAGTTTGCTGTTGTCTTTCTCTGTAGACCGGCTGCAACTAATGCAGTCATCCATGTGATACCCAACAGAGGGCACGAAGCTCCCGGTGCACAGTTACTATGCTGATGTTAATGTGAGAGGACGGCTGGGATCAGTGCTCTGTAACCTGACTGTAGCTCCATCTGTAACTGCGGTCTAACACTTCCTCTTTACAATAATACAAGTTCGAATATGTTGCAGGCGAGAAATTTTACACAATGACCTGTTCCAGTGTGGACATCCTGTTACGGTACGAGGCTCAAGTCCAGTGAGGTCTTTAGAGCTACACATCCTTTCACAGCTGCCTGCAGTCTTCATGACTAGGTGCTGCATTTTACCAGAGATGGGCAGTAACGTGTTACTTGTAATCTGATTACTTTTTTTTAACGAGTAAAGTAAGGGATTACTATTGCAAAAACGGTAATTATATTACCGTTACTTTCCCGTAGGAACGCTGCGTTACTGCGTTACTATGACAGTGATTTTTTACGAGAATGTCTCACGACAGGGACGTAAGCGAGTGCGACGTTCATGACAACAGCTGTGTGCAGATCAACAGTGGATCACATATCGAGTGCAGAGAGAGTATGAGCGTGCAGCGTTTAAAGCGTGGAAGTACTGACCTTACTTTGAGTTTGATTCCATAAAAAGTGACAAAAACATTAGTGTCCGCTGTGCGTGGGAAGAAAACTTCTTTTTACAGCGAAAAAAAACCCTAAACTTCCAAACAAGCACCGAGTAGCTACGACGTAATGGGAACCTCACAGAGAAACTCGCGGATTCTTCCACTGACCGCGGCACACCTGCACCAGGGTAAACCTCCGCCTACCCCACTCCTGCTTTACAGGTGAAAATAGAGCAACAGGACCGCTGAGTCTGTGACTTTATTTATTTTCTGCTGTGTTTTACTTGCATCTATTTGAAAGACTGAGTGTAAACACAAAAACTATTTTATTTTATGAGCTGGAATGTGCAGAAAATAGGTTTAAATGTTAAACTAATTTTTTCCAGTCAGAGAATGTTGCAGATAATTAAATGTTTGCTTGATGCATAAAGTTAAAAGATTAAAACTAATAAAACAAGTTTTAAAAAGAGACTTTTCCATTTGATTACATTTTGTATGATGGATTATGTAGAAAAAGTAGAATTGGGCTGAGAGATCTATCACTTTATCACCTGTTCAGGTTGTAAATCGTGTTTTTAAAAAGTAACTAAGTAACTAAGTAATTAATTACTTTTGAAAATAAGTAATCAGTAAAGTAACTGGATTACTTTTTTGGGGAAGTAATCGGTAATTACTTACTGATTGCTTTTTTCAGGTAACTTGACCAACACTGCATTTTACACACCTGGTGTGTTGGCTGAAGACAGCTGAATTCAAAGATAAAGAGGTGTGGACCAATATTGTACTTGTTACCCAAAAGACTAATCAACACGCTGTTACAGCCACATCCTCGCAACGGGCCTCTTGCTCAGTACAACTATGATTGGCCAATTACAGCCCCAGTTCTGCAACATTTGAAAAATTAAAGATTTAAATAAAAAGAGGATGTAATGATGTGCAAATGTTAGAAACCCTCGTTTTACAGTAGAACATGTAAAACAGATCAAATGTTCTAAGAAAATCTATCATTGTGAACATTTTCTGCAACGATGTGCAAAAAATACACAAATAAATAAATAAGTCAAACCTCTAGACTAAATCTGCTGGACGTAGCTGGATGGTACAAGCTAACGTTATTGTGCAGTTTTCTTCTGCATTGTGTAAACTGAAGAAGAAACATGCCTGGGCTTTATCATACGGACTGTTAAGCCCGCGGCCTTCAGATAAATGTTGGGTATGTGGTTAGTTTATTTTGGTATGTGTGTGCATGGTCTATTCATGCTTCTGTCTGGCTGAACATGCTGTTTCTCTCACCCACATACTGAACACAGCCAGTCCAGAGACAGACCGACAGATGAGAGCACAGGCAGGGAAAAATACTGGAAACCCTCTCCCAGAAAGAAGGATTAAGGTCTGCCTCAAAAAAGTTTCACCCTTGTTTTGTCAAAGCAGCTGACACAGTGATGCGGTGTCCTCGGGTCCATGGGAGTGCGAGATGCTGACAGCGAGCACGCTTGTTTCCACGTAAGGAGGCAGAGGGTGACAAAGCCTGCATCCAGTATTTTCCCGGAGACGGCAGTGTGTATCCTGTGTGGGCGTTTTCCATTTTTGCCGCTTGGTGTTTATTTGCTTTAGGGAGCAAAATGACATGGTGAGATTTAGGAGAAGCTCGTGGTCCAAGCATCGCCAGCTGATCAAAGAAGCTACCCAACCAATGAAAGACGTCCATGTGCAGAGCTGGGAGCGAGACCGGGGGCAGACGTTGTTAGATTTGACCCGAGAGCCAAACATGAGAAGGTTTTAGAGCAATGCTAATTATCATGGTTTTGTTTGTTTTTAAAGAAATACAGTAAATAGAATATAGAGTTTGTGTGTTTTATATGTTTTGTTACAGCCCATATGGAGACTGAATCATCACCTGCAGACTGAAACAGGGAAAAAGCCGCGTGGCAGCAGCTGTGGTCAGCCTCTCACGTCCTTTTATTGGGATGTATTTTCCATCTCAGTCCTACTTTTGCAGCATGTTACACTTCTGTGTCCGTCTGCACAGTCCAGATGTTTCAGACACTAATTTTCACTCAGCATTTCTGTTGTTGCTACGCTGTGACAAGCTAGCAAGATTCGGATGATTTTTAATAGCACTGTTTTGGCTGTTTAGAGGATTCAAGGCAGCATTTTTCAAATAATGTGCAAGACATTAGAGTATTTCCGTTTGATGAGGCTGTGCAGCGATAAAACCACACAGCTTCACTGTGAACAGCTGATTGCACAGTGCAGCATGTAGCATATAGGCTAATGTTTCAAAGCAATGTGGTGTATGTAGTAGGGCGTGTAACTGTGTGTGCTGGGCATGGGTTAAGATATGTTCCCAGCTTTTTAAAGGCAATGAATGCTAACAGCACTTTTGGATGTAGCACGAGCTTTGCAGAGGCAAAGAATGCAGCAGCAGACCTATAAAGGCGGCAGCGTTATAAATATTCAGAGTTATTCAGATTCACAGTGAGATTGTCTGCCAAATGATCTGGTTCAAAGCATGTGAATCAAAGTAGCTGGAGACAATTTGCATGTATTACAAGCAGGATATGGATTTGGATAACTTTTGGGCACGCCGACTGCTGTGAAGTGAATGCGATGCGATTTTGTCGAGTTTTAAAGCCTTTACTTGACTCGACTCTTCCTGGAGTCCAAGTCATGTGACTTGGCTGCTCACCTCTGACTTGGATCCTAACCACGCATCTCCATCCTTTGAAACCTAATGCTCTTATTCTACCAATTACACGGCAGAAGGTGGAAGTCTGCTTTTGCTTTGAGAGATAAAAAAGAATTTCACAGGATTTCAGAGCTGTAATCTTGACAGATGAGCAGCCGCTCGCTTTCCAGATTACCTCCCCCCTGCTTTCTATTTCACATCCCCCCCTCCCCTCTGCACTATCACAAGAATTATGGAAATGACAAGTGCTGGCTACGCCAAAAGCCAAGATTAAGTCAGTGAACATGAGCAAGAGAAATGTGGGAAGTTAGGAGTCTGTGTGGGTCTGTGTGCGACATAAAAGGAGGTTGAACAGCACAGATAATGTAAAGTGATATGCACACCACTGTCTTACTCTCTTTTCATTTCCTACCATCTTGGTTTTCTTCTTTCTTCTTCTCCTGCTCTTCTCCCTCTTGCTTTCGGCTCTGTCCTCCACTCATTTCCTCCTGTCTTCTTTATTCATCATCACACACCTCCATATCTTTTCCTCCTTTCTTGGAATTGTGTTTCACTGTCTATTGTCTCTTCCTGGTGCCCTGACAAAAAGCTATCATCCTTTGGGTCTGTGCTAAAGATATACTTGAACTGATTTGTACACTGAAAATACCCACAGGATACAATAAGCTGCAGGTTGATCTAATCAGAGAATGACTCAGTTTTATTTTGACCTCAGGAATTTCCCATGGATGCAATCTGCACCTCTCAGTGCAGACAGTTCGAGCCCTGTAGACATTTCGGAGAAACATCACATTTGCATGAATCATTTCAAACCGTTGTTTCTGACCCAGAGTTAACACAGAAAGTAGAATCTGGAGGATCAAAGCAACAACTGAAGGAACAATCAAAAACCCCACCTGACGTATCGTAGCTGCAAAGCAATCGCAACAACTTCATCGGGCACTTTTCAGGCCATTTGTGCCGATTGTCAGTGCTCCTCACCGGACGCAGTTCACTCTGGTGGAGGAAGACTGCTGTGGATTGTAGCCCTGAATATTCCAGTTGGAGGTCCATGCTAACCAGGATTTTTTAAACACACTGTATGAAACCACTGGAGCAAAGCTTCAGGCTAAAAATCAAGCTCAGCCATGCCACGGCAGATGGGTGGATCTCAGTGTTATCCCACATCGGCGGATGGCTTAGCTCCAGTGCATCCACTTGGCAGATCTCTGTATGCTGACACATTAAAGGTTTACTGAATAATCATTTCTAAAACACAAACGGATCCCTCTGAGACAACGCATAGCCAGGACTTCCCAGAGATTGGAGATTATTTTTTTACAGCTGACAACCATTTTCTTCACCACCAATTCAATTCAAGGTTGCAAAGGACTAGAGTCTATCTCAGCTGTCATTGGTCACCCGGACAGGTCACCAGTCCATTACGTAATGACTACGAGATCTGCTCTTCATATGCAAGCTACTTTCAAACGTACCTCCAGAGTCATAACGAGCAAATCCAGATCACTGTATTCGATTAGAGTGGCCTTACGATTCAGGTTAGAGAGACTTACTGTCAGTTTGGTTTGATGGGCATCCCCTGATTTAGTTTTTCTTTGCATTTTTTAATTTGTGCCTGTCTTGTTCATCTCATTTGGACGAATCCCCGAGTAGCCCTCTTGTTCTCTCTCTCCCTCCGTCGCCACATCTTTCCTCCCAGCCTTCCCCTCCGTCTGATTCTGGGCTGATTGCCTGAACGAATTGCACTCCAGGTTCGTATTCCTCTGAGATGCCGACTATATTTACTCTCCCTCAGATATCTCATTCTAATCTCATATCAGCATTTCACAGCCGCGAGCAGCTCTGTGTTTTTGAGTCAGCGGGCAGAATATGTGACAGGAGACGGCGAGGTGGAAGCATTAAGAACAGCACGAATCACTCGAGACGAACCCTCGACGGGACGGTCGCCTCACTCTGCTGCTTGCCTCGCACACAGAGCCTCATATTACAGTGTTGTGTTATCACTTTACACTCAGATACATGGCCTGAAAGTAAATACAGTTATACGAGGTGACAGATACATAAATACACAGTCTACCCAGGCAGGCATCACTTCACTGTTGACTCATAACATATTAACAAAACCAGTTTCTTTATCTCTGTGCAGTTTCTCTTTCATGTTCACTCCGGCTGTGTGTTGGGTGTCATAGCTGTCAAGCTTTATGAACACTAGTATACAGAGTAGGTCTCTCTATCAGAAGAGGTTGTGCCCATTGCATCATATCTTTGAAGTGACCTGAGCCTCGCATTGAGTTTAGGGTATCTGCTCAGACGCCCCTCAGTGTCTGGGGGCAACCAAAGGCCTGTCGGGGCTTCATTTTATCACATTTAGGAAGCGATAGTGGGAACGTGCTGTTTACTGAAGGCAAACAGCCTTTTTAAGACTGCTCATTATAAATACTATGTACTGTAGGGCTGCTGTGTAATTGTACATCTGGTCAGTATGTCTTTGAGGTAAGTTCCAGGTGTATGAGCCAGGTAACCACGTCCACCCCATTTGGACTTTTATGTTTTCTTTGCTGCTTTGCTTTTATTCCTTTTTGTTTTTGGTCACTTTTCACTTTGGTTGATTAGGTTTAAGTAAAGGTCCTGGTTTGGTTGAAGTACCATAACCAAACCATATCGCTGTTGCTATAACCTAAAGTGAAAGGGTCGAACATCAAACGATTCCTTAACTGGAAGTACACGATGGCAAAGCTCCAGGACTGAAGCCAGGTGACTAATACAGGCCGGTCTCATGAAATGAATGAATGTTGTTCCCTGTTCCTGAACCCAGGTTGTTACTTTTGTTCCTTTTTGTCATTAAACAGGAAATATCATCTGTAACTGAGGTGTCGCCGTGGCAACCAGTGAATGAAGAAAACCTGTGTAACTAAGTAGTTCTGAATGACTAACCCTAAACCATATTTGTAATTGATAACAGTTAAAAATCATAGAAATGATGCATGAAAAATTGACGTGTGATTCAAACTTTAAATTTAAATCCGCACAGCTTACTCCTCTACGACCGCTCCGGCATTCCAAGACGTTTTCTTTAAGAAAACGTGGAAACGTGGAAACGTGGAAAACCACATTCAGGGTAAAAATGTTTTTTGTATCTGGCAACACAAATCAGTGAATTAAAGGTTGTCATTATATCACAGACTGCTGTGAGACCATGCTGTTACACGGAACTACATTCGACACTTAGACTGAAAGTCTCTGCCGGTTCTGTTTACTCATTTCATTATTAATTAGTTATAAATCGACCGCTGGCAATTTTTCCAAATGTTCTGTAGGTAGCATCATATTATTACTGATCTCGTGTCAGCCGTCCTCTTCCCTTTGAGGTAACGTTATTGCAGAGATGAGTACAGAGAACTCACCGTTGTCCTGTGATGAAATACAGGATGAAGGTGTCAGTGGCCCCACCCATGACGTGAATCTGACGATACGGCCTTTAAATGCTATGAAGCCGCGTGGCGAGTCGGCAGTTTGTTCAGGAAAACGTTCTCTTCCTTTCATTTGTCACCTGTCTGTGAATGGAGACGACGCCTCAAACAGCTTATTTGCACGTAACCGTTCAGCTGTGGAGTTTTATTAACAGTCTCTAATTGGAAAACCAAAATCCATTTACTCCACAAAGACAAATACCATCCATTGATACTATTAGGAGGTGGAGTAATTTTACACAAATGTAATCTTATCCTCTCCACGAGGACGAGGGGGCACGTAGTGGTATAATGGGCTTTCTTTGCCAAAATCATATTAGTCTGACGTGTTTCGCACAGTCAGCTCACACACACACACACACCAACACACAGACACACACAGGCGCTCTGCAGTGACAGTAAGCTGTTGTGACAGGTCTCTCTGCTCTATTTGTCTTGTTTCCACCAGCTGACATCACAGTCAGTTATTATCTGTCTGTTAAAAGAACACGTAAGGCTGCGTGTCACATCGTCCTGGAGTTCTACGAAATCAGGAAGTAGTTTCATTTTGTTGATTTATTAATAACTTTTTGAATACGTTCAGCGTTTCGTTTGTTTTGGACCATTTAATGCAGGTCGAGCTCTTTCTTTCACTCTTTGTATGAAACAAATTAAACACTCATGTATAACTTTTCTTTATTAAACAAGGCCTCCATTTATTTTCACGTCACTTTAACCTTTTATTTTGAGACATCTCCAAAATCCTTTATTTCATCCAGTTTAAAATATGTTCATGAATAATTTCCATACTAGTGAAATGTGCCGAGCTCTTACAAAGTTCCAAGAACATACACAAATTTTAAGCCTGCTCTGTTGAATGAATGATTTCAATTTCACCTTCATATTCCTACAAACATCTTGTCAAAATCATACAAAATGTTCATTTTTCTTAAGCTGTTCCAGGCCAGTGTTGCATCATGATGAACCAGCGTGTTCGTTCAGCTAACGGCGTGGAACTGCACATCGATAGAGCTTTTCTAGTCTTAGTCCACTCAAACTTTAAGCCATCCATCCATCCATCCATGAGTCCGTCTATCCATCCATCCATCCATCCATGAGTCCGTCTATCCATCCATCCATCCATCCATGAGTCCGTCTATCTATCCATCCATCCATCCATCCATGAGTCCGTCTATCTATCCATCCATCCATCCATCCATGAGTCCGTCTATCCATGAGTCCGTCTATCCATCCATGAGTCCGTCTATCCATCCATCCATCCATCCATCCATCCATCCATGAGTCCGTCTATCTATCCATCCATCCATCCATCCATGAGTCCGTCTATCCATGAGTCCGTCTATCCATCCATGAGTCCGTCTATCCATCCATCCATCCATCCATGAGTCCGTCTATCCATCCATCCATCCATCCATGAGTCCGTCTATCTATCCATCCATCCATCCATCCAACCATCCATCCATCCATGAGTGCGTCTATCCATGAGTGCGTCTATCTATCCATCCATCCATCCATCCATGAGTCCGTCTATCCATCCATCCATCCATCCATCCATCCATCCATGAGTCCGTCTATCCATCCATCCATCCATCCATCCATCCATGAGTCCGTCTATCTATCCATCCATCCATCCATCCATGAGTCCGTCTATCCATCCATCCATCCATCCATGAGTCCGTCTATCCATCCATCCATCCATCCATGAGTCCGTCTATCTATCCATCCATCCATCCATGAGTCCGTCTATCTATCCATCCATCCATCCATCCATCCATCCATCCATCCATGAGTCCGTCTATCCATGAGTGCGTCTATCTATCCATCCATCCATCCATCCATGAGTCCGTCTATCCATGAGTGCGTCTATCTATCCATCCATCCATCCATCCATGAGTCCGTCTATCCATCCATCCATCCATGAGTCCGTCTATCCATGAGTCCGTCTATCTCATCCATCCATCCATCCATCCATGAGTCCGTCTATCCATGAGTCCGTCTATCTATCCATCCATCCATCCATCCATCCATCCATGAGTCCGTCTATCCATCCATCCATCCATCCATGAGTCCGTCTATCCATCCATCCATCCATGAGTCCGTCTATCTATCCATCCATCCATCCATCCATGAGTCCGTCTATCCATCCATCCATCCATCCATGAGTCCGTCTATCTATCCATCCATCCATCCATCCATGAGTCCGTCTATCCATCCATCCAGGGGCAGCAAGCTTAGCTGTCTTTTTACCCAGAAACACTTTGTCCATCGCCTCCTAGAAGACACTGAGATGTTCACAAGCTGCGTGGAACGTTTAATCCCTGCAGTGAGTTCTGGGGCTTCCTGTGTGCTTTAATTGGGTCAACCCACGAAACCCACAGAGGTAGACACCTGTATCAAGCTGGACCCTTTGACTTGAAGCTGTGCTTTTTTACCTCCTTTATAAGCCTGAGCACATACAGCCTATGGAGGAGCATCGGGTAACCCCGAGCCTATTGGTCCTGCTCAGAGCTCATGACCGCCTGTAAAGATTGGCTGGTAAATCAAACACTCTGGCCTTCTTCCACGCCACGCTCCTTTTTACTGTAATGTCTGAACAAAATGCAGAGATTAACCTTTATCACTTGATGTAGTGACTTTACACCAACGCAGGAGCAATTTGCTATTTTCCTGCAAACAACCATGGCATCAAACTGACTGAACCGAATTCAGAATTTGCTGATTTCGTTAGTAGACTTGGTGGAAATCAGCAGTTGGTTGATTGTTATTCTGGAATTTGTCTTGCAGTATTTATTCTGCTTGCAGTGCTTTTTGGCATCTAATATAAACTTATTCTCATCATAAATGTTCAAGATTTTAGGATTAATTCTTTTCACGTGAGGAGGTGTTTGTGTGTTGTCTCCTGTGAGGTGGAGCCAGCAGCATACAGCCAATAATATCAACACTATCTTTGCCATCACTTCTAATCACCACTGCAGATATTAAATGCTATATTGTCTCCAGAAACTGACTAGATTATGAAGTTTGGATGTGAAACCTTTAAAGGAGATACTCTGGTGCACATTTTGTCCCTGATTTGATCTGCGCACGTAACTTAATAAACTTCCAGCTGAAAGTTAAACCCCAAACTGGGGCTCCAGGCGGAAAAGTAGTTAGTCACCAGAACTTTTATCACAAGCTAAAAACTCTACAAAAAGTTGTGCTGTACCTTAAATCGCCCAATCCTCCCACTTCAATTTGCTCTCAGCACTTAAAAATTCCCTCGACCTCTCATACATCTCATGTTTTATTTCTCTTCCCACCGACTCTCTCTGTACATGATCTTCCCTGGGACACGGCAGCACTTCTCTTGAAATGTTCTCCAAGGAACTGGAGCATACCATACCGCTGCACTCCTTCCAAGTCACTAAATGGTTGAAATGGAAAAATAAAAGTTAAGTTTCAGGTTGCCGTGCCTCTGAGGAGCAAAAATAGACTGTTAAAGAAGTGACTGTGAAGATCTTCACTTCTGGAGAGTCTTAGTGGCACTTCTGTTGCTAAGTGCTCATTGCTGCAGTGCTTCTCCACAGTTAATGTTGGTGCCACTTTTCTGCTTCATATTTTCGGCTATACCAACTGTATGTAATTTACTTGTTTTTCTGCTTCGCTTTCTTGAGAAAAGAAAGAAAAATTCGCCCACCACAGCCCTGCTGCCACCATGAGACTTCAAAATAAAACTCCCAGTCTGGATTCAAATCATTCAGGTGGTGGGGTTTTTTTTTTCAGTTTTGACATCACAAAGTTCTTTATTTTTGCAAATAATCATGATTTATATTTGGAGAAGAAAACTTTGGGGTGATAAATCTAAAAGTGGTGGAAAAGGTCTAGTAGCATGATTTTAAAGGTTAAAATTATCAATTCGAGTAAAACAAAATATAACAAATTTCCAAGAAAAAAGCTTTCTTTTCATTTGTTGTCTTTTTTCAGTCTGTCAGATGCATCTGCCTGCTCATTACACGAGCACTTTGTCACTTCATTAATTGTACTTTGCAACTGGATGCAAAAAGGATGCATCTGTGATTTTTATCCCTGCATTGTTGGGGAAATAACATTTCTGAGAAGCAGAACAATGTGTTTTGTCGTAGTTTTTGTCAGTTACCTTTTTTCTCAGAGTAAAACAAGACAGTGAGTAATAAAAAGCATAAATACCCCCCCCCCCCCCCCCCAAAAAAAAAAAAAAAAAATTAATTAAAATTAAAAATACTCTCTACAGAGGAGATCTAACCAGAACTAATGAAGCTGTATCGAAAGGCGGGACGAGTTTGAAACTGATCCAATCAGAAGTGTGGTTCATGCACACATTTGATCTTTCCCCTGAAAACAGAACAGAAACTACCTGCATGGACACCTGCAGTGCTCCTTTTACTTCACCTTAAATGTCCCTAATATGCTGTCATAAAGAAATGAATATATAAAACTTGAACATTTGCTATGCAGTCATGCGATTGCAGGTATAATGCACAGATCCTGAGTTACTTATTTTGGAGGGAGTGATCTCTACCTCTGTCCAAATTCACCAGGAAACATTTTCTGTTTTCTGAGCTCCAGATCTGTCTGCTAAAACAAAATTTAATATCACGGTATTTCTTACAAAAGGCAGATACTTTTATTTTGAAAGGAACCAGTCCCCCCCCCCTCACAAAAAATAAAATAAATTGATAAAAAATAAATAAATTAAAAACATAAATTAATAATAAATTTTAGAAATCAGGATCACACAGAAGTTCCCAAGATACTAAAGTCATTATCCTGCCGTGCAAGTCCAAGAGCTGTCAGTCAGTGTCCTCTGGATGGCTGACAGCATGACCACGACACTGCCTTACATCATCTCACACACACACACACACACACACACACACACACACACACACACACACACACACACACACACACACACACAGAACTATTTATATCCTTCAGGGGTTTGATGTAGAGAGATGGAAAGGATATCCAAGGTTGAGTGTATTTTGGTTGGATCTACTTTTGTGTTGTATATACCCACTCGCACGCACACACACTGCAGTAACAGTACATTTGTGCATCAGTGCACCCATCACAAATGTGTGAAGTGGGGATATTATTGTCACATAGCTGACAGGCTGGCAGCGCCGTCCTTATAACTCTCTTTCTGCCTGAGCTCCAGGCGCTGCTGTTTTATCTGAGAGAGTTCTGGCAACTCGAGGTCTGCAAACTTTCGTCCGTTCCAAACTTTCACTCATCTGGATGTCACTCCTGGGAGCTCAGTTTCCAAGCACGAGTCCAGGATAATAAAGCCTTCTTTCACCAGGATGAGTTGACAAACAGCCAAGCTGGGAGACGTCTTTCTGTGGAAGGTCAGGCAGCAGCGTGGGAAGCTGCCGACAGACCTGGAGCTACAGCTATACCATCCAAGCTGTGCACGCTCTCAGAACCAAAAGCATAGTCAAATGTCTGTCCTTAAAGGTCCACGCTGGTAGGAATGTGCATCCTCGGGGTATTTATCGGACTATGTGATCCTTTTCAAGGGCCATAACGATGCATACTGTATATTCCCAAGCAGTAAAGGCACATAGTTGTTCACCCTTCTTGAAGTCAACAGAAATCATTCAGACTGGATCCATCCAACCTTCAATATCCCTGGTAGAGAAGGAGTCGGTCCACTGTTCTGCTACCAGAATGACAACGCATTGGTCCTCTGGGTGCAGAGCATCCCAGGGAGACTGAGGACTGTGGTACCCCGATAACTGGATCGTAACCACTGGGTCCCTTTTCTTAAAACTGGGACCCACGACTCAGTCTGCCAATCAGGAGGCTCTACCACAGACGTCCAGTGAGTGTCGCAGAGCAACTCGGAGTAAATCTCTCCCCTGATCACCAGACTGTGTTTCATCTACATAAAGCACAGCACTGTGGATTGAGATGAACTTGTGGGCATGGGTAATAAAGTCTTCTGTGCTAATATGGCGCGGTGTTGTGGCGATTAGCACAACACCGCACAAAAACAGTGTTGGTTTTAATCTACCGGTTGTCCGAGGACTCTGCAGAGGTGTCGCAGAGGCCGAGACGACCACCTGACAACAACGCTTCGCATTTCACCTGGTAAACAGAAAACATATGAAGCCTCGTGGAGAGTTGAGCACCTTTTCAACAAGACTTTTCTCAGTCTGTGATACGTATAATTGAGAAATTATTAACCTATGGCCGTAATATAAACCGACAGTATTGTTGAGTTATTTAGCAGCGTGTCTATTCTGAGACCTTCAAAGATAAAAACATGTTTTCTTTTCTGGCTTCAGATTCTTCAGCAAACAATTCTCTTTGCTTCTTTTCTAATCAATGCCCAGCTGGCTCATGGCTAACGTGCACAGCATCACTTGTTACACAGGCTTACATCAGCTGGTTGCCTGGTATGAGTGATGTAGAGTGCAATCAAACGTCTGTGAGATCTTGGTGGATAGGTCTGGCCTCTGCTGGTTTTAACAGCGTGTTCTACTGAGATATGCACATGATCTTTTAAGTGAGGTCTCCGTGGGAGTGATGTGAAACAAAACATCGATCTTTGAACTGTTGAGCGCAGTTCTTACAAGAATAGACTGCACTTGAATATTCCCCACTCAAAATCAAATCTGATGGCTCATTTTCACTTTAATTTCCTTGTAATTTATTAACCAAACATAAAACCGGCACAAAGCAGGAATTTCATGAGTTGGAATTGGACATTTGCTCTGTGCTGGATGGGAAATGACCACCAGGCGTCTCTTGGTGGACATCTTTGCATCAGATCCTGGAAGGCAGTCAACTGGGTAAGGCAGGCCAACAGGCAGCCATATGCTGCCGGAGGCAAAACATGACAAGTGTGCCGGCAGAGACTAAGTGCCTGGACAGAAGGGAGCGGTGAGATTTTGTGCATGTTTGTTTGTTGAGGTGGGGTTTATGCACGAGTGGAGTAAGTGAAACTAGAGTCACACGTCAGCGGGCGTCTGTCTTTGGATTCACAGCGCATGACGCCGCAGAGCCGTCACGCGCAGGAGGCTTGAACTGTCAGCACAGAGAGGTCACCTCGGAGAGCTGCAGTCGTGCTGCTACACCAGACTTTAGAGGAAACGGTGGAACAGCAATTAACAAACTGGACTTTAATGAACTTTACTGCAAGTGCAACAACTAAAAGCTAACGCCAGGCTTAGCTGTGGCTCATTTTAGCAATGTTAATTATTATGGATGACCTTGAAGGTGGCTGTTGCCTAGCAGCTTGCACGCTCATTGCTAATTTGCCGCAAATGTAAAGGATCGCAGGAAACATGAAGGCTATTTCAGTTACACTGACATTAGAAAGTAAGAATCGATACAGGCGTACAGTCTGATCTCTAACTTGAGAACAAACGAAGGGAAGCTGTCGACTAAGACAGAAATAACTATTCTCACTCAGGCAGCGTTTATTCGGAAAAAGAAAAAGTACGAGGAAAGAGGAAGGACTTTTATCTATTAAGCGCATGTCCAAATTCCAACCCCACCCTCAACCGTCAGTGATTGTTTATGCAAACATAAGGACAGTTGTAATGTCTTCACTTGTAGTTCTGTTTTAGAGTGTGGGAAATGTGATAAGCAGTCGAGCGGTGTCAGGTTATCTACAGTGGCTGAGATCAAAGAGGCTGGAAGTCCACAGACGAGCTCAGAAAAGTGATTTCCAGCCTCACAGCTGAACCTGGAAACTCAAATGATGCTTCAGAGATACACTCTGAAAATGCCAGGGTAGCTCCAAATGCTCACATGTGATGTTATTTTAATCGCGTTAAGGTTTTAGGGTGTAAGTGCCCTTTAAGACTCCAGACGGAAGAGGGAAGTGTGTAGTCTCGTTCACTTCAGTGCCCCAAAGGTATTTAATGTCTGGAATCGGCTCCTCAGTCGCCTGAGCACCCAGAAATACTCCTGTGTGTGTGTGTGTGTGTGTGTGTGTGTGTGTGTGTGTGTGTTAGAGGTACGACTGCTGCAGGGCCAGCAGTAATTAATTTGACTGGCTGGTTCTGTTATTAGCCTCTGAAAACACTGCTGAGTCAGGCCTGATGCAAAAGAGAGTGAGAGGAATATGGAAAGACTAGAGGAGAGCGAGGGAGATGCAGAGACGTAGTGGTGGAAGAATAAGACTGAATATTAAAGTATGTAGACAGTTCCACTCATCTGCAGGGCTTCAGCGTGAAAGGGTTTTAACATGTTCCCAATCTGTTTTCATGAAGCAGGAAAAGAGCCAAATGATGCAGTAAAAACATTATTAAGTACATGTGTGTGAACACGGCAGATAGCCGTTGCTTAAACTCCCCGCTGATCTATCAGCTGCTTCAGTTTTGCCTCGTTTCTCTTGTCTCGTGTTTCTAAACGGCGACATCCTTGCAGGGACGGCCCCGCCCTGCACAGCGGGGTAAACCAAGCACATCCGAGTGTGTTTGGAGATGAGAACGGTCCGTTTGGGACTCGCAACTCCTGACCTGTTTCTTTGGAGCAGATCGAGTTCGCTGTCATCTGAGCAGCACGGAGGAGTTACATAATCCAAACACACCAGAGGAGAAGGAGTTATTCGGGGGGAAAGGTTGGGCCTTTGTTGGAGGCCTGAAAGTGGGTCAGAATCATGCAGACATCCACCAAACTCAAGTCCCTCCAAAAGACGCCATGCAGAGGTCACGCGCCCACACACAGTCCCACCTGCATGTTTAACATGATTAATGCATATATGCAATGCCATCATAACCACAGAGGCGCATGCCATAATGCTTCTGCTGTAATGTTAGAGATATTTCACAGTTACTACGAACCGCAAACCTGTGACGTCATTCGCTTCTCCGTCAGCCCTGATGGCTTGTTCATGAACATCGTATTTATCTTTCTCAGACTTGAACACAGGCCCTGACTCTACCAGCCAAACCTTACGACTTCAGCGTGATGCTCTGCTGCACAATTATTCCAACACGCTCTGATTTTACACGTGTCATATTTGTGTTTTCAGTAGGGCTTAGTGCCTTCATGCAGAGCACTTACTGTATCATTATACATGTCAAGTCTCTTCCCTGTGGCCCACATCCTTACAGTGGACACATAATTACATCCCCAGGCAAAAGGACATCACTTAAACATTTGTGTCTTTGAACAAAACTGAAATATCTTCCCTTGTGAACAACGTCAAATCCAGCTTTTCAGTTTTCCCATCATGTCTGTTTCTTAATAACTCGGGAATATGTTCAGTATTTATAGACGCAACAACAGAATATACACTTAAAGGCAGTGTGCACATTCACTGCACTGATGCAATGATCCAGCCACGATGTGGTGCGAGTGAAAGAGCTTCTTGATAAAATAAGAACCAAATATGTGCATTCAAGCACAAAAACAAACGGTGATAATAACTCTGTGTTAATATAAAGCTACAGGAGTACACACAGTTAGCAGTACTGGACTTTGGCTGGTGCAGAGCAGGCTTTGTGTTCGTGCTCACGGTTAGGTCAGTGGTAGCCGTCGTTAATTAATAATAAAGCTGATGATGCTTCTTAGTATCACTCGCCAAATTCGAGTGGAGTTGGAAAGCAGCCATGATGAAATCTTCTTTAGATAAAATACACTGCAGTAACTCTAAGTAACCCACAAAGGAGAATAAATCTCGGAGCAAGCAGCAGCACAGCAGCCCGTCCACAAACTGCAGTTACCAAAGTTCACATTCATCTCGGGGTCATTTTATGGGTTCAACCTGCAAAATCCAATTTTAACTCCTAAACAAATCCCAAAACACCCTACAAAAGCAACGAGGCACCAGTTTATGTGTTTCTGTTTCCTGCTTGTGAAAAATCTCTTCTGGTTTTTCCTTGATTTCCTTTTAACTTAAAATAACTGAATGAAAGACCCCAGCAAGAGAAATCAATTAACAGAAATATAATTAGCAGCTGTGGTTTTTAAATCAGTCGTCTAATGCTGCTGTGTAGGTGGGAATAAGAGGGCACAGCGTACTTTGCCAACTCTGGGAAGAGGTTTTTCCGTCAGGGTGGCTGCAGATCTGCAGATTCATTGGCCTTTACCGTTTGCTGTATGCTTGGCAGCTTGTAGGTTTGTCAGATTGTCTGAAAGTCTGCATGTAACAAAAGAGATTTCCAGAGTTCACCCAAACTTTAAATGTTAACCACGATGCCAGCTTGTACTCTGGTCTCTTTGTTTTAAAGCCGAGAGGCCCCGAAGGCTCCGTGCTCGTGTTTTCGACAAAGACTGAAATGTAGCAACAGTTTAAAGTTTGTATTTAAAGCACCAGAGAGGTTGTTGTTCGAGCTTTTGGTTTGATTTTCACAAACTACCATAATGCCACACAGATACAGCACAAACATTGAACATTAAAGCTCCATTTTTAACCTCTTACATACTTCAGGGTAGTGAGTGTCAGTGGGTGGCAGGCAGACTACACCTGAGACAGCCTGCCAGTCCATCCCTGTGCTGAGGTCACTGCATTTATACCTGTGGGTAGATTTGCAAAACACACAGACCCATTCAACCTGACAAACACACATTTGATAATTAGACAAGTGATAAAAAACCTTGGGACTAAAAGCCTCCATGCAGAGGACAGAAGCTGAAATTCACCCCACAGATGATGGGAGCCATTATGAAGAACTGATAAAGCCATCCTCTGTATCTGTTTAGAGTGCAGGGAGGCCAGACGAGGCTGTGACTCACCTATCGGACGACTGGATCATCTCACTATCTGATTCAGTGAGTTTTTCTCTGTGGCTTCCCTTCATTGGCTTCCTGTTAAATCCAGAATTCAAAATCCTGCTCCTCACATACAAGCTCTTAAATCATCAGGCCCCATCTTATCTTAATGACCTTGTGGTACCATATCACCCTATCAGAGCACTTCGCTCTCACGCTGCAGGCTTACTTGCTGTTCCTAGAGTATTAACCTCTGTCTCTCTTCCACAGCATGTCTTTATCCTGTCTTCCTTCTCTCACCCCAACCAATCACAGCAGATGGCCCCGCCCCTCCCTGAGCCTGGTTCTGCTGGAGGTTTCTTCCTGTTAAAAGGGAGTTTTTCCTTCCCACTGTCACTAAAGTGCTGCTCATAGGGGGTCATATGATTGTTGGGTTTATGTCTGTGTGTATTATTGTAGGGTCGACCTTACAATATAAAGCTCCTTGAGGCGACTGTTGTTGTGATTTGGCGCTGTATAAATGGGGCGATGGGCCTGAGCTTTCAGGTCTTTGTACTGTATGTCCTGCCACGTTGGCGCTGCTCCGCTGGAGCATGGACTTATGACTGTAAGGATGTCTCTTGGTTTCTGTCACAGTGAATCTGATGTTTGTAGATCTATCGAACGTGAATCTGAGAAGTTTGGAGGCCCGGTCAGTGCCGTGGGCTTTTTATCCTCCAGCTGTTCTGGAGCAGAGAGCGCCGTCCTCATGGACGTGCTCAGTCTGTAACTGCACAGGTGTTTGGGTGGGTTTTATACATGAAGGCTGTGGCCCAGGGTTTCCCAGCATAACGCTGCATTCTAATGAGCAGATCAATTTTCTTTTCACTTCACCTATCAGTAGATTTAACATTGTGGATAAGGATCGAACATCACAGCCCATAATTCATAGCAGAAGTGTATCGAGCTGTCTGTAAGACCAGCATTGATTTGATGTATGTTATAGTAAATCTTTACCCCTGGACAGCATATGACAGACTCACTAATACACACACACAATACACAATACATCATTATCAGTCGCACTGTAGCTTAAAATCAGGACAAACACTGGGATCAATGATCTGGGACCCTGTGAACAAAGGTTTGTTCTTAACTGCTGCCATCGTATTATCAGCATCTGCTCTGCTTTAATCCAACCCGGCCTCTACACAGCAGCGCGGGTCTGTTGTTGTTGATCATCACCAGCTGGAATCGAAATCGGTCCGTATGTCGGTCCAGCTCACCTGCACGGTCCAGACCGAAATACCCCAACGTTGAACAGAGCGATGAGTCCTGTAGACTTTTCATCTCTGCTGCTATCATAAGGTTGACATTATTACATATGTGGCCATGAAATTTAGCACAGATATCGCCGATTCCCACAGGATGAAATGTAATGACTTTCGGGATCACCTGACATTTCCTGTCGCGCCTTCGTTACGCTTGACATTTGTGGTTTCGGGGGAAATGTCTGGGTGAGGACTGGGTGCACTGCCAGGTTTACGTGTGAATTATGCTGGTTTGTGCAAATACCTTTTTGTTGCTATTCATGAAGTGTAGCCACTAGGAAGCCGCCTGCTGGTTTGTGGGCTCGGATTTTGAATTCTCATCTCGTCTTTGCGACCTTTGCCATTTTTTTGTGTTTGTTTTTTGAAGTGACAGCTTTAAGCGACAGGAAGGGGAAGTTTTCAGCTTGGTCTGCTTTTCAGTTTCTTTGCTCCGAGCACCAGAAACTCTCCGACCTCGAAGATCACATTTTTTTACTGGCTTATTCAATATCAGGATTACAAACCGTTTAGCTTCTGTGTGTGTGTCTGTTTGTTTGTTTGCAGATCTTGTATCCATGATATATATATTCACACATTGTGCTTTAGGATTAGGCTTAAAACTTTCCTTTTTGATAAAGCTTATAGGTGTTAGGATGCCTGGGTCGTTGACCCAGGGTTTTTGAGTTTATTATATTATTTATACTTTCTAGTCTTTGGTTTCTTTGAGTTCTTTTGTTTTTTGGGGGTATTTTGGGGTATTTTGGGGTTTTTGTTGGGTTTTTGTTACGTTTTTGCCATCCAGCAATAAAGCTGAGTTTTGGAAGTACACTTTTGCCTCCGAGCGTCTGCACTTTGGGTCCTCCTTACCACCACTCCTGCCGGCACACAGCCTTAACCTGACAATAGGGGCATGATCAAGTGCTGGGGCCTTCCCATGATGCACTGGTTCTTCTTCACTCACCTTTTCTCATGCTCTGTGTTCACCACCTCTCTACATTTAATTATTCCACTCTGTGCCCTCTATCCTCCCCTCACCCCACAGCAGATGGAAGTGTCTTCCTGTTAAGGTTTTCATTCCCACTGTCACCAAGTGCTTTCTCATAAGGGTTTCCTCTGATTGTCTGTATTATTGTCTTATAAAACACTTGAGGCAACTGTGGTTGTGATTTGGTGCTGAACTGAACTGAACATAAAGTTGTTTAGAGGGATAAATAAACAGTTTCTGACTTGCTTTTGGCGCCTCCAGTGGCCACGAGAGGAACTTCAGGTTCTGCCACTTCCTTCATTTTCCAGCCTGGAGATTGCTGCCTGGTGTGACAGTGTGTAGCATTACACCTGGTGATGTTAGCTGTAGGTGCACTAAGCTGACAAAAAATAAGATCTTTGTGTGGACTGAAGTATGAAGGATGCTTCAAACTCTTTACTCTGCAAATATCAAACAATAATTACCAAAGATTCACTCAGAAGGTGGAGCAACATGAAAACGTGATACCCATGAAATCATCCGTCCGAATATTCCACGTGAGCACCGAAAAAGGAGATTTTCTTAGATTTTCCTCTAAATTATTGACAACACACAGCAAATAACCTCTGCTCGAGACCAGCAGCGCGACCTGGTAAATCTTTCATTCCTGGGCGTGCTCACAGAGCCGCCGGTACGAGGACGACTGATGGGTTTAGGGTTAGAAAAACACAAGCGCTTCAATGTGAACACCAAAATAAATCCTCCAGCAGCGCTCCTGTCTTTATTTGCAGTTTGTTATCTGCCTTTTGGGTAAGTTAAAACACTGTTTTTGACATTTCTAGCTCAAGTTTTTTTGCGTGTTGTTGAAATGCACTCGCCGTAACCCTTCGCGTCTGAAAACACTTCAAGTCGCATCTTTCAAACGGCTGGATGTGAGGCTTTTGATCAGGAGAGCCAGGTATGTGAAAAAAGTGCCACTTCAGGCTTAAATAAAAGACAAAGCGTAATGAAAGAGTGCTCAAAGTCAAAGCTGCGTTTGTCTCCCGTTCGGAGTAAGTGAGACCTATTTCAACAGAGTTGTTAGTGGCATGAAAACAAAAAGTGGCTCCTGGGGGTGGCACATCAGAGGTGTCAAAAGGCTTTTATTCCAAATACTCTCTGGGTGCGAATGTGTGACAGTACATTTTTTATGCCCCTTCAGGGATATGTTGGTGGTGTTAGTTTAGTTTCCATTGTCCTGTCCAGGAAACACAAAGTAGCTGTTAATTGATCTCACAACTAAAAATCTATCTCAGAGTTTATTCCACAAAACTGTGTGGGAAAGATGGGAGTTGTTAAAGTTTTCCAGTCTGAAGTGAAACTTTATTACGTGTTTGTGACAGAGTCTCGTCAAAGTGGTGATTTTGTGCTGAAGAGTTTCCCAACGATCCGAGTCGTGAAAACCAGACGAAGCAGAAAGTAAAGTACAGACACGCTGACGCCAAAGACGTTAAAATCAGAAGCTGCTTTCTGACGCACACAACAACAGCTCCACTTTAGGCCTTTATATTTCAACAGGGCCCAACCTCAGCTTCCTCTTTTGGGTTTAGGTTTTGTTATTATTATGATTTGATTCCTTCATTACTCTAAAATTAACTTTAGTTATTGTTAAGTTATTGATTTTTATTTTGAATTCATGGTTTTCTGATAACTTTCTGTTTTGCAGTCGTCCATCTATCCGCCCATCCGCTGGATTCAGGAGTTACTGAGTTCTGCATTCCCGTTCTGATGGTTATTGTCTCAGCGTTAGTTTGAGATGCCTGTTTTACTCTGTTTCTTGTTTTCTGTGTGTTCTCTGTAATTATCTCTGTTTATTCCTCATGTTTTATATGATGTGCACACATAGATTCCTGTTTTGTGGCCTTTGATTAGCTTAGAATAATAATAATAATAACTTGGCGCTTTCAGACAAAGTGCTGTACAGCTATTTGAAAATAAAGAGAAAAATAAATAAAAGTGATGCATAGTGATAAAAAGCCAATAGATGGTTTCCTTGTTTTTACACCTTATATATTTATTAGTAGTAGGAGTAAAAGTAATGCAAACAAAAAGCAGCAGGTCTGTGAGGATGAGCTGTGTAGTCTTTGTCAAATGAGTGAAAAAGAGGAAATAAATAAATGTCACATTTCGCCACAGTTTACATTGTTAAAAAGTCAGCTAGCCTTTTATTGTCTATGTAACCTGACTCTCAGTATTGTTTTTTCTACAATACTGCTTAAAAACAATTTAGAAATGTGCAGGAGCTTTCTAAAAATACTTGGCATGTGATTGGTTGAACCATCTGTCAGCTCCATCCGTCATGAGCCAGCATGCACGTCGCTGCCAGTAGTTCCTCAGAAGACACTGGCTGGTCCAAAAACCCGCGGTGTGGCTAAAAGCTCATAGCCCGAGTGTTGGAAAGATGCCTCAGACGTCTCACAAGATCACTGAGAATTAACCCGACCGCCTAATATTCACATGACAGCAGCACATAGAAACACAATACTGAGTTTGATTATTTCATTCTTTTGCTGGTTCCTGTTAGAAATAGTTTTATACTTTGGAACTGGGTAGAAATCAAGCTAAGCTATTTCCGCTGCAGTCTTCTCCCCACTGTGATCACTGCAACAACCTCGTCTGTGAAAATTATGTTTGATTGCATCCTTCATGTTTGTTACCACAGTGGACCTGTTGTTCCCACAGCTGCACTCTCTCATACACTCATAACTTCTGCTGCGGCTAAAAAAGTAACGCTTATATGACTTCAATAAGTGCACAACAGCAATCTCCTATTAAGAGTTATATCAACACAGAGCTCCCTTTGCCCTGTACCACAACAAATGAGCTACAGCTGCTGGTTGAACTACAATAAAGCACAGCAGAGCATTATGGCACTCCAGCCAGTGTGGGGGTGGGGCTGCGCTCAGACGATTGTCAGGGCGCAGTAATACGACGCTAGGATGTGACCTTGCATTAGGCTACCAATCGCATCATTGTGGTTTGTAACTTACGTACACGTGTCTTGATCTTTGCGCCTGATGCAGAATGGAGCGAGGACTCATGGTAGGCTTAGAATCATCCGTTATAATCTACCTGGTGGTAGAAGCTGGAGTCTGATTGTTTGGCAAACCAGAAGAGATTATGATTCCTTCCACCTTGACAAGATTCCCAGTTGTAGACACGTGAAGCGTCCCCACTGCATAACACTCCCACCACCATGCTTCACTGTGGTGACGCTGTTCTTCAGGTTTCCTTCTTTTCTCTTCCTCCCCTCTCTCACCTCACCAGCAAATGTCCTTCCAGTGTCAATAATCTTAGTTTGTCCTTAGTGTATGTCTGGCATTAAGGTGTCTTTTCTGTTTTTCTTGGTCTCCAAACTCACTGTCAGGGTTTCTATTTGGGTTCTAATGATTGTCTTGATTGTCAGATTTCAATTCCTGACTCGGTTAAGTTCACAGGTGTCTTTGCAGTTGTTCTAAGGGTATTTAGACACGTCGCTTCCTCCCTCTGCCAGGCTTGTATGTACTGGTTGGCTCTTGATGAGACTTCTTACCCTCTGTGTTTGTAGCGTTATTCCTTCATTTATTACACGATCAATAAAGGTGGGGTTGGAACATCGCTGCACTGGTAAATTGAAAGCTTCATCTCTCGGTTCAACATAGTAACCCGCTAAAATACAAGTCTGCGAATGGACCAGTGTTCTGGTCCACTGTCCCATCATCATGAATAATACCCCAGGATGCCAGCACGCCCTCTCTTGGGCGTCTCCCAGCCCAGAGGGAAAACTGCTGGGTCACTAAGTCAAAAACAGGGAGGTTATCCTGATTTGACGTAAGGTAGCCTTTCATTCCAGGACTTCTAATACTGCCTGACCAAATTTATTTTAGTATCTCCTGATGATGCACCTTATAATCAGAAGAAAGACCCTCATGTACTTGTACTTGTACAGCTGTACTAGTATGGGTTTTGGTTATTTTCCTGAGGGCTAATAGTTAGTTGCAGAGGGGTATATCCATGTGGATTTTGCATGGAGGGACAGAATGGACTCTACCTGCAAACAGATGAGCGCCCTCGCTGTTGGTGTTTGCGTAATGTCAGCTCTGCCAAACCCTCGGCTTCCTCGCTGACGTGATACATGCGTCCCGAGTTACAGGGCTTACTGTGTTTGTGCCGCTTGTTTCCATTAAGCTTCTGATGTTATAATGAGTGTACAATTTGTGTTATCAGGCAAGACGTGTCATGTTCTTGCCCTTCAGCTTTATAAAATCACTTCTGTTGAATGTAGATGAGGGAGGCAGAGGATAAAAAACAAACCTCCCAACTTTAATATTTGCTGACTTGTCAGAAACTCTGCGACCTTCTTCGTCTTCAGAAGAGCAAGTGCACGGGATATTCCAGAAATCTCCTCCCAGGAGGAAACCAGCCAAATATTTGACTTCAACTCCACCTCAGACAGCGTACGCAAACTGCTTTGATGGCTTCCTGCAGACACCATCCACCCATTAGCGACCGGGTGTGAAAGTTTCACCCTCTCTTTATTTTCAGCGCACTGTTTTGTACTCGTCTATTGAGGCTGCTAGAAGCATTGGAACCATTTTCACACATGTGATTACTCTCGCAGCTTCAGAGCAACGGTGTGCGAGGATGACAGAGGCTTTTGTGAAATGTGGGAAGTGAGGTTACATGGAGGAAAAGCTGTGTTTGTCCTCAGCGCATGAGTGCAGACAGTGGCTCATTATTCAGAAACAAAACAGCAGCAGAAAGCAAACCTGGAACAATCTGACGGGTTTTACCTGTCACCATTATGTGAAAATGTTTTCTGTTCTTCCTTCGCTGCCCTGCACTGTAGACACAAAGCCACCTGGAGGTGATGAGGACGGGATATACAGGATGTTTCTGGGCACTTTCTTTGCATCTCAGGCATCAAAACGTGGATGTGTGCTCATTATGAAGCAGCCCGGGTGAAACCGACGAGGCCTGAAGTTTGACTCACGAACCCACGTTTTTGGAGAATGTGCTCCCTGCAGATTTATGAATAATTTAACCTGAAAACGAAATAAAAAATATATATGTATACATACAGTGCCAAACCTACCTTCCCCATGTGTTTTCAGAGGTGATTCCAAACCTCCATATGATACCAGTTATCCACAGGCTTACAGAACCTTTATTAAACCATTGACCGAGTTATTGAAGAACTCCCGCCTCCTCAGCAAACTGCATGACGTGCGACATACCTGCTAGTTAGTGTTAAGCACCAGACTAATAATAAAACTTTCAGTCCAGTGTGCATCGTTTTTTATTTTCCTTGCTGTGTCTCGTTGTCTTTCATCAGCTTCAGCTGTGTCTTGTCACCCCGGTGTTTCTCATCTCTCCTCATGCGTCTCTTCGTTCTCGTAGCAGCCAGTCAGAGGAAAGTTGTGTCAAAGGGGAGGAGCTAAAACAGCTTGCGTCTGCCCAGTATAAGATGGGGACTAGCCTGAACTATGGATCATACAAAACTACTGCAGTAGAGCCCGAGTACGAAATTGTGGAGCTGAACAGCTCTCCTTTAACAATTGGACAGACATGGGCGCAGCACTTCAAATGAAATGAGCCAGAGTGAACATTAGGGTTTGGTACAATCACAGCAGCGAACATGTTGACTCCTGACTCTCAGAACATTTCAAGTCTGGCACATTTACGCTTCTTTGGTGTAAATACAGATGTTGGACTGTATATAATCAGTCACTCAGCCTCTAATTGAGTCTGTTTTGCATTTGTTCTTTGCCTCTTTCAGTTTTCCTATCACACCTTTCCTCATTGTTTCCTCACTTCCTTTCATCTTCACTATTTCTCCTTTTCCATTTTCTCCTGCTCCATTTCCTTTTCCACTTTCGTGACTTTATTATTTCCAACCCGTTCCTACTTCTTTACCTCGCTCTTGTATGTCTCTCCTTTCCTCTCATTTTCCACATCTCCTAACCTCCTGTTTCCTTCGCTTCTTTCCTCCTTGAATTTATTATCCTTGGCCTTGTTTCCTCTCCTCCTCCTCACCTCCCTCATCAACTATTTTCTGTCTCCCACCCCTCCTCTCCCCGACTGCTGCCTTTAAATTCGACTCCATAACATTTCAATTCCATTTCCCATCATCGTGCTCTCGTCTATCTGTGGTGCCTTCCTATTCATTTCAAGGTCAGAGTGAGAGAATTGGGATGGAAAGCGATACAGAAAGAGAGAAAATGAAGAGGGAGGAAAACGGACACTAAAAAGAGCCGGTGACGGCTAAGAGGAGGAAGAGGGACACGGTCTGCACGCCAGGAAGGAGACGGCTCATTGTTGGCTTTGCAGTACAATGTGTGTCTTTGTACGACATCTCTGCTGCAGTAAGTGCATATGCTGCTGAACGTAAACGCACAAAAGGAGTTTCAGGTGAACGGCATCGCTCCAGCAGCGTCTACATCTCAGTAACAGCAGGGGGTACTGTGTTCTGTGCATACGTTTGATTAAACAACACAACAGTTCATATTTTGAGCTTTGTCATCTTGTTTATGGAGATCAGTGTGAAAACTGACACTGGTCTTCACTTTGACACCAACTCTGTTTTTAATGTAGGACAAATTTGTGATCAATATATTTTATTATTTCTGGTTTGCTCCGTCTCTTTTGAGGTTGGAAAGATGGGTTTGCAGAGGGGAGTCTCAGTGTCTTAAGAAACCTCAATAAAAAGATCGAATCCACATAAAATTCTGACATAAAATGTGAAAACTACATGGATTTTGTGGGGAAAAACTGTGTGGTTTTATATATATATATATTAGGGGTGCAACGATACACAAAATTCACGGTTCGGTTCGATACTTTGGTGTCACGGTTCGATATTTTTTCGATACAAAAAATGTTCATGCTTTTTTAATTTGTCATTTATTAAAATTATAAATATATATTTTAACTCAAAAGTACGGTTTTTAAATTTAATGTTGCTGAAACAACAAAATAATAAAATAAAATAAATCTATCTGACCGAGAAATCACTCATCTTTGGAAAAGAGAGTTTATTACAGAGAAATGGCTCTTTCAAAATAAAAGCTCTACTATACGCTTCTTCTGGGCTATATTCTCAGCAGCATATTAAACATATCAGGTCCCCATAAGGAGAATCCTGTGCTAACGGCTGTCTAAATGACTCGGGTAAAGTTTGTAGCATGCTGCTTGTTGTTTTTGTCTTTGCACTAGGATGCTATTGGAGTAAATGTGCAGTCATATTCGTTGTGTTCCCACTAGTGCTGTCAGCGTTAATCTGAAATGACGTTAACGCCACAACGCGGCAAATCTCCGTTAACGAGCTACCGCGGATCGCCCCGTGCGTGGGGCTGGACGGCCAACACGTTAACGAGCTAACTGCGCTAACACGCTAGCTCCCACCCATGTAATTGAGCATTGCGTGGCACATCCAACATACTGTTTTACTTTAGTCCATGACGCGCTTACCTTCAGGGTCATACGTCACATGAAGACCAAAATAGTTCCAAACACCAGATCTGAATGAGGGTGGAGGAGGGTCAGTTTGCCATGTTGCAACGAGCTTAGCTTCTGTCTTGCTCGCTTGCGCTGCGCTCAGTGGATCTGCGCTTGACAGTGCAGCCTAGGCAGAGTAGTCGAGCGCAGATCCACTGAGCGCTCAACACAGACAGCATCGTCAGAAGAAAAGTTGATAAAATAAATTAAAAATGTTGTATTGTTCGATACATACGCGTACCGAACCGAAAGCTCTGTATCGAACGGTTCAATATCGATACGAGTATCGTTGCACCCCTAATATATATCTATATATATATATATATATATATATGTATATATAAATAAATAAAACCACACACTGGATTTTGGCATTTACCTCACATGGATGCATCTGTAAGCAGTTTTTTTTTCTCCTGCGGCTGTTTTGTGTTCCTCTTTCTACTTTGTCTTTCTTGCTTCATAACATTTAGAAGACAAATTACAACAGGATAACTGACGTAACCATGAAGTAAGTCCGACCTCATTCAGCGTTTGCGGTCTTTGTTTTCCTCGTCTGTCCGTTCATCAGCTGTACGAGGCAGGAATGCTCGTTTGTCATGAAATTTCACCTTTCTCACAAGAAATAGGTATTAATGGCTGGGCACAGATGAAAACTTAGCCCCAAATTGTCCAATCCATCAGAATCAACACAACGCTTTGCTGACAGGAAAGATATGATGATGAACTGAAAACCTGTATCGGCCGACTTTCTGTACACAGAAAAGTCACCAAAGTAGCCCCCAGTCTATACCTGTGTGTATATATGTATATATCATTTATTGTGTGTGTACAACAGGACTATGGTGGGACTGTAGTGGAGTGAAAAAGGTGGAGTGCCTGTTCCGGGTCAGGGACGTCGTTCAGGGTTCAAGTGGAAAAGTTGAAGTATCTGGGGTTCCTGTTCTCTGCTGAGGGGAGGAGGGATTTATAGCCGAGCTGGCGCCGCGGCTGCAGCGGTGCAGTCACTGCTTCAGTAAAGAGAGAGAGAAGGTTCAGGGTAGAGCTGCTACTCCTCCACATCAAAAGTATCCAGATGAGTTGGTTCAGGCATCTGACAAGGATGCCTCCTGGGTGAGGTGTTATGGGCATGTCCCACCGGAAGGAGGCCCCGGGGCAGACCCAGGACACTCTGCAGAGGCTTTACTCTCAGATGGCCTAGAAAAACCCGGCGTTCCCCCCGGATAGGCTGGAGGAGGGGGCTGGGGAGAGGGACGTCTGGGCATTCTTGCTTAGACTGCTGCTCCCTGTGACATGCCCCCCGATAAGATGGATGGATGGGACTCCAGAAGCTCCAGAAAGACAAGCAGCAGCTGCTGAACCAACCAGACGGCTGTGTGGTGGTTGATGAGGATACATCAGCTAACATAATTTGGCCGTGCATTACACCTTTGGTGGATTGTTATTGTTTGTGATGACTTTGGTTCTGCGTCTGCTGAACTGCAGCTGCCTCCTCCTCCTCCTTCTTTGTTGTTGGAGTTGAGAGGTGCACACAGACTCTGTATTCTCATCGAGTTTCCTTTGTGTCGGGCAGACTGCTGTATTGTAAATGCAGAGCAAAGCAACAACGTGGAGGCTCTGTTTCCATCTAACAAGCTGCCACGGAGCAAGTCTGGCTGTCAGCTCTTAGACACCGTCACACCTTACAGCCTGTCCTCTGTTTGTTTTACTGCGTTGCTTCGTGCACACTTACCCTCGATGAATATCAGCGATCAGTAAGCGTAAGACTAATAATGGAGAACTTTAAACACACTGCACAGCCCCATGCAGAATCATAAAGCCTCGGTTTTTGTTCCATTCGTGGATTCAAACATGAGACATCCAACCCCATCAAAGTCTTCTGTAACTCCACCGACGCTCAGATTGATATAACACTCAGCGACGTTCCCTTTATTTTACCGTAATCACACCGCTGTCTCAAAGATAATGTGCAGATGTTTTATTAAAGCTGTTCTGCCACTTTTACATTAGCAGAAGTCCCCTCGAACACTTCACACTGAGACTGATTAGACCAAAAGAAGCT
Source organism: Simochromis diagramma (assembly GCF_900408965.1). Classification (NCBI taxonomy): domain Eukaryota; kingdom Metazoa; phylum Chordata; class Actinopteri; order Cichliformes; family Cichlidae; genus Simochromis; species Simochromis diagramma. Next base: position 1,718,781 of record NW_024387458.1, on the reverse strand, counting down.
GAAGTTGGTTCTCCGGCCAAACGGACGGATATTAGGCATTAAAATTAACAAACAGATCAAGAAATAATTAGAGTTATCCTGCTGAGCATGAAATCCCATCAGAGAGAAGCTTTAGGTGGTAAAAGTGTCATCCGGTTCAAACAGGCCCTGAAGACACGGCAGGAAGTTTGAGAAAAAGGAAAAAATGTTTGAATTAAACATCAATATTCATGAAGTATTTATGTGAAATATTATTTAATGGCCAAAATGAGGAGACGGGGTCATTTTATGGAAACTGCTGCTGCTGAGAGCATAATCCCACCACCTGGCTGTGAGGGAAGAGCAGCGGGAGGATGAAGTTCACAGAGAGCGAAAAAGAAATCGGAGACACACAAATTGAAAGGTCATTTGCTCAGATGGCTCAAACAAAGTCACGGCAACCTTTTGTGGTCGTGTAATTAGCTACTTTTCTCCGAGAAGCAAAGGTGGAAATGGACTAATTGTTACAGCTCTGCTCAAAACCTCCCAGAATAAATATTTGGCTTCACTCGTCTTCACTAGAGAAAATCATTTTCATTCTACTGACGTCAGCGTACAGCAGCAGGCGTGTCTGACTGGTTCTGATTAAAACGCTGACGTTGTCTGAGGCAGCTCTGATGTGCTGCAGGTTGTAGGACGGGTCAGAGTCGGGTAGGTGCGTGCCGAACCCTCGTTCTCCAAACATTCTCAAAAATCAGTTTCTTTCCTACTTTTAAGAGATGAAATAAATGTTGGTTTCCTGAAACAGATGGGAATGCCACAGGCCCGAGCCCTGCACGTCATCATATATATCAGAGAGTTTGATGTCTGAAGGTTAAATATTGTCCACAAGGACACCGCTGTACTGTTTATAGTGGAAATCACCATTTCTTGGACTCTCGTCGTCTCCCTCTGCTGTGCGCTAACGTGCTGCGCTGTGTTTCCGTGAATTAAGAACGGCGCAGATTACAGATGCTGAATAATTTCACGTTACGATGAGACCAACAGTGCAGATTAGCATCAGGCACGAACGTGTCTGATATTAATCTTTAATATTCACCACGACAACAGTTTGTTATGAACTTTAAAATATTGTGTCGCGTGTCTGCGAAGCGACACGCCGTCCCCCGTGTATGACTGACAGAAAGTATCTGCAGCGATCACGCTGCATGTTAGCATGTTTTATGGTCTGTTATCGTCATCATTTTTTATTTAAATTGTTTGCCGGCGGAGCGTCAGGAAGAGATGGCAGGAACACACCAGTGGTCCCAGTGCCCTGCTGCTGCCTGCAGATAAACTCTGCTGCAGACATAAACGCACATAATGGCTTCCCTCGATCGCCTGCTGTACTTGTTAACCACACCAGTGACCAATGATAAGAACAATAAAGAGGATCAGAGAAAAAAAACCAAAGCAAAAAACTGAGAATCGGGAAAGAAATCAAAATGGGTGTCTTGTGGCGTCTGGCAGTGGGGTGCTGGCAGTGGGTCCTTTGAATCCCGTGGGGTGGAAGTGGACTGGTCTTTTCTACTCTCATCACTAAAAGTGCATTAACCATTCATTCATCCAGCACCGTACACACCTCACATCCACAGCCTTTAGACCTTCGTGACCCTGCAGGAAAACCAGGCAGGTACAGAGATGAAATGCAAACTCCTCACAGAAAAGCACCGGACCAGGAGATGCAGACCTTCTTGCTGGTGACGGAGCTAGCCGCCCAGAAGGAAACGGTTTATGCTGGAAAATCCATTGAATCATGTGACCAGATCAGGATACGGGGACATTAGAGGTCAGCTGAATCCGGCTCATCACAGCGGATAATGAGAGAGCAGGAAATCCAGATTAGCATCATCGACCTACGTCAGAGAATGTAATCTGTAAAACGATGAAAAGTTGAGTCAGTCCTAAACTATAACGTTTTCATCGTTTTTAATAGCAGGCTAATGAGACAGTTATACAGTAACACCTGTATAAATAAATGGGGAGGGCTTGTAATGCTCGGGCTAACTTCACCACTTCAGTGTTTTTGCCGCCATCGTCCAGCTGTGGGATGCTGCTGGGGCATGCTGGTCTGATGTTTAGGTACACGGTGATGTAACATCTATTTAATTGGACCCAAAGTTCCACAGCAGAAAATTGCTGTAACAAGACGGTGAGTGTCATCACTTAGCCTGTTCACACTTTTAATGTGGAGGCTGATTGGTGTATTTTGCAGGGATCCACATCCCTCTCCTCTATGTCTCAGGGACTGGCTGCAGTCTGGTGCTGCTGCTGCTTCTTTTACATGGCCTAACACAGTAGCCTTGTTTCATTAGTTTGGTTACATAACCAGCTTGTTGTCCTGAGAGGAGGAGGCGGCGACAGGCTTGTTGTCAGCGGCTCATTAGAGCACTTCAGATGGCCAACTTTTATCGCGTACATGCTCTGGAGGGAGAAAAACAACGGAGGGCCATGATTTGTTTTGCTCATTTCATTTTTATAGACTAGCTGTCAAATCCCAACGCAAACACTTTCTCCACTGGAAAGCTGACCTTTTAAACCCTGAAAGAGGGATGGAACGGGGCCACGAGCCAAGATAGATCGGTGAACAGGACTCATGCAGAGGTCAACGGGAAGATAAAGATGTAGAAATCGCTCAGCGAGAGGCTAAAGAGATGATCGAAGGGTTACGGCACAGCATAAAGGACTGAACAATGAATACAAGCAGATAAAGGGGACGATAGAGGTGATGGAGTCGGACGTTAGAGGAGTGGTCAGCGGGGACAGAAACTGCTGTTACAGATCAGTGATCAGATGGATTCATTAAAGGGTCAAACAAATGATAAAGGAGTATTGATTAATGACTAATGAGAGGTAAATGGGATGCTCTGAAGATTATTTATAGAGGATAAAGACGGCTATCGATGGTCATATCAGTGGAGGACGGGTGAAAATATCTGATAAAGATGTAGAAGGAATGGTAATACACTATTCAGTTTAATTCTCTTCTACTTTATGAAATCATGGGAGTAATAAGATGGTTACTAACTGTGCTTTAGGAATGATGCACGAATGATTGAGGGGATAACCCGAGTTTATTGGGGGTTGTTGGAGTGGGTATGACAGCAGCGAGGCGTCAATGAACCATAGAAGGACACAGGTGGGTGAAAACGATCACGCAGGCTTGTAATGGGATCATAAAGGATATAACGGGTAATAGAGGGGTCGAAGAGGCCGTAGAGTGGCATACAAAACATGTTTGTAGTAATGCAAGTTACAATTGAAGATGGACGGCTGCGTGGGATGGTAAAAGGATGAAAGGGATGATCGAAGGCTGTAAAAGGCTGTTACAAGGGTACTAAGATCTGATAGGGCACTTTAAAGGAGCAATTCAGGGGATGTTAGGGAGTCAAAGGAAGGAAACGCTGACGGTGGAAGGCTCAGCCAAACAGGACAGAAAGGACAGAAGTTAAACGTGACAATGGAGCGACTGAGTGAACTGCAGGAGGACTGGATCGGTCAATAGACGGAGAGGGAAGAATGGGAAGAAACGAATAAAGAGATGAAGGCAGCTCAAAGGAATGGTTGTGCAGAAATGCAAAAAATAAGGTTTTTAGTGTATTGTAGAGTCATACGAAGGGGCGATGAGATGGGGTAATGTGACAGGAGCTGAGGAGCTGGAGGGTGTGAAGACAGTTCCTTTCACATATGAATTTTCTTTCATGTAATTTGCTCGCGTACTTTAACGTGACGCACACATGCAGACTGAGCTGAACTAAGCCGTGTGAGAAACCCTGTTAAACACTCCAATTATAACCTGCAGCTGCAGTGTTTGTGTGCAAGTCAGCAGCTGGACACTAATGAAGTCAGAACACAATGTTATTAGGCCTCACCTTCAGCAGTGGCTTTCCCTGTGTGTGTGTGTGTGTGTGTGTGTGTGTGTGTGTGTGTGTGTGTGTGCTGGGTGAGGATGAGTTCAGCCGCCATGATGGCTTATTTAAGGTTTGGCCTGAGACGGCGATTCAGCAGGGTGGCTGTTCGTTTGCAGAGCGAGAGAGACGAGTGAGCTCATTAAAAGCTGTGGCCCGTGTGAGGGAGGCAGAGGGAGGAACGAGGAGGAGGAGGAAGGAGAGAGGATGAATGAGGAAGGTGGAGGAGAAGAAGAGATTGAGTGAGAAAGGGAAAGACGAGGGTGCAATCAAGAAAATGTGGCTGGAGGAGGTGAGAGTGTAGAACAAGACAGAAAGAAAAAGATGCACATTGCGCCTGATTGGCTGTTTCTCCCATCTCCTATAGACAGAAATATTGTTCTCCAGCGTCTGATTGGTTTAGGCCTCACAGACGAAGCAGAGCTCTATTTGATTAGTTTGCTTATTCTGAAATGAAGTGATCAGAAGCACACAGGTAGGACTAAACCTAAGTGTCAGACTTTAACCCCACAGGGGGGGAGAGACTGTGGGGTGGGGGGTTGGTGGAGACGGAGTCATTAGGCCTGTTTTATTACACGGTTTAAAAAAACAGAGAATGCATCTGGATTCACTAATTAATTCTTAATCACTGGCAGAGCAGGAAAATTAAAATCTGTGTTTTTGCAGAAAGTGGAGGTGATGGCTAGTTAGCTGCCACGAGCTGCTTTCAGCTGGGTTAGCATGGCTTCTATTTATTTGATTATTCCCTTCAGCTGGAGTCTACTTCTACTTCATTCCAGTGCGGTTTTTAATAATTTCAGCAGACGTTTCCACTTCATCAGCACCAGATTACGCTGCAGGTTTAACGTCACATTTAATGGACCTGCCGCAAATTACCATAACTGCCATGAAGTGTTGCTTTTGCACATATTTTCAGTTGAGAGGTTTATCCACTAACAGCGCTGATGAAAATTGCAGCATTTGAATGCTGCTGTTGCTAATTAGGACCTAAAACCAGACCGTGGAAGACGTTTGGACAGCAGCAGAGTGCAGGGAAGTGCAAAAAAGGATCTGCTTCATTTTAAATACTACTCGAAGGAGCCTGTAAACACATTTGGGATGTGAAGAAAGGGGGTTGTGTTGACAACAAGTGCTTTTCTTCAGTGGTAGTGAGCACTGCTGTTATGACATAGTCCCATTGTTTAAACATGTTAGCCCCATAGAGGGCAGGACTCTCATGTCGGGTGACTTTCTGTCTGCTTCTCACAGCTGGGAATCAAACTACCCACCATCTGATTAGTAGACTTCCTCTGCCTCCTGAGCCACAGCAAACCCAGTGCTCATGCACAGAGGCCATCAAAATGGTTTAAAACTCATCTCAGTTTTGCTTTACTGGGACGTCTGTTTAGTTCCATGTAAAACTGACCTGGGATCAGCTGTCCTCCAGCCTTCATCAGAGTGACAGCTCACCAGCAGCCACAGTTACTGGAAGAACTGGAGGTAAAATAATAATGATAATAAATAAACAAATAAAACTACTGAACTGAAGTCAGGTCCTGGCAATTAAATACATGAAAATGTGGATAAAAATCTTATTTATTTCCAGGATTGTCACAGTTACTTATTGTCAGCAGATTAGACGTGTGACCTCGCTCTCTGAGCGGCTGAAAGCCGGCTAAACAACAACAAGCTGACGTTATGTCAGCTGATGTTTGCCTCTGCTGTCCCACTTTCCTTCAGATAAACAGTTTGATTACATGCTCACATCGTATGAGTATTATGCACAAAGAATCCAACAACGTAACGCTGGCTAACAGCAGCAAGAACAGCAGCAGCTGATGGAAAAGTTCAGGATATGCTCAGCAGCTCACCTCAGTCACTGTTGGGCAGAGACGAGCTTCGGTGACTCATCGGCTCATATCGGACTCAGACTTTCACAGCCTCCTCGTGAGTCGATGGTTGTGGAGCTATGAGGCGCAGAGTGGCGATGAAAAGGTCGATTAGATTTCTTGATAACTTTCGTCTGATGCTCTTCCTGTTTACTGGTTTGGCTGCTGGTGATTGGCAGGATTTGAGAAAGATTTATAGAAAATGAAACTTTTGTTGTTAATTACTGATCAACATTCTGAGGTGGGAGTGGAGGCGTGTGCACACTTTGAAGTCGCGGTTTGAGAAGCCCTGATGTAAACACTGTTGGAGGAAAACGCGGCCTGTTTTCCTGCGACTCGCTGCTGGTTTGGTTTGCAGAATTCACACACCCAGGGTCTATGTAATTAATAACATAATGTATATTTTAGTGTTGCACAGCCTAGACGAACTTGGAAGTAATCAAATTTTGAAACTCTCACGTTTCTGGGAGGCTAAAAACAACCCGTCCCAATGAGAAGCTGATGTTATAGGATTCGACCAAACCCTCAGCTGTCGTTGTTTTCTCACACGGTCGTTTACGCGGCCGTGTTTTTAATATTAGATCCACGTTCTCGGTGCCTCGTGCGTTTCGTCTCCGCATCCTCGTGGATTCCTGTTCACGTGTCATCGCAGGTGGAAAATGAGGCTGTAGAAACAGAGGAGCCGGCGTTTCTCGTTACCCGGTTGGTGTAAAATCGAGGTTGTTTGGGAAACAGGAAATGATTTCTTTGCATTTTTCTGAGGGCTGCAATTATTATTTTCTTGCACAGAAAAGAAGGTATGCTGTTCATTAGCTGCCACCTTTTCAAATGGTGCTTTGTAAACAAGAGTGTCGGGGTACTGATACAGCAGGTCACTGTCTCCAGGCAGAGATGGCCTTTTCATTTTCCTTTCTCTACAGCCCAGATCAGACATGATAAACATCTCCCACGTGGCCCTCTTCATCACACGCAAGGAAGCAGCAACAACAGCATGCATACACAGACTGCACTGACTTTCAATTTCCAACCTGCCACCCGCTCCCCTCTTTAAAGTCTCCTCCAGTTAAAGCCATATATCCCAGTTAGCATTTCCCCGTCATGTTGTTCAGCGAAGTCAAACTGAGCCAGAGCAGGATGGAAAAAGTGTCTGTCAGTCGTGTGGAATAAAGAGAAGGATTCACAGTCAGATCAGTGAAAGAGGCTGTGTTGTAATTATCCTAATGGCTCCTATAATGGAATATTTAAAACACAGCCCGATGCATCTCAGCCCGGCAGAGTGTTTGGATCTCTTAGTGCTTTGAGACCTCGAGCACAAGTTTTATGGCGTCTGATAACAGGAGAGGCTTTAATGTCATTTTGGACTGGCTCACATCCATTTACCACAGGCTGCAAAAACAACAACAACAATGCAGAAAAGTCTGCAGCGTTTCATTCATCACTGCCTCTGCTGACTGATGTTTAAAATTCTGTTTGAGGGATTTTTCTCTCATCAGTCGTTCTCGTCTTCAGCATGAGGCACACTGTTTATATGAGTGTTTATTAGAAACATGCACATGACCTTCATCCATTTGTGCGTTCCTAAAATGAATGTGCTGTGATTGGACGGAGCGCTCTGACCTCTAATGGAGCCAAATGAGCTTTCTCAGCCTTGTCCCTCAGTAATGGATGGAAATGAGGCGGGAAGACACGAGAGTGGCTCAGACCTCATCTGGCTGTCTGACACCTCAGTCAGCACCTCGCACTCTCCTAATGGTGTGTGTGTGTGTGTGTGTGTGTGTGTGTGTGTGTGTGTACTTGCATTACTTATATTGTGGGGACAGTTCAAGTCTCTGTAGCACAAAATATTACATTTCTTAGAGCGTGTTTGGTACATGTGTGACTGTAAGTAGTGACTTACAGTCACATTTTTAGGAATTATGGAAACATGAGTGTGTGTGTGTGTGTGTGTGTGTGTGTGTGTGTGTGTGTGTGTGTGTGTGTGTGTGTGTGTGTGTGTGTGTAAAGAGTAGTGAAACACTGAGTGTGGCATGCTGGTCAGATTTGCATAAGACATTTTCTCTGAAGTTCTTCTTTATCAGTGATACAACAAAATAATGTATCACACATTATTTGTTACATTTCTTAAAAGTATGTTACATAAAGGGCAGCACGGTGGCACGGTGGTTAGCACCGTTGCCGCACAGCAAGAAGGTCTTGAGTTCAATTCCAACATCAGGCCGGGGTCTTTCTGTGTGGAGTTTGCATGTTCTCCCCATGTTTGCGTGGGTTCCCTCCGGGTACTCCGGCTTCCTCCCACCGTCCAAAGACATGCAGCTTATGGGGATAGGTTAATTGGATAATCTAAATTGCCACTAAGTATGAATGTGAGTGCGAATGGTTGTCTGTCCCTTTGTGTTGGCTCTGTGACAGACTGGCGACCTGTCCAGAGCGTACCCCGCCTCTCGCCCTATGACAGCTGGGATAGGCTCCAGCACCCCCCGCGACCCTGAAAAGGATAAGCGGAAGCGAATGGATGGATGTTACATAATTAGTCTCTGTAAAAAGTACTTCCTTGTTTCTCGTCTCATAATTAACATACACCTGAGGCTCCACCTCCACGCACCAACAGAGACCCTCGGTCCTAATGAGAGCAAACACACAATCTTTCATTTAGTATTTACCCATGAACACAAAGCAAAGTTGAAAACCAGCCCAAAGAACCTTCCCAGTGATGGCCACACAGATTTTACTGTGTGAAGCCCGACTGCTCATCACTGCCTTTGTTACCTGTTCAGGTTCAGGCTCGGGTCTGCATACGCTCAGCTTTAACATCACTCTGGGTTCTGGGCTAGCGTAGCATTAGTGTGCTATCTGTGCAGATGGTTGCAAAGAGCTGAAGTTGTGTTTGCAGCATGATGCAGTTGTTTCTGTCCTGAACGCAGTTTGCACGTCACCATTGGACTCTTGTCCTTTGGTGCAATAAATATAAAATGATGGAGCGGACTCTGCTGTGGATCATTTTCCCCACAGTCCCACACATGCACTGAAATCAGCTGATTGTAGTGCAACTGTGCAGCTTGTTGCAGTTGTCTAGCGTGCAGATAACTGGAGAATCTTTGTAAAAACAGTAATGACTTAACTGGAACCAGACTGGAGATTTGGTGTCTTTTCAGACCTTCATGTTGACTCATTCCTGATATAACTGTCAGACTGCACATTGCACTACAATCCCAGTTTGAAGGTGATCAGGGCTGAGCTTTTGATCATTCTACCCATATTTAAAGGACATGCACAAAATACATATCAAAATTGTGGTTTTCCCCAAATTTTTAGGGATTTGGTTGTATGTATTCCTCATATTCCTCCCACCATCTCAGTGTTTACTCGTCCCTCATCCTCTCTCCAGCTCAGAGTCACACAATCAGCTCTCCCTGGGCCCCTCTCTCTGGGTCTCTCCCGTGGTCACTTACCCTTTTTGTTCATTTGAAAGCACCAATTGTCATCATTTATCTCCGCCATGTCGCGTGGCTCATTCGGTTAATTGATCAGAAGCCTAATTACCAGAAAGGCACGCCGCCCTTCCACGCATTGAGCTCTACCTCAATAGATTTTAGCTGATCTCTTGCTAATTAGACACCAAATTGGATGTCATCCATGCCGTCTTTTTTCAGGCCACATTTGTCACAGCTCAAGTAAAGTTTCAGCGATGCTCTAGTTTCAGTGAGCGCGTTTACTGACCAATGGCTGCACGCCGTGTGCTGACACGTACAGGTGAGAACCACAAACACATTAAGGACACTCCTGCCCAATTAACCTCTGAGTGTTGTCTGTGATAACTGGTACAAAAATGCAGATTCTGTAAGCACTGGAAGCCGTAGCCGGTTTTGTCCGTGCTCATCGGCGCCCCCTGTGGGGTTCACGGTGTGTCCCTCTTTGGATCTGCAGCCCTTCACAGCCCCGCCCATTATCAAGTCTTCTGGCTGCAATCTTTTGGCTCTTTTCAGAGTCATTCAGGTCTTTGAAATGCATGTTGATTCCTCCCGTATCAAACATCTAATAGATTCCAGACCTTGACGGGGACGACAAGATAATCTGCATTTTTCACTTCACCTGCGAGCGCTTATTTTATGGCTCATTGGCTTTTATGCAAACACATTTTCAACAAATGCTGCGCCTTGAAGTAGAACAACTCAGGGCCGATTTTCAGTCTGAACTCCAGTTTGGGGTATAAATGTTTCCCAGCTGAGTCTACGCAGACAAAACACGACGATCTTCAGTCGCATTAGCCTTACTGCTTTGCATTTTGATATTAGCTTCCCTTCCACAGCTGAAAACCCACGCTGTGGAAAACTATGAATTTTCTTCATCAGAGTTTCCTATTGTGTGTCTGCTTTTGGGGGTTTTCTCAGCAAATTGTCATTAATACCAATCTAAGATGAAATGAAAGTTTGTGGGTCTGACACATAGAAATAACCTGCAGACACAAAAACAAGAGAAATGGCTGCGGCAGGATTTATTACAGCTGCCAGAGTCTGTGTGTGTTTGTCCTTCATGTTATTTCCTCCTTCCTTCCTGCAGAGACTGCTGCTGCTTGTTGCACTGATTTACAGAAGCAGGTGTGTGTGTGTGTGTGTGTGCATGTGCGCTGATTGTATGGAGATAGGTTGTGTTTTTAAATTACCACTGACACAATAGTCTGTGCCTCTGTGACAAGTCTTCCGTGAAGGAGATATGAGTGCGGATATCACAGAGGGAAGATAATGATCGCAGCTTTATGAGGACGTTGTACGTCCGCTGTCAGGACTACACACTCACATTTAAATTCCTGTCAGGCTGTCCGTCACAGCCTCTCTGTCCTGCTGTTCTGTCCTTTTGGGTTCTGTTTTTCCCCGATTTATGTAAAATGCCAACTTTTGTAGTCACAAGTGCCTCAAGCTCAAGCTGTGCCGAGCTGCGTCACACGAGTGGGTCTCTTTTTACCTGGCTAAATCACCGTGGTAACAACCTGGTCAGGAGCATGCCGTGCACCATCTGATGATGTCATAAGAATACCTTTTCTACTTCCTCTCCTTCTTCTTCCAGTTACTTTTCAGGGTTCACTGCAGCAGATCATCGCCTCCTATCCCAGCATCCTCCTCTATCACACCAACCCTCTGCACGTCCTCCTTCACTACATGAACTCCTGAGGTCTTCCTCTTTTCCTCCCGCCTGGGAGCTCCATCTTCATCATCCTTTGTCCAGCACATCCACTCTCCCTCCTGCACATCTCAGTCTCGCCTCTCTAACTTTATCTCCAAGCTGAGCTGAGCAGAGTAGTTTCCCTCTGATGGACTCATTTCTAATCTTGTCCATCCTGGTTACTCGCAGTGAAAATCTGAACATCTTCTGCTCCACCTCTTCAACTAGTAAAATTAATTTCACTTTGATCTGCTGACAGACTAAAGCGGTTTCACACTTCCTTCAGTAATGGATGGGACAGCAAACTTAATGTGTAAATATATCTGCTTTAAAATGAATGAGCGCCCGTCACATTAGAACCAAACAGCAGCATTAAAGTAAACTTGAGATAAAATGCTTGTTTTACTCCTGTGTGATCAATCCAAAGATTCCTGATTTTTCATTCATTTCCTGTCTTATTTGCAGCCGTGTTGCATTGTGCTGTTACAATTTGTTCTTCATGCACATTTTTCCCCCATTTTATCATCATCATCGTCTGATAACGTCTCCGACTGGAGCAGGCGGCACTCACAAAGATCATTTTGTGGAGAATACGAGTCATGTGATACGTGAAGCGCCTCGATTGTGCGAGCGTGCTCAGAAGCTGAAGCAGAGGGCCCGGCTTAACAAAAACAGCTGATAACCACCATCGTGGCGGCGCTATCTCTGCCTGGGATTTCAGGTTTGGTCTAATGTAAAGACAGCCTCGTAGTCTAGCCCTCTGCTGTCAGCAGCTGTGTAGTTTAGCTTTGTCTAATGCAAAGATATTAAACTCGCACTCTGACGACTGAAAAGTAGCAAATTTGCACATAAATATCACAATTTGTTATCTTCATTTTGATAGATTTTTCCTTCTTTTGAATCTTCCTCGAGCCTCAGTGTTTGTTTTGCTGTGTGATTCTTCTTTATGCTGATTGCATACAGACACAAACTGAAACACAGACTGTGAAATGTCTGCAAACCAGTTATGAGCGCGCTTCTCTTGTGGTTCGGACCATTTTTGGAAGCATCTGAAGCGAAACTGCAGTTACCCCAGCGTTCTCCTCCAATCAGTTACTTTTAATTATATTTGTTTCCCTATTTAATATGTGTCAGAGTCGTGCTCTGCAAACACGAGGGTGCCTATAATCAACTGTGGAAACAAAAGCTGTCATGTGCATTGTGCTGTGCTTTCAGTGAAAGTCTGTGATAAATCAGATGATAATTAAAGATGTTCTGTAGCCTTGGCCATTGTAAGCAAACACTGTGGACATGATATTTATTTATACTCCTTTCATGAAGACTTAACATGACCCTAATGCTGCAGTCACATCCTGTTACACTTTCTAGTTTAGGACTTTAAATAGATGTCATGTCTTTGTTAGAGTTTGTGTGGATATATGAAATCTCCACAGCTGTGCTGCACTGATAAATGTTATTACTGCACATGTGCTATACAATATACAGTAGTGTTTAAACGCTTCACACCAACTCGTTTTGCTAACGCAGTAGCGTTTCTACTCTGTGTTTTGTCTTTATGTTCCTGCTGGGAAATGTGACAGCAAACATCGAGATGTCCGGTCTCCTGATCCGGGGGTTTGGATCCAGGGTTTTCAGCTTTATTATCTAATGTCCATTTGGTGGTTAGTTTGTGAAACGCTGTTCTTAGTTAATATGTTAGTGTTCAGCTTTTGGGGGTTTTGGTAGTCTTGTCATTTTAGCCCTTCTTACTGTTTCCTCTCAGTATTTAGTTGTCCAGTCGTTCGTGATCAGTTTCAGCTCTGTTCCCCAATGTGTCCACTCTTCCTGCTCATCACCAACCGGTCACGGCACATGGGTGCTCCTCTCTGAGCCTGGTTCCTTCCTGTTAAAGGCTTTTCTCTTTCCCACTATCGCCAAGTGCTTGCTCATTGAGGGTCACGTGATTTCTGGTGTTCTTTTCTAATATTGTGAGGTCTTTACATTATAAAGCACCTCAAGGCAACTGTTGTTGGGATTTGGTGTTATTTAAGCTGAATTAAAATTCCCTCATTGGCTCTTGTATTTACTGTCTCAGTCTCCCCTTGTCCTTTGTCGAGTCGTCCCCCTTCTAAAGGTCCCAACTGTCTTCCCAGTTCCTCATGGCTCTCTGATTTTGTGTTGTTTTTGGACCTTCGATCCCATTTTGGAATTCGTCAGTAAACGCTCACGTTTTGTGCACTTCCATCTGTGGCATTCTTCATTCAGGCCTTCAAGCAACCACCACACTCATGATCAATGTACAGCAGTGAGGAATGGAAATATTGACTTTGATAGCTCTGTAATGGACTGAAAGTGATCGATTGGAATCCAAGTAAATACATTTAAATTACACTGTGATAAGATGTAGGATGTTTACTGGACACACCCCCTCAGCTGCAAAAGGCTGATGGGGTATGGGTGGCACTCTGCTGTGTGGGCACCGTGGACACACAACTTTATGAACACAATGACTTGAGAATGAGGTAACGTATGATTTTCGATACATCTCCTACAAATCTCAGTAACCATAACCTCAAGGTCAGAGGTCAAGTTTCTGAAAATCCTGTGAATCTAATAACTCAAGAAGGAAGTCACCTAAGGGAGCTGAGGGTGGCACAGATGGGCGCCAGTACTTTTTAAGCCTGCCATGGCAGGTTCTGATGAACTGATTCTAATCTGTAGTAACAGTCACTGTATGGTGTTTGCTAATATCAGATTGTGTAGGTCAGGGTTAGGCTGTCGTACACGGTGCAATCAGAATCAAAAAAGTGTAATCATTTCAGGATGCCAGTGTGTGTTGCCTATAATTGGTAGGACTTGCATTCACACTTCTAATAATCCCATTATATTTCAGTTATTAGAGGTGTGAAGAGAGGTTGTCTTCTTTTGTGTTTTTAATTTGTCATTCTCGTCTGGTTGAACAGACCGGTGTCAAGGAAAAAAGCCCACAGCGAAGGTCAGAGAAACCGATGACAACATGTTGAACACAGTCTAATTAACTGACAAGAAAATGAAATGAAAATGAAAAGTAATTAAAAAGTCACATCCAACTTCTCACTTCCTGACCTTTATCGTCAAACTTCTAACCTCTTTGTGGGTTAGAATTGTTTTTGGTCGAGTCTTGGAGGAAGGATAATGTCAGAGAGCTTATTTTAAACTGCAGCAACACTGAAGCTCAACAACTTAATGAAAGTAGGCCAACATGTAGTCCAAACACAATTTAGTACAGATATATGTCTTCGTTTAAAGTCTCCTTTTAATGTTTCCTGTTGAAGGTGGGCTCAGCATCAAACAACATGTCCCTATTTCTGATGCTAGTAAATGGTGTTTATACAGTATCCAGGTATATTTTGGCTCTAGCTTTGATGGTAGGTGTTAGCTTAGTTTCGGCATGTGTACCCTGGAGTCTTGTTGGTGTGTTTTCTCTGGTATTTTACCCAGACGAAACCCAGGCTTTAAAGCCATATTTATTCAGCGAGGTCTTGTTTGGCACATCATTCATTGATGATTCAGTCCAGGTTTGTCCTACAGAGCATAATTTTATTTTTTAACTCCTTTGTTCTTGTATATTTGTTGGTGGTTTAGTCCTGCTTCAGGCATTCAGCTCATAACGGGGTCTTTTAACTCTGATTTGGTCCACTTCAGGAATCTTTTTATGAACTGATTTTATTGCACGGCCTCATGTTTGCATTATTTTGTCTCCTTTTACGTCTCCTGGTTACTCAGTGTTTCGTCCTTGAGCTTTGCAGCTTCGCTGTACGGTGCTCTCTTCATAAATCGCTGCCGACCTTGACTTTGCTGCAAACATTACACATCACTCCATTAGCATTCTCACAGGAATGATTACATGTAACGTCTTGTTTCTGCTCCATTTGTATGTCAGAGTCGTTTCTGTTGTGTCGACCAGTGTCGGTAAAGATGTTTGATAGCCTTTGTTTAAGACTTCCAGCGGGTATTACAGGTTCCTGTCCTTGGCTTCAGTGCGTCAGATGTTGCTGAATGTCCTTTTGAAGGAAATGAAGCTGCATTATAGGAGGCGTGCTTTTTTTTAGCTGCCTCCATTGCAGTGGTTTGTGTTTTTATGGGATAAGATTTTTGGAGCTTAGCTTTTACGGAAATTGTCCCGAACTCGAAAATATTGATGAGGAAAACAAAATAAGACTGGTCCCGTAGAGTCTGGTCAAACAATGATTTTATTGAACACACGCGCGGGGAGATGGATACTGCACACAATCAGCATAGATCTCCACCCAAGAATACACTAGCAATTGCTTTTATAATGTCAGGGTTTGACGCCCCTTCTCGCGTTTTCCAAGAACATTATTTGCATCTTTTACAGACAATGATCAATTTTAAGAAATAAATGCAGACACCGAAGTTCCCCTCTCTAGCAGCATCTTCCAAATATGGCGATGACTTCAGGCCCTGAAGGTCCCCAGGGACTTGTCTTCTTTTTAGCACATCTTCTGTCACCTGTTACTAAGCAAACGCAACAGGTTGCTGAATAGTTTCAGGCCTTTGCTCAGGCCTGTTTCTAGATTATATGGACTATATGTGTCTTGTAAGCGTGTATGCAGTTTTAACCTTCTATAGCTCCAAGTCACTTACACAATAGATCGTCCGGACATCGCGCCGAACGAGGCTTATGCTCTTTCCTTAATTGACTGAGCTTCAAGTCTTTAATAAGCACAAAATGCAATGTGTGTATACAATTATTATGGCTGCGCCTGTAATAAAAGGTTAATGTGAGGCCAGCAGGTTTAATAACCATCGTAATGCAATGTCAATGCTGTAGATTATATTGTTAATGCTGCAGGATATATTGTAGCTGTAAAATAATTTCTTTAATTCCACAAAATGAAACTTTTTAAATTTATTCAGTCATTCGTTCGATTTGTTTATCCGTCTTTTGTGTTTGAGTGTAGACGAAATAAGAAAAATCGGACAAAAAAAAAATCAACTAGTTAAAAAAAAAACAACACACTAATAACCAGGCATTTTTTATGCTGTTTTACCAAAGTGATGAAGAACTTTTAAGGCCAGATCCCAGATAAAGTGTAAAGTCTGAAATTTTGCTTTGATTAAAACTTTAATCAAAGTTAAATTTGTCTTGTCATCAAGAGAAATGATCAAATGCTATTATTTTATGTCTTTGTATAAAGTCATATGAAAAAGAAAGTACCTTCTTTAGCTGCAGTAACCTGCAGAATGATTTGACTTTTTCAGACTCTCATATCCTTGTGGAGGAATCTTGGTCCAATCTTATTTACGGTGTCGCTCCAGGTTATCGAGGTTTGCAGCATTCGTTCATGCACAGGTCTCTGAAGGTCCCACCACAGCGTTTCAGTCAGGTCTGAACTTTGACTGGTCCACTGCAGCACTGCTGTTCCAGAAGTCTTGTGGTTTGTTCTGATGCAGCTTTGCAAACCTAAGCTGTGCTGCTGTGTGGTTCTTTATAGAGCGTATTCTTCTCCTGGCAAGCCTTCGAACCAAGCCGTTCTGTCTGTTTTAAATTGTACCGTCATGAACATTAACATTTAACATGCTAACTGAGGCCCGTAGAGTCTGAGATGGAGCTTCTGGGTGTTTTGCAGTTTCTTTGAGAATACACGATCTGACTTTGGGGTGAATTTTCTGGGATTTGTGCTCTTGGAAATGTTGTGGCAGTGTGTTAATACACCTGAATGATCTGGACTAGCAAAGTACCAGAAATCTGCTTTCTAGGTCTGTTAGATCAGCAGCACCTCTGGCTGCTACTTACTTACTTAGGGAAGTGAATCAAGAACAATTTCCCATTAGCTTAGTTTCCTTGGAATTGTTAGCCTGCTATTAGCTCCATTTGCACTTACGCTACAATCAGCTGAGTTCACTTTGTGTGCCGGAGGAGGAGAATAGTGGTGTGAATATATAGAAATTACTTATATTTTTGTTGCACAAAGGATGATGGTAAAATGCAAACTGAATCCATTATAACTGCATTATACTGCTAACACAACGTCAGCTCTTTGCGAGCACCTGCACAAACAGCATGCTAACGCTAAGCTAGCAAAGAATCCAGAGCGATGCTAAAGCGAGTGCATGCAGACCCGAGCTCGGCAGCCAGAGCCTGAACTTCAACAGGTAACAAACCGATGAGTGGTCAGCCTGTAGAGTCACGATCACTGTGGCAACCGCTCTAACGTGTCTTTGTGCTGGTTTACATTTTTGCTTTGTTCATATCTAAATACTAAAAGAAAGCTCACACGTGTGCCCTCGTTGGGGTAGGGGTTTGTGTTGTGTGTGGGACGGTAGGTTTACGCTGCTAAACAGTGATTATGAGACAGTGTGTTTCAGGTCATTTTACAGAGAAACCAAAAAAATAATGTAGTGAGTAGTGTAATGATTTCCTTTCTTCTGGGAGTTATTAAGTGACATGCTGCATTATTTCAAAGTAAAGTGCTCTGTGTAACATGTAATAGATTACTTTTTTTGAGTACGACACCAACACTAATAGAGGAAATACCTCGAACACGCACAAACCTACGACCACACAACATGCAGTTGGTTTGTATGATTGTATATTTCGCAATTGTAGTGACTTCCAAATTGGAGCCAATCAGAACCCAGTGAGAATCAATAAGTGATATCAGTAATTGAATCAGATTTGCTGTATTCTTATCAATTCCCAGCCTGCACGCACTCTAGAGGGCGGAGGATCTCCTGGAGCTGCTCAAACACTGTTTGAAGCCGTAGGCTCTTCTTATCAATAATATATGGAGCGCTGCAGTCCTCATGGTAACCTCGCTACTCCTCCTTTCAAAGACCGAGATCCGCAGAGAAATTCACAGCTCTACCCTACTTTCCTTTCCTCGTCTTCTTCACCACTGTCTCCTTTATCCAATCTGTCAAGTCTTTTCCTCTTATCTTCCATTGTCACTTTCTTCTCTTCATCACTCCTTTCTCCTCCTCTCATCATATTTTTCCTCCCTCCCATCCCCTCTTTTCATGTCTTTTATTCCTCATTCTTTTCTCCTTTGTTCACTTCATTCCTGTTCAGTCCTTCCATCTCCTTCATTTTCTCTTTCCTGCTACTCGTCTTCCTCCCACTCTCTTGTGTCACGAACAAGCGAGTGCGTCCTTGATCTGCAGGCTCTCCGCCGGGCCCTGCAATACCCCAGGCGGTGCTCTGTTTCTGGGATGAGGCACTGACCTCTGACCCTCCTCTCGGCTGCTTGTGAAGGCTGACAGGAACCACCGGGCTGCTCTGCTCCTCAGGGAGTTCAGTGAGACAAGAGAGGAGGAGGAGGACGAGGCCGACAGGCAGAGATATTTCACACTCGTGTTGGAGTGGTTCCCCTCAGGGCTGAGCAGGGGATTTTGTTTGAAGTCTGGATCTGTCTGGTCAGCTTTGCCTTTCTGGACTCTAGCCAAACCTTTTGCCGCCGCTGCTGTTGTTGTTGTCGGGGATGGACTGATTAGCCGGTCGTTCATCATAATTAGGTGATAGATGTATGTTAAAAAGGCCGTTGGTAGGGTCCAAAATTAACTTCTTGGTTCACCTGCCAAGAGCTGGTAAACAAACCGATGCACCTGCCAACAGCATCTTCCAGCAGCCAAGCTAATTTTTCAGAACTGTGATCAGATCCTGAGTGAGCTGCACAGTAATGAGACCATTTAAAACTTGTCCTCTATTACAGCGAAGCTGTGTTGTGCTGCTTTATCTTTATCATGATTATCACTGTTATTATCATCTCTTTAATTAAGAAAATAATCTTCTGATAGAAGTATATAATGCACTAGATTAGTGTATATCTATATCTATACCTATATGTTACATACTGATTGCCATGTTATTTCCATCCAGAAATGAACATGTTTATGACCAGAGAGTGGAGTGCTAAATTATCATCATTAGCTGAATCCCTCTCTCTCACACACACACACACATACACACACACAGAGCTGCTAATAAGTTCAGACTAATGAGATACTAGACTTTTGCTCACCAAACCCGGAGCACCCATATTCATTTTTCACACATATCTAACATATCCGTCAACTGAGCCGTGCCCAAGCATTCGGCTATACAGATATTCATTTGCTGGCTCATATTCACAGCATTAATTAACATGCTTTAGCTAACCTCGTGTTGCTAACATCGTGTTGCTAAAATCGCATTGCTAACCTCTGTGTTGCTAACCTCTGTGTTGCTAACTTCAGTGTTGCTAACTTAGTGAGTGTGTCGCTACATTCACCAAGCTTTAATCTTAAAAAATGCAGACTTAAAAAGTATGTTAGTTCTTCTTCTTTGTGCTCTTTGGGCACAGAAACATTTTTCTCGCGCTCTTCATCATTGAGGTTTCTTAAATGTCTCCTACGCCCATCCCATCCTTAAAGAAGTTGAGTTTTTGATGATAGTCAAAGTTGTCCAAATAAACAAACTAGTCACGAGGACAGTGTTTTTATGATGCAGGCTGTGTTTATTCCAGGTGCTGAGTTTAATTATCTTTACATCAGAGTCTGTGGGGATTGGTTCACGTCTGGAACACCAAGTGGTCATTAGAGGAACTGCACTTTTTGTCACTTTGGGCTTCAGTTTTTAATTTCTGGAGGTTTCTGCTTGTTCTGTGCTTCAAATAAAAAGAAACATATCTTAGATATGTGTATATATGTATATATTATCATTTGAAGAATTTACCTGATAGTTTGCCACTAGGGGGCAGCACTATTAGATGATGGTTGTAACAGTCACAATGGTGTGGTGTCTCTTTAAGACAACCCGTCGAGGGTTAATGTTGTCATCAATATGCGCCACTGACTCTCTCTGTGATTGTGTGGACATGTGCTTGCACCCTAGTGCATGAGGAGGGACAGATTTTATGTTTTACCTCTCCACACACGCTTTTTTTTGCAACGTATGGGTTGTACGAACACTGTGCGCTGTTTGTTAAGCTGCAGCCGTTCAACCGGGCTTATATGGTTGACGAAGAGAACGTGTATTAAAGAATACGCTGTGGGATTCCCAAAGCCAGCGTGAGTGTGCATTCTTTCGACTATCCTGCTAAGTGTTTTGCCGCCTCCTCTCAACCACTAAACACAACCCGACGTTACATGGTGTTGAGATTTTCCCAGATGCATGCAGCTGTTTGAGGTGCTCACATTTCCTCAAAGATTTTGTGTTTTGTTTTTGAACACCGATGTAAGTGTTCTTCATGATTAAATAGAGGTTACACTGACTCGCTACACCTCCTCCAGGTAGAGTATGGTATTACAGAAAGTGTTTGTTCCGATTCTGTTAACATTTTGAGTGAACCTTGGAAGACTTTAAGATATTTTTGAAACACAGGCATGTACAAAAAGTAAATTTTAAGCCGTTTGGTATCATTGAGAATCAGAAGACGGTGACTTGAATGCTTTTTCATAACTTTAATCCTGCAGCTTTTTTGTGTCGACTGACTGGCCCGTGGTTCAGCTCTCCTTTGATCTGTGCATTTATCCAACCATCACTGCTCTCCATTACAGCACCTGCACAGTCAGGTTTGCCCCTTAGTTAGCCTCTGTGGCGGTTATTCTCGTTTGATTTGCCATTAGATGTTCTCTGACCCTCATAAATGATCTCCTATGAATGATGTCGTATCAGTCTGTGTCCTAAGGTAATGCAGGCTGAGGTTTTCTGTTTTTTTAAGGACACAGTAGATAAAAACCAGCACATCAAACATAACAAAAGCTGACACGTTAAGACAGATAAATCTCCTCTGCCAGTAAAGTGTCCCTCTGCCTTCGTGCCACAGCATGGGCACTTTAACGCCACGTGCAGCCATGAAGGAGGTCTGCGTGGTTCAAGTGAGACAACTGATTGCAAAGAGGCTGATGTTTGTTGGCAGCGCACAACGATAATCCACCAAACAGATGGAATCCAAGAGCTGCGGCCAAACAAAACCAAAGATTCACAATTACAGTCGCAGTCACTTCATTTTGCTGTGTAGACACAAGCAACAAGCAGCCGCTGGTTGTTTAACACAGAGCCTGTTGAATATTTTAAGCTTCACAAAGTCTGTATATTGCTTGTTTGAGGAGTTTGTGCTCAATTTGGTGTCTGTGTTTTGGGGATAAACAAGTCAAGTGTTTGGATTTGGCGCCACTCGTCGTGCCGTCAACCTTTCGCTATAAACTTTTGAATGGTGCACACTCGCCGACTGCACTTACGCTGCAAACTGCAGACACACCGAGCACCGATCGAGCCATTAGTGCGAGCTCGCTGGACATAAATGATTCAGGTATAATTCATCAGCTGCCATTACTGAAGTCCTGTGTACTGAATCGAACTGCACGAACTTTTCAAGGTTTTCAGTAGCAAAAAGCAGGATGTGTGTTTTTTCTGTTAACTGCACACTGAAGGTTTAATCCTGGATACTTAGGAAACATATCTAATCCATGCTGCCTGCTCTCTAAATGTCTGCACCAGCCAGACCTCATGAAATTTCATGAGAATGTCATGTCCAGAAATTCAAAAACTACCCTGAACAGGAAAAATGAGAGAAATGTGCTTCCTGCTGCACAGAGCAGCGTACGTGACTCTAAACAGAATGAAGACACTTCCCGCAGATATCGCTCGCCTACGTTCAGACTCTCCAGCAGTCGGGATAGAGATTGCCTCTGGAAAATCTCCCATGGAGCCAAGTGATTATTCTTAGAGGATATTTACAGATTCTAGTCATGCACATGCTCATCCTTTCTCTCTGGTTTGATTGTGTCCACTGGCAAACCAGCAGATGAGTTAATTAAAGATGCCCTGTACATGCTGACAGTCATGTGATCAAGTCGAATGCACACAGAACAGTATAATTGTGTATGATGCTGACACAGACCAATATAATGTTTAAATATGGTGACCCTCTGCCATGTTTACGCCTCTTTTTAAACCCACTCATGTCACTGACCGGCTGCCAGTGGACCTGCTCTTCCTCCAGCTGTCTGTTCTTTTTTTCCCCGTCTCAACTTTTTGAAAAATGAGCTCATAATTTTAATTAATAGTAAAATCTCTCTGATTTTTATTCTTTTGTGAATAAAATATGGCTTCATGAGATTTGCAAATCGTGAATCACTGCTGAAAATAAGCTGTGTCACTTTCCATAACATTTCATGCTCTCTGTTATAAAAACACCTTACAGTGACAAACGATTAATGTCTTTAGGACAATGATCTGTGCAGATATGTGGGCAGGTCTCAATCTTAAAAAACAAAATCAACTTCAGGCTTGATGAATGAGCCCTTCTGGTCACCCTCCTTGGTGCTGAGCCACTTTGGAAAAGATGTTTTACATTTTTTTAGGTGATAGATGTTGCTCGTTTTTTACTGTTCTATTCAATTTCCAATTTTATTCATACAACACCAAATCACAACAACAGTCGCCTCAAGGTGCTTTGTATTGTAAGGTCGACCCTACAATAAGACATACAGAGAGAAACCCAACAATCATATGACCCCCTATGAGCAAGCACTTTGGTGACAGCGGGAAGGAAAAACTCCCTTTTAACAGGAAGAAACCTCCAGCAGAACCAGGCTCAGGGAGGGGCGGGGCCATCTGCTGTGATTGGTTGGGGTGAGAGAAGGAAGACAGGATAAAGATATGCTGTGGAAGAGAGACAGAGGTTAATAACAGATATGATTCAATGCAGAGAGGTCTGTTAACACATAGTGAGTGAAGAAGAAACACCCAGTGCATCATGGGAATCCCCCAGCAGCCTACGTCTATTGCAGCATAACTAAGGGAGGATTCAGGGTCACCTGGTCCAGCCCTAACTATATGCTTTAGCAAAAAGGAAAGTTTGAAGCCTAATCTTAAAGTAGAGATAGTGTCTGTCTCCTGAATCCAAACTGGAAGCTGGTTCCACAGAAGAGGGGCCTGAAAACTGAAGGGGCTGCCTCCCATTCTACTTTTAAATACTCTAGGAACAACAAGTAGGCCTGCAGAGCGAGAGTGAAGTGCTCTAATGGGATAAAAATATACTACAAGACAAGATGTGACAGGCTGTGATTGTCCAGGACTTTTATGTGAGGAGCAGGATTTTAAAATCATCTCTGGATTTAACAGGGAGCAAAGAACCGTGTCAGTACTCTTAATCTAAACACACTATTAATGAGGAGTGAAGATCACTAATGATCATTTTATTGTAAAATAACACTTATCAGTAACACGTGTGTCCTGTGTGGAAACCTCTTCAGGTGATTGTGTACTTCCAGCTGGAGCCGTGTTGAAACTTTAAAAGAAGTTCTTGAAGGTTTCAGTTATACAGGATCAAAAACTCCTCACTTCAAAAGGGAAAAAAGTCCCACACGCTGCCAATCACTCGAAATCACTTGACATTTTGGTTCTTCATCTTCATCATGTAAAATCTTTTCCTTTCTTTCATCTTTTGTTGTAAGAATTTCACCTGATGAAAGTCTTAATAACATGAGCTGAAGTGACTGACAGAGAGGCTTTTTTTCACTTTTCAAAATGAAGTCAAGAAGCCAAGGTAGCACAGATACTTCACGTCCAACAGGTGCACACACACCCTCAGTCTTTCAGCCAGCCCCATGTGTGCGTTTGAAGTGTAAAGCTGGGGCCAACTTTCTCTGGAAGCGCAGAGTTCTTTTAAAAATATATGTAAGTGGCACAAAAATACAGCACTTTATAAAAAGAGTGACATTTAAAAGGCACTGAGAAACAAAATCACCTTCAGACTCGATAAACGAGGCCTTCTGGTCACCTCCCTTGGAGCTGGACCACTTTGGAAAACATGTTTCAACTTTTTTAATAGTCGCTCACTTTTCGCTGTTGTTACAAGTAAACCAGGATGTGCAAGGTTATCATCTCCACTTTACTTTTCAGCACTACGTGGAGCCAGAAATGATCACCATTGCATGAGCGTTAGTAGATAGTGCTAACTTGGGTAGCAAGCTATCCTTGTCGTGGGTTCCAGTAGGATTTCCGAGCTCCCAGTTGGACTTTTCAACTCGAACACAGAATTGAGAAGTCCGGTGACTCCAGTAAGCAAAGGAGCTAAAGCCATCCTTACCAGCACACCAGCCAGTGAAAGGAGTCACTCACCAAACTTCAAACCTTCCAATAAGAACTCATGTTTGGTGTGCAGCTGTTATAAAGGTGCAGATCAGCTGTAGAGGTCAAAATCCCTTTTTAATCAGGACGTAAACACGTTTATTCTGCTGTTGTGAAACTGGACATGTGAAAACAGCCGTATTTCCTGCAGCGTGTCAAACAGCAGTGACTAACCTTATTTATTGCTTAAGCTTTGTGGAAACTGATTATGGGAAATTAGTGTGAAATAAATGACGGGAAGACGGGAAGAGGAAAAGTAGGTCACCTGTAGGAAATAATCAAATAAACAAGTCTGCTCAGCTGCTTACCCTCCCTCCTCTGCCCACATGACTCGTCCCTGCATCCCACCAGCTTTAATCTTTTATTCCTTTATCGCTCCGTCTCGACACTTCCCTGTGTGTCTCTCGGCATGTCCTGTCAGTCTCCAGTTGTGCTTCCCTTCTACCGCACATCTGTGTCTGCCCTGCGTTGTGTTGAAGTGGAGGCTGACTGATGGCTCTGTCCCTCGGCTGTCTCACGCTGATGAATGACACTCAGGGACCATCCTGTTCTCCATAATACATCATTAGCTCCTGCCCTAACACTCTCCACCTCCTCCGTTGTCTCGCACATGCATACACGCTCATAAACACTCAGGTGCCCACGCATTTAATGCCACATCTTTCTTTAATGTACTGGGCAGGAAACTCCACAAATACCGCTAACAATCACCAAATGACATGGAGCTATTACGTTTAAGGTGCTCTTTCATTATTGACATTACATTGTCATACACACCTGGGAAAACACGGCTCTGTTGCCGTTGGACTCTGATGTTGATGCTTTAACTGATCAATGATCTTTAAGATGATGCTTCCACTTCCATCAGACGTGCTGCAGAGCGTCTCAGAAGCATATCCCAGCTCCACATTGATTAAAACACCACCAGTCTATTATTTTATGGAAGGCATGTCAAGCTAGACAGAGCAGGTGAGCAGGGAAGGAAGTCCAGGCCCCGATCAGCTTTGGGAATCTGCTTAGTGCAAAATAAAAGACCCCGCACAGACGACATCCTCTGTCTACAGTCATTTGGATCCTCACAAAGGATTAAACAAAACTGTGTTAGAGACATGCAGGCAGTGTAAATGATAAACACATGAATTCATCCCTGTTTGTTATTTTATTAAATATGAGCCGTGCTGTAGAGGGCAAGTCAGACATCTCTCTGAGTAAAAGTGATCCGAGTCGAAAACGCTCCGACGGTCACGTTCAGCTCGAAGCTGCGTCTGAGTAAATGAAGAAAGAAATATACGGGGCGAGATGAGACGAGATGGAGGCTCAATACAGCTAATGGTTTTGTTGTGTTTGCTGCACATTAGCTTCGTCCAGGCCTGAAACTCATTACTGAACACGACTTCTCCATCCATCCGCTGAGGCTCACACTGATATTTACAGGCTGAACCTGCAGAGGCTGATGTTTTCGGACAGTCTGTGTTCATCTAATTATTTAGAAATGAATTATATTAAGTTTCTGGCTATTTATGTGTCAATATCCGTCTGCTTTTGTTGACAGCAGGAGAAACACAGGTATGCACAGGCCCTTCAAATGAAAGAGAAAAAATCAATATTGCAGCAGGAAAATAAACAAGGCTCTGATGCGTTTGATGAACGGCGGATGATCCGATCATTTATTAGCTACTACTTCATCTGCTGTCTCGACGCAGCACTTTCCAAACAAGAAACACAAATATTAGAACAAGAACAATCCATGTAAAAGTAATCCAGAGATTTGAATTTGGAAACTGTTTTTTATTTTTGCTTACTTTAAATATGCGAACAGTCAAACAGTGCAGGGAGGTGGGGACCACGTGTTTCCCAGTTCTGTCACATTGTTGTTTCAAGTGGAAACCAGGTTTGTTTGTTTGTTTGTTTGTTATTTAATTAGCATTATACGTTAATTGGAAACAAGTCTGGTCTCTTAATCCTGCACTACTCCTCCCATACATGTGGGACTCAAAGTGGCATGAAACAAGCTCACAGGTGACTGCTAGCATCGCATTCCTCGCACGGGTACTCAGTCGTTTCAGTAAATTGTACTTGTTTATAAAACTACTGCTGCTAACAGGGACAGGTACTCTGCTGTTCCTCACAGCTGACATCAGTAAACTGATCAGTCGGTGCATAACTGTCATGGAAATATCAGCAGGAAACAAACTGGATTGCAATGGTGGGAACAAAGTGCGCATTGAGGAGACATAGGAGACGTCATTTCAGCCTAAAAAGAATCCAGATGTGCGTGATGTTCATGCAGATGCATTTATTTCCATTGAGCAGATCTAAATCCACACATTAATTTCATGCTAACACGCTAACCTCTGCTTTTACCAGCAGCACACTCGATGATTACTTTTTGATTATTTTAATCAGGAAACCACGTGACTGCGTCACCTTTGCTCCCTCTCAGCTGAACCCTCTATTAGTCATGAATCGAGCCTAAGACGAGTTCCTAATCAGCATTTCAGCAGTTTAGCTTCCAGGCTGACACGACTGCAGGTCTAACACAGACAGCACTGCTGCTTCTCACTGCATCTGTCTCCATTAACGGGAAAAAAGACGCTGTGATGCATGCATGCGCATGCTGCCAGCATCCACGGGGCTTTGGCTGGTTGGAGGCTGAAGCCTGGGGATTGTCATCCATAATAAAGTGTGGGTCTGCAGCATTATTAGCTTTGCAGGTCATTCATTTCACCCACTTATTAACAGGGACATTGTCAAGCAGCAGCTCAGAACAGTGAAAGGGTGGGAGTGGGGTGGTGTTGTGGGGGTGGGGGTGTAGGGCATTATGGGTAATGGGGCTACAGATCCATGGAGATAGATAGTTTAATTAAGCATGAGAGAAATTAAGACCCCATCGGCCCGAGGTGAAAAATGAGTTCTGAGGGTGGAGGAAGCCATGTTGAACAGAGAGGGTGGGGCGTGTGTGTGTGTGTGTGTGTGTGTGTGTGTGTGTGTGTGTGTGTGTGCGTGCGTGTGTGTGTGCGTGTGCGTGTGTGTGTGTGTTGATGGCAGTGATAAAGAGACAAAACCACCACTGCTGCCATTGTGTACATCAAACATATTTAAATGGATTTGGTTATTAAATGTCAATCAAATGTAACATTTTTAATGATGCAGGTAAAGAAAAAGAACTCTCAGCCTCTTCATGCAGATTTCGAGTTTGTAGCTTGAAGTGTTTCTGGCAGAGTTGACTGTGATTTGTTCAATGCAAATATTTAGTCTTAAATTTCAAACTGAATCTAAGCCAACTCAACTCTTCAGCCTGAAGCTTTGATGCTTTGCATTCCCTTGATGGAGCTTTTGATAATGTAATTAAATTCAAATTAAAGATAATTCCTTGTCATCTGGAAAAGGAAATTAAATTGCCAGAAAAATAAAGTAAAATCACTTTGGCACAGTGTCAGCAGCGGTGCAGACGCTGTATCGCATTAAAGCAAAGCTACGTCCCTGCCCACAGCTGCGCCACCACCTCTGGTTTGTCATCAGAAAGGATGGGAGCCAACTGGTGGTTTCAGGCATGTCCCACCGGGAGACATTATATGTCTCATCTGGCTTTGGAACGCCTTTGTGTCCCCAGAGATGATCTGGACCAACAACCGGGAGAGGGAGGTCTGGACATCTCTGTTTAGAGTCCTGCCCCAGTGACCCCACCCCGACCCCGGATGGATGGATGATGATGGATAAAGGCAGCTCTTCATCAGCTCTGCAGTGACTTCTGTCCTTCATAGACTAACACATCTTGAGTTTTGTGTCAGTCTGGTTTGTTTAGGTGTTGCAGGAGGATCATTATTCTGTAGATTTTTGTAGCTTTTCACATTTTATTTCTGCTCATTAGCAGTGTTAGTCACAGATTTAAGAAAACTAAGTAATACATTAATGAGAGTAAGAAATAAATTCAAGTAAAACAGAGAAATGAAAAAAAAACAAACGCCCCTCAGAGCAGTAGCCATGTTTTATTATAGTAACATGATAATCCTTTGGTCTGCTTCCTGCTCATGACAAAGAGCATCTGCGAGTGGCCACCGGGGCGACTGCTTTCATCACTCATCAATCATCTTTTTAAATTTTTAATTTTTGTTTTCTGTAAAATATTTTTAGCATTTTACTTTTAGAAAGTCATTAAAATTATGAATCAGTCCAATAAAATCAAAAATAAATCAAACTAATAAATAAAATAATACAATAAAAAGATGAGTGATGTGAAATAGAGTAATTGTTTAAAACTTCTGATTTTGACTGATTAATTTTCTCCTCGCTTTTCCTCTAAATTCTTTGCTCAGTTTGCAGCACATTGCTGGTGGTTCAGCTCATCCTGAAGCCACTGATGTTAAACTGTCCTGGACTTAACTTTTAACCACATTTAAGCAAAAAGCATTCAGATGAAAGACAGGAAACCGGCGCTAAGATAGACGTCGAGTTCGGAAGATTGAGGGAAGGAGGGAAAGAAAGGAGGGATGGTTAATTGGAGATGTTAACTTTCAAGTGAGGAGGAGGAGGAGGAGGGAGGCGCTGATGGCGATATTAACTTCAGAGGATGGTTGAAAAGAAACACAGCAGGAATCAAAACAGGAATCCCAGCAGGAGCAAGACAGACTGAGACATCAAGATGGTGAAGATGTAAGAAAGAGAGGAGAGGAGGATGAGTGAGATGACCTTAAAGTGCCGTATGGGGGGAAGTGATGGTTCAGACATGGTGGCAATCACTGCTCATGCTCACTCTGCACAGTTCATTACCACGCAGGTCTGATGTTCTTCTCCATTAACAACATATTTTGGAGCCTCAGGTAATATCTGGGAGCACAGCATCATGATGAAGTCATAACGTACATACTGAGCTCACTGTCTTGGTTGCACGAGCATTTCCAGGCTGACGTCACCCATTTACACACAAGCACTGAGATGTGCCGTCGTCCCCAGGCTGTCAAACACGGCTGCATGTAATGCACTTTTTGTGGGCTGATGGTTTGGCTCTTATAGCTGTTTTTAAGATTTTATTATAATCAAGACCCAAAAATGCAAACTGAAATGAAGAGAGAGCTCACGTCAGAGGTGAAAGAAAGTTCTTCCTTCTCACAGTCGACAAACGCTTCTTATATGTGGGTCGTCTGATCGTTGGGGTTTTCTCTCTGCAGTGTTTTTACCATCTATCCATCCATCCATCCATGCATCCATCCATCCATCTGTCCGTCCACCCACCATCCATCCATCCATCCATCCATCCATCATCCATCCACATATCCAGTTCAGGTTCACAGGAGGCTGAAGCCCATCCAAGCTGCCTTGGCTTTACAGACACATTTACATCTTTGGGGACTTTAGAATCGGCATTAACCCAACCCCACTAACTGCATGTGTGTGGACTGTGGGAGGAAGCCAGAGAGAACCCACGCAGATCCAGGTGGAACATGTACACTCCACACAGAAAGACCTGTCAGATAGCGCTACATAGATTAAATTGAACTGAACTGAAGTAAATGAATGTAGGTCTATAACCAATATTTTATATAAAAAACGATAACTGATGGCTCACTTTAAGACTTTGTTCTACTTGCAGAAAGCGTCTGCTGCCAGGTGGGGGCAGCAGCCTTGTTGGGGTACTCCTGGTTGGTCCGTCAGTCGACTGCAGGGGGTCGTGTAGCTGTTGCCTTACCTCACAGCATAAAACACTTCGAGGTGGCTGTTGCTGTGATTTGTCGTTATATAATTACATTTAATTTATTTGACAGCGGCACTGTCTGCGCTTTTTCAGTTTGAACTTGATGATCTGTCTCCTGTTCCTTGTGTCGTTCCTTCATTCCCTTTTCTGGATGGTTTATCAACCAATCAGCATCTAACCTACACACAGTCAAGTTACACACTGTCAGGTTTCAGTGAGGGACTACACGGGAACACATTTGCATAGGTTGAAAACTCCTGTTCATTGGCTTTCTTTAGCCAAGTACCTACGCAAACAGACACGACCACGGTACCATGAAATAAGCATAATTCACATACAAATTACAGGCTTTGGCTTTGGTTGTGCTCGGCTGGTTTACTTGTTTAGAAAAGCCCTGCACACTGAAAGATTGAACGTACCCGCCAACCCAGCATGTTTAGATGTGGTGCAAAGAGGTCTTTAACGGTCCATAGGTAACAAGTTGAGAGTTAGAGGTCCATCTCTGACACGAGTGTTTAAAACCCGGGCTGCTTTTTCCACTTTTATTCTTGATCAGACACTGTAATCATTTTCATTTAGTCTGTTAAAAAACACACTTGGGAAAAATTGTTTGAGCCAAGATGGTGCAAACACGCTCTTCATACCTCGTGCTGTATCGCTGAACTGATGAGCACCAGCAAAACATATTCACTCATATTTTTACAGAAAATAGATGATGTGTTCGGGGAATTCAAAGATGCAGAGGAGGACAAATAGTAATTAAGAAACAGTGGATCCCCTCATCTCCCTGCTTTGTTTCATGCCAGTGATTTGTTCAATAAGGCCTTGC
The DNA here is from genome assembly GCF_900408965.1 of Simochromis diagramma. Classification (NCBI taxonomy): domain Eukaryota; kingdom Metazoa; phylum Chordata; class Actinopteri; order Cichliformes; family Cichlidae; genus Simochromis; species Simochromis diagramma. The sequence goes on along the minus strand of NW_024387458.1, from coordinate 1,688,231 downwards.
CTGGTAGTTCTAATCCTTTTGTTTTGCTGTGCCAGTCTGGCTATCTGTTTTCAAAGCCTATCGATTATCTTTGCTTCCCTGCCCCTGCACTTGGCACATGAATGAATCTCATTTCCCCTCCTATTGTTTTCCTGTAACATAAAAACAATCCAGCTGCCGTCTTAATTCACGGAGCCAGAAACCCTGAAAAGGTGGAGGTGGGATTAAAAGCTGCCGCTGGATTTTCAGGAGTGGCAGGCGATCTGATATGAGCCTCTGCTGTATTAGCGAGGAAAGAAAGTCGTTTCATCTTTTCTTCTAAAACGTCCCACGTGACTGATAAAATTTACATCTACAGAATATCTGAGGTGCAACTAGTGGTCAGTAAATCCCAGTTTTCCTCTTGGACTTGGTAAACTTCCAAACTCATGGCTTAGTCGCCAAGCTCTGAAAAGTCCTGTGCTCACTCTTGATACCACTTTATCTGGGAACAATCACAGTGACAGTTGGCAGATGACAGAGCTGCACGTCCAAAACTAGATGAACATGCAGAGGTCACGGTGAGGCCACTGACTGCTTCAGAACTTCCAAAGTCAGTTTTCAACTTCCTGTTGTTGTTTCAAAATATCACAAGAACCAAGTCGCTCATGAATTCTTGACACTATTTTTATCTCCAGTCAACAAGTATCAATGACAACTCATGCCAAGTTCATTCAGTGCTTATAAACTCCTGGGAAAGACCTGAATTTGATAGATTTGTAATTTGATTTATCCCAAAGGACTCGTTGTTTCCATTTAATGAGTCTATTTTGGTTGTGCTCTTTTTCTTCTCCTATTGAAAAACTGCTGACGATAGAGTGTGTACACTTTTTACAGACCTTCTACTCTTCTCTGTAACGTTTAAAGTCCAAGGTTAAAGCACAGTATTAGGGATAATTAAGTATTCGAGCCCCGCAGAAACCAAAGTAGCTGTAATTTGATGTCCTTGGTGTGATTTATGGGCGGAAACGCACTCGGATCATGTTGGTGTTAAAGCCTTGACATGTTGGCAACCTGTTAGTTTTGTTTGTGCCGTGATAATTTGATAAAGCAGATGAATCGCTGTTTAGACCACCTCTTTGCAAATGGGTCTAATTAAGTGGCGATAATCAGAGGGTAGCATGAAAAGCTTCGTTTTCTCGGTTTACTGTGATGAGGGATTGAGATGTGCCGAGCGTGCTGGTGGGATATATCAGCTTGATAAAACATGACGTGCCTGAGCAGTCTCACAGCATCTCAGGGAATGGTAACCTGGATGTATTCAGCTGTGCTAGCAGCTCGGTGCCCTTCAGACTACTGTTCGAATCCTGACTGCGTGACGGATGTTTTTGGGGTGAGCACCTCTGTTTTTGGAGGCCTGAGAAAAGGTCAGTGACGTCTGTATGAGTGCGATGACCTCCATCTGCAGCTGTCACCTGGTGTTTTAGCTCTACAGTGGGTCACAGGGACAGTCCATCAACCCCAGCTAACTTTTTACCTTATCTTTGGCCAAGTTTCAGCAGCAGAACACCTCGCTGTATCCCCTCGTCCCAGAAAAGTTGTCATATCCTCCTGAGAACCGAGGGAAAAAGAATCTGTGATTTCCTTCCTCCTTGGGGCTGAAAGAGGCCACCCAAACACATCAATGGCAAGCCAAGGATATCTTCTATCTAATACATCAGGACTCAAGTAAGTCCAAAGATATAGACTAAAAACTAGTGCTGTCAGCATTAATCTCGTTAAAATGACGTTAACGCCATAACCGCGGCAAATCTCTGTTAGCGAGTCAGCGTGGATCGCACCGTGCGTTGGGCTGCACGGCGTCAATGCCTTAGCACGGTTAGCTCGTTAACGTTAGCGCCATGCAGCCCTACGCACGACATAATGAAGGCTGGTTCTCAGGAGGACATATCAGTCAGGTTTCTGATAGCGGGAGATGGTCATCACTGATACTGCTCTCCTAATGCAAGCCAGAAAAATAAAATTGATGAACTTATGGTATATTTCACAAACTGTGCATGCTGGGAAAGTATACTGAACATTTGAGTCCAATAATATATTTATTCAATTTTCAACACTTTGCAGTTCTTTGCATTTGACTTTATCCTGCGGTCCCTCGATACTCTGTCGGTGTCGTTATACATGTCCCACAATAAAACCGCGTTTATGCTGAAGGACTAGACGGCTTTTCATTTGCAGAAGTGAGAATGTGCTGTGCTTGTACACGGCAATAAACTAAATTGGCAGTGGGAGCGAATGCCAAAATAAGCCTTTCTATAAAAATAGAGTTCCTGCAGTGGAAAAATGACTCATATGACCAATTACAGCGATCCAACAGACAAAGAAAGACCGACCGGCATCAATTGCAATCCTACTTCAAATAAAGGCTTGTAACTTTCTGCAGTTGAAGTAAATAAAGGCCCTGGTTAGTCTTTGAAGAGAGGTGGTCATTAGCTTTGGGCAGCAAAGGGAAAAATCACAGTTTCTGATAAAATACAACATTTTCCACGTTTCTATATTTCTTGGATGATGATGAGTCCTGAAAGGAATATGAGATGCATCGCTGTCAACGTCACGAGGTTACCAAGCGGACATACCAGGCCTGCGTCGCCACCTCGCTCATGTTTGCTGCCTCGTTTAGAAAATCCAGGTGTTTCATCAAGAAATTCATTTCCAAGTGCAGAGTGAGCATTCCTGAATACGTGGATACTCACTGTTAACACAGGACTTTTGTCTAAATCCGTTCCCCCTTATTCAAGGATGAGAGGAGTTTGTCTCCTGTAGATAATTTCAAAGCGAGGCATTGATAAAATCACACTAATAAGGAGACGGGCAGAGGGAGGGAGATCTTTGTCTCGCTCTGACTCTAATGGTTTTTGTCTCCCGCCGTCTGGTAGGAGTCACTCTGTAAGTGTCATTAGGATGCACGGGGAGTCGCTTCGGCTAAATATTGTGCAGGCTTCATTTAGCACAGATGAAACCATGACTCACTGTGGACTCATAGAGCAAGTGAGTCACGTCGCAACCCAAATCATTTTCTCCGGCTGCTGAGTGAGTTATCCCAACAGCTACTGGCATTGTGTTTCTGAAGCCTCCAAACCTTTTAGTCCCATTCTGGTGTATTATGTTAATTGGTCCTCGATGATTCCAGGGCTGGACCGACTGCAGATTGGACTCCCCGATGCTCCGAGGCTCATTAAACATGTGATTGTTCTTGTCATGTGGAGAGACGTCAACAAGAGACGCGTCAGCTGCTGTGGATCTTTGTTTAATCGCAGATCAGAACCTCAGCTTAAGGGAGCTTTTATTTTGATAGGAGGCAGGGGATTTGTGTTTTTGCATATACATTTAAAGCTGTGCTAACTGATGTTTTACAAGAGACTACATCACATGTTTGGCACTGCTGATTCCCCCTCAGCTGCACAAAACATCTCCAACCTCTACACAACTGCATATGTTCACGTGGAGTGATGGAGAGCGCTCAGGCAGATAATCAGTGTTGAAATCTGATGAAAAATAAGAACGGGCCCCTGGTTTAGCACTCCACAGCACCACACTGTGTCTATGAATCTGAAAATACCAACAACAATAAAGCCACTGAAGCTGAACTGCGCTATTGCCCAGAAAGCTGACGAGAGAGCCGAAGCGTTCAGGTGAAAGCGGCGATGACGGTCCTGCAGCAGCTCCTTAAGTTCTAAGGACCACCTGACCTCAGCGCTGTGCTGGACGCCCTGATTTATTTTTATTAAATTGACCTATGAGCTCAATTCCAATCTCATCTGGCAAAAAAACATTTACTAATTTAATACAAGATTACACTCTAAATCCTTCAGTGCAAGTTCATTAGCTCCATTTTCACGGCGGCGACATTTGTCTCATTATCTCGGAAACTATTTCCATTTTGTTGGTGCCGTTACTGCCCCGTCATCGCTTCTCCGAGCTGTCGGATGCTGACGAAGCAGGACTTGAACGCTGTTCTGTTAATAAAGATGAATTTCATGCAGAAATTGGCTGAATGTTGATGATCTCTCCCCCGTCCTCCGTTTGTTCGCAGCTCGGAGACATTCAGCCCGAGTTCAGCCAAATTTCATTCGTCAAACATTAAGAAGCAGGGTCCCTGTGACCAGCCAGCTGTTCTGCTACGCCATTTCCTTTTTCTCCCTCTGTGGAGGACTACCTGGCTGTGCTTTACGCTCTTCTACCCCAGCAGCATTTTTCACATTTCCCCCGGTGAGTGCTCAGTCATAACATGCCTGCTGCCCTTTGGAGCATCTCCTGACCTTTCAGTCTGGACAGATCTTCTCCTGCAGAGAAAGTTGGGCTCTAACCGGAGACCAAGGCTTTCCGAGAGGTTTAAACTACGGCTGTCTAAGTGTCGGAGGAGAAGGCGGGAGGGAAAACATCTCCGTGTAGCCTCAGATGACATTTCAAAGAAAGTATGTGTGAAAATAAATCGTCTGAAAGGAGCTGGCACCTTTAAGCAGTCAGAATAACTGAAGATCCACCAGGAAGCACATAGTTTTACTTTGCAGCATCTATAGGAAAGAAAATCTTGTTCTCAAACCGCTGCAGTCTTAATATGTTCCAAAATAATCCACATGGACTTTTATCTATCCTGACTTCTTGCTTTGATTTGCAACAGGATGTCCATTTTAAACCCCTCCCACATCCTGTCTCCTAAAAAACGCTGTAAGCTGCCATCAGCAGTCAGTGTGCTCTGGGTGAGGCATATTTCTGCCCTGAATATAAATGCTAAGTGGAGACGCATTTTAATGAACCTTCAAACCAGCAAAATTTACGGTCTCTCTTAACCCCAGTGTTTGTTTTCATGCAACATGCTCTCCCAAGTATGATTTATTGCTCTGTTTAACAAATCCCAACACTTAAAGGGCACCTGTGCTGCTCACTGCTGACTGTCCTGAAGTAGCTTTGCATGATTCACGGCTCAAAATAACTCTTCTGCACTTTACACTGGGCCTGAGTGCAGCTTCTCACTGCACCCCGTCTGAAATGCTGCCCTCCGATCCTCTAACCGGGTCTCCTCCTCCACAGATTCTGGGATTTGTTTTAAACAACAGATCTTTACAGGTTAGCTCTTACCCTTTGTTCTGGGCCTTAGTTTGAAACTGTGAGTGTGGACGTGTGTGCTGTATGTTCAAACATGTCTGCTTTTCTTTATGTGTGGCTTTTATTCAAACGTCAAAGTTTGAAATTCATTTTGTAACTCGCCGTACAGATGAAGTTATGGATGATTAACTGTGACATCGTGCAAACATTAAATTAGTTCATGCGAAGCTGAAGAAATCAGGGCTTTCAGGAAACTTAAACCGTGCCGTCTGCAGTTTGGCCTCCTGCTCTGACTTCTGTGGTCGGAACAGGGTTTGATGTACCTCGTTCAAACAGGGGAAGAGCTCAGAGGGAACCATTAGCTGGGTCCTCTGTGCTGCCTCAGCACTGTGGAAAAGGAGGATTTTTGAGCTCCACATCTTTGTTAACAGGTGATTTTAAATGTAGAGAGGTGAGGTAGGAGACGATAGTGTCGCTGTCTGAGGATGGAAAAATACAGAGAGCAACTGTCTCAGTAGGAAGCAGAGCTCAGATGAGACAGTTTCACTTAGAGAGCGAGAGCTTCACGGGTGTTTGGAGGCTGGACTGGAAACAGTGCAGATTTTAGGGGTCACGTCAGCAGCAAAGAGACAAAAAAAGTTGAAATTTCACAACAAAAACGCAGCTATTATATGACAGTGTTAGTGGATGAAGTGAAGAGTTGGAGACTTTTGCATTAATCTCGCCAAAGTCTTAGTGGGGGGATAAATGAAGGGTGCACATGGTCCTTGTGCTCAGATGAAGCGTCAGGTCTTCTTAGGGAGTAAAATTAGTCTTTTTTGAGAGATTTCAACAAACCTGGAAACATAGCAGAGCGCTAGCATGAAAACCCTCGGGACGTTTATCTGGCAGACGCTCGATTGGATTTCATTCCTCACGGGTCCTGATCCCAAACATTTTTCAGCAGGGAGAGGGCAGCAGAAAGCGTGGAAGCACCGGATGATGGCAGCAGATTTAGTGAAGACACAGTCCCTGGAGGGGGTGGCTGCTGCATCAGAGAGTAGATTTTATGTTGCGTTCAGAAAACATGGCAGCTCATGTAGTTTGGACAGCTTAATGTGTTACGAGAGGATGCAGGGAGAAGTCTGAAAGGGAAGGATTGATAGGGAGGCCTGTTCTGTCGGGGTTTGTAGGGAAATGATGAAGAGAGTGGTACAACTGCACAAACCCGGTGATAAGCCAGAGGTCAAAGGTTCATGCAGCCCCGGGGGTGATGCTGCTGCTACACTTGTGCTGGAACTTCATTTCAATGCGACATGACAGCTGTGAGTCATTTACAAACAGGACGGGAGCAGCCGGTTCGTCGCAAGCAGAAAAGAATATAAACGTATGTCATACATACATCATACATACTTACTGTTGTCTGGCAGTAAGAGTCTGTAGGATGGAAACGGGCTTCAGTAACTGACAGGCTCTGATGTAAGACTGTAGACTTGGATCAAGACAACTGACTTAAAGAGATAAAACCAACCGGACTGACAAACCTTTGTTTCTATGCTCTTTACTGTAGCGTCACATCTTTCACAGGGAGCCTGACGTCCACAGTTCTCAAGATATCATTTTCATTTTGGTTTTAATGGACTTTGACCTTCATTGTTAGCGCCCAATGTCAAAGCAGACCTTGAAGAAAAGTGTCAAGAAACAATATCGAATAATAAATCATACGACAGGACATGGAGAGATCTTTGCAATGCACTTGTTATTTGATTTGATAAAACATCAAAGTTTTAGTGTAGCCCTTGGCCTTCTGGGGGCGTTTAGTGAAAACTGGATGTGCAGATTTCACGGAGGAGTGTTGTGCACGTATCTGTGATCTATATTTCATGTACTGTCAAAGTGCCTGCAGCTGAATCAGGTCCAACAGTAGAAACAGTCATGTGATAGAGCTCATGGATCACGCCTGCGTGCTGTCCGTGGTCCTGAAACTTGACGAAGGTTCGGGCTTCAAATCCACCATCTGACCAGAGCTTTGGCTGCCGTGGGTTACTCCAGCTTCCTCCCACAGTCCAGACACATGCAGGTAGTGGGGTTAATGTTTGAGTGTGTCTGTCTGTGTGAGCCCAGCGACAGACTGAAGACCTGTACAGGTGTACTCCGCTTCTCGTCCTGTCACCGCTGGGATAGGCGATAAGCAGAAGAGAATGGATGGATTTTAAAAGAACTCAAAAAACACATTTTTCCTTAATAAAGTTTATTAACATCAATGAATTCATCGTACTTGGAGGTTGGGAGGACGAGGCGAGGGGGTTGGCTCTGAAACCCTAGGTGCTGATCTGATTGGCTCGTGTCTTCACAGGATGGTTTATGAGAGCCTGTATTTTCTTCTCAATGTGTCGTTTAGTGTATTCTTATGTGCGGGATATTGTAGTGTGTGCAGTATTCGCTCGGGTTTATTGGCAGTTGGTTGATGGTTGGACAGCTGAGCGGGTGGTCCTCACATGATTCCGATGAATCTGCCAGTCAAGCCAGTGAGGCCAGCCGCATTTTAACCTTTAACTTAGCCTTAGCAGAGTGGATATGTGGCCTGTTTAATCATCCGTACCGACTCTCCTGCCTGAAAAGCAGAAAGCAGGTTTAAGAGTTCAAAGTAGGTCAGGGCAGGGTGAACATTAGTGCTACCTGTCAGGCTTTCTTCTAGATTTATGTGGCCTAATTTTCAGAGCGGAAAGCAACAACAGGTGGAGGCATTTTTTAAAATTAGAGCTGGGCTTCTGCAGGACTCTTTGCAGCCTTTGTGGTTGCTCCAGATTTTCAAATAATGTTTCTGGTTATGTTGCAGTTTATAAATATATAAGTTCATAATTTATAATTTGTCTACCAAAGCTCACTTTTCCATTTTCCTTCCCCCCTTCCAGCCTGTGAGCTGATGAACCAGGGCATCCTGGCGTTGGTGACCTCTACTGGCTGCGCCTCAGCGAGCGCCCTGCAGTCCCTGACGGACGCCATGCACATCCCACACCTGTACATCCAGAGGAACAGCGAAGGATCTCCTCGCACTGCCTGCCAGTTCAACCCGAGCCCCGGCGGGCAGCGCTACACGCTGGCCGCCCGGCCGCCCGTACGCCTCAACGACGTCATGCTGACGCTGGTGGAGGAGCTGCGCTGGCAGAAGTTCATCGTGTTTTATGACATCGAGTACGGTGAGTGAGCGGATGATTATGTCGTTTTAAGTTCCTGTTAATGGTCTTTGATTGAGCCACACAGAAAGCTTACAGCAGGGGTGGGGAAGTCCAGGCCTCGAGGGTCGGCGTCCTACAGGTTTTAGATGTGTCCTTGATCCAGCACAGCTGATTTAAATGTCCTGAAGTTCTCCAGAGGCCTGATAATGAACTAATCATGTGATTCAGGTGTGCTGACCCAGGGTGAGATCTAAAACCTGCAGGACACCGGCCCTCGAGGCCTGGAGTTGGCCACCCCAGGTTTAGGGGCATGAATGGAACTGTTGGAAGCTGTGGTCTCGTTTGGGATCAAACTGATCCTGATCCTGCTGAAATCTGTCAAATGTGGTAACGCTGCTGGTTATATGAACAGCTGCAGCCTCGTGGAGAACATCAAACTTCTCCACTTCCAGCGTCAGTGGCAGCTTTAATTGGCTCGCTTTCTCAGCTTTCTGCAAGCCTTGTTTAATCTTCCAGTGTGAAGATTTGCACTTTTCCCTCAGTGATGGATTCGATGCTGTGGGATTTGCAGCTTCATGTGCTGATTTTTCCTCCTTAATGCTAAAACATCAGTGGAATTTTCCCCAAAAACATTGCATTATATTCTTGGAATCTGTTGGTAGTCTTATTTCTAGATGTCTGACTGTATTTCTTGCTGCTGCGGAGATGAGGCTGTTGGTATTTGAACTCTGCTGGGTGCCTGTTTCTCCTTTGGGTTTCAGCGGTGAGGATCCTTTAATGCCCTACCTCAGACCAAGTATCGTAGCGTGGGGCCACGGCTCCTTGATGAGTAACCTGCTCTTTTACACTGTGTGATACGTGCCTGGATTGCTCCCTCTGGCAGTCACAGCTACTCCATCTATTTTTGGGCTTCGTAATGCAAACAGCATCAAACTGCAGCGTTTGAGAGTGTGATCTCTTTATAGCCGGCGGTATCATTTTATTTCAAGAACACAAATAACCTTGTTCATCTGAACAAAAATGGATTTCAGTTCAAAACTCTGTTTCCAAAAGTTGCTTTCAGCTATAGCCTCTCTGCTTTTGTTTAACATTTACCTCCCGTTACTCACATGGGACGCATGTCGACATAGAATTGGAAAACCATTAGGAATAACTCCCGACTACTTAAACGATTTTCGATGTGTCTGCGTCAGAATGCTGGAACAAAAACTTTTTTAGATCGACTCTGCTGCCCGCCGGATTTGTTTGGAATGGCTCGGTTGGACTGTATCTTAATGAAATCACATTAGGCTCAATGGATTTTTGAGCGTAATCAATAGAGGATGGTGGCAATTACAATATAAGGATATAGACAGATGCAGGCATTTAGCTTCTCGGATACTCTTATCCAGAGTGATTTAGAGTAAGTGCATCAGTAACTGCAGGCCAGGATCTGAATCCTTTATTAACGAACCGGCGACTCAGTGAAGAATGAGACCAAAAGGCAAACGTGCAGCTGCACAGCGTAACGCAGCTGCACAGCGTAACGCAGCTGCACAGCGTAACGCAGCTGCACAGCGTAACGCAGCTGCACAGCGTAACGCAGCTGCAGACGTGCTTTCTCAAATACCTGTTTCAAAACTACCTGCAGTATTACTTCATACAGAAACTTCACAGACCTCAGAGACGGTGATTGGTTGGCTTGGTAGGTTCAGGGTGGTCAGCGGCGCTGCAGACCACGCCCCGACAGACACATTAACCAGGTGAAATAAATATTTATTCAGATATTTTGCAGATATTTATTTTTCATTTTTTTAGCAGTTGAGTGATTTTTTTTCCAATGATTTTTTAAAATTCAGGTCAAGGCTCCGCTACAGGCTGCGAAATCCCAAAGGTGATATAAGGATGACGGCTCACTACAGCTTTTGTTTGGTCTATGAATAATTTAAGTTAAACTTTTTAATTTTAAGAGTTCAAAATGTGTTCATTACATAAATAAAATAAAATTTTCTCTGTAGCACTTCATGGATTTGATAAGCAACACACTTTAGGTGTTTATACAAAGCATAAAGGACAAAAGCAATAACAGTGTTTTCTTCATTTTAGATGCAAAAAGTATTTGCAGCTCCCAGTGTTTTCTTTTCCATGGAAACTGGGTCCAAACGGCTCTTTGGGTGTAAAAGGTTGCTGACCCTGGTGTAGACGATCCACTAAAGGATGGATTTAACAGACTTTTGCATCTTCAGAAAAGATGGGACGCTTTGTAAAATGTAAATAACAACCATGCTTACCAAATCTCATAAACGTCAGATCTTATAACACCACATAGAAAACTCATATTTCATACAAAATATTAGCTGAATTTGATGAAAGCAGTAAAATCTAAAATAAATAAATGTAATGGGGGCAGAAATGAAGTAGTGCTAAAAGGAAACAGCTGGACGAACATTTTTCAGCTAATTACGGTAAATTTTCTCACTTTAAGGATTTAATATGTTTTCTCTGTTTTATATAAAATGTGATTTTATGATATTTGCAAGTCATTTGTCCCAGCAGCTTTGGGTTTGGAACACCTCCCATCGTGGAGGGAGGGTTAGGGTTCAGTACAGAAAGTCCTGCAGAGCGTGGAGCTGTCACAGGCTGCAACACGTGCTGGCTGCACTTCCTCAACACTAAACCGTCCATGTGACAGGAACCACCCCAACCTTAGCATGGCTGCCACGGTTGTGACTCTGAACGTTGCTCCGAGTGAAAGGCTTGCATTAGTTAGCGCACCGCGTGCAACTGGACGATGTGAAAAAGTATTAGTGGATCATTTATAATGTTGTCAGTGAGCACGAGCTGTCGCCGCCTCTTCCTTTTAATAGCTTCCATATCACAGCAAAGCTCGGCGCCACAAAGCGAACACGGCGCACGTAACAGCCGGACACTTTGTGAAGACGCTGCACTCTGATGTTTTCATTATGATTTTGTTTGCTCTCCCTGTAATGTTGCAGCGTTCGGCTTATTGTTGTCATTTCTGCCGATCGCGTTGCTGCAGTTGGCTGAATAGTGGAATGAATGTGAGAATTCGAATAACAGAATAAATCAGATGAATAAATCTGATCAGACTCCATCGTCGGGGCTCGAAGCACCTGAACGGTAACGTTGGGGCCGGTTCTCCAGTTTTCCACACAAAAGGAAAAAACTGAAAGAAATAGAGCCTCGAGTACAAAAACCCACCAGCCATGTGCCGGTGTTTCCGTTTTTTTCTTCTGCTTTTTGCTGTGACTAGTGAAGACAGTCAGGGGGTGTAAAAGCCCCGGTCTTTGGACAGATTTAACGGATGCCGTGCTCTGCTGCGAAGCTGCCCTGCAGCTGATATGAACAAGCATCAGGTCGAGCGATGAGAGCTCCGAGTGAACCTCTGATCCGGCTCGGGTCAGCGGGGACTCCCTCACAAAACAGCGCTGTCAGTGCCGAGCGCAGAGTTTGTCCGTGGCTGCAGGAGGTGAACAAATGGACGAGCTGTCGAGGATCACGCCGGCTGATGACATTATATGTGACAAAATGTAATAAGGCGGAGCTCCAAGGGGAGCAAAAGCTGGGAAAACCATTAGGTCTTGAGGACTGGAGACATGAGAAAGGAGTAAAAGCATGGGCGCAATTCAACCACAAACGGGCTGCATTGATGTTTTTGTTTTACCAAACTGGACTTTAGAGAGGACACAGGGAGACAGCTGTCAGTTAATTGCATCATGTTCTCCTGTTAATAACTTGCTGGATAACTGTGTGAAAGAAGCTGATGGATTTTCACTCCTCGCTGAACCAACCCAACGATTCCTCGAAGAGTTTCTGAAGGTTTGAGAAGCTTTCAGATTTCACTGATTTGAAAGCATGTTTGATAGTAGACGCATCATTTCACGTGGAATGTTGTAATTACCATCACGTGAGGAGGTAAAGGTGCGCTTTGCTAAAATTGCAAAAACACTCTTCTCTCCCTCTGTAGTGGCACCAAGCCACGCCGGCTGAATCTATTTATCCAGGCTTTAAAATTCCTGCTGCTTCCACTCCAGCCGTAATGAAGTTATAGCACAGGCTGGCTTCTGTCCTTCCTCCAGCGCTGTACCACGACATGAAGGAAAAGTATGGATAGCAGTGTCTGATCCGTATGATGTCAAAGAAGGCTCCGCCTCCATCACCGAGGCCCTGTGTGAAACGAGTCGGGGTGTGTTTGAGCTGGAAATCATGCAAAGCTACTCTAAGTTTAAGAGCATGGAGCTGGAAATGTTTTTTCTCTTGTGTTGTAGAAATTCAGCTTGGAAAGAAAACAGAGGAAATTTGATTCTTCTTGCAGTTCTTAGAATAAACAAAGCTGTGAATCGCACTGCTCTGTCCCTTTACTGTAACAGCAGACTAATTCAGCTGTTCTCAGACTTTTTGGGAACATTACAGGGAACAACAGTTTTCCGAGGACCCTGTAATGACCCAAACTCCTATTTAACTGGCTCGGGCTTTGAATGGGTGCTCGCCAGCTGACTAATACGCCGCGCTGCACGACAGACATGTTTACTGCACTCTGAGAGAAGCCAGTTATTCCACGACAGATGGATGAGATGAGTCACCGTCATGTAAGAGTTTTGATTGGCCCAAAATAGGGGCCAGACTTGTAATAAACACAGTGTGACTGTTTTGGTGGCCGTGCACGGGTTGTGGATGTCGAGGATGCAGAGACATGACACGGCAGCGCTGTGAGCTCAAACTTTAGTAAATGAAACATGAAAGATTAGACTGGATGATAACGTTCACTCTGAGCTCTGCCGGCTTCAGACGTAACGTGTTGACAGATGTGACAGTGTGATGTTTCCCATCCACAGATTCAGTGTCATAAAAGCGTCTTTACAATCCTCTGTAAATGAATCTTTAATTGTGTCAGTGACACAGCAGCTCGCAGCTCTTTAATCGGCCTGTTTGCTGTTTATTCAGTTGTTAAATGGAAGTGAAGAGCTCACTTCAAAGGTAGCTGGGAACAGCCTGTGGAGGATCTTTTAAGTGAGACAACACTGAATGTTTTCGGTGTTTGGTGCGGCGGAGACACGCCGCGCTGCGTGATCCCACCGCACCGCTTACCAATTAGTCGAGGCGGCGTCGGAGTGTGTGCGGAGCGGCTGTGTGCATATCGATCATCGTTACAGCGGCTGGACGTTTCTGGGTTTGAATTCAGTGTTTGCACGCCCGAGGTTTCAGCTGCGTCTCGTCTGCCTCACGCTTTGTGTTTTGTGTCTTTATTTCTAAGTTAACTTTTTGTGATGAATGAGCTGATTTCAGGCTTTGCAGGTTTATTTGCTCAGTTTATTCGAAAAGCTCAGAGATCCATTCGTACTTTTGTGGTTTATGTCTGTTCACCTGGAAGCGACGCAAGCCGCTGCTCACAGAGCTGTGAACGGTCAGCGGCGGTCAGCGGCGGTCAGCGGCGGTCAGCGGCGGTCAGCGGCGGTCAGCAGCATCCAGCGGCGTCCAGCGACGCTCTGGCTCAGGCTCAGAAGGCCACATCAATAAGTGGACCGTGGGGACTTTTCCTTTCTCTCTGATGTGACTTCAAAACCTTCAAATATGAGTGAACAGCAAATTCAAGGACGTGACGTGTAATCATCGCCCGTTCCTTCAGAAAAAATGGATTTTGGCAGAAGATTTCGGAGCAAATTGATGTTTACGCTGCCATTTTTGAGCCTAAACGAAAGTGGAATTGACACTTGGCACACGTTCAGCCCACACGTCCAGTGAGCTTTGCCAGACCGCAATGTTGCTCAGCCGCTGGTACGTCGTTTTCTGTCAGTAGTGCTTCCTCACAGTGCGCAGATTCCTCATCGCCGTCCAGCTTTTATCGGTTTTCCATTCAAACGTAATCGTCCTTTCAGAGGGCAGATTTGGTTTGCTACGCCACACGTGGAAAAAGACAGGCCTGCTCTCTGGACCTAATCACACACGCGTATTGATCCTCTTGTTTTCCTGTTGATACTAATCCTCCCTAATTTCTGTCAGTCTGTATTCTCTCAACCATTCATTGTTTCTCTGAAAATCTGTCCTTTTATGGATTTCATGTAACGTCTTTCGCTGGTGAACATCGCGCCTGAATATATGAGCAGCGCTGTAAAGCAGGACGAGTCCAGCAGAGAGGGAAATGAACAAGAAGGCGAAACAAACAGACTACGACCCCGTCGAAGTTCGAGGACGAGTTTTGACGCCAACTTTGAACACGTGCACAAGTCTACTAACCCCTCTTCGTCTTCATCTCTTCCTCCTCGCTCTGCGTGACGTGCGAGGCCATTACGAGCGCGAGCCGAGCAGAGGAGGCCCATTTATTCAGATTAGAGGCTCATCGTTGAGGGATACGAGGAGCAGATGGGCTTTTTGGTTCGCTTGTCTGGCCGAGTCCGCACCGACCGTCCGGGACTGTCAGTCGGCCGTGATGATGATTAAAGAAGCTCCTTGGCTCGCCTCCTTCCGCCCTCGCTTTTTTACTTTTTCATCCATCCGAAGCCTCGGAGCTCAAAAAAACGTCTCTGGTGCAATTTTGTCCTAAAGGGCGATAAGTAAGACGTTTGCTGCCTCGCAGCACAAACGTAGCCGTGATAGGACGCTGCGTGGTGGAAGAATCGCCCTTCGTGAGCCAGAATAAAGAGGAGACATCGTGCACTTTTTATTTTTGATAGCTGGGAGTCGTTTTTTTCAAATTCAAATTCAAATTTTATTTGTCACACACACACAGCCATACACAGTATGACATGGGGGTGAAATGCTTGTAGCATGCCCGACCATTAAATGACAGAAGAAAAGTTTTACAATATTTACAATTTACAGTTTACTACAAAAATTTACAAATTAATTTACAGTAAAGAATGTGCAAATAGCAGAAGAGATTATAAGGATTATAAATTATAGGAATTATAGGATTATAGGAAATGTGTGGTGGTGCGTGTGGTGACGTGTGTGAGAGTCCAGTCTTATAGTGACGTGTTTGGGAGAGTCCAGTCCTACACCTGGTTCAGGCCCCAAATAGCCTGGGGGAAGAAGCTCCTCCTCAGTCTCTCTGTTTTGGCCTTAAGGGAGCGGAAGCGCTTCCCAGACCTCAACAGTGAGAAGAGTCCGTTGTTGGGATGGGAGAGGTCCATCATAGTCTTCCTAGCTTTGGACTTGCACCGCTTGGTGTAGATGGACAGCAGGTCAGGGAGCTCTGATTGAATGATGCGTTCGGCTGAGCGCACCTCTCTTTGCAGATCTCGCCTGTCCTGCTTGGTGCTGTTCCCAAACCAGGTGCAGATGTTTGCCAGATGTTTGTCAGGACGCTCTCGATGGTGCAGGAGTAGAAGTTCTTGAGCACCTTCAGTGGCAGATGGAAGTCTCTAAGTCTTCTGAGGAAGAAGAGACGCTGACGGGCTTTCTTAACCAGGGAGTTGATGTGGCAGGACCATGACAGGTCCTGAGTGATGTGGACACCCAGGTATCGGAAACTGTCCACTCTCTCCACTGGCGTGCCACTGATGATGAGGGGTTTGTAATTCCTCGCCTGCTTTGTAGTGAAGTCCACGATCAGCTCCTTAGTCTTGCTGACGTTTAGGAGGAGGTTATTCTCCTGGCACCAGGTCTCTCTTTTTCTGAGTATTCTTGGGCACAGACGACAGCTGCAACACGGGCAGCAAATAAACATAAAACAGGTAGAAGATCTCAGTGAAGATGAATAATTAAAGGTTATTAGTCTCCTGATGAGTTTTTAATAATCCCACTGCACTCAGGCAGCATCCTCATCTCCTGTGCTCCTGCTGGGTAACCGCATCCACCCAACGTTTTCAAATTTCATCGACTTAAAAATCATTTTTTTACATCCTATTAATTTTTTATTTATTGATGTAAGTTACTGCTGAAGATGTTTTCTGTAGGTTTTTTATTGCATTAATATTTAACTAGACTGGTTTATCTGTTATTATTTTACCTGCACATACTTCACCCCCTGTATTTCCTCAGATTTCTTCATTTCCGTATTCTTAACATTTACGTTAATATTTTATAACACAGCCTGCGACTTACAGCATAATTCTCCTGTAATTTAATGGAACGTCCCTGCACGTTATTACAAATTACAATGTTTTATCAACACATAATAAAGTTGTGTCTGAGTGGGAGACATTTCTTAAAACAAATATTAGCGCAGCCGTGCTGTGTTGACATCGTTTCCCTCGTAGCTTCAGTGCAAATGTGCAGCTGAGCGTGTGTTCACAGTTTCACTTCCCTCCCACAAAACTTCCTCGGGGATCTTCTGCTCCTCATCGCGAGCTGCAGTGGCCAGCCCGGAGCTTCCAGCATGATGTGAGGAGCCAGATGAATTCCCTGCTGGAGATTTCTCCAGAAGCTGAGGCTGCTGTGAAGGCTCTGCAGCAGCAGCCTAAACTTCTCCACTGGTGGCCACGTTTGGAAGCCAACGCAGAAATGAAGTTGGTCTGGTCTGAGCCGCTGTGGGGACTGCAAACAGCGTGAGGGCGTGGGGGCTTCCCATGATGCACCGAGTGCTTCTTCTTCACTCACTCTGGGTTTATAGACAGTGAATCATTAGTTATTGTTAACCTCTGTCTCTCTTCCACAGCATGTCTTTATCCTGTCATCCTTCTCCCACCCCAACCAATCACAGCAGATGGCCCCGCCCCTCCCTGAGCCTGGTTCTGCCGGAGGTTTCTTCCTGTTAAAAGGGAGTTTTTCCTCCCCACTGTCACCAAGTGCTTGCTCATAGGGGGTCATATGATTGGTGTCCTGAACGTAACGAAACACAGAGAGGCGTCATCATCTGACATCATCATTCATGTCTGATCATTTACCGCAGCTTCTTCCTGTGAGGCCGCGGCGCTAACAACCAGAGACGTCATATCTTCAAATCGATGTCACCTCGTTTTGTCCTTCATTGCTTCGTTTCCTACCGTGTTGGTCCATTTGCTTGACCGTAAAGGCCCCGTGGATGAAGCATCACTCAATCAGGACAGAAATGTCTCGTCATAGGAAAAGATTTTTAGGAAGCAACTACATGGTAAGTTTGGTGAGCTCGCCCTAAACCCCACGCCGAGTTTCACAGCAGTGATGTCAGTCATGTGCCTCAGCACCTCACCTCTATCACAATAATAATCTTTCTGCTTTACTGTGTTTTATTCTGCTCCGACACCTTCAAAGTGAAAGAAGGCGTTATTTCTTTACCAGCGTCGTACGGTGTCTGCTTCCACTAAACTCCTGAGGAATTTCACACTTCTTCTCTGCGGTTACGCATGTTTGCTCGAGTTTAATCAGCAGCGTCTTTAAAAGGGAGAGCGTCTTATTTTAAAATGTCTAACAGGCTTCATCAACAGAGGAAGGATGAAAAGACTACATGTTCCAGCCGCTGCAGAGCGAGGAGGGTCATGGGGTTATTCATCAGTGAGAAGTACTTTGTGGGAGATTGACACTCCTGCGAGGGCGATGCTTAAGAAAAGGTCAGAGGTCAATGAAATCATTAGGATTTATTCAACCAGTGTATCCAAATAGCATCTGACTTATTGAAAGTTGCCTTGACCTCGAGAGTTTATCCAGCATTTACCACCACGGGGTGAACGAGTGCAACATGTCAGAGTTTCTATTTCTCAAATTCAGAGTAACGACCTGAAAAATGGGGTATTGCAGGTTTTCTAAAGCCCTGCTGCTGGCAGAAGAAAGGATGTGGAGATAAAGACACACACACACAGCACAAGAGTGGACGATTGATTTCTGCCCTTCTACGTGGGTATCAATATGGCCGGCGTTGCATGGCTTCACTGAGCGTGACGCAGCAGCTCAGGCACATCAAAGCTGCAGACTCCAAATGTCACGCTGGCCGCACACCGGCTGGCCAAGCGCACGGATGGACAGCCGAGCTGCAGTGCGCTCTGGGAAACTGTGTTTTTCATCAACACCTAATCAGAGGCAGCTGTCAGGCGGAACAGACGGCCGTCCCGCAGAGAAACGCTGATAAAGATATCGACAGAGGCCAGAGAGCGTACGTGTGTGTGGGAGGGTAAATAAGCACACTCACCTCTTCTTTTCTTTTCCAGTGTAAAACACCCCCGATAGAGGCCAATAAATTGTGGAAAGTATTTCACGGGGCCACACAAGCTGCTGGCCAGAGGAAAGGAGAGAGGAAATAAAGAGACTCGAGCTCATTTCCAAAAGCAGTTTCTGTAATTGAGGTAGCATAAAAAACATTCCCCGTGGACCGCCGCTCAAAACGAGATGCTAAATATAAAGTGAAACCTCGGCTAACGGTTCAAAAATATGAAAAACGGACTTACTGAGGTCCTAAAAGACATTCAGACACATTTCAGTCATTACTGCAGAGTCGATGGAGCACTGTGGATAAAATAGACCTCTACCTGTGCTTCACGCGGATGACTTCACCTGGCCACTGTTTAAACTAACCCGACTGGCAGCATCTGGCTTGACTGGTGATGTTGACTCTCATTGGCTGCACTTGCATTAACAACTGTGAGGCTCATCCTGAGCCCACATGTGTGGACTTTCACATCTCAGTATCATTTTTGTCCCCTCAGTTTTCCACATGCATTCATCCTCTGTGTGCTCATCACTCTGACAGCCACCCTGTCTTTCCACGGAACGCTGCACAGTATAAAAACACAGCACTGAGAGTAGCGGCTGAAGTTGGTACGACACTGATTTGTTGCTTTGCTGTTCTCCAGGCTTTGTAATCATTTTCAGGATCAGCAAAGAGGAACAAGCTGCACATTAATGTAACGGCTTATTTGCAGCAAAGACAAGACGAGGCAGCTGTACAGCAGCAAAAATGCTGACCGGCACACTTAAATAATAAGTCAGATGGCGTTATGTTTTCTTCTTATCAGCATATCCCATTACACAAACAAAATCAGCAACACTATAATCCTACTGAGAAGTATGATGTAGCTCATTTGTCTGTGCTGTAAATCTCCATTATTGTCCAAAGTCAGGCTCGTCCTCGGGCCTCTGAGCCACAACATCGAGCATGGAGACTGTCTGAGGTTCACGTGTGAAAGTGTACAATCTGTGGGAAAGGAAAATGATTTGCATGTGTCCGAAACTACGGAGTCCCGCAGGGGACATGGGAGAAAAAAAAATTAAGACGGACTTTTGCGAGATCTCGCAAAACTAACTCGCAATCTCGCAAAAGTTTTAGCCACATTCTTCGGACGCCGGCTCGAAGCCGACCGGGAGGTCGAGGCACGATGTGCCGGGAAAGCGGTGTTCCTCCCGGCTGTAGTAGGACTCGACCTCCCGTTAGCTTCGAGCTAACGGGAGGTCGAAGGCCGAAGAATGCGGCTAAAACTTTTGCGAGATCCCGAGTTTGTTTTGCGAGATCTCGCAAAACTTTTGCGAGATCTCCCAAAAGTCCGTCTTAATTTTTTTTCCTCCCATGTCCCCTGCGGGGCTCCGTACAAAACAACCTCGAAACTCATTAGCATTAAAATCCCTCCCTGCTTTGTTTGACCTGCAGTACCACACAGTGACCACCAGGTTTCATCTGTTATCAGATCTTGTCTTTATTGCCCCGGTAACTCCTGATTGGTGGATTTTGTGACTTTGTTGTCCTTTATTCTCTCTAAATGACCCCACACTGAACTAGTCACATAAATAATACCTAACTATGACAGCACCACTGAGGGGACACTGGCTGAGAGATTAATACATTATTGGCTTTGAAATTTAAATAAACAAAAAAAGACAAAGAGAACATGAAACGCTGCGTCACTCAGTGGTGTTGCAGGCTTTATGTGGCTCTTGATTTAAAAACAGAAGGTAAAATGACACCAGCCTCATCTGTACAAACAGTAAATGAATGGCAGTGTGTTTGCTCTTCACATCACAAACAGAGCAGGAAAGTGAGCGTTAACAGTCAGCGTGTTTCCTCTTCAGTGGATTCAAGGCGACGACGGCTCGTGTTTTCATTGTGCCGCGGCGCCGTGCGACTGAACCATACTGCGCACTTCTGTTGACATTTTATGAATGTTTCATCACTGACAAGAATGATCAGATGAACCGCAGCTCTCCAGAGTACTGAGCTCTCTATCCAAGCAAAAGTGCCTGAAAAGAATCAGATTAAAATGAAAATGATTAAAGTATAAAATATTCAAATGCGGAGTTACCGGGAGGAACGAGGAGAGGAAAGAGAGAGCGCAGTAAATTAGAGAGAGGTGAAAAGGGTAGAGTGGGAGGGGAAACAGGGTGGATTAGCTCCAGACAGCGTGAAGAAAGCTGCGCCCGAGGCCCATCGCTGTTAGGATGCATTTATGTCTCGGCCTCCTCGTACAGCTTGTTTGCATACCGAGTGCGCTCTCGCTTAAACCTGTGTGGCTGTGCGAATTCTTCTGTGTGCTTCATCCATACTTTGCATTAAATTAAAGGACTAAACCAAAGCAGTGAGCAGGTTGTGGTTACTGCTCAGCCTTCACTGCCTCAGCTTCATCGACTCAAAACAAGCTTTGAAGATTTCACAGCAAATGTTTTCAGCTCGTCTCAGTCCACATTCTTCCTTTGCTTCACATGCTCAGAAAATAAAATGGCTTGTACTTTCTTTTTGTTTTCCATATGCAATCATCATCATCAGGGGGAAACACTGAAATAGGCAGGGTATTGTCCTGTGAGCCTATCCCAGATATCAGAGGGTGAATGGTGGGGCAGCAGTCTATCAAACAGCTAACGCAGAGAGACAGACGACCACTCGCACTCACTCCTGCTATCGTTGGACTGTCTTTAGAAGTCATCGTGTCCGGCTCTGGCAGTGCTCGTCCTGTTCCTCCTCCCACAGAGGAACATACTGGTCCTGTTGCTGGGTTCTACACCCCCGTCCTCTCCTCACCATCTCCCAGTATCTCATACATACTCTTCAGACTGTCCCGGGAGACACAGCATGTATGGACGCGCCATCCTGGGGGCGCTGGACTTCCTGTGCAGCCTGCAGGTCTCAGGCTACGAGCAACGAGAAAAGCAGCAACAGAAAGCAAGGCTGGAGAAGAATCACTCAGAAGGGTTAACGTGAGGGCAGTGGTCTGTGGACACCACCTGCTAAAACAATCCCTTTGTGGGTTGTTGCCTCTCAGGTGCACCTGTGGTCACTTGTTTGCACCGAAGCAGCTGACGATGGTCCGTGCTTCTAAACCGATGTCGATCCCTCAGATTTAACTGGCTTTATTGGATATTGTGATGACTGAGTGTGTTTGAGATCATTGATAAACTGACCAAAAAGTCATTTTGGTTATTTTCACGTTTATTAGCTTTTAAACCGAACCAAAAGGAGTGATTTTTCAGGGGTGAAGAAATGTGACAGAAGGGGAAATAATGCTTATTCCCACACAAAACTCTTACTGGGAAAATCTCTGTCTCTCTTCCACAGCATGTCTTTATCCTGTCTTCCTTCTCTCACCCCAACCAATCACAGCAGATGGCCCCACCCCTCCCTGAGCCTGGTCCTGCCAGAGGTTTCTTCCTGTTAAAAGGGAGTTTTTCCTTCCCACTGTTGCCAAAGTGCTTGGCAACAGTGGCAACAATCATATGACCATAGGGGGTCATACGATTGTTGGGTTTTTCTCTGTATGTATTATTGTAGGGTCGACCTTACAGTATAAAGCACCTTGGGGCTGTTGTTTTGATTTTGCGCTGTGTAAATAAAGTTGAACTGAAAAGTGGCCGAGATCCAAACCAAAGGGAGACGTCAGCCTGCATTTTATGCAGAAACACTGTAGGAAGAAGCTGTGTTTGGAATAAAGAGAGATTATTTTGTGAGAGGAAGAAGAGGAGTAAATGTTTTTAGAATAAAATGGGTCATTAATCTATTGTTTGGCTTTGAAAACTGACTCATTTAGACAAAGATTATCCCTTTATAAAACCGCATGATATTGAAATTTCATTATCCGTGTTCAAACAATTTCCTTTGTCTGTAAAGATGAACAGAAACAGTTCGAGCACATCAGATCTGAGTCCCGCATGTTGTACAGTAATATTTTTAGGCTAATACTCGCATTAGAACCATTTTCATCTTCCTGCAAACAATGAACAAAGGCTGCAGGGCCTGCAAGTGTGTAAGTTTCTGATAATGGTGAACTTCTGCCAGCCGGTCTGAGTGCTTAACCTCTCATGTGTCTGATCTGCCTAAACTGTTACATCCATTAAATAATAAGCCATTTAGTGCGTCTCTCTGCTTTCAGTCCATCGCTTCTGTTTGGCAGTCCTTCTCTTGGCCTCTGTGATTTTCTTTTAATTACAAAGGAAATGAATGGATGCTTCTCTGTCAATTTAACTGCACTTTAAAATGGCCCCTGTTCACCCCTCATTGGGCTAAACTCTCCAAGAGGATTAAACTGGTCTGAAAGCCACTTAGAGAGAACCTCGTGTTGCTTCATACATATTTAAGGCTGCACAAGCCAAGACAAAACGCTGTTAGACAATGGCTCATTGGCTCTTAGCTTGTTAGCTCTCGGCCTGTCGTGGCTACACTGGAAACACAACGGTCCTTCTGTTTGAGCCCAATTCATGCTGAAATATTTTTATAACATTAAACCTCCAAAAGCCTTGAAAGTCCTGGTCTTCCTGCGTTGCTTGTGTAACTCTGAGAGCATCGAAGCAGCTTCGGTGATAAAACGAAGTCTCCATCAGTGCCGTTAAAGACGTGGTTGTCCAACAAAAGGAACCCGGCGTGCTGCCGTCCTTTTTAACCTCAGTTCTTTCAATTGGTGTGAGTGAAACTGTTTGAAGTCCTGCTGTGTATATTGTAGTCATTAATTAATAAGGCATTGTGCAGGCCCGCATGCTTTGGAGTCATATTGTGTGGACACCTGCTGCCTCCATATGTAGTCCACTGATGTCCTCTCATCCTTTTGATGTCTCTGTTAAGATGTGCTCTAATTGGCTGCTGATGGCAGCGTTGCGAGAAGAAAGGCAAGGTCACAGGGTGTTTCTCCGTGATAACACAAAGCTCTTTGATACCTGACGCTGCCACGGTGGTCTGTTCCAGCGGGCGGCTTGTCGAGGCCCCGCCCCTCGTACACGTGGCTCTGCATGTCGTGAATCCGGCTATCCCGATGCTAATGAAGTTTTAGACAGCAACATCCGTGCGCAGCTGTGCAAACACAGTTTCTCTTCTAATCAGACGACCATGAGAGCATGACGAGGCGGGCCACATGTGATTTAGCCCTCAGGCAGCCGTTTACCAGGTTAGGTTAGTAAGACTGCAGTTAGTAGCCATCTGGTCCTTGTCTAACCAAAGTGAGAGCTGTGTCTGTGTCTTTGCCACGATGTCAAGCATAGTATGTGTTCACTAACACTGCCCCGGGCTTTGACCCTGATTTTGATCTCATGGTGTAGCTGAGGTGAGAAAGGTTTCTGGTTTTAGTTTGGGAACCTCACAATTGCATCGCTCCTTTCCTCAGGCAACGTGACCATCCCATCATGCACTGGGGCCAAGAGCGAGCAGGAAACTGAGTTTTGGGTCTAAAGCTGCTGCATGAATCACTGGAGTTTAAATAGGCTCTTGTGTTAGCCACGTATATTTGGTTTACTCCGAGTCAGCTGATGAATTTGTAAAGTTGCAGCTTTTTCCTCTTTTTCTTTCTTTTTTCTTATTTTTTTTTTACACAGAAGTGAACCAAAATCTGTCTCTACAAACTAAATGAGAACATTTAGCTTTTAGGTATATTAGTCTTGCAGCTAGTTGCTAGCTTGTGTACTGTGCACATCTATGGCAGCTTACTGCCTCCCTGCTCACCACACTTGGATTGTTTGACTCAGTAAGAAGCTCTGTGGGGAAGATTAAAATCAATCTACTATGTATGCTCAGTGCAATAAGGGTTTTGTTCTAACATTAAATGTACAGTCAGTCATTTTCTTTAGTTTATTAAGCATTAGTAAGGTATCAATATGTGCTCTGAGCATCTTCTGACCTTCTGACACGCCTGAATGCCCCAGACCTGCAAGCTAGTCTGAGGCATTTGGGTTCTGCAGCAGCACAATGACCCAAACACAGCATCAAGTCCACCTCTGAATGGCCCAACCTGTTATTATGTTTAGGCACAATCACTTTTTCACACTTAATAGTACACACCTTCACTTAGAAACTGCATTTTGTGTTTAGTCGAGTTATCTTTGTCTAATATTTAAATATAATGTTTGATGATCTGAAAAAACAGGGACATCATGAAGGAGGCGAACACTTTTTCTCACCACTGCATGTAATAGATTCTTAAGGAACTTTGACTCTTGCGTCCTTTACTTGTTGTAATTTAAGAAGTATTCTGCTGCCTTTAAATCTCGGGGCAGCAATGTCAGCCAAATGTCAATATAAATTGCTTCCAGTCCTCTGTTGTAGTCTCTAATTTGATAGAGAGTGTTGTTGGGAGCAAGACTGACTGTGGGATCTTTGGACGCATGTTTACAAGATGAGCTTGTTGGTCTTATTCTCTTGCCCACATCACCAAAAGTCAAATTAGTTTTCCGCCTTGTATAAAATAAACAGTTTCGAATATTTTCTGTAATTTATTAGAAGTCGTAGCCTTGAGGAAAAGTAAGGCCTTGGAAGAGTCGGTGGCTTTAAAAGTAGTTCTAATTTTATTCCGACACGGTTCGTCAAAAATGTCTGTCCAAGGTTCAGCACACATCTTCAAGAAAACCTCATGATGGGTATTATTCATTGGTGCAGCAGCTGTTTTTCACATATTTCACCTTGATTTTTAGACTTGGGGGGGAAAAAGGTAAGGAGATAAAAGAATGATTTTTCTTTGAAGGCATGAAAAGCGAGACCCCTGGAGTCATCCTTGAGCCGAATCCCCTGCTGACTGTCGAAGTCCTCCTGAGCACAGTGTTGAGTCAGAATTGAAACAATCGCTAAATTTATTTTACCCGTCGTCTTAAAGGAAATGTCCTGCCTTTTGTGATGGCCCAGCTTTCAGTGAATGAATCTTAATCAGTGGATGGTGTCGGGGCATGTAGCCCAGTGACCAGCTGATGACCTAAACATGGATAAACAGAAGCGTGGGACCTACACGTCCCCTCAAAGAACAGCTTTAATAACGTCCCCACACCTTTCTGTCATATTTGCCTGTTGATTCCAGTCATGCAATGTCTGCGTAACCTCTGAAAATGTGACGATGGCTTGTTTTCATGATTCATGCAGGACTTTTTACATGAATTTACATGATGACGTGTCAGCTGAGCAAATCCATGAACAATAAAGAGGCATTTCTAAGCTTTCATTCTCTCGGTACAGCCTCGCTTTGAGGGTTGAAATAGGAGTGCACCCGGATCTTGTATGTGGTAATAAAATAGGATACAAGCTACACAAAAGCTTCCCGAGGCCTGGCATTGAGCTGAGCTATACTTTGCCTGGAAATAAAGGAGCATGCTGGCTGTTTGTTCCTCGTGTGCGAAACAAACCGTGTAGGCGCGCTTTACTTTAATGAAGTGACGTTTTTTTGTCGATGGGTCTGAAGTGGCGGCACAGGAGATTGTGACCACAGGACCGAAGTTTCCTGTGTTTTTCATGCACTGTTTGTTTCGCTTGGGAAGCAAAACTCGGTTTAAGAAAAGTGATGGGT
Source organism: Simochromis diagramma (assembly GCF_900408965.1). Taxonomy (NCBI): domain Eukaryota; kingdom Metazoa; phylum Chordata; class Actinopteri; order Cichliformes; family Cichlidae; genus Simochromis; species Simochromis diagramma. The sequence goes on along the minus strand of NW_024387458.1, from coordinate 1,662,427 downwards.
GACGCTTATCGCCCACGCACATCCTGGGCCATCGGACCTCAATAGATCACATGATAGGGTGGGGCTAGATCAGCAATGGGTTCACCCAAACGGTGGCGGATTGTGACCCACACCTGTTTTCACACCTTGGCTCGTGTGATTAGGTAAAGGATCAGCAGGGGGTCCGTGACCCTGTTGGGGGGACACTCCCACAGGGCTTAAAGTCCGGGAATCTCCCCCAGTTGCTCTTAGAAATGAAGAAGCTTCTCGGATGAAACATCTTCAAGGAAACTTAAAGAAGTCCAGACACTTTTCTTTCCAAGCTCCTTAGACTACGATGACCTGGATGACTGAGAACCTTCGCAGACATGATGCATGATGAGTTTTATAACTCCGAGCATCCATGTAAAAGAGGAATGATGAGGTTCAGTTGAATTAGAAGTTTGCAGACTAGCTAACGTAAAAAAATGTAGAGCAATACCCACAGCAGAGTTTCAAAATGTTCGCTAACGGCTCCGACACTACAGTAAAAATAGGAGAGCAACCTTTGTGAAATACTCAACCTGTGGACAACAAAGAGACTGCGATCACTCTCAGACAGACGGGCAGACATTTGCAGATAATGATGATCCGGCTTACAAACAGGTTGCTAGCATCACTTTGAGTTCGTCTGCACCAATGACTGCATCTGCAGCGCTTCTGATAATAGACTCATCTATAATTCTACCGGTAAATATCCATCATGCAGCTAAACGTCACTGTTGAGGAATTTGTTTTGTTCTGACTCTGAATGCAAGCAGTTATTGTTCATTTTTCTCTATGCAACTAGCAACAGATTTGCATTTTTTCGCCTGTTTGTGACAATTAATTGCTGTATTAGTGCATATTGCAACTTCAGAAGTGATGCCATTCAATCTGATACTGAAGACCGAAGCAGCCTGACTCCATCTCAGTCTCATTTTATCATCTCGAAGCACCAGCGTTGCTGTGAAAACATGATCCCTAACGTCACTGTACCAACAAAGATGTGCTGCACATGAATGGGGTTAATATCTATTCAAAAGTAAGGTAGCATGCGTGTTTTGGGGTCTGTTATATTTGGGATGATGTCAGACAGAAACAAATCATTTCCCGTGTTTTAACTCTGAATGGAGGAAAAAAGCCTCCTTTTCTTCCTACAGCTAAACCATCAGCTGTGGAAATTTTAAGGCGATGGAGGTTCTCAAGCTGTAGCCCAGCACCATGACTCGTCTTCTGCACGAACAGACGCAGTTCCCCGATGGTCTGATGCAGATCGAGAGGGACAAGATGACCAGAGCGAGCAGGAGCGAGGAATTATACTGAGAGATGGGAAGAGTGCTTCTATGCCTGATTTATTTCTCTTTCTATCGCCTCTAATTTATTCAGTAACAGTGAGATCAAGTGAAGACAGCTCAGACGCTACCTTAAAATACTGGCTCTGGGTTCACTGACGTTTCCCTGCTGCGTGTTGTCTGTCTGTATTTTAGCTGCAATGTGTGACATTAATAAATGGGAGAAGGATGAGCGGCAGAGACGCCATGTTGGCTTCTTTTCCGTCCTGCTAAATATGCATAAAGTGTTCAGACCTCTGAAGGAGGGCAGCTTGTTGCCTCCGATGATGAGGCTGGGAGGAAAGACTCTATTTTCATGATGTAACCAGTAAATGGTTTGTTCAGGCTCCCTCAGCCAGTTAATCGCTGCTCTTCTCACCCTGCCGGCTGCTTTTAACCTCTTGTGACAGGCCTCCAAAATAAAGGCTTTTTAAACTTTTGATCCAGAGCAAAGTTTGTTTGGATTTGCTTTGTCGCTTCATTGCATTTGGGCTCAGCAGAGCAGCAGGACCAGTACCAGTAATACGCACTGAGGCTTTATTCTGAGATGATGCCCAGCGTTGTTCGTCTGTCGACGGACAAAAAAAGACACTTTTCATTTTAGTGAAAATGAATCTAAAAGCAGAAAAAGAGTGATTTTCCTCAGGTACGTGGAGATTGTTGTCGTGGCGTCGATGTAATTGGCTGCGGTTGATGCCTCGCGTCTGATTGAGCCACTTGTAGAAGTACGTGTTCGGCTTTGCTTCGCAGATTTCGCTCTTCGCTTTGATTACTTGTTACAACCGTTTCACACAAATACAAAGCTGCAGTTTTAGTAGGAAAAAAGGTGAAACGACCAGAACTGAGAATTATTTTCTATTACTATCTTTCTAATCGCTCTACCCATCGTTTCTGCCCTCTCTCCTTTTCCCCGTGAACGTCGCTCTGCGGCTGCTTCTCTATTCTTTGCACGCTCTTTCTCGGTCTTATTGTTCTTTCTCGCCATCTGTCCGTCTCCATCATCATCTCTCCCCGTTGTGCTCCTAAATTATCTCCTTCTACCTTCTCTCTCTCCGTCTCTCTCCCACCTCGCACTCTTCTTTGAGCCGTTCCCCTCCTTAGTTATTTCTAAAATAAGAATTTTCCCGTGAAGATGACTGGAAGTCTGTGTCTCTGATTGGCTGCTGCGATGCTGTGATGTGATGCGATAAGAGAGGAAAGGCCCTGCAAAGCTGGATGACGCATGCCAGGCCTCCTGCTGTGTGAGTGAGTGTGAAGGAATATGTATTTTAGAGTGGAGATTGAGTCTGACTTATCATATCTTCATGTCTTTGTTTGACAGTCGAATTTCACAGATGTGGCTGAGACAACGTTCCTCACATCTGTCTCAACACTCAGATAGGAAAATGTGATGGAAGAGAAACAGATAATTAAATATAGATTGCACATGTCCACGTCCACAAAGTCAAAAGTCTTCTGAGGTTTAAATTTGGCTGATCTTCTCGGGCATGTCCACCGAGATCCCAGCAGCTGTTTTCCAGTCCTTTGCACTGAGCACGCTCCAACCTGAACGCAAACATCATCCTCTGCTTCAAGCTCGCCCACATGTCCTCTGGAGGATCACTGCATGTGATGGCAGCTGGATTTCAGGCTATGAACAAACAGTCTCAGGTGAAGCGTCCAGTTGAAGACGAGCCACAAAGAAGACGGACGATCGGCCGAACTTAAACCGAGTCTTTGATCACGCTGCACTGCTAATTATCTAAATTCATGAAGATGCATATTTAGCCACAGAAAGCGCAGCCATGCAGGTGACAGATGGTTCAGAAAAGTCCCTCTGAAAAACAAAAAAACAGCGATTGTGAGTCTCCGTGAGATTTAAAAATCAAAAACATCTGGAGTGAGCCATCGACAGCTGGCTGAAAAGGCTGAGTGAAAGGAGACAACAGGGAGAGAAAACAGCGCTTGTGTGCGTGCCAAGCTCTCCGTTGTTGGCAAGACAAAAATAAGGAAACAAATGTGACAAATTCTTGAACATTTGTCTTCATTAAGTCCTCTCTGTCCCTCTTTCCATGAATTTGCATGTATGTGTGGGGCTGTTTAACGCGCCCGGGGAGCTGAGCGTGACAGCTCCGTGTCCTACCTACACATGAACAGTCTCGCTCAGAGGACGCTCTGTCGTTTCAGGGCCTCGACGTACTGAAACAACCTGATGCCTGCTTGTCAGCTGTAAAAGGCTGATCTTGGCCTCAAGGTCAGAGGTCAGGCTTTCTACCATAGTTGTATCTACTGGAAGGCTGAGGGGTAGCAGTGAAGGTACCCACCAGTCTGTTTAAGCTAAACTGGGGAACTGTAGTCTCCTCGAGATTGAAGGTTTCACCCATTTCGTCTTGTTTCACTTGGATAAATGATGGAAATGTTTCAGAGTGTTTCAGGAAGCCGCTCCTGTGCTCGTCCGCAGCACATCGAACCGCCACCATTTAGATTTTCACTCCTCCTCCACGTCTGAAATCAGTTCCTAGAGCCAGGCAGCCGCTGCCTGCGGCCTGGCTTTCTGCCTCGTTATCAATAACATCTGTCATTTGTATAATTGGGGCTGGGGCGCTCGTGAACCGCCTGGTCAGGACGGGTGGGGGAGTGCGCTGGATGTGATCCTCCTGTGGACAGAGCCCTGTTTTTGGGATGATTGGAGAATATGAATGAATCCTAAGCAGGGGCCTCCTGTGTAGGAAAAGATGGAAATCTGGGGTTGGCAGTTGTTTCCCTCTGAAGTAAATTCATGAGATTTATTGTCCTTGATGACACGTACTCTACTGTGCCGTCCATGTTTTTATCCACACAAAGGTGGAGGAGCTTGGCTGGCTGAACTGGGGGCCATAGAAAGAGAAATAAGGATTAATCACTCACATTATCATCTAGTCGATATTTTGATCAATAAATAATCTTTTCATCTATAAAATGTCAGTCGTTCATTTTCTTCTGCTCTTCAAAGCTTCAGTTTTACTGCAAATAACAGCCTTTAAAAACGTTCCAGGCTCCACATACAACAAGTTATTCGTCTCATTACGGTTCCCCCGGCTGGCTCTATCCTTACCCTCTTATTGAACCTGTGCAGCGATGTGTGCTGCTTATTCTGTAAGTTGGTGTACCTGCAGAGCGCTCAGCAGCAGCCTGCGTGGTGTTGACAGTAGCCGGCGGCGAAGAACAGCGACGAGGGGAAAGATGTTTCCTCCTGACGCGTCGACCCGCCGCTCGATTCAGTCTGAAGGTTGTTGTAAAGCAGCTCATCTTCAGTGGGAACGTAAAATCCATCAGAGCGCTACGCTAGCAAACACGAGGAGCAGATCCTCAAAATGAAATAATGCAACAAACTCAGGTGCACTACCTTTTTATTTAGCTTTTTATGAGCTGAGATTAGCAAACACGTTTTACAATGCAAGCCCTTTATTCCAAATATATAAATCACACGCTTGACTCACACAGTGACCTGTGTGACGCATTTTTAATGAGATCCACCAATAATCTGACACTACTCATGCAACGGCACAAATAGCAAAACACACAGTAGCTGCCCTGTGTTATCCTCAGGGTTACACACATTAGCAGGTGTGGCCCACTTCAAGTCCATGCACACACCGAGCATTAGTGTCACACTGCAGCTTTGGTCCCACCTTGAAGTAACGAATGCATGAATTGGTTTTTCAGCTTCAGTCTGAGAGACGATGCTCCGAGCTGAGGGAAGATGACAGCCTGGTGAATTGTTTGAGTTAAAGGACACATCCAGGTGAAAAGTGGCTCCGAGGTTCCTCCCAACAGGCCACAGCGGTGCTGTAAAGAAACCGATCGAACAGGCTTTGATTGTTATCGACTAACTGATGGTTAGCTTGAATCCAAGTTGTGTCGTGTGGACAGTTCTGCAGTTTGAAAGTACTTCCTAATAATACTGCGTATGTTAAGGCGAGATACACTGAAACGCACTGGTCCCAGCCAGAGGAGGGTAGTAACTAATTACATTTACTCAGTTACATTTACTTATATGTGTGTGTGTGTGTGTGTGTGTGTGTGTGTGTGTATATTAGTGCGTTAGCTCGTTAACGTGTTGACGCCGTGCTGCCCCACGCACGGGGCGAGCCGCGCTAACTCGTTAAAGGTGCACCAAACTTTATATTTTCGTCTCTCTGATTATCTCATTTTTAAATATTAAACGTTATGATCAGTTACTCTTTACTGAAGTAGCCTTTTTTACTAAATGCTTTTTTACTCGAGTGATTTTCTGGACTTTTCGCTTGAGTAAAACTATGCTGAGGTAGTGCTGTTATTACCTGAGTACACCTCCGGCTCCAGCACAGAGAACTCATCGTTTAACATGGACTCTCTGATGAACGCGACCTTTACCTGCGTGCTGCCGTCACTTCACACTGACATTCTGCATGTCTGCAGAAACACTGAGACGTTTGGTTTTAAATGCAGCAGCAGGACAAAGTTAGATCATTGTTAGTAACGTCACCAAACACTCTTCACCAAAACAACAATATTTAAAGTAGAAGGAAGGGAAACATGATGCATCTCTGCTGTACAGATGAAAGCCTGGTGTCACTGTAGCATTAAAGAAACCACTTTGTGCTGAGTCTCAAAGAAAAGCTGGAGTCTGAAACAAGTTTGGAAATGTTTGTTTTTGCAGAAATGATTGTCTCTTCCCTCCTGCCTTTTCCACTTAATGTATTGCTGTTGGCTCTCAGAGGAGAAGGCAGCACAATTTTAGCTCCCATCAGGCCTACACGAGAGAACCAGAGGGAGGAGAGACACAGGGAGATGATCATCCTGCTGTGGAGAGTAGGAGTGTGTCGCATTGGTAATGGGACCACCTGCTATTCCTCCATCTCCTCCTGTTAGTGTGTGTGTGTGTTCTTGTCATCTGTATTCTGGTACAGTACAGAGTGTAATACAGCACAGCTACAGGGTGGCCTCAGAGCGGCCACTCAGGAACCCTGACATCACTTTTACTGTAATGAGCAGCTCTTGATTTTATTTTCACAGCAAGTCCAACAGACGTCCTTCATCAGCCACACGTGACTGTGGGTACATTCACTTTGAGAATGGACCAATCAGAGTCTGCTTTTACCATTCACCTGTAAAAGGCTGATCTTGGCCTCAAGGTCAGAGGTCAGGCTTTCTACCATAGTCGTATCTACTGGAAGGCTGAGGGTTAGCAGTGACCGTACCCACCAGGCTGTTTAAGCTAAACTGGGGAACTGTAGTTTTCTCTGCATCTACATCACTGGGGCTGGCTGTAGGTCACGAGGTGGAGCAGGTCTGATCGCTGGCTGCTCCACTCTGTGTGCCGTGCAGCTTCCTCTAAGTGTGAGTGCTGGTTGTGAGTGGATGATTATAGGCACGAGGTATAAAGTAGAAAAGTGCAGAAGCTAAAGGAGATGATTTATAGTGTACGTGGTGAAATGTCTGGTTCACGTTCTCTCAGCCAGACACAAGTTTCAGAAAAGGAAATGAATTTTATTTGTTAGCAGCAGGAACAGTGAACAGACGTTAGTGGCCCAGTTTGATTAAAGGTGCTTGCATTTGTTTGCATTTATTCAATTCTAGCACTTTATTTGTCATCCATGTCTTTATGGAGCCTGCTTTGTGCGTTGGTGTGCAGTCATGTGCGAACAGGAAGTGTCCGTTCCCACAAAGTCAGGAGGATGAAATTGTCTGAATTGTCTTTGTGTGCTGAAGCATGAAGGCTTCCTTTGACTGGAACTCAGGGGCCGAGCCGAACCCCCCCCCTCACGCCTAACCTTACACTTGGCACACTGCAGTCAGAAGTCCTGTTGTCCTGGCAACAGCCAAACCCCGACAGAGAGGCGTGATATGTCATCCCGGAGCGTCTCCACCGCTCTGAAGTCCAGCGGCGGCGTTCTTTACATCAACAAGCGCGGCGCTTTGCATTGCACTTGTTGATGTAAAGCTAGGAGGGAGCTGGTCGCCATGGAAACCCATTCCATAAAGCGCTGTCCCTGTGCAAATCTGAAGCCCACACAAAGTCCCAGTCACGGTACCACGCCGAGTTCACTGAGCTCCTGAGAGCGACTCGTTCTTTCATCAAGGTTTGCAGGATTTGATTTAATACACCTGTGGTCATGGAAGTGATTGGGACACCTGGATTCAGTGATTTGGATGGCTGAGTGAATACCTGTGGCAACATATACATGATTCGAGGTACAAGAACATCTGAAATGCTGCAGCTTCACTGGGCTCCAGCATCCATCAGTATCAGCCGCTACAGCCACTAAATAAATGCAGCACATATTATCATTGAATCTGTTTATGATTCGTTTAACCTTAAAACTCTTTGCAGGTAGAGAGCTGTTCCTACTGTTTCAGGTTTATGTGGTCTACAGATCATTTGCATGCAGCCCCTGCTCTCCCAGTAGTTTCAGATTGTTTGAGTAAGAGCAAGGCTAGCTATCTACCCATAATTACTGCCCCACTCTTTGGGGAGCTAAGCTAACTATTGCTTTATTTGCTGCCATACAGACACAGTAGTATTGATCTTCTCCTCCCGCTCCCCACCCACAAAGTCTCAAACTGTCGCTTCAAAGGAAGCACAATGATCATCCCCTCCTAAGTGCCTTTGTTTGCCTGAGTGTCACCACCTATTTTGTGTTGCTGGGTGCATTTTTCAGGTATTTTCAGTATTTGTGAACATGCATGTACATGTAGGACAGCTGGACTCGTGGTGCTCGTGCTCGTACTGACAACAGCAGAATCACACAGCTGAACAGCAGACAGCAAATGGAAGATTTTTGCTTCAGTTCACTTGTGCAAAGTGGAGTGAACGTGAAGTTAAAAGCTAAACTGAATATAGAAAAAACAATCAATTGAAGACAAATCACTCTGGCCACTGTTCATTAATTCTCCTGCAGAAATCGTTGTGGAACAAGCCGAGAGCTCTTTGTCTCCTCGGTGAGGAAGATGGAGCTCAGTGGTTTGGTTTCTCTCAGGAGGCCTCGCTGCTGCTGCTGCTGCTGCTGCAGTCTTTGCCTCAGTCCTTCATTACAGACCCCTCAACTCTTCCCTCAGTGATGTCTGAGGTGTGATGACACTGTAACAGGGCTGAATAGATGAACATGGTTTCCAAGTCCCAGCTGTTATTAGCTTTTAATGCCTCTGATACACAGAATAGGTGTGGACTGAAATACTCGAGTCAGCATTGACTGAGGACTGTTCTGCTGTTGTCTGAAGAACTGCAGACAAATGTAATTAATCCAGTTTTTCCAAGTTCACTAACAAAAAAGGAGCTTTAAGGTCGGACCGAACCACCTGGCTCGAATTTTATTTCTTGTTAATTAATTAATAAACTCATTGAAGGGCAACATGTTGCCTGTGAATAACTTCAGCTTCAAAGAAAGAAGGTTTCAAGGTTTCACTGCATATTAGATCATTAGCAGCATCCAGTCGCACCAGTATTACTAAGACTGCTGCTGCTTCTGTTTAGTGCAGGCAGGGAGAGACGGATACGTCTTATGTTATTTATTAATTATCTGAATTAATACAGAATCAGTCAAAGTGACTCTGACGGTCCATTTTTTACATTTAAATAAATGATCACATTTTAAAACCGTGTACTAATAAAGTCTGTTTTACTGTTTTTTGAAACGTTTCATGTTCCTTTACCTGAGCATCTGTTAGCGTTAGCCACGAGCCTGTTCAAAACTCCATAGATGAAAACAGAGTGCACTCTCAGCTGCACTGGATGTACCCGCAGTTCAGATTCTTATGAGCAGCAGAGGATTAGGGTTGATGTTAGTTGCCTGTCTGCACTGAAAGTTGCAGTTTACAGTTGAACAGTGGAGGCCGGCGAGTAACAGCGGTGATATCGGCTGCTGGGAACCGTCTGGAGTGTGGAATAAACTGGAAAAGTCACTTTGTCCACGTATCTGCATTTCTCAGGTACTCTGCAGTGTTCGCAGTACTCGTGAGTGGTGAGGAATCGGTTTGAGTCGGGAGGCGGTCACATCAAGGGAGAGCCCTGCTGTCATATCAGGCCACAGGCTTTAAAAACAGTCCTGCTCTGAGGTTCTGTTCAGCCACACTGACCCACAGAGTCAGATTAAGGACGAAGACCTGCAGAGTGTGAAGGGGATGCTGAGCAGCGTCTCCGAGCTGCTGCAGAATGACACATTCACTGATTTCTCTGGGGGCGACTTCTTTCTCTCCTGATATGAGATTTAGAGGCTTTTTTAGAGGAGCAGCTTTGACATTATACAAATATCGGTGCGTAATGATTGGTTGTGGCTAAATTTGAGCGGTGAGATTAGTTTTATCTTCTCTGCCATGGCTGGAAACTGGAAGCAGGCCAAACTGAGGAGAAATGTGTCACTTCCTGTCCTCCATTCATTACTCTTTTTTTGTCTCTCTGTGTGTTTGTGTTTGCCGTTGTGCTGATTTGTGTTTGTGTTGTCAATTTCCTCCACTTATTGTTTCTCCCAGCTCGTTTCCAAGCTGATGAGCCCACGGGGTTTTCATAATGCTGAATTTCTTTCTATACAGTTTTACCAGAAATCTTAATTCTAGCTACGATCCGAGTGTTTTCAAAGATGCCGTGCTATCCAGATGGATTTGGAAGTCATCATCGCCGCACAGAAACGCATCACAGAGGCGGTACATGAGGAAAGACCCAGGTGTCCCGATGTCTCGTCGTGTCATCCTGCTCCTCCTGAGGAGTCCAAGTCATTTCCAGGCCTAAAGGGATAATGCAGCCAGCATAATCTTGTTTGTGGTCTATTCCCATTTGGGTCTGCCTAGAATATCTCCCTAATGAGGTGTCCAGGTGGCATCCTGGTTAGACGCCAGAAGCACTTCAGCTACTTCCTTTCAAGATGAAAGAGCAGCACTTCCCTACAAATGTATGAGCCCCTCATTCTCTCCCTCAGTGTCCACAGACCCTGAAGAAAACCTGTTAGGCCAGAGCTTTGGTCCACAGGGTGAGAGCAAATAATAATTCAGCTGGAACTTAAAAGTCTTGCTTTTTTTCATCTTAGCTCCCCAATCAGCAAGCTAGAGAGTTTAAGTGTACACATGACTGCAGGCACAGCCCCGGACGCCTGCACTCGCTCTCTGCTCTGAGACGCTTTAACTCTTTCCCTTCAGCTGGCACTCTTCCTGCAAGGTGCTCACCGCTTTTCCTGCTTCAGATTTAAAATCGCTGATCCTCTGCCGACTTTCTTCACGCTCAGCCGAAGAACTCTGTAGGTCATATTTCTGAATCTCTGCTGCATGCTGAAGGCATTAATGTAATGCAAATCGAGAGATCTGCAGCTTCCCGTGTTGATTTACAGCGAGCATAAAAGTTTCTTCTCTTGAGTTTAAATATTTTTCTGAGTGAGGAGATGAGAGAGGAAGGTCTGAAGTAAAGAGGATGAAAAAGATCTGTCTTAATTTATGAAGGTTGGGGTGATCCTCTGTAATAAAGTTTTGGAAGCTGGCAAAAAGTTTTTATTCCGACTCTTTCTGGAAAACGAACCAACATTTAAGAGTGTAATGACTGAGAAGTGTTTTCTTCTGGCTGCGCACTCCAGTAAACCTCTGTGCTCCACTTGTAAAGATCTAAAAAGAATAATTATATTTCCCATCTTGACCGTAGGTTTCGAGTCTAGCGTTCAGCGTCCCAGTGTCCATATTCGTGGATCGCTTCAAGTCCTGTTTTCCTTCTGCATCCATGTCGACTTTGAATAAAGAACATTTACAGAGAACGAGAGATGAGATAACCCGGCACCCTAAACAGAGCAAAACTCGACTCCTGCTTTTGTTCTTCTGTTCGCCGAGCCGCATCGAGTGTTTTCATATCGGCGCTTCTTCATGTTCCGCTCTGCTTCCTGATGAAGTTTCTCCTCAGAAAAACTTTCCTTTTTCGTGCCTGCAGGACTTCAAGGTTCGTTTGCTTCTGTAAAGCATAGATAGGAAAAATATAAATAAGTAAAAAATAAGACGATGTATACAGTGTCCATCATAACAGGACTGAAGGAAACAGATTCGGATCCAAAGTTTGTGGTTCAGTCGGACACATTGTGATTTTTCTTTTTTTCTGGAACAGCTGCCTTCGAGAGATTGTTGTTGTGTCGTACTGTGTGAACAGGGAGCAGCGAGTGTAGCGGGAGAGTTATTCAGAGCTTACACAGCATTACCCGGCTTATGTTTTTAGCTCAGAAAATGCAGTATGATTGTGAAACAGATAGGCACGCCGCTCATTCTCTCATACAATCCGGTCTTCCCTGCTGGGAAGCAAAAGATAGCAGCTACGCCAAACCCTGCTGTGGCAGAATCAGTGGTTTAGAAGAAATCTTTCAGCACAGAAGGTCTTGCTAACTCGATATGATACCATCTCATCATTGAAAAGCAGCTGCTAACGAGGGCGAACCATCCATCCATGTTTGGGAAGTTTGTAGGTTTTCTATTCAGTAACAGATTCACCCCTGAAAATGTAAAATCTCCACAATTATCAGCAAGAACATGAACATCTGGAACGGCCATCCAATCGACTCGATGGTTGCGTGAAAAAGAAACCTGATCACTGACCCCGTGAGAGTCAAACTCAAAGCTAATATGAAATGAGTTTGATTATTCCCATCAAAGTTTCCTAATTCTCTTCTGCATCTTTTATTGTTTGACTTTATTCTTCATCATTTCACCCAAGTCTCACAGCTGTTGTACACGACGCCTTTGAGTGGAGTGCATCATTACCGTCGGTTCATATGTATCTGACTGCTTCCCACGCCCTTTCAAGGTAATATGTCTTAATATCATTTAATAAATGCGTTCAGCAGATATCCGGAGACCACATTAGAATGAAATTGCTCCAATTTAACATGGTTAGACTGTCTCCCCTGCTTATCATCTGCATTCTAGAGATGCATTGATCATTATTAGTTTAGATAAATGGTGTGTTCTGAGATCAAGAGGAACATCTTTACCGTGATGTACGCTCTACAGTGTGGAAGCTGTATGAATGAACTCGGATACTCATTAAAGTTTCAAATGGTTCCTCCAATGAGGCTGAAACCTGGTCTGAAAAATAAATAAACTGGAGTCATGAAGGGGACGTGCTGCAATCCTCTCTGTCAGCAACTCCACTTTTACCCACTGAAACAGATTACAGGTAGATTGGTTTGGTTCATTAGTGGATGCAACACCCAGTGCATCATGGGAATCCCCCAGCAGCCTACGTCTATTGCAGCATAACTAAGGGAGGATTCAGGGTCACCTGGTCCAGCCCTAACTATATGCTTTAGCAAAAAGGAAAGTTTGAAGCCTAATCTTAAAAGTAGAGATAGTGTCTGTCTCCTGAATCCAAACTGGAAGCTGGTTCCTCAGAAGAGGGGCCTGAAAACTTCAAAAGAGTAAAATAAGATCACAGATTAATCTCCTCATTCCTTCATTACTCAGTATATTCAAAGTCATGTACAAGCAGCTGTTATTTCATACATGAGCGTGGAGTAGACACAGATTCTTGTAAAGCATTTTTCTTGTTTTAAATGGTTTCCCTGCAGTTTCATCATGCTGCTGTTTAAAACTGAGCCCCAGTTTATGCCTTCTTAATGCAGAGCTGCTATTGATCCAGGCTGTTTAAGGAAAGATGAGTGGCCTTATTCGGCTTTCTGTAACTTGACTTTCATCTTATAATTCATGAAATGCAGTCTGTGCTTTCCTTTGGAAGTCAGTGAACAGGACTGTAAACAGGCGGGTGTGTAGGTATCTCAAAAAAACATCACTACATTATAGCAACTGTAATATCAAAGATTATTGCTAATGCTAGCAATTCAAAGTGGCCACAGGTTGCTTTAATTCATAGGTTTTTTCTAAAATGTCCACAAGTGACAGCAGATCAGCCACCCGCAGGAAACTCTGAGGAACACGGGCCCAAACTCGGAACAAAAACGAAGTCCTAGACTTTCTAATTTAAGTGCGCGCTGTGTGAATATCAGCAGGTTGCCTCATAATGGGTCTGTTCACAAAACTCATTAATCAGGGAGAAAGAGCTCAGCGTTTGAGCATTGTGTCTGAAACTAGCATCGAACACTTAATTAAACATGACAGGGAGGCAAGAAAATGACTTATTAAATGTAATTGGTTGATTTTTGAAAATATTTCATGCTTTTGACCTTAAGCTGAAGGTTATGGTTTACAGCCCATCTGCTATCAACTCACAAACAAGCATCACTTAAAGTTCACGTCGTTAATTAATGATTATTTGCGTTTCTTAAGAGGCGAGCTGTCGGGTGCGGGTGGGGTTTCACAGCAGCAAGCGTGACCAGCTGAGGCGATGCTTTGCATGTCGATGAGGCCGCTGCGACGGCCCGAGGAGCAGGCTGAAGGGTGTTTGGGTGTCGACGTAAACATGTCAACGACCGCTTTGAGCTGCTGCACTTCTCCTTTTATTTAAATGACTTCCTGCATTCGTGGAGGTCATTCCTAAATCCTGGCTCCCAACACAGCCAGAGACCAAGGACTTTAGCCTCATTTAGTCTTGGATTATCTGATGTAGATTTATACAGAGAAGCACAATCCCACCTGCTGCCCTGCAACATATCTTTCTGCATTCTTCGGGCTTTATATTTTTCCGTGCCGCAACTCAAATTTGTTTCCCTGGAGAAGCAAAGCAGTACTGACAGATGAAGGCTAAAGCCTTGTAGCTGCTGCAGCAGCAGAATGAGGCTGCACTTTTCAGCCACAAGGCCAGCTGATGCCCAGGTCTCCGGTGCACATTTTCACTGTCCTTCACCACATGCAATGCAAAGCTCTGTTTTCCATTTGGACATGCTGAGGCGTGTCCTAACTTGGCTGCAAACCAAACCATCAAACGCGTTGACTGCAAAGTAATTTCATTCCAATTAGATTCAGAGAATTCTGCTCTTTGGGTTGTTGAGACGTGAGGAGCCTCGCGTGTCAGTGCGGAGATACGATGCGAGCGCTCCACAGGTTCTAAAAACGCTGTGAAACTGGCGTTTGATTGAGCTGCTCACACAGACTTTGGTGTCCAATTACCATTCAGAAGATTAAAATTCTGCTTGACTTTATATTCATGGTGAAAAAACATCCGTAAATCCACTTAGAAATCGTAGAAAACAAAGACTCTTCATGACTTGGCTGAGATTTATTGCTCTCGTGATTTTCCTTCAGTTGCACAGCAGTTCAATGACAGTCGTCTGCACATCCGCCGGTACTTTGAAAACAGACTTTTAATGAGGAGTGGCATTCTGCCATATCTGCCACGCTCTACTTTTATTACATTATTTTCGAACTAGCATTTCATCTTTCTGAAGGGTGTTCAAGCAAAAGGTGGCAATTAACTGCTCTCTGTCAATTGGTCAGATCATAAATCTGCTATGGCACGGCTCAAGAGTCAGCGTCTTGTCTTTCAGAGGAGCCGGGATAAAAGGAAGGAGAAACCAGGCAAGGTGGGGGAGGCAGCGAGATAAATAGAGGAAAAAAGAGGAGGAGGATCTTTGTCATGGTCTTGTCCAACAGACTGAGGCGCTAAGTGGTTGACTGGCAGGGTGCCTGAAACTCAGACAACAACACTCCCACACCAGCTCAGGGAGAGATTTTTTTCTTGCTGCTGTTGGATTTTAGCTACTTTTTGTGATCTAATGTTCTTACTTTTCTTAGAATGTCCTTAGAAACGTCCTCATCCTGCCCACAAAGCAAGTGCATTCATCAAACACCAGTTTTGTCTTCATGCAGCGTGGACTGTGACCTTAACACTGACCCATTTAACTGCTCGTTAATGCAAAGGTCCAATCAGCCAATCACATGGCAGCAAGTCAGTGCAGTTGTAGAGGCGATTAAGTGATTTAAGGGACTTTGACTGGAACCACTTGTTATAACCAAAGTATGCAGAAGAGCATCTCTGAATGCAAACATACCTAACCTTGAAGCTGATGCTAGAGCAGCAGAAGACCACAGAGCCATTTCTGTCTGCTAACAACAGGAAACTGCACCGCAGAACTCCAGTTTCCTTATTTATTCCATCTAGTAGTGTATGACTTTATCAGACAGTGAAACGCAGGGTGACATCACCTTAAATCACCTGTGATAGGTCACCTGAACGTGAACAATGACAATAACTCCCAGTATAATATCAATATCAGCTCCAACGGCTCACCACAACTGGATGGATGAAAACTGGGAAAATGTTGCCCGGTCTGAAGCTTTTCCTGCAACACTCAGACGGTAAATTCAAAATTTGGCGTAAATAATTTGGAAGCGTGGATCCATCTGGCTCAGCAGCTCAGGCTGGTGTAATGATGCAGGTAGTTTTTTGGCATATTTTGGGTCCCTGAGTATCAGCTGAGCATCATTTAAAGACCACATCCTGTCTGTCAGTACTGTTGCTCACCATCTCCTGATGGCTGCTTCCTGGAGGACAACATACGGCGTCACAAAGATCAGATCACCTCAAACTGGCTCCTTAAATATGACTTCTGTGCTCAGATGGCATCATGAACGCAGCCAACAAATCTGCAGCCACCCTGTGATCAACCTCTGTGAGGAATTTTGAATCTGTGCCATGAGGAATGAAAGCAGCTCCAACCTGATACTGGCACCATGTAACTAATGATGTGGACGGTAAACGTGGGCTGTTCTTGAATGTGGTCGTCAGTATATGCTTTACAGGTGATGGATGGATGGTTGGTTTGTTACATGATGAACACAGTATGAACATCGTGTGGGCTTTGACGGGTGCGTCGACCTGCTCTTCTCCTTCGCTTGGCTTAAAGTGCGACCAGCTCTGCTCGGTGACATCTTGGCTGCGGTGCATGATGGGATTTGCTGCCGATGACGCTGCGCTCAGCTGCTGAGGCCCGGCTCGCACACAGAGGCTGTGTGAAAGGAGCTAATAAAAATGTTTATTAAACAATTCTCAGTGGCATCGGCCGCAATTCATCTCCCTCTGCCCCCACCTGCCAAAACACACAGACGTACCTCGACTGTACTGCTGCAGCAGCGACAGTGTGTTCACACACTCACACACACACAGGCGTGATGAGTCATCTCTGCTGCATTTAAAGCAGATTTATACAGTGTTGTGGTGAAGCTGCTAGAAAGTCAGACTCTGCTTACACCCACAGTAAATAAATAGATCCAAGATCACTCCTACACACACACAGAGACAGAACAGCACGCAAGATCCCATTCTCAAATACCAGCGAGTCAGCTGAGCAGACGGTCTGTTGCTTTGTTGGTCAGCTGTTTGGTCAGTCGGTCGCTCCGGCTGCAGGTTTCTTGGCCGAGGTGAGAGGTTTTCATTTCTCAAGATGAAATGCATAAAAAGAGCTTCACCTCGTCCTCTCGCTTTAACAGATGGTATCAGCGTGGATGCCCGTGGATGACTGACATGTAGACTAATGCACGCCCAGAGGTGTACGTGCATAAAAACCTGCTAGTTCTTATATGAGTGCTGTGAGAGCTCAGTCGGGACAGAATGAAGCTGTCTGTGTATTATTTTCACTTTTCCTTAATCCTGACCAGTGTTGGTCAAGTTACTTGAAAAAAGTAATCAGTAACTAATTACTGATTACTTCCCCAAAAAAGTAATCCCGTTACTTTACTGATTACTTATTTTCAAAAGTAATTAATTACTTAGTTACTTAGTTACTTTTTAAAAACACGATTTACAACCTGAATAGGTGATAAAGCGATAGATCTTTCAGCACAATTCTACTTTTTCTGCATCCATCATACAAAATGTAATCAAATGGAAAAGTCTCTTTTTAAAACTTGTTTATTAGTTTTAATCTTTTAACTTTATGCATCAAGCAAAAATTAAATTATATGCACCATTCTCTGACTGGAAGAAATGTGTTTAATATTTAAACCTATTTTGATATGTGATAACTGGACTGAACCACAGTCTCCACAGCCACACATGACACACAGTCCTGCATGTGTTTGCACATTGGGTATTTCATGGTTGAGGAGTTCTATTGAAGCTTGTGTTGCTTACAATCTTTCAAATCCAGGTTCTCTTACTGTCAGCTGTGATTCTTCGATATCTAATCTTTACACCGTGCAGGTTTCAGGATGTTTTATTGACCCGGCTGAAGGAAAAAAGTTTGATTTGTGCTGCAGCCAGCCTGAAGGGATGAACGCGATGACCTTGCTTAGCTTGGAGCACAGAAAGTTGGTGTTCGTCTGCTTGAGCTGTCTGTCCCAAGCTGAAGGATAAAGAAGGTAAAGAAGGCGTTTCCGTTCACTGGGAAGCAGAAATTCCTGAACTTTCCTTTGTGTGCAAACTAGCACAAAGATGTGACTGCAAGCTGCCACCACACGGCTGAAAACCTTGGCAGAATAAGACCTTAGACGAATCGCAGATAACCAGGCGTGATCGGGCATTTGTCAGAACGACATGCTTTGACAAGTTCATCACATTCATGCAGGGTGGTTGGGAAGGTAATTAGCCGTGTAATGGTTGATAAATTATTTGATTGTCAGTGAGCCGTCTGCGCTGCTTATCAATTAGCTGCTCAGTGGGTTTTCTACCTGATAGAGAAAGCACCCAACGCATGAGGAACACTTTGGCGTCTGTAGTCATAACAGTCGTCCGTGGAACTTTCTATGAGTAAATCAATTAAGCGCTCTTTCTTTCAGCGTGTTCTTTGTCTGTCTGAGACGAAACTTAATTGAACAGCTGAAGCGATACTCTCCACCTTTCGACACGTCAGCGGTTGAGCCTCAAACGTCTCGCCCCGACGGCGCCCTCGGCGTTGTTTTGGCCCGCTGTTTTCAAACTTGTGACGTTTCTGACGTTGAATTGTTAAATGAGATAATTGGATCGGCTGTATAATACTGTTTTCATCTTTTGGAACATTTCGAAGAAATTTCCATAAAGCTAATGTGCCGCTCTGTACTTAACAGAGCACCAGCGCTCACTTCTCAGCTGTCAAGACGCCAGGCTGAACTCGCTCATTTTAAGCACCGCGGGTCTTCAAAGAGAGCCGAGTACAGGAAAATACGCATTTCTAAGGCCACCTGTCCGTTACATGTCATGGCTGGCCAGCTTAGGCTGTTAGTGAACTTTTAAAGCTGTATCATGCACTCCGTATCAAATGTTTGTGATTTATTTGTGGTCGTTTTATCCCCGTGGTCATGTTTTTGCTTCTGATGTTGTGATATGGAAGGACAGAAATGATAAATCATCAAAGTTTATCTTGTTTATAGACAGAAAACAATCCTCACATATTATATGTTTGGATCAATATGAAGACATTTTGGACAAAATGTTCCTTTGTGAATAGTAAATGGAGATTAGGAGATCAGTGTGCTCCCGACTCGTCAACACATCGCAGGGATGATGAAACACTGCTGCCTTTGATGGTCTGCAGCAGAAATATTAGTCGGTGAAACTAATTATTCACATTTTATTAAAGTCCGAAGGCGGCTAGGTGTCCTGCAGGTCTTTGAGACAGGAAGTTAACGGCTGTGTCGAAGCGAAGCAGCAAACAACCTCTCCCTTTTAGCCCTGCTGGTGCCAACCACACTCAGCAAACAGACGGTGCCTTACATTTTAATTTTCTGTGTATTCTACAGTCATTACTCTCCCATAAAAGCAGCATTTGATGACCTCTCCTGTACACTTAACAGTAAATATGAGTAAAGATGTTGTTTGTGGACCATTAGAAAAGGTGTTGGCCTTTTCCAAGGGTAACCCCTGAGCTCACCCTCACCAACCTCTGATGCACATCCAGTCATTTTGTCCTGGAAGCAAAAAAAAGAAAAGACAATGAGGGTTACAGCTCCAAGGGGGGAAGGACTAAACCTAATCGGAGTTTGTTTCTTGAACCAAGTAAGAAACGAGGTGAAGCTGATTGCAAACAGAGCCATAGTGCATCAGCCCCGTTCTTCTGGTTCAGTCTTTTCATTCATCATATGCAGACTCTGTCAAACACCACCGCTGTGGTCGGTTCATGGCGGCGCACGTGCCAAAGGCCACTTTGTGCAAACACCAGAAACACCAGCAGTTTTGACAAACAGCCCAGAAACGAGGCCCGCTGATTAAAGCTCTTTGGCTTAAAAACGAAGTCACATATAGTTTGCAGTCAGTACTTACTAATGACTAATTTGTCTGAATGCAATGAGAACTCATAATTATATCAAGACTGCACATTCCCTCTGCAGAGAGATAATGAATCAGCAGTCAAATTGATTTCATTTTTTCCCTGTCTGATGGAGGACTCAGTCAGCAGCAGTGAATCTCCCAGTGGCGACCTCTTAAATCTGTCTCCTCCTCTCTCTCCTCGACCTGCTGTCCCGTCCCGGGTGAGTGCCTCTGCGGGCTCGCTGATTGATGGGTGTAATGGCCTGTCTACGGACACACCATCCACCAGTCTATCCCTGCTATTCTGACCTGGTTAGAGAACAGCCTGCCTGCCTGCACATCAACCTGAGATTGGAGGGGAAGGAGAAATAACAGGCAGAAGGATGAGGGGGAAATACGGGGAAGGAGAATCGGGAGGAACAATGAAGTGGAAGCAGAAAGAGATGTAATAACATTGATATCACTGCGTTTTTAGCAGTAATTAAACAAAAATCAATAAATGAAATTAATTCATCAGTCCCAGCTGCTTTTCCCTCTGACTCAGTCATGGAAGTGAATGTTTTATGCAGGCTGAGCTCTGCAGCACTCATGTTCAAGGCCGTTTGGTGCACTTCTCCACCTGTATCCCTGCAGCTTCTCCACCTGTATCCCTGCAGCTTCACCTTGATGTTTGCATTTTTGCTGAAAATGGGTCTGTCTTGGTCATGGTCGCAGCAGATGGCCCTGCCCCTCCCTGAGCCTGGTCGGAGGTTTCTTCCTGTTAAAAGGGAGTTTTTCCTTCCCACTGTCGCCAAAGTGCTTGTTCATAGGGGGTCACATGACTGTTGGGTTTTCTCTGTGTGTATTATTGTAGGATCTGCTGTACATAAATAAATAAAAGTGAGTTGAATTGAATAACTGCCATTAAATAACTTGCAAGTAAAAGTAGACTTGAGTTTCTCTAAAGTGGAGCAGAGATTTCTTGGCTGAACTTTCCTCCAGCTTGTTATTGAAAGATTTGAATTGTGGACTTTTTCCCTTCTTCACTTTCCTGTATTTGGCATAAACACAGCAGTGAGCCTGCATGATGAGAGTTTCCGCGCTAACCTTGAATTTTGAATGCAGCCCTGCTGCTGTTACTGGTGTGTCTTGTTTTACTGTATCTCTGCCAGGCCTCAGTGATTTTCTGTAATATTAGAAGCTTTAACAAAAGTCTCCGCTGCCCATATCTTCTTAGACAGACGTGTTTGTTTGTGTTGCTGGCAGAGAGGCTTCACCGCTCTGCTCTCTGTCTTTGCCTCGCTTCTTTTTTTAATCCCTTACCATCTCATTTGGGTCTCTTCGTTTGGCTGGCAACAAACAGATCAATAAAGAGCCTCAGGTTTGCCTTTAAAAGATAAGGATGTTTTGAGCTGGACTGAAAA
Organism: Simochromis diagramma; assembly: GCF_900408965.1. Lineage (NCBI taxonomy): Eukaryota > Metazoa > Chordata > Actinopteri > Cichliformes > Cichlidae > Simochromis > Simochromis diagramma. Next base: position 1,641,620 of record NW_024387458.1, on the reverse strand, counting down.
TTGCTACGAGATTATTATTTTTTAAAAACAGCGTCCATCCTGTTTCTGTTTTTATTGATCATCTTTTTAGAGCGGCGCAGTTATGATGCAGATGGTCAGAAGAGAGCGAGAGAGATTACATATTACCAGCCCATCATCATCATCTTCATTACTACAAGCTCCTCTTTACCCTCGAGGGTTTTGGAATCACGATGAGTCTGTTTCAGAGTTCGAGCTAATAAGCTGCTGTTTAAGATTTGCCTTTATTCCTCCCTAAATGACTCTGGAGAGCCTGGTCGAGGAGCAGCGCTGTGAATGTACCAAACTGTAGCTCCTTTAGAGCCTTTTAAAGGTCACTTCATCGTCTCTGTCTCGCAGCACACTGAGAGTTACAGCAGTCAGAAATGAGACGGATTATCTGCCCTGAAAAACCAAGAACTCTGATATTATTATTATTATTAAATTATTAGTACTTATGAGTATGTTTATGGTCAGTTTAATCCAGATGAATGAACAGATCTAGGAGTTGGTTGATTCATAGATATCAGTGCTGTGGTCATTATAGTGACATTATTGTCATTTTTATTGTTATTTAAATCTTTAGTATTCATTCAGCTGTACACTCTACACTGTCGCTCCCACTCTGCCAACAGCACACACGAACTGACAGGTCAACATCGCGTCGTAAGCGTGTATCGCGCCGCCATGCTGCTGCGATTGGCTCGCCCGTATCATGTGATAAATGACTGTTAGCTATTTTTAGAAGCAAGTGAAATGATTGCGACGGCACAGCTGGTTGAAGACTTCCGGGAGCACAAACACAGCTTGGGTGGCTCTCAGTTGAGGCGTTGCCAGGTCTTAAAGGGTTAAACAATAATCTCACGACAGTTACAGTGTTTTCCAGTGATGATGCACGCGTGTGACGTGTAGGGGAAAACAACCGTCGCCGTATGTGGAGGATAACATGTGACATTCCTGCAAAAATAATATCAAAGTCTAATCTTCCATCCACAGAGATTACAGTGATTTGCTGTGAATAACAATCCTGTCATCAAATATAAATGCAATCCAGGACCTGATTTCATCTGCAGCATGTAAAGAATATAATTATAACATAATGAAGACCTGAGGATTTGTCAAATATAACTAAAACTCAGTTAAGAGGAGACTGAAGTTATAAAAAGGCTTATTGCAGCTCTGTTGGATGGACTCAGGTGTGCTTCATCTCAGAGTCTCACTCTTCATCCGGCTGCATAAATGACACGCTGCTTCCTGCACTGGCACTAAACCTTGGATTTGGGCATTAATCACGAGGAGCAGAACCATCAGATATGGGTGTAATTCTCAAGGAGACAGGGCTGTTTGACAACCGTCAGATCAATCCTGCAGTGTAATCCACTTCTCTGCAGTTGATGCTTCGTGGTCAGATTTTTCCCGAAAGCCGCTCGGTGCACCGCTTTGGGCTAAATCCTCGTGCACGCCCTGGTTTTTACATATCTCCAGATCTTCAGTGGGTCAAAACCAATCTGTCCCGCCTGCCACAGATGACTGTGAAAAACCGAACTGAGCCTTGAGACGATTCGCAGTTTCTGCCCAGCATTTATGGAGCAGATCACGAAAGGCTTTGAAATAGTCCTCAGTCTGTCTAATGCACAGGTACTCTTTTATTCTAACCTCTAACCTCCAGGAACTGCTCTCCTCTGTCCTTCCTCCTCCTTTCCTTTCCTATGCTTTCTTTGTGTATCTTAACAGCTCTCACTGTGACGTTCACGCACAATGTAGCTCTCCACCACCACGTCTCAAATTTCCGTCTCTCTGGCTGCTGATTGTTCCGCTCTAAAGGGCAACAGCCCACAGCATTTTGTAGTGTGTGTGTGTGTGTGTGTGTGTGTGTGTGTGTGTGTGTGTGTGTGTGTGGAAATGGCAGCCACACTACTCCTTTTATCTGCTGACTGCAGTCGGGACTTTATCGACGATCTGTGACGTTGCAGAGAGAGCGAGCTCTGACAGAGAACAATAAGCTGCCTGAACTAAGAGCTTCCTTCATTCAGAAGAAGCAGCGTGGAGCATCGATGCTTCTCTGGGAAGTTTCTTCTGCTGTGATCTGTCAGTGTAGAAAAAAGCTTCCTGTGATTTTACTTTTAATAATGACTTATAATAATTACGCACAATGGAACCGAACCTACAACCTTATAGCTCTTATATATAAATATCCAACATCAAATCCCTGCGCAGTGCAGTGCAGGTCACAGTAAATACACGTAATAAGATGCAGTGATTAAAATATGATTCCCAGTATGAATTACTAATCATGTAAGGCCTAAATAATAAAAATACCTGCAGCTCTGATCTTCTTTCAGCCAACTTTTGACTTTTTTAGTAAAAAATGTCACAGCTGCAATCTGTGCTAGATGCCAGCTGCCTTTATAAAGATAAACAACATAAAACATGGACGTAGCTTCTTGTTCAGAGAGAAAGGTAATGTCCAGATAAATGACGTCAACATTACCTGGATCATCAAACATGCATCAAGACAAGCCAGTAGTGCCTGAAACTCTAGCTGTGGTTACAACACACTTCCTGTCCTATGGGAGGCTTCTGCAGTGGCCCCAGGATTGATCCCTGTGGAACATCTTTCCTATTTGTCATCATTTTCCCCTCATACTCTGTCCCACCTTCTGAAGCTCAAACATCAACCCCACCCTTGAGTTTGAACAGGCTGTTAGTACAAGTAACCCCACAGGTTATATTATGCATCAGGTCAGGTATGAAACACAAACGGGCCTGAGAGGTTCATTCAGTTAGCTGAGGTTAAGCCTCAGTGCAGTTTAAACAGGTACTTTATAAAACACTTGAACCCCTGTGCAGTTGTTATGGAGACTGAAATTTGCTTTGGATCATTCGGTTTCATTTAATTAAATTTTCGAGCTCATTTAAACAGTTCTGCAAACATGCAAAGTTGGGAAACTTGCAAGAAATGCTGAAAATGGCTCAAATTAAAGGAGCAGAAAACCTTTTGGTGTACTCGAGGTTTTCTTTGTCTCATCTGCGTCCACGCTGTGGCCACAGCACCTTTCTAAACCTGAGCGATCAAGTTCCATTTCACTTGATGATTTTAAAGGGCGAGCTGCTTTCAGTAATGATGCATGAGCGCTGTATGTTCCTGTTAGACATGAAACAAATAAGCTCGCTGCTGTTGCATTGCTTTATAATGAGAACATTTGCTGTTTCATTGTGCACCGGGGGAGCGTCTGCATTCGGTTTGATGTTCCTCCACTGAGCCCGTAAACATCTGTGATTTCAGCACTTTCTGGATCGATGATATCAGCTCGTTATGTGGACCGCCTGCCTTTATGGGATGTATTGTTTGTGTTGGCTACTTCGCAAATGCACACAATGTGCTTTACACAATGGACCTGACAGTGCATTTATTAAAGCATCCACCAAGCGAAGACTCTCTTAGTCCTACAACAATGCACAAACAGAACTCCTGATACAATGCAGCTGAATATATAACAGACACGGAGTAATGTGTTTGGCATTTCGTCCACGTGCCCATTATCAGGTTTCATTTTAGTCTCCTTATCAGGCCGAGCCTGAATAAACTCTAAAAAGCACCGTCACGTTGTAAATAATGACTTTAATAACACAGAGAATCAACGTTTTTGTAATTGAAAACATTTTTATTCTGTTGCGACCTTTATTAGGAGTCCCTGATAAATGCACGCTCAGCAGCCTGTGGAAATAAAAACGTTTCAGTCAAAGAACAACAAAGTGGGAGCAGGTTGAGGCTGGCAGCGGCGTCTGTTCTCACTGCAGCTTGAAAAGGGCACCGAGCACCGACCGATTGCAACGCCGTGTTCCTCTCGGGTTGTGCCGTTAAGCGCCGGCTGAGCAGGTGTGTCACAAATCGCCCAAGTGGAACAGGCAGGCGGTACGCAGAGATACATCAGATGACTTTTGACTTTTGTGGTTCAAATCACTTCAGCCGTTAACACAGAAAACCTGTGCTCAAGTTTTCCATCGAAGCATCAACAGTGGGATACCACTGACAGGTGAGGTGAATAACTCTCTTCTTTTTCATCTGTTAGTGGGTGGGATATATCACGGAGCAAGGGAACATTTTGTCTGCAAAGTTGGTGTTAGAAGCAGGAAAACATGGGCAAGACTAAGGATTTGAGTTTGACCATTTGGGTCAGACCATCTGGTCTGCAGGGGTCAGTATCCGAGGAAGGAATTGTGGAGAACCAGTGACAAGATCACGTGCAGCCAAGACGCACTGATCCATGCAGGGAGCGAATGCTGGCCCGTGGGGTTCCAAGATACGAGCTGCTGTAGCTCAAACATGCTGGTTCTGATAGGTGTCAGAACACACAGAGCATGGCAGTTTGTTGTGTACCGAGCTGCATGCTGACCCCGCCCACTATCAAACTCACCAACAGTGGGCACTTGAACATCAGAACTGGATGACGGCGCAATGGTAGGAGACGAGCTGATCTGATGAACCATGTTTTTCTTTTTCATCATGTGGCTGGTCGGGTGTGACACAGGTCATCACTGGTCAGCTGGTGGGTAACAGGCATCTCCGAAAGAGAAAGAGTTGAGCGCGCACGGGCAGAAATGTTGAGAGCGCGAGCAACACATTGCGAGCGAGCGCAGATGCAAAAACTGAGCAAGAGGGGCTGCTGTGTGTGTGTGTGTGTGTGTGTGTGTGTGTGTGTGTGTGTGTGTGTGTGTGTGGATAATAGCAAACACTGAAATACAGTTTTTGCACACAGCAATGAATTTTGTTCACTCAAATTTAGCTTTTCTTCGCTCAAAATAAATTTCTCCACTTGCACCTGCAATTTTTTTTTTACGTGCGCTCAGAAAAGTGGCACAAGAATAACGCCACACAAAACAAACATGGTTCAGGAACAGTTTGAGGAGCACAACACTGAGTTTGTGGTGTTGACATGGCCTTACAGGACTTAAAGCATCTGTTGCTAACATTAGTGCAGATACCCCAGCACATCTTCAGGGGTCTAATGGAGTCCGTGCCTCAGGGCTGGTTGTACTTTTCATATCCGACTGTCACATCCTGACAGCAGTCTTTCTTGCTCTTTCTCAGTGCATATGCAGAATAAACGAACCATCGAGCTGTGATTTCACAAAAGAAGCTGCGAGAGCGTGCAGCTCTCTCACTGAAACGCTAAAAAGCTAAAACACAAAATCCATTTCTGGGGTTAAAAATGGGATTGGGCAGGTGGGCGACTCACCTGTCTTCTTGGTGGAAAGCCTACATGATCAGCTGACCTGCTCACTGCTGTGTCTCTGACGTTCAGCACTCACCTGTATAAGCACAGGTGAGAAAATAGAACAGATCGTTAACATGGGGAATCATCCTGCTGAACCTCAATCCCCAAAACATTTGAATGCAGCAGTAAACCAACCTGTCTGTAATAATGATGTTTATGTTTTCCCACATCCACACTCCACCTGCCCCGACAGAGGCCCCGCTGACCTAACCGTAAACACAGACTCCAAATGAGCCCATTATTGTGACGGTAATTGAAATTGTCTGCCTCTTCAGACCCTACATTATTAATCACTGGATGCATTTCGTCCTCATAACCATTTGTGTCGAATGTTGAACGAGAATGACTCAAAGGTCAAGCGTGAAAAATTACACCAGAAATTCAGCACATCTGCTCAAATACGCAGCGTGTTTTGGTTTCTTTTCATTAGCGACTCATTAAAACTCATTATCATACATGCGCTGCAGCACAGACTCGAGGCCTCCGCTGCTGTAGATGCTGGCATTAATATCATTTCACATACATACAAAAGAAAATCCTTTTTATTGGAACCTCAGTGTTGAAAATCTCCAACATGTGAATGAGAGAGGGAGAAAATAGTCAATGGAAAATGTCCACTAGCTTGTGCTTGACATTCAAAGATCAAATCCATACCGTGCTTTATGTCCCTTCTGGGCTCCCGCAGACTCACGTCTATACTGGAAGCTACTGTTGACTGCCTACAATCAGTAAATCCATACGTACACAGTAGTCAAACTAAATCCTTCTAATCCTCCACATACTTAGTACTTGATCTGCTGCGCTGGCACTGATATGAGCACAGACACGGACGCCTTACTGAGGCAAACAAAGCACACATGCACTTGCAACGGGGTCACAGCAGGGACACAAAGCTCCATCGTGCACATGAAGCTCAGATTTATTATTGTTCAGCTCAACTTTCAAACACCAGCATAAAGTTATTCAATAACACGCATTTTATCACATATTTAGTATGGAGAGCTAGCGATTTTGCATGGTTGGATCTTAACGAGGTTCCAAGTAGCACTTCAGCGTGCAACAAGAAGAAACCGACAGAAAATGACAATGAATCCACATTTTTGCACAGATTTAGTATTTTAAAGGCATGTGCTCTCAAACTGTTGATCAGCTGTAAAACAGCCTCAGTTTAAGCGTTGCTTTCAATTAATTTCATGCTCAAAAAAAATGTTTTGTCTCACTCCCCGTTCTTCTTGTTGCATGATGAAGCTCTGCTCTGAACCTTGTTAAGATCCAACTGTGCAAAATATGAGTTTTTTGCCATTTTTTTCAAGTTGTCTTAAAAAAAACAAACAGATTTTTTTCCTTGGAGAGAAATCTGTGAATGACACAAAACATCACAACAAAACGCTGGTGACACAATTCAGCTCGCTTTGTGTGGTCTGTAGTCGAGATGGCTTTTCAGAACTCAAAGAGAACCCCAGCAGTTAAATTATACAGGACTCAGAATTTGTAATGTTTTTTCTGACCATAGTAAATATCGGCATGTTTTTCAGCTGAGTCGGCGTCTTTCATCAAACAGAACTTTGCAAACATGCTGCAAACTCCGAAAGAATAAAACAAATAATATCAAAAGACTATGAATGCAAAAATCCCATATTTGTTGTCTAAAACGTTCCTCCAGACGCTGCAGGACCTTAGAGATGCTGTTGCATACAGACATGGTTGCTGCCGACTGCGGGCTAAACAGTTTCATTTCATCGTGGCTGCGACCCAAACGTCGCTTCATGTAGACTCACTGCAGGCTCAGCAGAGAGAGACATTTGTCCCAGTCCCACATTCAACTCTTACTGGAACAAGCTTTGTTCCAGGCACAGCAAAGCGCCTGGACCACCACAGCTGTGGCCCTCTCTGTGCACACACACACACACACACACACACACACACACACATGCACACTCGCTCTAACAGCAGGGACTGTTGTAATTCATATTAAAATGTATGCACAAATGCAGTGATGTACACAGCCTTACATTATTATTCTTTTATTCTTATATATACTTTTCACTCACGTTCCAGTGTGACTGAATGTTCTTCCACTGTATGTGCAGCATGAACACACACACACATTCTCACACTGAGGTTACAGTCCTGTGCATTTAAAAACTGATCCAAACTTTATGTGTTAAATTAAAATGAAAGGAAATTGTTTATTTTCTTGGTGTTTCTTCTTCTTCTTCTTCTCCTGTTTTACTGAAATTTAAATACACTCCTCACATTATTAGGTTGACCTGTGTAGCTGAGCAGTCGTATGGAAACAACTTGATGCATGTAGACATGGTCAAGGAGACCTAATGAAGTTCAAACTGAGCGTCAGAAGAAAGGTGATTTACGTGAGTTTGAGTGTGGTGATCCCAGCACGTTAATATTTATACTGGGATTGCCCCACACGGTCATCGCTCAGGTCCACAGAGAAAGAGAAACTATCGAGGGAGAAGCGGTTCTCTGGGCAAATATGTCGTGTTGACACCAGAGGTCAGAGGAGAATGAGTTCATAGGAACGTAACAGGAACTCAAGTAACTTGTTGTTGCAACCAAGCTGTGCAGAAGAGCATCTCTGAACACACAACACATCAAATCTTGAAGCAGATGGGCTACAGCGGCAGAAGACCACACTGGGTGCACTGCTGTCAGCTCAGAACAGGAAACTGAGGCTGCAGTTTGCACAGGCTCACAAAAACTGGACAAAAGAAGATTGATTGTCAGGTCGGATGAGTCTCAACAGCTGCCACCTTTGAATGGTAGGGTGAGACTTAGTCATAAACTGTATTAAAGTGTGAATACATCCAACCATGTGGTGGTGTAATAGTGTGTTCTACCAGCACAGTACCAACTGAGCACCATTTAAAAGCCGCAGCCTACCTGAGTGTTGTTGCTGACCGTGTCCGTCCCTTTGTGTCCACAGTGTGCTATCTTCTGATGCCTGCTTCCAATAATATAATACTCTGTGACACAAAACTCAAATGACCCCCACCGTCCCCTAATCTCAACCTGAACAGGAAACGTCTGCAGCAGCTGTGAGGAACATTTCCAGCACCTGGATGAATCTGTGCCATGAAAAATTAAAGCATTTCTGAAGGCTACAAAGTGGATTAGTGAGGTTTCTGTGTAATCTGAAGTGTGAAACAAGATAGAGGATATACAACAGTTGAGCCTTAAAAGGCTGATGGGTTTTTTTCAGCTAATATTCTGTTAAATAGCCCAGACTCCCTGAAGCAACTTGTGTTTAAACAGTGGATTTGGTGCTTGAAATACCGTCTTTGGCCTGTGGAGGAGCTGCTGAGCGTGAACTTTTACACTCAAACACTCGCTAACTTCACCGGAGGGCGTCACATGATTTTAATGGTATTTAAAGCGTGACCAACATGGGGCTGGAAAACGGTCCCCGCTTTGCATCTCCCATCACACGGTCCACAGGTGGATAGAAACACACACACACACACACACACACACACACACAGCTGAGCCAATGGGAAGCAACAGAGCGCTCATGAAATACTAAATATTGGGAAAGTTTCAGTCATCATTTGAGCTTTTCTTTGTGCTCGAGAGGCCGACGATCAGAATTACTTTCCACTCAGAAGAATATTCTTATCCTGTTTTGTCAGGCTGTATCATCTGATGCTTATTTAAGCTCATTATCAGCTGTTACAAGTCCCCCCAGTTTATTTCCAGAGAGATGAAGATGAAGACAAAGTGATAAGATGATAAAGACCCCAAATGAGATACAAACGCCTAATTTGTGCAGATGAGATTAAAGAAATTGATGTCATGTTCTTTCATTATCTCAAACACGGCAAATTAAAGTGAAATGCTGATTAATTCCGTGTCAGAAATTCAACCTTGGAAATAAGTTCATCCCCAACGACTCGATTTAGAAAACGTCCCGTCTTCCAACCTGGGAGCCACTTTTGCCTCGAACGGTTCCACCGTTATTTTGAGAACTTTGATACTTTTGAGTTGTTCAGCTGACAGCTTAGATGAAGAGGTAAATAAAAAGAACAGGTAAACTGAGTCGGTGATCATCTCGCGGAAAACGACCAGCTCCACAGCCGTAATTTCTCTTTGAAGACTTCATTCTCACGCGACCTATTTCATCAGCTCGATGATATTTACAACAATACACACTTTCCATTTTTGTCACTAAGATTAATGCCAGCAGGGAAACGTGGTAAACTGTTTTGCATGAATAATGTAGTTGGTAGATTTCATTTAGATGGCTTCGCCCTCGCTCTGCTCGTGGTTGGAGTGATAAATAGTATCCAGCTGTAGTGACAGCCAAGCTGACAGCTGCTATCAACATACATCATAATGAAGGCCGACCAAGTCTTCATTGAAAAAAATAAAAGCTTAATATGTGGAATGTGCCTGATGTTTTTCATTCCTGCCATCACTGCACTGTCGCCCTCGTGCCTTAGGCCTCGGATGGGATCTGATAGGTTTGCGATTCTGGCTGTAAAGTTGCTCCCAGGCCCTCTGATTGGCTTCATTTACATAGCACCTTGGCAGGGGAGCAGCAGCTAAGCAGCGAGGGGCGTTCAGGAGCTCCGCATTTGCATTTTATACGCTCCGTGCACCACCATCGTATTCTGATCACGAGGAGAACCCCAGCAGTTAAATTATACGTCGTGCTCGTTAGTATGAGACCCGTGGATGTGCAGGTAGTCTGCAGAGATGTTGAGAGGCTAAAGACAACACCCAGGGAAGAGCTGCATCACTTTGCTTCCTGTTCTTTTCTTTCATTGATAGAGACTTGTGCATTATGCAATTGTAAACACTAAGAGGGTCAAATGTAGCATCTCAAAACAAGACACTGAGACCACAAAAGAGTTTTCAAGGTCAGACTTCCCTATGCAGCCAGCGGCGTTACCCCCTGCTCGCCATTAGAAAGAATGCATGTTCCATTTGTGGTCACCTCAATTGCATTGCTTTACAGTTTCATTCATCTGACGCTAACGTCTTTATTTCAACTGACAGTCTGAGCTCCCAGGTTGGGACATGGCCGCTCGTCTTTTACTGCGTGCACACTCCCTTAGTCTGCAAACGTATATTTATTAAAAACAAAAAAGACGCTGACTTGAACTCCGAAGTGAACTTTAAGCATCTTGTCAAGCAGCCGCTAACTCAACACAGATCTTACAGACCGCGCTGACAGATCTATTTCAAGCCCAGAGCTCGGCTTAGCTGCGATGGAGAACCTCCCACTGTGAGCCGACTACATACTGTTCAGAACAAGAGCGAGCTAATAGAATATTTGAAGCTTTGAAGGGTTTAAATGACACGACTGATTTAAAAGTTCTCCGTGCATCGATGGAGGTGGTCTTTCTGGTCAAATCGGGTCCCTGTAAGCATGGTAAACAGGAGTGTGTGTGGCAGAGGAACACACACACACACATCTTAGCTTCCTGCCCATTAGTTATCAGAATAAAAGGTTGGAGCAGGTGTTTTTGTGTGTGTTTTATGGATATTGAATATAGAGGAGAAAGCACTTGTACACACACACACACAGATAGAAGAGTGTGTGCTCCAATGCTAAATGTCACACCTGTCAGTGGCAATGTGGATGAAAAAGCTCAATTATCCCTCCTCACAAACACACAGACCACCAGCTCTCCTCTTTCTTTTATCTTTCTATCCCTCCTCCTCCTTTCCCATCACTCTCTTTTTCTCCATCTCATCCTTCGTCCCTCCCAAATTTCACCATTCTTCCTCGTCGCCTCTTCATGATGTGTGTAGGTAATTAAAACGTCCTCTCCACCAGCCTTGTGATAAATGAACTGAGCTGTCAGGGAAACGCCTCCCACTACATCACAGATTTGTCCTTTTTTTTCCTTTTTTGGGATTTGATTTTGCCGTCACGGTTCAGGGGAATCTGCTTCATTAGTGTTCACGGCTGCTCTGTGTGCACAAACGGGTGCGTGGCGGCAAATGCAAGTGTACAAAACACACATCAAGGCATTTCCACACTTCACAAGGCTGGAGAAAGAAGTTGGGCTTAAGCAGCAGAGTCAGACGTGGTGCTTTCAATTAAATTTGCTGGGGAGGGATTTCCTCGGGTCCTCTGTGAGGGAAAGAAAACATTTACATTTTAATAAATCGTTTTATAATAAAGGCAGAAACTTCCACGAGACTTTCTGCCAGCTACGAAAGGGTCAGATGCTGTTTGTCTGTTTTAGAATAAAGGCCTCATAAATATTAAAAATTGCTACACCATCATTTTACCCTAAAGTATTTTTTATTAGTTGTGCTGTTGTATATTTCTGGGCAGCTGTGATTGAGACTCCCAGTCACTGTTCTTGATCTGGGTTGTTGTTCAAACGTCAATAAAACCAGATTTCATGTAACTGTGCGGTGTATGGGGCACAATACCAGATTTTCTGTCTGTCCGAACACGTCCTAAATATTCCAAGAATTCCTAACTTTGCCTATGACTTTTCTTTTTTAGTCAGGAATATTTGCATGTAGTATTTAGAATGATTATTAGAAACAGGACATAAATATGCTTTTGTGCCCCATACACTGCACAGTTAGAGGAACCTTTATGCTTTTTTTCCAAACTAAAGTTGTATAAAGTGTGTTTGAATTATTGGGAGCTCTACAGCACACTGTTGAGTTCATGTGCACTCAAAATAAACACGTTCATCTAACGCGGCCTTCTGACATTGATCCTATTTAACTTTTTTAGCTAAATTATATATCAAATTCTATATTGAGACAGTAAGTTCATGTGTGTGTAGTCTGCAAATGGAAGACCAAATGCCAGATTTTTAAACCCTGTAAAGCTGACATATTTCCCATTTTAATAAGATAATCATTTTCTTTGTACAGTTGCAATTTGGATGAAATGCAAAGATACGTGTACTTATCCCCGAATCGTAATCTTCTTTTGTTTGCCCCCTTCGGAGGTCACCACAGCGGATTATCGGTCTCCGGTGCATCCTCCTCTTTCACTCCTGCCCTCTGCGTGTCCACACATACGAGCATCGTTGGGTGTAACTCGAAAATATTATGACAACGCTCGATGTCAAGGTGACTGATGATCACATATCAGAGTAGAAACGTATGACTATGCATTTCTAAAGTTTCCTTTTCTTGTGCCCTCAAACAAAGAGGATCTAAACCAGGGGTGAGCAACTCCAGGCCTCGAGTGCCGGTGTCCTGCAGGTTTTAGATCTCACCCTGGGTCAACACACCTGAATCAAATGATTAATTCATTACCAGGCCTCTGGAGAACTTCAAGACATGTTGAGGAGGTAATTTAGCCATTTGAATCAGCTGTGTGGGATCAAGGACACATCTAAAACCTGCAGGACACCGGCACTCGAGGCCTGGAGTTGCCTACCCCTGATCTAAACTGTCTGTGAAGTGTTTGGTAAAGCCAAAACGATCAGCTTCTTCGGGGTCACTTTAAAGAGTGACACATCACCTGATGGTGGGGTTAACTCCTAAAAGCCATCACACTGACATAATAATTATAAAAATGGAGTCCTTACAGAAGAGGTGAACGGATGAGTTAAAATAATTCGAGGCTGCTCCTTCTAGCGGTCAGGTGCATCCGCGTGGAGGCGTCCTGCAGTTTCCTCTCAGTTTGCTTTTGTTAAGAAAGCTCCAACTACACGATCTCACAGAGACCATAGATGTCCTGGAATACTTTGAAGGTGACGTCTATCAGGACAGACTCTTATCATCTCTGTGTGTTAATTAAAACTTTTGTCTTATAAACTAATGAATATTTGCAGCCTGTGGGCTTCTTCCTGTAATTAATCCATAGCCGTGAAACAGGAAGCGAGCCGCTGCTGGGTGCCTCTAATCAATATTTACAGGCATGGCGTGCTAAGAAACACCAGGGGGAAGCTCGCTTTGAGGCGCGTTGAACTGAAAAAAGAAACTGCTGAAGAATGGCAATCATGAAAAACTGAACACAGACACTTAAGATCAAGTATGAAATATTTCAAAGGCAGAAAAATGTGTGACGCGTTGTGGATGTTTGAGCGAAATGGATGATTGTGCCTCACAGAATGACAAAAGTCAAATATTCAGAAATGTTTAGCATCTTTTTCATTCCTCGAAATTGTCAAGTTGACTTCAATTTCCTCCCCCCATGCGGTGGCAATTTTGTGTCACCTGCTAGCAAGTCAAAAATAGAATATGTAAGAGGGGAGCTCTGAATAGTTTCTCCCTCCTCACTCATTGCCACAGGTGTGATAAGTGAGGAGGGGCACGAGTCTCCTGCAGAGTCTCGACCCTTTCAGGTTTTGTTTTCTGAGTATTAAAAACCTGTTCAGTGCAAAAAGCAAAAGGCAGTCAGAACAAAGAAAATGTGCTTGGAGAGACAAGAGACAAGCCTCTCGGTTGGTTTAAATGTTCCAAAGAGTGCCGATGCGGGATTTGCAGAATCGTTTTGGGGGGCGAAATGTACGAATGTATAAAATCTATGTTGTTTTGTTGGAAAGGGCACGGGCTGGTGAGTTTTTGAATGCCTGTCCAACAGCATCTTTAAAAAGCCAGCTTGGTTGGTGCAAAGCCAATATGTTGTCATGGTTACTCGTCAGTCCCATAATGATTTTATGTTCAGGTGCGTATATTGTGCTCGAATAATTGGAGGGAAAAATTGCCGGCATTTAAACTGATTTAAGTGGCTACGCTAACGTTGTTTAACGGGTCTACACTTCGGTCCGGCGTCAGGCGACCTCAGTGGCGTGACCCACTTTGATCCACTTTGATCGCAGTTTAAACATTTAATAGGGAGCTTTGTTCAGAGTGACTTGAGGTAAAGTGCAAAACAAGGAAAATGTCACTTTCTATGATTCCAGGCAGCAGAACCTTACAAGAGCAAAGCCGGAGCTGCTCTGGCTGCAGAAACAGGATGTGACTGAGCCCGTTAGCTGCGGTCGTTTTAGCGAGCAAGACATGCTTATATCCCATAAAACCCCAATTCTGAAACATTTGGTAAGATGTAAAATGTAAATAAACAGAATGTCGTGGTTTGCAGATCTCATGAGCCGAATTTTATTAGCAGTACATGTATGTTTATTTTACTATATTCTATCCTTCAGCAAGTCTTTTGTCCCATCTTCCTTCTCTCTACCTGCCTGGTAACAGGCTTCTTCCTGTTCAAAGGGAGTTTTTCCTTCCCACTGTCGCCAAAGTGCTTGCTTATAGGGGGTCATATGAGTGTTGGGTTTTCTCTGTGTGTATTATTGTAGGGTCTGCTGTACAATATAAAGCACCTTGAGGCGACTGTCGTTGTGATTTGGCGCTGTATAAATAAATTGAATTGAATTGGCTCCACCGAGCGCCGCACTGCCTGCTGGGTAATACTCGTAGGATCAGAGGCGGGACAACACTTCCTGTGTTGGGGCGTTGCTTCCACAGATCGACGCAGATCAGTGGAAACACCTGAGCTCACCTCTGAAAGGCTGCTTATGCACATGCTTATGTACATGTCATAGTTTGTGTTTTAATTTCAATAAATTGTGGGTAGAACTTAGTGAATTGACTCCATTTTGGAACAACAAGCATCTGTGAATACTTTGTAGATGTGCTGTACATGCACTCGCTCTGCAAAGTCTCATTAATAAGTCTGAGACAAAAGCTCAGTATGAACTTCTCACAAGTAAAATCCGGTTGTGTAACTTTAGGTATAGAAATACTGAATATTAATATCAGTGTCTTCACCCTGAAGCAGGTGGAGCTTTAGTGTGAGGGCTCCGTCCTTCAAACTCGTGAGCAGAGAGAATCCAGACAGAAACACACAAAGACCACGAGAACACCTCAGCTGTTTGCTTCTCATTTATTATCAGGATACAGCAGATAATGATTCACACCAGCTATCAGACCTCCACCAAACAGTCAGTGAGACGTTAAATCTGAGTGTGCTGAGCTGCAGACTGAGGAACATCTGGACCAACCGAGAGCTTCTGAGAAATCATCAGCTCATACTGGTCTCCGTCCATCATTTCACTCCACCTGCAGGCAGCAGCTCACTCACACTCTGACGGCTCTTCTGAGATATTTACGTCATCAACTGACTCTGAAAGTTAAAGATTCTCTGGGATTACATGATAAAGGAGAGAAAAGAGAGATCAACACGAAATGTCCTGCAGATTTACTGCACAGGACGGATCTTCATGCTGATGGTCTTCAGGGAGTAGTTAAGACCTTTCCACTGGAACCAGTCCACACCAGCAGCATGGATAGTATCATCTGCCCCCCAACGATAAACCCCGTTAGGGTTTGCACCGTGACAGATGTTGTACCAGAACGCCCCCAGATGTGATTTGGCACAGTTCCCTGGCCAGCTGTCCTGGTCTTTGTCAAATGTGGAGAACTTCTGTCCGTTGTGAAAACTCAGGGCATCTCCTGCAGAAACACAGATGAATGAGCCCAACATTACCACTAATCCCAGTCAGACTGGTCTGCATGTGTACTGGTAGTATTTTCAGTGGGCCATGACACAGACTGGACTCATACTGGGGAGTAAAAAGCAGCAGGTGCACAGTTTGAATCATATGTGGTTGACAGACTCCAGTTTAGTAGTTAAACTGCAGGTGTGTCTATGGTCCTGACAACATCCAAAGTCTTGAAAACTGAAGGCTCTGCCTCCCATTCTACTTTTAAATACTCTAGGAACAACAAGTAGGCCTGCAGAGCGAGAGCGAAGTGCTCTAATAGGGTGATATGGTACTACAAGGTCGTTCAGATAAGATGGGGCCTGATTATTTAAGACCTTGTATGTGAGGAGCAGGGTTTTGAATTCTGGATTTAACAGGAAGCCAAAACAGGAGAAATCTGCTCTCTTTCTAGTCCCTGTCAGGACTCTTGCTGCAGCATTTTGGATTAGCTGAAGGCTTTTCAGGGAGTTTTTAGGACATCCTGATAATAATGAATTACAGTCGTCCAGTCTGGAAGTAATAAATGCATGAACTAGTTTTTCAGCGTCACTCTGAGACAGGATATTTCTAACTTCAGAGATGTTGCACAAATGGAAGAAAGCAGTCTGATATATTTGTTTAATATGTGCGTTGAAGGACATGTCCTGGTCAACAATGACTCCAAGGTTCCTCACAGTGTTACTGGAGGCCAAGGTAATGCCATCCAGAGGAAGAATCTGCTTAGAGACCATATTTCTAAGCTTTTCAGGGCCGAGTACAATAACCTCAGTTTGATCTGAATTAAGAAGCAGAAAGTTAGCGGCCATCCAGGTCTTTATGTCTTTAAGACATTCCTGCAGTTGAACTCATTGGTGTGTGTTATCTGGCTTCATGGACAGATAGAGCTGGGTGTCGTCTGCATATCATCCTTCCTGGTGTTTGGTACTCAGGGGCCACGACTGAGAACAGGGAGGCTGCACAGAGGGTCATTAACACTGCCCACAATATCATTGGCTGCCCTCTGACACTCCTGGAGGCCATCGCCAGATCCTCCTGTCTCAGAGAAGCCACCACAGGCGATCCCTCAAACCCCGCCCACCACCTGTTCCATTCTACCCATTCCTCTTCTTTGTTAATCTTTTCTGTTCATTTGTGTCATTGTACATGTACAATGACAATAAAGGCGTATTCTATTCTATTCTATTCTGATGCTACACTGACCCTGTGCCACTTCACTCACCTGCGCCTCCATTCTTGAATCCAGTAACAGTCAGTTTGTATCCGTCACATTCAGCATCCACCTTAAATGAAGAGTAACGAGCGAACACTTTCTTCCCTTCAAAGTCCTCCATGTCCACCAGCAGCTCACTTTTTTGCTTGGATGTCATAATGTTGATCACATCAAGACCTACATTCACACACAAGCACACAGTCAGAAACATGCAGGGCTGTTTGGTACAGAGCTGCAGATCATCCAATAAAACTCTCACCGAGCCAGTACTCTCCAGCAGCGTCACCAAAGCCCATCTTGTACTGATCCCAGGGTCTGTAGAAGTTCACCTTGCCGTCCATCCTCCTCTGGAACACCTGGGGGAGGAGGCAGCAGAAACATCTCTGGTTTCAGGGAGCACAGATCTGGATTTACAGCAGTGCTCCTGTTAAATGTTCCCGCGCTGACACTTTTTAGTTACAAGCACTCACCGTCCAGCCTCCTCCTTCTGAGTCCATGTCACAGTACACCTGCACACAAACACCTGTCACACTCTAGCTGCTTAAAGACGTGGACATGATAGGACCCAGAGTCCCAGAGAGGGTGGACTGTACCTGCACCGCAGACCTTTCTCCAAGGGGATAGATGGTGTACACGCCGCTGCTTTGGCTTCTGTCCTGGCGGCGGATGTCGCTGCAGTCCCTCGGCTGGATGAGCTCCATGCAGCTGGTCAACGCAGGAGCGAGGAGGAGGACGATGAAGACCGCTGGCAGCTGGAACAGAGAAGAAGCCTTTCATTTGCACAATATTCACTTCCTACCAAGCTCAACAAGCCTGTGATTCTCCCTCAGCTTTGCCTCTCAGCTGTGCTGAAGTCTTGTTTAGTCTGCACAGGTGTGGTTCAGCCAAACCCCCCTCCCTGTGCTCACTTCTTAGTATAGTCCTGTTGCCTTTCATTGTAAAGTGAGTTCATGCTTTGTTATATTGTTGTATTCCTGTTGATCTCTGACCTGCACAGTACATGAACCATTCTGAACCATCCCCAGAAAATCCAGGCTTAAGTTACCTGGATAAAAGGAAATCCTGCTTGGTGGCACAGACCTCAGGAGCAGGCTATGTTCAGAGTTAAGATGAGCTGCAGGTGTTTTCATTGATTCTTTTATTTGCAGCATGTTTAGTGTCATTTAGATTCTCTGATGCTTTGTTTTATATGTGCAGCTTGTTAAGCTCAAACCTACTAAACCACTGACTGAAGCCCAGCTGTGAAGTTACAGCAGCTAAAACTATGAATTACATTATTGCTGAAATGTGCGCGTATACATTTGATGATGCAGGAAATGTACACATGTCGATATACGTGGTCCTAATTAGGGATGGGTATCGAAACCCGGTTCTTGTTGAGAACCGGTTCCCACTGTTTCCATTCCTTGGAATAGTTTGCCATTTTTGCAAACGATTCCCTTATCGATTCCAGTCGCCCCGAATGACGTCACCACGTTGCGGAGCGTCATTTACCTGGCAGGAAACATGGCGCCTAAGCGGCTCAAACGCTCAAAGTTTGGTTATACTTTACGAGAACGGATGACAACAGGGCAACTTGCAATACTTGCAAAGTGGATATTTCATTTAAGGGAGGAAACACTACGAATATGCAAAAGCATTTGCTCACAAAACACACGATGACCTTAAATGAATGTCGTGTTTTTAATTCCGCTCCGGACTCGTGAATCTCAACCCAGCAGCAGCGGTAACGTTTGCACGTCCTCTCCCGTTAATGCAGCAGGTAAATAATCAACTAACAGTGCATATTATGTTAGCGCGATCTGCCTTATTACAAACCTGCCATTACTGTGCGTTTAGGCGACCATGATGAGAGAGACAGAGTCTGGCTCAGATGCTGGCAGTTCTCGCTGCAGTCTACCGGTAGCGTCTCCTTTCAGGCCAGGATAGACGAATGTCACCGAGCAGAGACTCAGTTTGTGGTCAAAGGCTTGAATCCATTTGCCACAGCAGATGATTTTCAGTAAGTGAATGTGTTTAATTGTAGGCAGGGACATTACTGGATATTCTTGTGTAATTGCTACAGAATCATTTATGTTAAACTTTGTTATTGCTACAGAAGAATATTTATTTTATTATTTTACATTTACAATTTTTTTCCTGGGGACCCTGTGACGCCCCATTGAAGAGCCGTAGGCTGGATCTCTTAAGATCTCACTGCTGGGTTTGTAAGGCCATGTTACTCCTAAATTTCTATCTTGTTCAAAGAGAAGATATAAAACAAAGTTCTAAGCTAATCGACCTTAGTGTTCTCCTTCTAAAAAGAATCGATAAAGAATCGAGAATGGAATTGGAATCGTGAAAATCTTATCAATACCCATCCCTAGTCCTAATGTGCTGATAGGTGTCTTTTACACTGAAAACAGAAACTGGAACACAATCAAATTCATTTCACTTTGATCTGCGACAAACTGAAGCGACGTGCACGTCTCCTTTAACACGCCCAACGTTATGAAGCCACAGGGGCTCTGATCAGTTTGTATTGTGTTTAGCTTTCAATATAAAGTTCCTCGATGTGACTGCTGTTGTGATTTGGTGCCTTACAAATAAAACTATACTGAACTGAAACGTCGTCATACTTCTGCTTGAGATTTGTTGGAGCACAGAAAGTAACCCGGGCAAGTGTGTGTAGGTGAATTCTTGTTACTATGTAAAGAGTGCACGAAATAGTGTCATTAACATCAACTAAAACATGAACGTGTGAAAAAGATCAAACTACAAAAAGACTTGTCAGGTTCACAGTTTACCACTGAGACCTTCGATGATAAATGAAACACTGATGGCTCATTAAAACTAAATAAAATAAATAAAGGATTAGCTCGAATATTCACAGATTAGATAACTGGCCTGTGACACCTGAGGTGACCCAGTGTGTTAAAATGTGGTGACCTGTGCAAATGTCCACATGTGGTAGTTCGGCACAAGACCCGTCCCACCAAAACTGCAGTACTTGCTCTGGTGTCATTTGTCCTCAGGACCAGCAGCAATCAATAACAGATCAATCAGCCTACTGTTCTTTGCTAAGTCGTACAGGGGGAACAGTCCTGCTCACAGTTTTCTATGCAATGGAAGAAGATCTTTGATTGTTGCAACATCTGTGCAATAATAAAAATGTCATAGGTTAATGTTAAACGTCTACATCATGCAGTCACTGCACCTGTATGCAGTTTAACATGACTTTATAACTTAAAGAACTTGTTAAATTACTGAATTATTTACGTGTAAATTCTGCCCCCTTTCACGTAAAACACCTAAGTTATGCACTACTTAAAATGACATACACTCTACATAAAGTTATTCTCTCTCTATGTATTATTACTTTAGTACTTCTTAAAATGATATCCAGTATAATTTTTGTCCCTTCCTTCATTACATGATTGGCATCAGGCTCTGGTAGTGAAGGTGCTGCTCAGGTAAAGTCATCAAACAGACACATTCAAGAAGGAAGGCGGAGTTTTAGGTATCAACTCTGTTTAATGAGGCGATCACAGCAGACCGAGGGTCAGGAGGGTCTCCACCACTCACTCCTACACTGATACTTAACCAGAAATATTTAAGGTCACAAACTTACCTTCATGGTCAGATTTCTGTGGGAGTTAGTATCTGCTGATGTAGATCTGAAAGGAAAGGATTACTGTGAGGATCACCTCATTCAATCATTTAAATCTAATCTGCGTTTAACGCATTTACAGCAAAGTCTGCTTAAAATATCTTGAAAGTTTCACACACTCTATTTGGCAGTAACATTAAAGCACTGCTGCTACGTTACTACAGATACCTGTGTGAAGTCACCTGCAGTTGGAGCTGAACACGCTTCAGAGACACCACACGGCTGTTCTCCCTCAGTGTGTCAGAGTCTCCCAGAGTCCCTGCTTATATCTGCAGGACGGCAGACACAACAGAGTCACGCCACTCTTTACACTGCCTAAAATTACACGCTTCAAGTTTCCCAAAAAAAACACAACCAGGATGTTCTCAGGCTAAAGCACATATCATGCTTGATATGTGGTTTATTTGCAAATATCGTGTTAGTTATTTGCTGATCCCATATCCCATACGCCTCCGATACTTGCTGCTGTGATGCACGTATCATGGGACAGTGCAGAGGAGAGGTCATTTACTTGACCCGCTTGAATTCAGTGAGACTTCAAAGATGAAGACGTGGGGCGCAGTGAGTGAAGCTTGAAGGTGTAAATTTAGAATTCAAAGCATTTCTGCCTAATTCTGGGGAACCTGCAGGCCATTTGGGGTGGTGGGCCATTCAGGTGGGGGTGGGGCTACCACTGAGTTGTGGTATAGTTTTGGCAGGATTGGGGCAGTGTGTCTTGTACTTTTTTGTCTCTTGTTGATTGACTTGATGGCTGGTGTTCAGGGTCCAGAGCACTCCTTGTGGAGGGCATAGTTAGGAGAAAGCCAGCCGCCAAACTTGCTCAGCAGACACACCAACTCCACATGGATGTGGAAATGTGGACCTGGCAACAACATCAGCACCCGCACTGGAAAACTTAAACAGAGGTCTAGAGTAGGGATGGGTATCGTTTAGGTTTTATCCGATACCGGTGCCAAATCGGTACTTTTGAAACGGTGCCGGTGCTCAAACCGGTGCTTAAAGAATGGAGAACACAAAATTGGTCCAAAAATCTCTCATGTTCAGCTGGTTTTTGTAAAAAGATAACAATGTTAGCCTTTTCTGCAGCTATGGGGCATATATGGCATCACTCTTGGCTGGAAGCAGTGCTTAAACAATGGAAAAAACACAAACTTTGTCCAAAAACCTCTCATGTTTAACTGTTTTCCACTTTTTCTTTGGTCATTTTAGCCTTTTTGGCCAGGGTGAAGGGAGCATCTGCCATCAAACAAGAAGACAGCCGCATGTAGCTATGATGATGTTTGCTAGTTCACCTTACCTGCATTAATGTAATAACGTGGTTAGCCTACTCAACATAAATTACACACGGACAACATTAAGCTCCTCACGCAGAGAAGAACGGCTGCTGCTGCATCATCATCCTCATCATTTCTGCTACACTGGCAGGGCTAGGGGCCAGGACTCTCCTCTTCGGGTTTTTGGGGGATGTTGCTAACTCCGGTCCGATAACAGGCACCACACCCGCAGTAGACGTATAGCATTTTGTTAAAATGCTATACGTCATCAGATTCGAGGTGTTACCTCCTTTGACAGTATCACAGTATCAGCTTAAAGCACTTGTTGCTGCTGAGTTTGCATCTTTTGCTGTGAAGTACAGCCAGACTTTGACCGCTTCGCCTTGGACATTTTTAATCTGTAGCTCTGCTCTAAAAGAACGTACGTACCTGGACCCGCCTACTGTCCTCAGAAACGTAAAATGATTGGCTAGAAGTGTATCACAGCTCAGGAAAAAAAAGCACCGAAATAAAGCACCGAAATGTGCGCTGCTTTTCGGTCTGGTTACTACCATTTATGTCACCGGTACCCATCCCTAGTCTAGAGTCCTAACAGCAGCATCCAAGTCAAGCAGCATACTTTTCCTTTCAGATTTATCTGATGGCAGAAGTTTAAGAACAGGTAGAAAAATGACCAGAGAAAAGCGACCCTTTGTTTGGTCGATTACACCAGACGACATCATGGTGTTGATAATGTGCTAGTAAACTTCTGTAACCACTGCTCATGGCCTAACGTTGCAGAGCAGGCTGGCTATTCACACACACACACAGACACACACAGGCACACACACAGACACACACAGGCACACACACAGACACACACACACACAGACACACACAGGCACACACAGACACACACACACACAGTCACACACACACGCACACACAGTCACACACAGGCACACACACACACACACACACACACACACAGACACACACACACGCACACACAGTCACACACAGGCACACACACAGTCACACACAGGCACACACACACACACACACACACACACACACACACAGTCACACACACACGCACACACAGTCACACACACACGCACACACACAGGCACACACACACACACACACACACAGTCACAGTCAGTCACGCACACACACAGGCGCACACACACACGCACACACACAGGCGCACACACACACACACACACACGCACACACACACAGTCACACACAGTCACGCACACACAGTCACACACACACAGTCACACACAGTCACACACACACAGTCACACACAGTCACGCACACACACAGGCACACACATTCACACACACACAGTCACACACAGTCACGCACACACAGTCACACACAGTCACGCACACACACAGGCACACACACGCACACAGACACAGTCACGCACACACAGTCACACACAGTCACACACACACAGTCACGCACACACAGTCACACACAGTCACACACACACAGACACACACACACACACACACACACACACACACGCACACAGAGTTTCAAACAAAGACTCTATCAGCTGTTTTTGAGCTGCTGTCTAATTTAGTTCCTCGTACTCTTCACAACTGACTGTTGGACTGTTTGTCCTTCACTGCAGCACCTCCTCTACATCCTGTTCATCTGCAAACACACATATTTACCTTCTTCACTGATGGGCCAGAAAGCTTTCAGAGTTTGTTTAAACATGTTTCTTTAGCACAGGCTCCTGACTTCCACGTGACCAGCTACCTGTAAATTTCATCACACCCAGGTCAGTGTTGTTGACATTCAATTTTATATACAGTATATATCTCCAAATTACAAGACAAGATGGCTTGAAAGTA
Organism: Simochromis diagramma; assembly: GCF_900408965.1. NCBI lineage: Eukaryota > Metazoa > Chordata > Actinopteri > Cichliformes > Cichlidae > Simochromis > Simochromis diagramma. Next base: position 1,617,924 of record NW_024387458.1, on the reverse strand, counting down.
ACAGTTTAGCTACTGCTGAGGCACATGGTCCATTTTTAGAGATAGGGATGAGGAAATAAATTAGACAGCAGCTCAAAAACAGCTGATAAAATCTTGCTTTTAAAGTAAATACATTGCAGCATCTCTTCCGTATCCTGTTCATCTGCAAACACACATATTTACCTTCTTCACTGATGGGCCAGAAAGCTTTCAGAGTTTGTTTAAACATGTTTCTTTGGCACAGGCTCCTGTAACGTCATAGAGCACGTGTCTGACAAGCTTCATCATTAGATTCCACTCATACTCAGGTATTCAGGACATATGCTGGCCTATCCTTCAAACTCGGGTCCTCCACCAGAGGCCTGGGAGCTTGAGGGTCCTGCGCAGTATCGTAGCTGTTCCTAGGACTGCGCTCTTCTGGACAGAGATCTCCGATGTTGTTCCTGGGATCTGCTGGAGCCACTCGCCTAGTGCTTGTTCATAGCAGGGAAGATGTTTAATGTGTTCCTTGATCATCAGCAGGTAGTAATGTATTCCTGGGAGAGAAGAGCAGGTGACATAGACGGGTATGGCACTCTCCCAGAAATCTTTATTGTGAAAAATCCTCAGTGTGGATAAATGCCAACTTTTCCTGCAGTGTTTCCTGACAGCAGGCGAGATGAGCTTCATTCTAGTTCGTGTTATCTCCTTTATCCCGTAAACTCTGGGGCTTGGACGCTGTAATTTGTCTCTGTTAGTTTAATAATACTTTCAGCATATTGGCTCAGGGTGATTTATTTCATCTACTCATTTAAATTAGAACTTTTAGCTCAGGACCAAATGATGCATGCACGCGAACCCGCTGCCGTATGAGAGCTTTTCAAAGAGGTTTTTAATCTAGATTAAAAATTCAGGCAGATCCAACCAGTGTGCCCTTGTACCCTTACAGTTTGGGCATCCAAATCATGGATGATTTATATCACCAATGGCTGTTGTCCAAACGATAATGTAATGCTTCTGTTTCTCATTTTTTTAAAGCTTGTTTTTTGGCCTTCTGCCTTTATTGAATAGATGCAATAGAGATATGAAACTTGGGGAACGGAGCAAGTGAATGACAAGCAGCAAACGTCAAGCCAGCCAGGAGGTGAACCGGGGACTCGCCATTGGCCAGCAGCTTGGCCGCTGGTTTGTGCAATCGTTAACTTTTAAAATGTTTTCTCCTCTTGCTTTCCCCTCTTTCCACACAGCCATTGGTTTCTGTTACAGAGAAACTGCCACAGATCAATAATCCATCACAGTGAACATAACATGGATTGTTATTTGGGCCAGCAAGGTAGTGTGAGACCTTATAGCTGCAACTGCAAAGAGCCAAAGAAATAACCCGACTTTGACAACAGGAAAAGCAGGCATGAAACTGTGTGTGATGGATGAAAGGAGTCGGGCGGCATATTTTGGACCTTGTGGGGAAGAAATTTTAGGCAGGGCTGGGGAAGAGAGCGAGGGCGAAACCCAGAAAAAGCTTACAAAACCGTGCATTCTGGGAAATGTAGGGCACTTGGGCAAAAACTCCCCAACTGTGCTGAAATCTGCCAAATATAGGCAGAAAATGCATGACTTTCACTTTCCTTTAATTGTCTTATATTATTGCTATATGACTACTGTTGTCTGCACAGCTGAACACGGTAACTGTGGGGTATTTGCACAGCGCCCGAGAGACGGCCCACATATTTCCACACGGTGTGAATCTTAATTGAATCTGAAGTGCTTTCTGTGACTGGTGGTCAACCTGGCAATTTGAAGTGGCTGCAGAGGAGAGGCCGGTGTGACGGTGACGGGGCAGAGATAAGTGCTGGCATTCTTGCGGAGAGAGGAGTATGTTCCCCACAGTGCCTTGCTCAAAGTGGCTGTGGAGAAATTGAACTGTGGCTGGTGAGGAGCTCGCTAAATTGCTTTCGAGTCCCTCCACTTGTGTTGTTCCAGTGCTTGAGCTCAAGAAAATGAGGGCTTTTTCTTTTTTTCTTTTCCTCCAGCAGATTTCTGAAGAGGTCTGATGACAGACACTCCGAGAGCTGAAAATATAGTGGAGCAGCAGAAGAAAGTGGTTACCATATAGTTGCAAACTGCAGTATAAAGATGTGTTATTGAATATTTCTTCTGTGAGAAAGTGATGAGCTTCAGATAATGTACAACAATAATGTGCACGGTTGGTATGATTCAACATAAAAATGATAAATGATACATGAATACTCATAATATCATTAATCATTGAAAAAGACATTAGAAAGTTTGCACCTGCCCTACACTTAAAGCTGTGTTGAGCAAACTTTGACCACTAGGGGGCAGAATATGTGTAAATAAAGCAACATAGCCAAATATCCTGAACTCTTATGGTTTATTTTTGATAGTGGTGAGGAGAGCATGATTCTATTATAATAATGAGTTTTCAGCTAAACAGCAGCACCTGATGCCGTTTAAACAGACCGCCTCCAGCCTATGTGCAGTCAAACCATAATAAAGATGCACGTGAAGCTGTAATAGTATATGTTAATCACCTTAAGTAGATATAATTTAGGTAATTATAGCTTGCTTAAGAAAAAGCTGCTCAATATGTAGCTTAGTTTGTTGTTTTCAGGGTTTTTTTTTCATAATTTCTAGAACAACAGTAGAAAGATTGACAGTTTCACAAATAACGCGCAGAGCTGCTTTTAGTACGTGTCTGCTACTACTAACGTTTCTGTAATTAGTGGGAAACTACCTCAGGGCTCTGATTTTTGAGATACTATATTACAGTTAAGTGACTGGTCCACTGCAGTGATTGACAGGTGATGAGAAAGTGTGGCTGGCTGACAGATGAGTGGATAGACAGAAAATGTAATAGAGAATAAGAGCAGTGGTGGTGGAAAAAAGCCCTGCAAAGGTAGGGAAGATGAGATGTAACAGCTGGACTCCAGGAGTGGAGAGTGGCGGTCAGAGTCATTCAGGGTTCGGTACAAGCCAGCTGTCAGTGCTAATAGACAGAAAAAGATGGAGGGAGGGGAAAGGAGAGGAGGGAAAATAGGAAGAGATGTTCAGGCCAAACAACCTGTCACTAGCTATAACGGAGCATAACGCAACACAGCTGCCTTGTCTGAATGTCAGAAAGAGAAACTTCCCTGGCAGTTTGGAGAAGAGTCTGCAAAACGATATTCTCAAATGGATAGATGCTATCTGGTTCAGCGGCAGGGCTGGGCCCAGAATAGCAATGATGCTCTTAGTCAGATCTGCTGAGAACAAGTTAGCTCCGACATGTCCTTCACGTCAGCATCACAGCTCCCTCCTTTTTTCTCTGATAGTCTGTTTTTGCTCACTTTGGTCATGAATAAATGTCCAAAGGTTGTCCAAAAATCAGCAAAGATGAAATAAAGTTTGGAGACTTTTGAATCTCTGAGCTTTGAACAATCGTTGACAACAGTGCGTTAGCTTCTTGCACTTCTGATGAGCAGATATCTGCATATTCTGGGATAGCATTGACCAGTGTGAGCACCAGTGGCTTTCCTGCAGGTTCACACAGCATGAAGAGAGACTGTGCATCACTATCTGTGGACACTTTAGCTTTGGTTAGCTTCAATGACCAGTTGAAGGAAACGGTTTCCCCTCTGATGTCGAAGCTGCGTTTAGCTAAATGATGTTTAATGAAGATGACTGTTAATTTGAAGTGGACAAATATTTAAATCCTGCAGTTCTGACAGAGTCACTGGTTGTTTAAAGGTGCACACTTGTGTTCTTTGATGCTAGTGCTAATGATCTAATGATACACCAGCTGAGGTACTATTGGAGACCTGTAGCAACAGATCTAAAAGAGCAATAAAGTCAACAGTGGGAGGCGGTCGGAGTGTAGCGGTGGCATAAATCACAGGATTGTTAACCTGGTGATTGCTGTTTACTAGGGGTGCTTGTATAGATATTGAACCATTTGATACAGAGCTTTCGGTTCGGTACGCATATGTATCGAACAATACAAATTTTTTAATTTATTTTATCAACTTTTCTTCTGACGATGCTGTCTGTGTTGAGAGCTCAGTGTATCTGCGTTCGACTACTCTGCCTAGGCTGCACTGTCGAGCGCAGATCCACTGAGCGCAGCGCAAGCTAGCAAGACAGAAGCTAAGCTCGTTGCAACATGGCAAATTGAACCTCCCCCACCCTCATTCAGATCTGGCCTTTGGAACTAATTTGGTCTTCATGTGACATATGACCCTGAAGGTAAGCGCGTCATGGACTAAAGTAAAACAGTATGTTGGATGTGCCAGCAATGCTCAATTACATGGGTGGGAGCTAGTGTGTTAGCGCAGTTAGCTCGTTAACGTGTTGGCCGTCCAGCCCCACGCACGGGGCGATCCGCGGTAGCTCGTTAACGGAGATTTGCCGTGTTGTGGCGTTAACGTCATTTCAGATTAACGCTGACAGCACTAGTGGGAACACAACGAATATGACTGCACATTTACTCTGACAGCATCCTCGTGCAAAGACAAAAACAACAAGCACGCATGCTACAAACTTTACCCGAGTCATTTAGACAGCCGTTAGCACAGGATTCTCCTTATGGGGACCTGATATGTTTAATATGCTGCTGAGAATATAGCCCAGAAGAAGCGGATAGTAGAGCTTTTATTTTGGAAAGAGCCGTTTCTCTGTAATAAACTCTCTTTTCCAAAGATGAATGATTTCTCCATCAGAGAGATTTATTATTTTATCCCTTTGTTGTTTCAGCAACATTACATTTAAAAACTGTACTTTTGAGTTAAAATATATATTTATAATTTTAATAAATGACAAATTAAAAAAGCATGAACATTTTTTTGTATCGAAAAAAATATCAAACCGTGACACCAAAGTATCGAACCGAACCGTGAATTTTGTGTATCATTGCACCCCTACTGTTTACATCTTGTTTGAGAGCTCTGGGCCTTGGAATCAGTTTTTCTTTGATTTCACTCTTTGTTTAGTGCAAGTTATTACTCAGGAGGTCAGGAAAAGGTCACGATTTGGATGAAAATGTGCCTGTTCATATTAATCCATTGATATACCCCTGATACATGTACAGTGGTTTAAATGATGGCACAGCGTATGTGTATCTCCAAGACTCATCTATTTGCCATGCATCCTGACTCCTTCCCTACAACCTTCCTTCTGCATCATGATAGCGATCTTCTTCTGAAAGCAGATGGAGTTATAGAGCTGTTTTGGATGTTTGAATAGACGGGTTCATGCTGTGATCTCCTCCCGGTCTGCTCATGGCTGAAGTCACGAGGTTTCAGTCTGTTTTTTTTCTGTCAGTTCAGTGGAAGAAATGTTGATTTAGATAATTGTTCCTTTTTCGGTTCCTGCTGAAGTTTGAGCTACAAATACACCATCAGTGAGTCATGCATGTAAAAGAGATCTGAGAGCTTGCTGCTGATATTCCTGCTGTGTGCTGTGCACTAATGGCCCTTCGTATCTTGTAGACTTTTGCTGTTGATGCTTATGTTTTTCACAAAGGCAGGACACGTGGGGTGGTTGATGGAACAGACGACAGATGCCACACAGGCGTCACTTTGACATGTAAAGACTGTATTGATCAGTTTGGGCTCAAGTGTCTGTCGCTGGCTGCTGATTGGCCACGATCTTTACTTTGTATGAGACTGCAGTAATGTCTTTGCTGACCGTAGCACATCAGCAGTTGTGTGTATCTGACTCCGTGTTGTGTTTTCATCTTTCAGATATCCGCGGCCTGCAGGGTTTCCTCGACCAGACGTCCCGCCAGGGTGTCGACGTGGCGTTGCAGAGAGTGGACAGGAACATCAGTAAAATCTTCACCAACCTCTTCACCACCATGAGGACCGAGGAGCTCAATCGGTACAGAGACACACTGAGGAGAGCCATCCTGCTGCTCAGCCCACACGGAGCGCACACATTTATCCAGCAGGTCGGTCCAGCTCTGGTTTTTCAGACGTGTTTACTGCAAAAAGTCGCCTAAAAATGCAATGAAGTGAGCAGATGAGTGCGATCAGTGTGTGAGTGTTGTGCTTATTGTATCTGAAGGAAACCACACGGCCCCTCTGAGGTCTTAGTAACACTAACTTTATATTTAACCGTGTTTAACTTTAGATTATAGATTTTTCTGTGTCATTTTTTTCCCTCCTGATTTCAAGACTTCAGTTTTTGAAATCTGCTCATATCCTCTGACAGCAGAGGGTTTAACAAACACCTGCAGCGTCACAACCCTGCACGTAGAGTCTGCAGCTTTTAAAATACATCAAGCTAGTTTGTCACATAAGAACTGCCTAACAATCCAAATCCAGGCCTGATCTCATCTTCTTGTTTTCACTCTCCTCTGAGCTCCCAGTCAGACACCGGGCAGCTGACCCGTTGGCAATCTGACCCTGAGGGGGGAATTCGGTAAATTCCAATCTCCAGGTCTTGCTCTTCCCCTGGCGTGCAGCAAACTGAAGTATGCTGCAGTCGGCTGGTTTTAGCCGCTGTCTCAGATTTCATCGTCGATAATGATCCTCAGCATGAATTTCAGGTCAGATTGAAAGAGAAGCTGATGTTTGCCCTCTGCTCAGCGTAGAGGTTCGTGATTAAAGTTCTGAGTGCAGAGAATAAGAGAGATTTAAAAGTCTGTCTGGACATCAGGGAAAAACTGACCAGATTTAAACGAAGTCAGGCTTTTGTTCCTGTGCTCGTAGTTTGGGATTCCACATTGAACTCGTGTGTTCTCATCCCCGAGGCATCAGTTAGTCCTGTTTGTCAAACCTGCTGGTTTCCTTTGGCTGGCTGTGCTCTGCTGGGTTATAACCAGTGATGGGAATAACAGCGTTACTCTTTTCAGTAACGAGTAATCTAATTACTATTCCTATCGTTACAACGCCGTTACAGTTACTAACAAGAAAACGCGGTCCGTTACTATTTGTCAACAAACAGACGGTTGAAGCTGTGTTCATCTTACCGCTTCTTATATCAGCTGCAGGAAGTAGCTGTAAGTAATCTGGACGCTGCAGCTTTAAGCAGCTGTGTCTGGCACAACAGCTGGAGCTCAGGGGGCAAAACAATGGCATGATTGCAAGAGAGAGAGAGAGCAGAAAAAGAGAGAGCGAGTTTTGAGATGAGAGAGATTTGTGACGTTTAGCGTGTTTGGAATGTGTAGTTCATGTGTTGTCTTGTGTAGTGTCGTGGATAGTTTTGTGTTGTGTGTCAGAACAATGAGGCGACTGCTGTCTCCAGGTAGAAACAGCAGTGACACACCTGCTGTCAGACCTGCAGGTATCAGGCTGTGATGTTTCCTTTATAGTGGACAGAAATGATGTTTTTGCAGTGGCACAATTAATTTGTGGCATCTTATTGAAGAACAGCTGATTGTTCTGTAAATAGTTTGAAGTGGTTATTTAAAAAATCAAGGTCAAAGGTAAGTGGATGCAAATAACTTTGTTGTTTGCAAAACTTGTGCGTATGATTTTAAAATTGATAATTTATATTTGCATTTAAAGTTATGAAATATGATCATCAAACATGTTTGTGGTTGTTACAGTAAAAATGTAACTTTTTCTACTCTGATTTTATGTTGTTTGTCTGATTTTAGATCAGTTGTGTTAATACAGTTTGTCAAAATGAAAACATGACTGTAAATTCAGACACGTGAGGTTGTGCTGAAAAGAATGATGCCAAACAAGGCAAAGTAAATCGTTTCTAAAGGTGAAATGTGGAGGAAACGTCAAACGTAGTTAAAAATGGCCGATTATACCCTGCAGGAGGAATCCTACCAATCTTAAGCCCGGGAGCGAGGAGCGAGTGCTTCTGAGTGCATGTCTGCAACAAGTGAGCGAGTGCACAGGGGGCAAAAATATTTGTTGAAGAAATGAGTGAGTGCATGCAGGAAACAGCTGAGCTGGTGAAAAACACAGAGCATGTGTGCAAAGAAAACTCGTCTACAAAGTGGAAAAAACCCAGCGTGCAAAATAAGAGCAGAGTGTGACGCAAACACCTGAGCGTAGCTGAGCAGCGAGCCGAGGGGGCGCGTGGCGGGAAAATAGTCTGCAGATGGATCAAAAAATAATGAGTGGCAGTAACGAAGGAGCGCGTGCGGAGGTGGAGCGAGTGGACGTGAAAAATGTGTGTGTGTGTTTTTCTGTTTGTCCAACCTGCACGTCCACGCACACCGCCGCGATCACTGATCATTTGTAAGCCTGTGTGTGCCCAGGTGTGAGCGGCCACCTGGAGTGACAGATGGAGGCTTCTGACACACACACACACACACACACACAAAGCTGACTTTGTATATTTATTTGTGTCCTGTCTCATGTTTCACAGCGACTTTTGTCCGCGGATCAAAGAGCCGTATGTATAATTTGAATTATTTACTGAAGCGTGACTCTGTGTGTGTGTCTGTGTGTGTGTGTGTCTGTGTGTGTGGGGGGGGCACGTTACAAACAGCAGCTCAGGCTCTTTATCACAAAGTTTGAATCTGTGGAACAACTCGACAATTCAACCTTCTTAACACGCACACACGTCAGCAGGGTTTATGAAGAAGGAAATGAAGATGAGCTACTTTCAGCCGCAGCAGGAAGCTCCGTCAGATGAACGTCACCCGGCGGATCCGTGTACCCTCCTGGGATCGAACCAGGAATATCGTGCCTGTGAGGTGAACGTGTAAGCCGCTACACTTAAACTATAACAACAATAACTCGGGAGGATGATGAAGCACAGAGCAGTGTAAGTGATGAAAACATCATTAGACGTGCGACTTAATAAAAGGAAGCATCAGAGCGAGGAGACGTCGAGTTATCAGCAAATCTCCTCCACAGATGTAAAAAGTTAAAGCTGCTCCAACGTGTTTATTCTGGACCCTGCAGGACGGGAAGCAGAGCCGCTGGAAGCATCCCCACCTGCAGAGCAGGATTTCTGGAACGTTTGACATGCATTAGCATCATTTTGTGCAGGAAGTCTGCAGATATGAGGCACGATATCTGTGTGCTGACTGCAGCTTTAACGTTTGCATCTCTGTGTGGAGACAATAAAGCGTGTTAACACGATCATGTAAAGGAAGAAAAGTATGAAACACTTTTCAGTGATCCTCTTTCTAAAAAATCCAACGTTTGTGTGCAGAAGAAGACGAGCGAGAGAAAAGTAAAGATAAGAAAATGAGGGAGCAGGATGCACAGAGGACGAGAGAAATGAAGGAGAAGCAATAAAGAAGGTCAAGAATGAAGGTACAAGTTAAGGATGAAAAACACGAGGAAAGAAGGACAACGGAGGAAAAGTGTGAAAAATAAAGAATGAGAGAAAGATGGAAGGAAAAGGAAGGAAGAGACGAACAAATAACAATAAAGAAGGAAGTCGTGTGTGTGTGTGTGTGTGAGCACTTTACTGTATGATTTATTTAGCTGTGGCAGTGTGTGTGACTCAGTCTTCAGGACCTCTGACCTCATAGATGTGAGCAGCTCTGCCTCCCAGGAGTGTGTGTGTGGTTGTGTGTTTGTGTGTGTGTTTGTGTGTGTGTGAGCACATGACACAGCACCAAAAACCTGCAGCTGATCAAACAACAAAAGCTCTGATCACAGACGCAGAGTTTGATCTTAAGGCTTGTTCATGATCAGGAATGAAACTGTATTTTTGTGACGTTCTGCCTTTGATCCGGTCAATATTTATCCAGGGCGAGTGATCATAATTCATGTGTGATTGTTGGCCACACGCACAAAGGAAACCAGTCCGGTGACAGCTGTTACTGGGCAGTGAGAGATGCACCGTGCAGAGCGGCGACGGGGAACCAGCAGGCGCTGCAGGATGACGGCTGCTCCGTGATGCGTGTGCTCGGAGCACCGGCTCTAATCTTTGGTGTTTAACATCTGAGCTCCATAATCAAGCTTACTGTAAGTGTCAGTCGTTACAGTGATCACAGGGTGATACAAGGCTACGTCATAAAACCCCCAGTTTGCCTCTGTAGTCAGTTGCTGCTCTGAGTTATTCTGTACACACTGACCTGTGAGTGTGGAGACAGACGGAGAGGGAGGACGGCCACAGCTGGAAGCGTCTTATCTGAGAGCTAACAATGAGTAGGTGTGTTATAAATGTCCCGAGCTGTCAGTCAGCGGCTCGGCCCTCTTTATCTGCACAGATGAAACAGTCACGCTGATAACAAAGCTAAGAACGTGCGGCCGTGTCGGCGCTCTGAGGCCGAGGCATTGTCAGGGAGAAACACGGCACTCTGGGAATTCAGAGCGCGCAAAGATGGAGGGAGAAGCAGCTGCTCCTTTTTTTAAAATATCTCACCTGCACAGTGTGTTTCTGCTTCTTTTTACTTTTATGCCGCAAATAGTTCAAAGAGACTCGTTTCACCTCTGCGTGCTTCAGCTTCATCAAACCCTCGGACGTGCACAAGGAAAAAAACGTAGCTACTATTCTGAGCAGAGCGATTTGTTGCTTCAACTCAGAAAAATATCAGTTAAAGATAAACTGAGATTATTATTAGTTCACATTATTATAGCAGCAAAGTGAAAAAGGAAGAAAATAAAGAGAATAAAATGTAAAACAAACACCGAACAACTACAGAGAAACACTTCAAATGTAAATACAGTAAATACACACACTAAACACACACACACACACACACACACACACACACACACACACACACACAGCAGCACCGTGTGTGTGTGTGTGTGTGTGTGTGTGTGTGTGTGTGTGTGTGCGCTTAGACACTTCTCTCAGGTGTGTTTAACTAATAGTGTTAATGTCCATGGTTGACAGCATGTGTCTGTAAGAGTGGGAGGCTTGGGCTCAGAAACACAAATGTGTGTGTGTGTCTGTATGTGTGTGTGTGTGTGTGTGTGTGTGTGTGTTTGGATGCTGAGACATTCATTAGCACCGCGACATGACGGCGTAGGAGGGTGAGACAGAGCTGAATGGAAGTTGCACTCTTCAGTAATGTCATGGAAACCTGTTAGAAGCTTTGCCAAGTTTTCACACTGCCAAACACACACACACACACACACACACACACACACACACACACACACACACACACACACACACACACACACACACACAGTGTATCCATGAATCTTGCAGCCTTGTTCCTTTCAGTTGCGTTTTTCCTGCCTGTTTACAGTCGGCGTGGGACAAACTCGGTCTCCTCTCAGCATCTTCATGTTGCTCTGAGCTCAGAGACCTGAGAGCTGCAGCACACACAAGTGAAAGACGTGAGCTAGTCTCTGCTAAATGTGACTGCTGGTCACATTACGAGTAAACCTCAGGATGCCATGACCTCCAGCACGCTGTGAGGCGTCTGCAGCCACGTGTGAAGTGGCGTAGATGAAGATTAGCACCTCCGAGTCTGAGAAGGGTTTTAGTACCCACTCCAGGTCGGGCCTGAGTTGCTCCTCTGATTGGAGGAGTTAAAGTATGGGGTGACGGAGCGACCGGTGCAGCATCAGCAGTGCTGTGGATGCTGGTGAAGAGAGCTGAGTGTGAAATGGCCTGTTTGCATCTCTGCCTTCACCTGTAGTGATGATACGATGGCGCGTCCTCCAGAGGGTGCCCCCGCTCTGCTGTAAAGAGGGTGGAGGCTTTGGGGAAATCTGGGATAGTGACCGGAGCAAGTTTAAGGTCATTTTCAGGATTTCAGGTCTGCATACCCTAATCTAAATCTACTAGCAGAGCACTTATGAGGCATGTGAATGCATGTAACAGACTTCATTTCAAAGGATTTTTTTATCATGTGGCCCAGACCCTCACCCACCCTGGAGCTCAGGGTTTGCTCACCTTGTAGATGTTAAGAGGTAAAAGTCGGCATTATAACACCTGACGTGTTCGTGGCTTTGATGACAGCGAGCCCCTCTCTCTGTAACTGTGGTTCATTTGCTTATAGAACAGTTAACATGACCTTGTGTCGTTATCGGATACAGGTGTGTAATCATTCAAAGGTCCGCCTCTCCTTTGAACAAACACTGTTAATTATCTGCACATTAGATTCACTGCTGAGGGTCACCTGTGGATTCGTCCTCGCTACACTGAACGTGGAGTTTCGTTCCAGCCTGTGCTGTTTGATTTCACCTGCAGCTTCGTGCACAGGTTTGTGGGTGCAGCGTGGTGAGCAGGGGATTGATTTGTTAGATGTTTGGCGGTGGGGGGAAAGAGAGTTTTTCCCTTAAGGTGGAAGTCTTCTGCTTTTTTCCTATTTTAATTCTAAGACTCGGTTGGTGTAGCTGCTCAGCTCATCGTCTGTAGGAAAAAGCTCTTTGAGCTCCTGCTTCTTCTGATTTGTGGCTTCTTACAAAAACAAGGTGTGATCAAGAGGTGGGCGGAGCTTCTCCACCGTCTGTGGTACTCAGAAAGGAAACATTTAGAGATGCACCTGTGAGCGATTGGCTAAAATTTTAATCTTTGGTAATATTTAATATGAAAGCTTAATTTTCATAATGCAGCACAAACATGTAAAGAAAAAACAAACATTTTTTTTCAACGTGATCTTCCACTTCCAAGATGTTTTATTCACTGTTAGGTGCATGTAGACTGTGAGGCTGTGCCATAGTTAAAGGTTTGGGGCTAAAATGTAATAAAAACTGCACGCAATCATTTCATAAACTCTGATTTATTGACAAGCAAACACTGAAAACATGTCCCTGCACATTCTTCTCCTCTACCAGCAAACACACGGTCAGCAGGAGAGTCGCTTTTAGTCAGTAGGTGCTCGACAGCCTGATTCCCGAACCTGAGCCTGTCGCTTTCACTCCCCCTTCATTGAGTCTGACTGCCTTCATCGCCAATGTTCGAAAATTATGCAAACGTGTACCGCAGGTCTGCTGCACGTGCTGCAAATCCAGTTTACGGGAACTTCAGTCGGGATCGCTCTGATCAAACAAAACGTTGTTATTCCCGTCATCACATGATTCTCTGCGTACACCTCTGACATCACAGGGACGCCTGTGCCTCTTTTCCCAGCTCGACTCGACTCGAGTTTTTTTAATACCTGCTTGGTCAGGGATGGATCTGAGACGAGTCAGTTGATCTGTAAGGTCGACAGACCGCATGCCACCGATTGGCCAGTCAGTAGCTTCACGCGATGAGTCATGAGAGCGTTCACAAAAACTAAAACCGCCATTTTTTGAAACCTGTAAGCGGGTGAAACACAAACCAACACAGCGGCTCAGCCGTAGCTCGAGCAGCCTCAACATCGTCATCCAGATCATGTCACGTTGCTATAGCAACCCCATGCACACTGGGATGGTACTCAATTAAAACCAAGTCGTGCGAAGCAGGCACCATTGGGGAAAAGATGGAACCACCAGTGACGTCATACAGACAATAATTCAGCCTGAGGAGGAAGCTGGATGGTGGTGGGTTGCCAAGCGGCTTGCAGGAGGCACCTTGCACGACTGCTGACCTCACTCTCAGCAGAACGGTGTTGATGAAAACACCGGCAGCCTCAGCTGACGCCTCCGTCGCTGCTTCGGCGGAGCAGAAACGTCTTGAAGCACGTGTCAGGTGGCGCCGGCGCTGCTCTGTAAATCCTAATATGTGTCATTTCTTTTTGTTATAACAACGATGGCGGCATCACGAGGACGCTGCGCTGGCTTTTATTAGCGCCTCCATAATTCTCCGTCAGCTGTGAGTAGACTGTGTGAATCATTACAGAGTGTGTGAGTCCACACACACATGCAGAGGTGCGCACACTGCGAGCTGCCATGTGTGCAGCGTTTCGCTGTGGCATCAGTCCCTGACTCTGCTCTGCCTCCTCTCTTCCTGTTATTTACCTCCAGGCCTTTCTGACCTTTCCTTTAGCTTTTCCTTCCTTCCTTCCTCTCGTTCCTGTTTCAGTTATTTTCCTTCCTCTCCAACATTTCGGCTTCCTATTTATTCTTTGCACTCTTGCTTCGCGTCTCTTTATTATGTCCTTTTGTCCTGTTGTGTCCTTTCTCCCTTCTTTCTTCCTCTTGTTTTCATGTCCGTCTTCTCTCATCTTCTTTTTATCCTTTTTTCATTTATTTTTCCTTCCTCATCCCTCACTTCCTTCCTTTCTCATGCCCTTGTTTACATCCTTCTTCCATTGCATCCTCCTCGCCCTCTTGCCTTCCTCCCTGTTCCTTTGAATTCACCTTGTTTCTCACTATATTATTTTATTTCTCCTTCTCCTCTTCTCTCTGACTTTTATCTGGTGGTGAAGAGTATGAGACAGAGAGGATAAATCACCAGAGGAGTGAAGTTTAGATTGGGAGGTGGGACGAAGCTCTCGGTCGCCAGAGGAGACACGCTGACTGACGGGATCCTATCACGCTGCTGAGCAATGATGGGTGACGACAACTACTCTGTGTGTGTGTGTGTGTGTGTGTGTTACATGTCCTCGGGGCAATAAACCCTCCTACAGCAAATAGAAAATGACCTCAGTAAACACAAACAGCCATTTTCTCCTCAGACTTTCACACTGTTGTTTGTTCTCCTCGCTAAAGCGACGCTGTGAGGTTTTTTTCTGATGGTGGAGAAAGAAATCTGTGCAAAGGTTTATATTAAACACTAAAAGTAAAGAAAAGATGCTTTACTATTAATTCCATTAGTAGATTTTTAAGCTTTTCATCTTTGCACAAACTATTCTTCATCTTCCAGGCAGCCTGGCAGATGTTTCTTCCATGATTTCTCAGACCTCAACGCTCCTCATGTCTGGGGAGTCTCTGTCCATGAAGGATCAATTATGGAGATGTGATTTAGTTTGACCGCATGTACTCACCTGTGCAGATTCAGGGTCACTCAGACTTTAAACTCTGATCATCACACAAAGACTGAGTCACGGTTTTGAGGTCTGTAATGCCGTTATGGGTTTTTGGATTTCAAGTGAAGTGGCTTTACTGTCATTTTAACCAGATACAGTGATCCAGCACACAGTGAAGCGCGACTACGTTCATCCAACACCACGGTGCTTCTGACACGTAACAGGCAATCGACACAGTAACAGAACAGGACGATACAGACACACAGTGCAGTAGAAAAGTGCAACAATGACAGTGGGTTGTGCAAAAAACTGAGAATTGTGCAAAAAGTAGCATAGTAGTATTAGTTATTTCCTGTTTTATTTTGGCGGGCTCTTGCTCTCATGTTGCATCCCGTGGCTCTGTTACTGACAGTTTATTCGTTTTTGTGGTTTTTGAGTTCCTTGGCGATGGAGTCTTTGAGGCAGTCGTGTTGTCTTTGTTGGTGTTTGGACCTCCCCCGTGGCGATGACGGCGTGTTGCTGAACCACACTGCTGTTGCTCAGCGTTGATGCTCAGCGTGCTACACAGCCCCGCCCCTTCGTTGCAAAGTTTGAACTCAAACTTTTCCAGCTGAGGAGCATTTCTAACCTTTGATTGTGACGATTAGAAGCTTGGCCGTCTCCTCCTCTCCCGCCGAGACATTTTGCTTTGCCTGGTGAACAACAGGTCGGTCTTAATTGACTTGCCTCCTGAAACAAAAGTTAAAAGGTTGAACACAAAGAAACCTTTGCACAGTCAATGAGGCTCTTTCAGCGTTACTTTGACCTTTTGAGTTTCAGAGTTTGGTGTCTGAGGAGAGTCGGTACAGTTTCTGAGAGGCGAGTCTGTCCTCAGCACGACTCGGATGCAAGCGGCAGCCCAGCTGTTAGGCTTGTAAATTCTTGGATTAGAGAGCTTTTAAAGACAAGGTTGCTAGTTCCACTTTTCGAGCGTGTTTCTTAATCATCGTTAATCGCCCTCAGATTTGTTTCCCCTGTCAAGATGGTCCTCGTGGGACATGAGAGAAGGACGGCATCGCTAATGAAGTGCAGGAAAGGAGGCGAGAGGAGAATTCAAGAAAAGGAGAAACCCTCTCCGCCTCCATAGGAAGCAGGGAGCAAGGAAACAAGGAGATAAACCTCTGAGAGAGACACACACACACACACACACACACACACACACACACACACACACACACACTGTGTGTAACTTCAATAGAACAAGAAGAGAGAAAAGGAGACAAAGGAAAAAATCCGAGTTTGATCTGAATCTGAGCGAGGAGGAAACTTGAGGAATAATCAGGAACGTCTGCCTCAGCGTGGGACTAAAGAAGAGTCCTGTTAGAGCTTCATGTTTCGAATGATTCAAACATCCATCGTGGAAATGAAATCAAACTTTGTCCCCATAATGAACTCCCACTGAGTGATGGATGAGTGTCAGCGTTGAACCTGTCTCAGGTTTCCGTCACGTTTGGTCCTTAAATCGGCCGATGAGGCGTCACGCGTCCGCGCTCGTCTCCTGTTTGTCGTTTTTATCCATCCTACGAGGCTGTAAAGGCCGACACTGGAAACACATCAGCAATGAAATCTGTGACTCATCTGGAACCAGGCTAGGTCTTCTCCGTCCACGTGGGCCGGGGGTGAAAGTTCACCCTCTGATCATGAAAGCAGCAGCGCCACACAAATATTCTGTAATAACGGGCAGCCATCGCAACTCGAAGACGTGCTCGCCAAGAACAAATGAGTCAGTGTAATAACGGTCTTTACAGCAGTATTTGTGTTCAGGCTCGTGCTCTCCGAGGTTGGACTCTCAGTTATTGTTGTTCGGCCCCATCATCTTGTTCCTGGCAGCTCTTACTTCCGGAGCCCCCGATAACAGGAAGCGCTTCTTTGCTGCGAACCTGACGCGCTGCCGTTGTGACGTCACATTACTGTGACTTACTCGTCCTTCTGTGCGTGTTGTAGCGGTGCAGGTGATGCGGCGGTGCCTCGGGTAGGTCCCTCGAGGCCGTCGACACAGAGCCGGCTCGGCAGGCTCGCACACTACAGACGTGGCCTGTGCTCCGCCCACGGAGCTGAGCACATAAAAGCTTACTGTGAATAAAACACACATGTCTGTGTGACGTGGTTTTCGTCCCCGATGGGAGGATCAGACTGAAGGCCGATGTTCTTCCAGTCCTGCTTCTCTTCATCGATCTGCCTGTTTTTGCTGCTGCTGCTGGTGATGAGGAGAAACTCAAGTTACCTGTAGCATCAGCTCCTCTATTTTTCCCCCTCACTGTGGTTTCAGTGGTTGCCATGGTTACGTGGCGAGCTGCGGCAGCGAGTTAAAGTAGTTGAACCGGGGGGAAAAACAGTGGAGGAAACCTGTGGCTGTCTACACCCCTCGGTGTCCGGCCTACACCGACCCTGTCAGCAGCGGTCTGCGGACGCCGTCGCAGCTTTTACCGTCGGTGACATAACCGCAGGACATCACGTGCAGGGCAAAGAGCGCCTGCATGGGTGCGTAGGGAACTTTTTTAAAAAGGTCAAACGTGAAAGTGTTTGGTGCCTAAAGGATAAGATCAATAAAATCACCTGAAGAAGACTTTCTTCATAATAGTCTCCAGCTGTTGGGATCATCTGGCGTCTAAAGTAAAGGAATTCTTTCAAGGCCTCTGACACGGATAACCAGCAGGAAGTGGACTGACATTCAGACACACAGTGGATAAATGTAACACATGCACGCTCGTGTTAATGGGTGTGATGGCACATCTGGTTACTGGCTTCGTGTTATGCTGTGGTGGTTTATATGTGTTTTATTTAGAGAGGTGGCTTTCGTTGACATGCGTGACAACAGTGATCTTTATAACAGAAGCGATGGAGTCCCTATGCAAGACCGACTCCACCCATTGGTTAGTGAAGTCCTGTCATAAAGCCTCTGAGCATGTTGGTGATGTAGGTGGCTGGATGTGCAGAGAGCTATGGGGCTGCCAGATGGACCGATTACTCGCTGCATAACTACTTATGACTGACAGCTCGTTAGCCAATCAGATTACCCGGACTAATCGAGCTTTCTGTAATAAAAACCATAATTGATGAAATTAGCTTCACGTGGTGTTTGTGTTGTATACAAGTTAGCAGCAGATGCCACAGACCCAGCTTATTGTTGAGCGAGGACGGCAGGTGGGATGACTGCCCCTGCTGGCCGAGAGAAAGAATGCAGGCTGAAGGCTCTTCAGCACAGGCTTCACGTTTCATAGCAGTGCTTCCTTTTTATCTTTCTATCTTCTGACAGGAACTGTGGAGAAATAAAATAGTGTTGCCTGAGTTCAGGGAGAACATCAAATATTTCTTTGGGTCCTCTCCTGCAGAAGCTCACGCTCACAGATTAAAAACATAAAACATAATCTGGGTTGGGCATGTGCAGAAAAGGTCACTTTGACCCTCTGGTACTTCTTATCATTCCTGTCACTCATGCTGTTTTCTCATTTTTTTTTTTAACAAACCTTCCAGTTTTTTGTCTTTTTTTAGCAGATTTTTGTTTATTCTGCTGCTGACAAACCAATTAAAGCTTCATCAGGCGAGGAGAGAGGGCAGAGTGACATGTAGCAAAAGAAAAGCGAGTAGTCATCCTGCGTGCAGCACGATAATTGATCTCACCCACATCACCTCTCTGCTATAATTGGAGCACTCACTGTAAATGCCCCGGCCTCTGTCTAATTGCCTGGAAGGAGGCGGAGGTGAAGAATACTTGACAAGCATTAGCGCTGATTGGAGATCAGCGCAGCAGACGTCAACTTTGGCTGGTCGGGTCACAGCCTTCACGCAAACTGAGATTATAAAGTGAAAGGTGCATGCGTAATTTTGAATGCTTCAGGCAGGTCGTTGCTAAAGGACACGCGTTAAAGAGCGAGGAAAAGATGCCAGTTTTGTCTGAGGACTTGTTGGACGGGCTGACGCTGTTCTGTGCAGACGCTGAGAGAGAATCAAGCATGAAAACGAGGAAGGCACAAACATCCTGATGACTGAGAACACTGTGAGACTTCAAACGCTGAGCCAAGCCTGTCTTTGGCAGCTACAGCTGAAGGTCATGCTAGGGGGTGCCTGACTTGGTACACGGGCAGAGGACTGGAGAATCTCCCACACCAAAGCTAGCAGCTCCACTTGGAACATCTTCACTTAATGACCCTGATTGCTGAAAGCAGCTGAGGTGAGTATGACCAGGATGGGTTGGGCCCACTGCAGAGATGATGCATTTTGTCTGTCCTGGTAAAATGTCCAGAAGACACGATGATACTACACTGGTGCACTGATAATAGAGCAGCATGGTCCCAGTGAGGCTCCTTGACTGGTGAACATAAAGTAAAAAGTGGAAGAAAGTAGCATGCTTAACTAATGGACACAGTTTGACTTAATGAAGTCAAAATATCGAGTGAGGAAACGTGAAAATCATTCCTCTGGGATAATAACTGCCTGCTTTTTAATTTTATTTTGTAGGAACCTGACTTCCTTATTTTAGGAATCTTATCATGTCACTTATAATGACGTAAGATGAGAGGGCTTCACTGTCTGCTGTCAGTGGTAGGACGGGGGGATATCACCGTAATGCAAAAATACATAATGACTGTAGAAAATTAGTCTCCCACTTATAAAGTAAATAAATGCATCAGGCTCTGAGCTGCTGCAGCCACACTCAGCCTGCTTAGATCAAATATAGCATGTGAAACTGAGCTGATGCATTTGCATCTAATCTATATTCCCGTAATATTCCGCTCCATCCCGTCGACTCGTCGCTGTGAAAGTAGCAGCACGTCACTGCCAAAAAGCTGCAGAGACGACCCGCTCGCCCGTGTTCACGGCCGGCAGCCGATGTAAGGGCATTCGCGTGACAACCTCTCCCTTGGCAGCGATACGAGATGGATGAGAGATGGATAGGAGATGGGCTGACGTGTCGTTTGTCACTGAGGGAGCGGTGGCGGCGGGTGCTGTCATTTGTTTGGCTGGCGGACAGCGCGGCTGATAAAGCAGCGGTCTGACAGGGCTAATCTGATATCGGCCCGGAGAGCCGAGGAAACACAAGGCGGCGCCCGGGGCAGTGAGGTGCGGGGAACGTATCGAATCATCTCTCGGAGCACGAACTGTAGACACGCACCTGTGCGCCGACGAGGGCCGAGTCCTAAAGGCGAGTCCGTTTTTTTAATGTAGGAATAAAGTTGCAACTTTACGCATTTCGTTCATTTACCCTGAAATAACGGCTGTTACCACGGCAGCTGATGAGTGCTGACACCTCCCTATGAGAACTTGGTTTATACTCCAGTGTGAGGGTGGATGGAGGGCGCTGCATCTCCTGAAACTCTCATATTTAACCATAAAGGGGCGTTTTCATCAGTTTCTGACCTCAAACTAAAATTGCTGTGACAAAGCGACGTCCTGAGAGGCTCTTCAGACGCACCGTGGAAGATGGCCTGCAGCCTCCCTCACACGCACTCAGAAACCTTACTCACTGTTATTAGGCACCGACATCTTTAGCTGTAGGTCTCATGACTGTTTCCTTTATGCACATGGACTTTCTGTACACAGTACTCACACCTGCAACCCAACACGCAGATGTTGTACGGTGCACCACCTGATCTACATCACAGACAAAGGATTGACTGACGTAACTCAGGTCTGTCAGTCGTGCCGAGTCTCCTCTGGACCCTCAGGCGCAGCGCCCGCTGTGGGGGCGTTAAGGATTGGATGAAGAGCAAACGAGACGTGTGCCTTCATGTCTCTGTTTTGACTCTTCATGTGATTGGATGGCCAAATGATGAAAAATGAACGAGACAGATTTCTTTAATGTTTCATCATGTTTTCAGTCCAGCACCCGCCCCCTACTGTTCCCCTCAGCCCCACCGCGCACGCACTTCCTCAAAGAAAACTTCAAAATAGATAAATATTAGTCTGACGTGTGGAGAGACACATTCCCCAAAATAATCCGTCCTCATCTCCAGCTGATGGAAACACAACCTGATTATTATTTCTGGGATTTTTCTGGAAATTTGTATCATTTCGACGCCGACCTGCCGAGACAGAGATTGCCTCTTTCAGCGCGCACACACACACACACACACACACACACACACACACACACACACACACACACACTGGTAGCTTCCACATAACAGGACCCTGGAAACATGTCCCTCTCTTATTGTTTTCCTCTGTTGTTTTCTTCATCTTTTTTCAGGCTGTGAGCTTCAGTCATCCATCTCTGTCTCCTCATCCCCCCCCCCTCCTTCTTCACCACACTTTTTTCTCAAGCCTCGCCCGCCCACTTTGTGGCTCTCGCTATTTTCCTCTCGCGCGCGCCCACTCCACCTCCCTCACACTCACTTCTCTGTGCACTGTCTTTGCTTTGTCATATTCCATCTGTCTTGTAACTCCAGAGTGTGCACACGCGTGTACGTACTGCATACTTGTTTTTATATCTGTCCCAAAGCAGAGAGAGGATGAATGGAGTGCAGCTCACAGAGCTCAGCACGCACGTCTGAATGCACGGCTGAATACGCGTAAGCAAAGCTACGCTGCAGTATCAGCTTTGTTTAGATCAGCGTGCCTGGTACTGGTGTGGGTCATATCGGGGCAATGACACCTTTGCATTCAAGGAAACATGGAGTGAGGAGCGTGTCTGACCTGCTTACTGCACATGTAGTTGTGGTATTTTGCTCTTTTTAACCCTTTAAGACCTGCCATAGAACCAAGTCCGCCAGAGCTTATATTATATTTTTACATGGTGTGGAGCCATTTTTGGGAGCATTTCAAGTTGCTATACATCAATACAACCGTTATAGCCCAAATTTTAATAATATGTCTACATTAAGTGCATAGAAATTACATAAATTGCAAAAAAGTGCAATAAACTACAAAAAAATTGAAAATCGTTTTTGCTTTTTTAACATATATTTCTAGTTAGAGAAATTTAAGAGGCTCATCCCTCAAAACTGTAAATACAAAAAAGTTGCACAAAATAGTTTCCCACCACAGGAAATTTATTTTGAGTGTCTTCATAGTTTTATTTTTGAAATACACCAATTTCTATACACTGCAGGAAAAACGAAAATAAATATTATGATGCAAATTTGCAAAAAAGCAGCATGTGCATCAAAATAAACTATTTCCAGCAGTGCAATATGAGTCCTCAGCATCCCAGAAACAACACAGAAAGTCATAAAGTCAAAGATAACTTTTAAAAACACCAGTATAGGCTCATGAGGCCCTGATGGTAAAAAACTACATTTCCGCGAAAATGACGTCACTTCTGGTTTCGGGCAGGTCATGGCGGACATGCGATAGTTCATGCTGATGGACGTAGGAAGTGTTATGAACAACTGATCGGATCGGCAAAACGTGTTTCTGGAATATTATGTTTTTGTTGCTGCTTTTTATGCAGTTTTTGCAAAGCTATATGTGGAAGGAAACCATGTGACCGAGGACAAGCTGATGGCATAAGATGTAAGTACAACTCCTCCGGTTTCATATGCAAAAAAAAATTATTGCGCTAGCTTACGTGGTTGCAGTGCTACCGGGATTTAAAAATAGTTACGCAAAACGGAGCGTGCCTGCTCCGACCGGTTTTAAAGGGTTAAGCAGGTACAGAGGAGAACACACAGTCAGCTCCATCAGGGATATCATCAAGGCTGAACTGTGTTGGTCCCTTTCACCTGATTTGGTGCAAATCAAGGTGGTAACAGGTGCAGTGGAGAGGGGGCAACACTCCACGTGTTGGCCTCAGACTGTTGCTCCCTCCTTACCCGTCCTGACTGATTGTTTTCAGGAGAGCTGGACGTGGCTGTGGAGGAGCAGCAGGGCCAGTATCTGCTTCTTAGTGTGAGCAGGAACAGCCAGAAGCACTGCCAGAGCCCTGCAGGCAGATCGTGTGCATGCTTCTCAGCCCCGGTGTCCTTTGGTGGGTCCGGCGCCGTGCAGCTCGATCGGCATTCACCAGAGAACATCAGAACTGGCAGGTCTGCCGCCGAAGCCCTGTTCTCTTCACAGATGAGAGCATGTTCACGCTGAGCACATGTGACAGATGCCACAGCGTCTCCAGACTCTCTCACATCTGTCACACGAGCTCAGGGTGTACCTGTTATCGGCTGCTGGGCCGATGCCCCGCTACAGCCCCGTCCAGCTTCTCCTGGTGTCTCCTCCACTCTCCTCCAGATGCAGCAGACCTTTGTGTGATTTCCACCCCTGCAAAGAGCAAACTGGAGAAAAATCAGTCGGGAACCGTGAGGAGAGAGCAACGGGCTGCTAAAGCATTCCCTTTGCCGGGCGTGTCTTATGTTACCTCTCTGCTGCACCTGTCACTTTTATTTGCACCAAAGCAGCTGAAATGCAATCGTGGTTTACGCTCCATAATCGTACAGACAGATATTCCAGACGTTTAAATGATGAGCGAGTGTGGAAAACTGCAACCAACAACGTTTCTCTGGGCCAAACAAATATTTTTAATGAACATTAATCGGTGTAAAGCAAACAGTTTCAGTCGTGGCTTAAAGACTCCTGATGTGCTGTCGCTGCGCTGCTGTAGTATTAACAGAAACACGGAGGAGATGAAGAGCAGCTGCTGCCTGCTGGGTGTCTTTCAGCATCACTGAGGTGCAGAGAGGCGGCATTAAAAAATCCTTTTCCATTTGTTGATTTCTAACATGAAAAGCAGACCTCTGGTTAGTTTTTAAAGCATTAATTAAAATGTCTGCGATGGCAGAAATGACAAGCAATTACAAAGCACTCGGTTTTGTGTCTGTTTATCATCGTCAACATGGAGCAGACAGTTTGTCTTAATCTGTCTTCACATGCATGAACGTTCTGCATAAAGAGGTGGACGCTCACCTCCCCTGATCCTCTAAGTGTCTCCAGTGATGTTACAGTGACTGCTTAAAGTTGTGGACCAACTTTCAAGCACATGTGCTACGGATACATCATCCAGGAGGAAGTTTAGGCTTTGGTTAACGTCCGTTTCTGCTGGAAATGTGACAGCTTCTATTTTCTGGACGTATTCTTGTTTAGCATGTGGCTGAAAACCTAACCCCACCTGCTCTCCTAAATAAATGATCAAATCAAAGGTTTATTTATTCAAATAATTATTCATTCAGGAGAATGTGCCTGCTATAAACCCCTAACCCAGCTGTCTCAGGGCGAGAGGCAGGCTGCACCCTGGACCGGTCACTGTCGATGGGGTGACCTAACCCCACCATCTGCATGTCTTTGGACTGTGGGAGGAAACTGGAGTACCTGGAGAGAACCCACAGGGAGAACATGTAAACTCCACACAGAAAGACATCGTCCTTTAGCCGAGTCCACCGAGGTGCACGCCACAGCTAAAAGCAGACGCACTCTGGTTCTTTGGCTTCTTTATTCAGTGTCAACAGCTAACACTTGTCAGGATGTAACCTCTTGTTGCTCCCAGAAAGTGCAGCAGGATGTCATCTTCATTTGCATTCATGAAGAAGAAGACGGCAGCGCTGTGCGAATATGTCTCTTTAAAAGATTGTGTTGATGCAGCTGCAGCTCGTATTCCTCCAAAACAGCACTTATTTCTCATTAGGCTTCTTCTTCTGTGCTGGTGGAGCTGTTGTTTTCATAGCTTTCAACAAACAAAGTAATTACGCGCTGATTGCAGATGGGCTGTTAGCTGAGACTTTTATTCCAGCTCTACTTTTAAACCAAGAGGCTGGGTGATAAAAATGTATGAGTTTCATTTCTGTTAGCATATAGCAAAGGCTCTTTTTTGGAAGCACCAAATAATAAAAGAGTGAAGCCTGAGCTGTAGCTGTCGCTATGGTGCAGATAACGAGTCGAGCCACTTTAAACGCTAATAAAAGTAACATTGTAGCTTTATAGCAGTAGCTTTACTCCCCACACCCTGTTCTTGATGCATGCTGTTGGATGGGGCTTGAAGCTGACTGGTAAACTCAACAAAGGCAACAACAGCAACTATAATTTTCTTAGCAACAGTCATATTTTGATGCAGTAACATTCAGCATTTCATCTTTCTGAGCCATAGATACATGCATAAGTTACCTTTTCTTCATTTGCTCAAAGCGGATGTCTTAAGTCTTTGCACGGTCAGTTTGGAGGTCGTTCTTGTAAAACGTTGTCCCTCGAGTCTCCTCTGGGAGGTGATTGGGGTGGATGGATGGGTCAGACGTCTGCTGGCTGTTCTTGCACTTAACATTTTTTCATCTTTGTGGACTGAACCTTAAAACTCGCTAGAATGAGAACAGGCAATAAGATTTGTTCCACTTTAGCTCATTTTTGAGGACCTTCTGTCTGCTATGTCTTTATTTTCTCACAAGTTGCCCGAGTTTGATGATGTTTCTCCAAATTTTAAATAGTGTTGCACCCAATGCAAAAGTCTTCAAGTGTAGATAAAGGCATGCCGCAGTGAGCCACACCACGTTTTGCCTTTATGTCCTTTGGGTCACAGCTGTTTTCCTTGAGCTTATGAAGTCATTTAGAATAAAGCCCATGTTCATCTTTGGTGTCCGTCTCCACCTTATAGGTCACATGTTAGTATGGCCCACTGTTGTTTCAGTGTAGCAGCGGTCTCTAGTGGCTGGAATATTATGGAGGAGCTCTCGTTAAAGACGTTCTTGTTATGTAAGGGTGGGAACAAGTGGGCTACAATGTTGGGTCACAGCATACAGGGCAACATTTAAAGGAAGCTTAGGTCAAGATTAAGTTCCTTAATAATATAAAAAAAGCAAATGTGTGCACATCGATGTTTCAGACTAAAGTGGCCAATCTCTGACCTCCGGTGATGACATCACAGCTCCGTGATGCTGAGCTGTGTTATCTGCTTTGTCACCAGCAAGCAGTCTGGTTCCCAAAATAGCTCCTCTCTCCCCCAGAGTCTGGAAACTTTATGCTGTAAGGCCAGCGTCATAAATACACCCTCAATCTTTTATCTGCAGAAACGTTTCCACCATCTGTTTGTCTGAGAGTTACCAACACGGCTTCTTAGAAGGTAGCAGCGCTGCGTAAAACAGCAAGACCTCCCCTGGTGTTACAGTGGGATCAGAGGGAAAAGGCATCCAGCGGCAGATCTGCAGCTTTTCTTTTTTTTGCGTCGTCCTTTGGCCCATTTTTCCCGTTTATGCTGTCTGTCACGCTGCTGACAGAAGAATTAAATCTCAGGGCTGTAGGTATTGTGACTTTCTCTGGATGGCAGCTCCTGGCAATTATTCTGAAATGTAATAATGTGAATGCAATTTGTCACGACTGGAGCTGCAGAGAGAGGGGAAAGAACAGAAAACGGCAAACAGGGCTGGGAGGAGGGCGAACGGAGGGAGAGGATGGAGAAATAAAAGTGTACGAACAACAGAGGACCTGATTGGTCACACTGTCAGAGGGAGATGAGTCAGTCAGGTTGAGCGGCGTCACCGTTTTCTGCTGCTGTCATCATGTTTCCTCCCGTGTGCTCGCTCTGCATCCCGAAGGCCGTGCTGCGCCTCCCTCCTGCTCCACCGCTCCATACCGGCCAACATGCATCCCGTTTCCAACTCACACGGGGAGCAGGGAAATGGGACGCAGGCCTTCTGAGGTACGCACTTCCTACCGTATTGACTTTCAAATCAGTAAGGAATTCAATCTGTTCTGCCCTGTAAATATGCTTGTTTATTGATTTATGAAGGAAACAAGTAGTTCATCCTTAAAATTTCCCCCTTAAATAATCCAACACTGATTGATTTAGAAAGACGTTCTTGCGTGGACTGATTTTTACTTTAGCTGTGCATCTAAGCCGCCTTGGCAAACATGTTGCAGCAACACTGATCACAACCTGATGTCCTGCTGGGCTCACCTCCCTGACTTTGCTGTAGTCCAAGCCCACCGCTGGCCCAAGTGGTCTCTGCTTGGAAACATAGAACATGATAATGAGCCCAAAGTTCTGACTTTAAAGTCAACATATTGAAAGCTTGGAAATAGATGCTTTAATGGAAACTAATGTGCACAGCAAACTGTGGGCTCGTATGGATGCTGCTACTGTTGCTACCATGGCGATATCAGCGACGTACCATCTGGATTGTGAGCTCTGGTCTTTCAGGTGTGCAAACGTGCTAAGTTAGTGCTGCCTATTGTCATGACGAACACTCTCATCAAAGAGATCCTAAAACACCACGATTCAGCCACAGGTCATCAACCTTAACTGGTCCTCTTGCACGGACAGATGAATAACATCACAACCAGCCGGGAAACAAACAGGAAGCACAAATCAACAAATCAAATCAACCCTCAGCAGTCAAATTGTCTATTTTTAAGCCCAAGCAGGACCTTTCATGACCCTTTCATGCCCATACCTGTATCCTTTATAAAGCAGCTCCTGCGGAGATCAGCCCACAGAGTGCACTCTGTCTTATGTCAGGTCTCTTTCAGCTCACTCCGTCTGCATCAGTTACATCAGCTCAAAGATCCAAAATCTGCCACTCACCTCAGTTTGTGCTTGATCTCTTCCTCTCTGGCTGTTATTCAGTTCAACCCCATTTTTTCATGTCTTTTGATAACGTAAGCCATCTTTGCATTTGTTCCTCAGTCGCACAGCTGTGTGGAAGTTTGGATAGATGGATATCTTTCCCCTTGTTACATATCTCATTGCGTATTGTTCAAGGACATTTAATATCTGCTATTACATGGCCGGTCTCTGCTGACGTTGCCCATTTTAGGCTGTTCGCGGCTCAAACAAAGCTGTTCTAAACAGTTTGAAACCTTTGTGGGACCGAGATCGATGTTTTTGTTCATCGATATCAACCACTTCGTAAGCGCTAAAACTTCTGAAATGTTGGCATTCCAGACTCTTTGTCTCCTGCCTCCCTTCAGTGTTAGAGAACAAAAACAGCCCACCTCTCACCATTTCAGCCTCACCGCTCTTTCAAACACCTCCACCCACCGCCTCTTTGTCATCGTCCATCTATTATTGAAACTCTGAAAAGGACAGAGGACGGATGGGAGTGAGAGTGCAGCATATGGGCAGGACAGAAACACAAAGTAGTGGCGTGGCACCTTGTCCTCTTCACCATATGCTTCTTCTCTAATTACCTCTTTCTTGTTGTGTTGTGGCTAAACTGATGATTAAGCCGAGCTAACGTTTCATTTTTTGTCATTGTTATTTTCCACAGAAGTTACGGCAGTGTTTACGTGGAGCAGTTCACTGCAAACCTTTAAGTTTCTGGGTTGTTCTTCTGTTTTTGGGGGGAAAAGTTCACACAGAACACTTTGAACACAGCCTATGAGTCACAGCTTGTAGAACCGCTTTTGTCAGTAATAAATTGCATTGAGTTTTGCAGGTATCATTCACGCAAGGCCCCATCACAGCATTTCAATCATGTTGACTTCTGGATTTTGACTGGACGATTGCAGCTCTACAGAGTCACTGCTGTGATTGGGATCATTGCCCTGCTTCATGATCCAAATTCAGCAAAGCTTTAGCTGTGGGACAGATGGCCTCTAGAATACTTCCCACGGTATTACAGAGGAGGTTGGGGTTGACTCGGCCACTGCAAGGTGCCCAGATCATCATGCCCCCACCACCGCGATGACCATGAGGTGTTTGGTTTCCTCCAAACGTACTGCTGTGCATTACAGACAAACATCTCCACTTTGGTCTCCAGAAGCAAAAACCTTTTCTTAAAGCCGTGCATTCTTCTGTTAGCGTCAGTCAGTTCTCACGTGTGGCTCAGATCAGCCCTCTAACACAAGCACCGACTGTTCTGGCTGCACGGTTGGAGCGCACCATCTGGCACTACGAGCACCCAGATTGCCATTCAAGTCAAAAAGCCGAGTGTTGAACATTCTGCCTTTCTTACTCGAGGTGGTAGCTTTCTTAGGCAGGGATTACCCAGCAGTGTTTAACCAGGTTACTGAGACACATCATCAGCTCCGCCCACAGTGCTAATGCTAGCTAACAGGCTAGCTGCAGATGCTTCCTGACACATGCAGTAGCACATGCTCACTGTGTGCGTTTGACTGCATGTACTGTTTACTGTGCAACAGTTTAGCATTGCAGCTTGTCATGTTTGATCTGAGATGATGCTGGGAATCCAATCACTGCCTGAAACTCTTTGGGATTAAGTTTCAGAAGCATCCTGCGAAAGGCATCGATTGACATGAGAGCCCCACACAGGAGTGACGCAACGACAGTCTCTGGAATAAAACTTGAGGGGACGGGAGGGTTTGATCACTTATAGCTGCCGACGTGTCCACATTAATATGTTTTTCTCTACCATTCTCCACCTGCATTATATACATAATTATTGATTTTATTTTTCTCTTCAATGTAGCAAAGAAACCCATCATTGCCTGCAGTAAGCATTTAGTCCAGTAGACCGAGACGTCAGTGCATTTCTACCATGTTTCACTGTACTTCTAATAGTTTGTGCAAATGGTTTTATTTAGATTAGATAATTAGAAAATGTCACTAAAATAAACTATTTCTTTAGCAGATTTTAGACACAATAGAAACTCTTTAAAAATGTGCACAGTGCAAGTTTTTAAATGCCTTTTGCACCCAAACCGACTATGAAAGCAGAAATGACAGAGATGAATGCCAGAGCAATTACAGTCTCTGGCGTCTATGCACTCGAGACGCTAACAGTGTGATTCACCGTCTTCAGTTTAGGCAGGCAAACAAAACGAAAGGTCCCAACATTTGCTTTCCCTGGCTCTGTGACAGTCGACACGTAGAACGCGGGAGGAAAGGCGGTGCAGCACCTGGTAAACTGCCGCTAACATGTTTTCTCAGTCACTCCACATCCTCTGCACCACCCAGCCAGGCTGTTAGGGCTGAGCTCGGCGCTCGGCGTATCACAGTGTCGACAAACAGAGCCCTGCAGGGGCGACAGCTGCTCTGACACAGGTAGCTGTACCGACTCCGTGCTCACAGAGCGAAGCCGAGACTGACACGCTGACTTTTACCTGTCAGCTCAAACCTTACTGCAAGAGGTCTGCAACAACTGCTGCGCTTTAAAAATCAATGATTCAGTCAGGGTGGAATTACTTGAACAGGAACAGCACGCATAGTGCTAGTAGAGTCATTTTCCTTACCATTAATCCCAGCAGTCCAACAACAGGTCACATCAGAGTGGTTTCAGTCACGAATTAGCGACAATCAATCTTTTGTTAGTCGTTAGGTGTCAATAAAGTTCATTTTCTTTTCACATTAAAAGTCAAGCAGTAGAGAGCCTTTTAAAATGCTAGAAAGCCTTCATAAGTTGAACAGTTGTGCATCGAGTGTCTGCAGTCGCTGCACTGAAACATCACAGTGAAAGAAACACAGCAAAGGGAATTATTTAGTTCTCCTGTAAGGTTTGTATCTCTGGAAAAAGCTCTATTAAATAAAATAAAAAAATATACTTTTTTGATCATGTATCAAAAATAAGATAAGATAAGCCGACCCCTAACACATTACTCTCATACAGCACATTATACACGATGGCCATAAGTTAATATCCACTGTTTGGGCTTTTCCAACACAACTGCCATTATCCATAATCCAATCATTTTATTGATTTTATTGATTGGACTCTTGTTTTTAGAAATTTTGTGGAGATTAATGACGAGACGTTGGCCAAAGTTTTTCTTTCTCACATGTTGCCCACACGAGATTTCTTCCCCTTTTACTCCAGATTTTAACCAACCAGCGCACAGTGCATATAAAAGATCACCATAACCATCAAGATGTCACGCACTGTGCTTAGAAACCACACATTAGCATTTTAGGAGCTGCCATGTTTGGAACCTGAAGTCACAGATGGAGCTAGCTAGGTTCCACTTAGCAAGTTTGGCTAGCAAGCTGCTGCTAGCTGCTAGCTAGATTACTGCTAGCTAGCATGCAAAACAGAACAACAGAGAGAAAAAGGCTTCGGAGCTCCGAGCACGTCTGGTTATGGTCACAGTTTATTTAGATCAAACAGATGCACTTTGACTCTTTTGTGTGAGGCCGGTGAGAGAAGATTAACAAAATCAGTGACATATCCGATCTCGCTTTATAAACACAAGCATTTCCAGCATTTTTGGAGCATCACTTGCTGTATGAAATCAGCATAAAGGATTTAGGATGAAACTGTGAGCTTTGTATTTTCTATCGATTCGCAGCACAAAGTTGGCTGTGGTCCCCGGGGAGAGCGAGGTGTTTCACTATTCAAACAGTGATGTCGAAGCTTTAAAAGCCGGCGGTTTCCCCGCTCTCCAAAGGCTTGTCATTGTGCCTGTTTACATGAGCTGCTGGCAGATTTGTGGCGGCATATCTGACTCTCCACAGATAAATAAATGGGCCTCTTAAACAGTTGTCTCCCTTTGAACAGAAGCGACAAAAATGGGCATAAAACAGCGTGGCAGACCTCGTATCGCTCGGCGAGGGGAGGACGGAGAGCCTGAGAGACAGCAAAACAACATGATACAAAGATGGAGGTTTTATCCCAACCCTCTGCTCCACAGCACAAACCTGTTATTTATTTCTGCGCTGCTATCTTTTCTCTATTCACCTATTATCTCAGCATCAAGTTCCAAAACTCTTGACAGTTTTCATTCAGAGCAAAGGGACACCCGGAGAGCTGCCTCCGCGTCCTCTGCCGCTCAGCGAGCGTTTGATAAGATCCAGTTTGCTGCGTCGTCCCATCCAACCAGAGGCCCGGCGCTGATACACCCGCGACCTCACAAGCTAAACTCACCCCTGGGGCCATCCATCACACTGTGCTCCCTCAGGTTTTCTTGCTTTTTGTTACTACACCAGTCATATAGACCACAAAATGACTCTGCAGTCTTTCTTCTCTAATAGCTTCTCTTCAGAGTTTAATTTAATATCAGTTCTCACGTACAAAGTCCTGAACAATCCGGCGCCGTCATATCCTAAAAGCCTCGTGGTCTCACGTTATCCCCACAGAGCGCCTCAGTCTTGAGGACACTGCACACCGAGAACGTTCCCAAAATGTTTTCACATCCAAAAAATGAAGCTTCAAGTTTAAAAACATAAAGACTTAATCGTCCAGTGAAATGAGATGAACGGTGTTGACAGCTGCAAGAATGAAGTAGGCGAGTCCAAAAAGTATTTTTAACACAGAAAATATTCACAGAAAATTTAACATGTGTGCGTGAAAAGGGCTTTGAATGGGAGCTTTCAGCAGACCCTCTCTGCTTTTAAGACTGGGCTTCAAACCTTTCTGATGAAGCTTATAAACCAGGGCTGGATCAGGTGACCCTGAATCTTATAGGGCCTTCCAGATTAAGTCAGTATTACCGAGTTCACAGCTCCCTCAACTTGGATTTCCAGTCGCAGCTACTGGTTTTTTTTTTTAATTTGAGACTTGCTAAAATAAGCTACACAGAGTTGGTGAATTTCCCATGATGCATTGGTCCCCTCTATTCACTCGTTTAGCAGTCACTACCTCATGTCATTACTCCTTCCTTCTTCTTTTTTCCTTCGCTCTCCAACCAGTCGAGGCCGTCGCACCACAAACCTGCGTCTGTTTGAGTTCTTCTTCTCCACCTTTGCCAGGTTCTTGCCTGTTTGGGTCCTCTGTAATATTGTGGGTTGTTTTTGTTAATATCTAAAGCAGCCTGACACAGCAGTTGTTGTGAGCTGGCACTTTATAAAGAGAACTGGAACACTGTGTGGGAGTGCAGTACTGAAAGGCCACTGCACGTTTATGCATCATTTAATGACTTAATCCAAAAACACTTCAGAATAATGGGTGTTAAGACTTTTTTGTCTTGTTTCATGTAAACATGCAGCTGAGTGTGACTGCACTTAATCGTGCACCTCAGGCTGTTTGCATGTGTGGTGGAGAGCTCGCACTGCACGGCCGCATGCTGCTGAAAGTGGGACGCTCTAATTAGACACACGGCGACCAGGGAGGGGCAGGGAGGCGGGGTAGCTGCAGCTGAGGCGCAGAAATCCAGCATCCACCTGCTGAGCCGTCCTTGAGTACGTTATGCCATCTGGGCCGGCTTCTGGAGCGCTGCACTGTGGGTGACCTTTGAACTGCGTGTGAGAGAAAAGGAGGAGGGCTTTCCTGCAGCAGCAGATAAAATGCCACATCATTATTAAATTGCACAGCCTAGCACAGCAGTTTGAGTTTACACAGCAGACAGCAAAGCAGCAGAGTTCAGAGAGAGGTCTTATCCAAAGACGTTGCTACACAAGCTGGAGCTCATCAGAATTTAGTCTGATTCATTTTAACTTTAGTTCATTTGAAGCTTAAATTTCTCTCCTTTAGCTTCACTTCTTTCGTGTGCTGTCCTGAATCACCACAGAAAAAGAATCCACACAAAGTTATTATTATAATAGTAAGTCCTGCGTCCGCAGAGAGACTATGACATAACCTTCGTAAGTGGCCGAATCATCGCTGGCATTTACGTTTGTGCTGGTGTATTACGTTTACCTTTCAGTCATGTCCTAGTGTGTAACATGTCGTGTTAGCCAATAGGAACAAACAGAATGATGGGACGTTCGCTGGGTCTTTGTTGAGATTTTTATGCTGCAGTAGGTGTAGGTTGCTGGGAGATTCCCATGATGCACTGGGTGTCTATTAACTCACTATGTGTTAACAGACCTCTCTGCACTGAATCATATCTGTTATTAATCTCTGTCTCTCTTCCACAGCATGTCTTTATCCTGTCTTCCTTCTCTCACCCCACCCGTCTTCGGCTCTGCTGGAGGTTTCTTCCTGTTAAAAGGGAGTTTTTCCTTCCCACTGTCGCCAAAGTGCTGCTCATAGGGGGTCATATGATTGTTGGGTTTTCTCTGCATGTATTATTGTAGGGTCTACCTTACAATATAAAGCACTTTGAGGCGACTGTTGCTCGCTCTTCACCACAACAATCGTCAACAGCTTTCGAAGTACTGCTGACACTTCACCAGTCTGCCACTCCACGTCACGCTCAACCGTCCCACCAATCATAAACAAGAGTACAAGATAACTGAACTACACACCAGGATGTTTGGGGGTTAGAAAATGATCTGCTAAGATGTGACGTATGAAATTGCTCTTCCTCGGTCATATTGTTCAGTTTACTGCTTCCACAGAAAATATCCGATCCTGTCTTCAGTGTCTTTGGCATCACTTGGTGATTCTTAAAGATGAAACTTTGGTCACGTCGTCGATCTTCTGTCTCTGCCGTCGTGTTTGAAGTCGGCTGATTCCTTTGCTCCTCATGGAGTCGGCGATGTGGCCGGTTTCAGTCCGAGCTTCAGCTGATGTTCGTGTATCCTCCTCTCCGGACTTCTTTCAGTTGTTCCTTGCGGCGCCTCACACGGTTCCCTGACTGGCAGAACTCGGTGAACTCTGTCTTTGCAGCAGTTTTTGGATGCTCCACTTACATCTTTTCTCATGTAGGCAGAATTTGAAGAGGCTTTTTAAAATGAACCAAATAAAAATGCTTGGATGGAGATGGTGGGATTTGTCCTGAGCGCAGGAAGTTAGTGATGCGTGAACTATAAAATGCACATCAGTGGGTTGGCACAGGCAGCTCCGTGCCTCTCTGCATGGGTGGTTTTTTTTGCCTTTTACATTTTGTGAATTTTGATATTTTGATATCTGGCCTGCCGACAAGGTGAGACGCCAACTTCAGTTGTTCATTATTTCTGCTCCGTTGGAAGAGAATCAGCAAGTTTCCGAGAAACGGGAAGCGAGCGGTCCGTTGAACTAAACGGGGTCACAGATTATTGCAGCCTCTGGGAGAAAATAACCATAAAAGATCATAAAATGGCCATAGAAAAAAATAAAAACGATAATTGGGAGGACAGATTTCTCATTTCACCTCGTTAATATTTTATTCATCGAGTTGTCTCACGCTCACTCATGAATGTGATTTCTGTTCTCTCGGGTCACTTTGATGACCGGAGACGAGGGAACGCTGGTCAGGCTGGGGAGGAAAGAATAAGATACTGACGAGCAGAAAACTGCAGGAGCAGGAAAAGAAAGACAGGAGAGGGTGGAGGTAGCTGCTCAGGGACTCCCACAGTGAGGCCTGTATAAATCACCTTTCCTCCGTCCACATTTGTCAAGAAGCCTCCTGTGTGGATCTCCAGGATGCTTCAGGAGCTCACACTCAACAAAAACTTGCTGCCCTCAATGAGCTAAACATATGTAATGTTTTTACTTACGTATAGATACGTTAAATTTTATGTAATCTGGTCAAATGAAATTTGCTTCATGCATTTTCTGACTTTACGTCACTGTAGAGAAGCTATTTATCTCCTACCTTTATACTGCCAAAGAAACGATAGTGGCAGCATGACTGCTGAGTGGTGCCCGGCTCATTTCTGGATGAACGTTCATCGGGGTTCCTGGCGTCAGGGCGGATGGCTGGCAAAGAAACCTCACAACAGCGTGAATCATATCCAGAGTCACATCTGTCATCTTCGCTGGTCGCTTGAATTTAGAAAGCAGATTTATCTGTAAAGTAGGCCAATATTCAGAAATGTATGTTCCCAAGCATGCAAATTAACTGCAATTCCTGAGTCTGTGTGTAAAATGTAACCATGCTGTCGACTTCCCCTCAGAGCAGTTTTCTGCCAAGCATTAGTTGTACAACAGCTCGTCTATAACAGTTTCCAGAGTGAAGAGTGACCACGTGTGACAAACTGCTAGTTAGGCAGGAGACGGGGGATTGTGCAGGTTATTGCTGGAAGATGAACCTTCGTGTCACGTTTGCAATCTAATATTTTTCCACCCGCGTTGTGTTCAGCTCTGCTCCTGTGGACTTGTAATAATAAAACCCTACTTGTGTAGCACTTTCCAAAATCACAAAGCTTACAGAGCGCTTTAACAGCGAGGCCTCCGTGGAGCACGAGGTAGAAAATAAAATCAGGTCAGAGAAGACCAGCGAGCATAAATCAGAGGAAAAAATGAGCAATGAACGACGCAGAACGAAGGCCAGCGGGCATTTTAGTAAAACTCGAGAACACAAAACAATACAAACGTGTTGTGAGGAAACATTTAAAAGGAGACAAAGGCTCAGGCAGTTTGTTAACCTCGGGCAGGATGAGCCTCGCAGCTCTGACAGAACAACAGTGTTACAGGTGCAAACTTCTCAGCACTGCATAAAACAGCAGAGAGGTGGAGGCGTGCAGCCGAGAGCTGCCTCGGTGGACTTCACTGCTCGTGGGCCACGCTGCATCCAAAATGTAGTCATTTATTGTATATCACTGTAAACAAAGACTGATTCAATAAACGTGGAGGGTGAATAGAAATTGACGAATCATCAGCTTAGTGCTTCACAGACTCTGCCTGATCTTTCCTCTTCTTCTGGTGCACTCAGTGAACAGAACATCCACGGCTGTTTCAATCACACAAATCTGCTCCCGACGATACTAAATGGTTAATGGACTGCACTTATGCTGAGCTTTTTATCTGTCTACAAAGAGACTCTTTCACCAATTCATGCACACCAATGCTAGCAGAGCCTCTATGTTCACAAACCCTCCTCTACAGCTCTGGTGCTGTTAACCTCTTTGACATTCACCAGGTCATTAGTAGATCTGTGTGGGTGGAACAGGTACGAGAAGTGTGAACGCCACAGAGAGACTACGAGCATTCATGGAAATGAAAGATTCTGACCTCAGATCTGTTCCTTGCTAAAACTGATGCCGAGTCAAAGACAAAGACTGTTTTTGAGAGTTTGTGCTGCACTTGCACAGTGAACGGTCGATGCCAGCAGTGAATAACTGCTGCTTTAGAACATGGCAGACGCTGAGCTGCACGTGCACATTAGCAAACTCTTATTACTAGTTTAAAGGTTAGACGCCCCATCTCTCCATCTGCAACGCTGTGTAACAGTTGCTGTTGTAATTAGGGCTGCCACAAACGATTATTTTGATAGTCGACTAGTCACCGATTATTTTTGCGATTAGTCAACTAATCAGATCATCATCCATTGGAAGTAAAACGTACAGCTTATTGCACCAGCAGCATCTGCTCTTCTATAACTATCATTAGCTTACAGCTTTAAGTGTTTCAGGTCTGTGCTAACTAACAATAAAGACAAGATGATAGTTTATTAAATTTAAATTAAATTTGCAGATTGTTTCGGTGAAGTTTAATAAACTCCTTGCTATCTAAAATCTAACAGGACACCGGAGTAAATTCTCCAGCATCTCACATTTCTGATAATCAGCTGTCTGCTTGACGTTTATTCAGCTGTGTAAAAACTATAACTTTAATCTCAGCCAAACCGATTTACTCAGGAACAAATAAAATACTAAAAAAAAGCCAAACAATAACATTTTAAGTTATCTAAGTGACTCATATATCATGTTTAACCTGAGTAGCGAAAGACGGCGGTGGGTTTGAAAACGATTTGCCGGGAGTCCGGTGTTCTCACGGCTCTAGTGAGCCTTGCCCCCGGCTAGCTATCGAGCTAGTGGGTAACAGACGTCTCTGAAAACGTCGGAGCGCTTTTGAAAATATGCGGTGTCTTGATAAACTGAGCAGATATTTGAGGTTTACACAGCTACATTCTCACCTGAAAATATGTTAAACGTGTATTTTGTGACCCAGAAAGAATAATAAGAGTAATATTAAAACTAACTAGCTGCCGCCATTGTTGGAAACTGAGCTGGGCTGCGCTATGAATTCTAGGACACAGCTGCTTCTTCTTCTTCGGGGTTTAACAGCAGCTGGCATCCTTGTACATGCAGTGCTGCCATCTTCTGTTTCAGTCCGTTATTACACTCTTAAATCCTGCTACTTATTCCTGCGTCTTTCAGGATCTTACAAAGCTTCAAACGACGCGTCGACTATTAAATTTGTCGTCGACGATTTTGATAGTCGACGTAATCGTGACTAGTCGACTAATCGTGGCAGCCCTAGTTGTAATGCAGTGGAGTGGAGCATTGTGGCTCCTCTTGTGTTATGACTGACCCCCTTTGTGTTCTTCTTCGGTGTGTACCGTCTCTGTTGTTGTAGAGGTTGTTGCTCATTCATCCATCTGCACACCTCCATCATCTCCACCGCACGTCACAGCTGCACCATGCATTGTTACTCTGCTTTCACACAAACCTGACTTAGCTTAAGACCCGGTGTTAGCCCTGTTTAAATAAAGCAATCTAGAAGTAATTTAGAGCTGCAAACAGTGTGAAATGAATGGAACCAGTTCATCGAGGAAGTCTGGCTACATTTATATAGACTATGCAATCAGCGGCACAGCCTAACAACCAGAGACATGCATCAGAGCCGCAGCAGAAAAGGTTTCACCTCTTTGTGTAAGATTAAAGTGAGCGTGAGCCTGGACTGAGCTTGACTCATTGCTTCATGGGAAACTCTTATGACTAAGCACTCTGGAAATGTGGACGTTCCAGCTGATGAATGGACTTCACTTCTCCCCGTCTGCAGAAATCTTTACGCCACATCATATTTTATTCAACAGAAGCGTTTGGGATACAAATACCACATGAATACTTTATTCCTTATGAGAGCCAAGATTTGTCTTTGAGATTCGTTTTCACTGAGGCTCTACAAACTCTGCAGAAAAGGTCTGAAAAGACACGACAACATACGTCACCGAGCACGACTCAAGGCTCCGACCCTGATTGTATTTCCCTCCTTTAACGTGTCGCCGTCACACACAGGTCATATACAGCAGGCTTGCACAGCACTAAATATTTAAAGACAAGACTTGCTTACATCTACATGTACTATTGAACGTGTTATACTTGGAAACTCACAATGCAGAAACCGTTGAGCAGTGATTTCTTATAAATCTGTCATTCAGCCCAATTTTTTCCCTGAAGTTTAATTAAATTATTTCAGTCAGCCTTCCAAATCTCTGTGTTTGCCGGGAAGATTATCGACTTCAGGAGAGAGACAGACAGAGCATATGTGAGAGAACATATGTTTAGATTAATAGGACGAGTTTAATTGCTTATGTGATTCCATTTAGCATAAGCTGCAGTAACAAGGTGCCCTTCACTGTTCATGGAGAATTAGACCGATGTAGAAATAGCCCAGTGTTTATGGTGTGAGGGTACCAGGCTGAAATACTGGCCGGCCAGCAACCCGAGAAGGAATTTATGTGTGTGCATGCTGGAGGCTAATTATGCACACAGGAAATAAAACAGACTTTTGAGCACTCAAACTTAATTTTTCATTGTGCTGCATGAATACACCTGAGGACACTGATACAGATGCACAGTTTAGACGACCGCCATGGAGACCGCTGGCTTAGAGGGATTCCAGTGAAACTTGATGCTCCTCAGAGGATGAATCCTACAGACTGCAATCATGCTTTGATTTTCATCACAATTTAAATATGACCAATAATTTTAGTTGGTAACAAACTAAACTAATGTCCTCACATGACGCTCCGGTGTTCTGGTGCAGCAGATCCAGGGTCAGAGATTTTAAAGTTGGCATACGTGTAGCCTTAAACTGTGTGCTGATAATAAACCGAGATTCAGTGAAAATGCTGGTGTGGGGGAAAGAAGAAGCTGTGCAGCATCTGTTCTTCCTATGTAACCTAAACAGATTCAGAGCACATCATAGGAGCGACAACATGCTGATTCCTTTTTTATCAAAAAGCTTTTTAACTTCTTATTTATCGTCTGGTTTTCTGTCTTTTGTGAAAGCTAGAAACAGCTGTTGTTAAGTTTAGCTTGAAAATCCTTTTTATAGATTCCTTGCACAAGGCTTGTTTTTCTCTGACCTTACACGTATGACAACAAGAAAGTGTAGTTTCTTATTTTTTATCCTCCTTTAGTCACGCAGCCTGGTTGCTTCATGTTTGCATGCACTAATACTGTTAATGTTTCCTGCTCTGCCACTTGCTGCCTTTGTCCTTAAATCACCTGATCAGCTGCGTGAGGCCTACCAGTCTGCTTGTGCTCACATTATTATTTTGGATTTTGCAGCTCCCCGTGGTTTGTTTGCAAGCTGCAGTAGAAGAAAAGTGGTGAAGCAGATTGTTTTTAAATGATTCCTCCAGCGGATGATAAAATGTGGAAAAATGGGAGAGTGTAACCCAGGTTCTTTTTTTTTTTTATAGCTACAGCCACCCCAGTTAGCTTGGAGGTAAGATTAAGGTAATGGCAGCATAATGTGATTAGCTAGTATGATAGCCTTTGTTATATTAGCTTTTGTTTCTGATATAACTCATATGCTAACTTCTAAAACAAATACAGTTGGTAAAGTGCGCCCAACAAACGCTGTGTCGTTAGCGTCACTTTAAAGCTGACTCAGATGGATATTATTCACAGTCACCTACGTTAGCGATATTCTTTAGAAATATCAAGCTCTAGCTTAAATTAACTAACTGCTGCATTATTAATAGCTGGAAACCCCAAAATGTGTGATTGCTAACTGCTCCCAAGAAATGTTTCCTTAACAGCTAACAACTGCTAAAGAAACAAAGAAACAGCTGTTAGCTAACAGCTACCTGCATGAAAATCACTGCTCATAAGTAAATCTATACTTAACGTAAGAGGCCAGTGCATCCACTTCTAAAATTTAAATACAAGATGAACAACTGTGTGAAAACAAACGTGAGAAAGTGAAGTGAAGCTGAATATGGTTCCCAGACACAGTAAAACCCCCACAGCTAACATGCCGGCTACTACAACTACTACAGATAAATATGGATGCTAATTAGCGGCCTTAAGCGCAAAGCTAAGCTAGCATAACTCAGTTTAGAAGCTCCGGTTGTATTGTAGCTAATGCTAAGGTAGCTAACATTAGCTAAAGGTTGAAAACAGGACAGAAACCTCTGCAGCCAGGAAAAATCTCGGTTGCCTGGTAAATGTTTTCTATTGCGTTCTCTGACCTATGATTAATATTGACTGGTCGTTCAGATGTTGAGCGTCCAGCACCCTCAGACAGAAAACACCACCAGACTCTATTGTGCTTGTTTTTTGACTTTTTCCCTCCATTTCTCAGTATTGATGCACTTCCAGCGCCTCCGTGATCCTCTGTGGGCTCTCGTTATTGTTATTCTGTCAGTCGAGAACACGCTGTGTTCAAAAACTCACTGAAAAGCACAAATGAAAAACTTTTCACATTCTCCTTATTGGCTTTGAGTCAGCAGTGACTGTGAGTCAGATGGGGTTGTAATTCAGACCCATCAGGTGACATCGTACTGCTTACAAGTGGAATACCACAGCATGTTACAAGCTGGCTCGGGTGACCGTTCAGAAGTCCACAGAGGTTTAATGAATTAAACAACAAGTCGAGACACAAGCAGTGAGTGCAGCTGTGAGTGTTACAGAAAGGCTGCTGTCAGGTGGAGCGAGGCAAAGTGGCTGGTGGGACAGATTAACCGTTGATCACGATGTAAGAGAAGCAGAATGAACCGATGCTCTTCTGTTGTAGCCACTGTGGAATCGTCCCGTGTCTCTCCCCTCACCCCCAGCCAGTCACAGCAGATGGCCCCGCCCCTCCCTGAACCTGGTTTTTTCCAAAGCGTTTGAATCACAGGGGCTCAAAGGACTGTTTTCGTTGTGTTATTGTAGGCAGTTACCTTACAGTATAAAGCTCCTTGACACAAATGATGATGTGCACTTGATGAATGAAACTGAATTGTTGATATTGAAGGAAAACAAATAGGTTACGGTGCAGACGTGTTAAACCGGTGGAGAAAGCACTGAGAATCATCAGCTGAGACGGTCATAGTGTTATTTCAGTTACGTGTCTTCTGCTTTTAGCTCTGTTTTGGGCTCCACCACATCCTAAATCAAATACCTGCCTTTTAGTTGCTAGCTGTTCCACTGTGCTCACCAGCTGCTCTTTAACTCTCATGTTTGCAGCTGTGAAACAGAACGTTTAGATGTTCCTGCCAAACACTGAAAGTCGAAAACAGTGCTGTAAACCAAACCAGTGTGCTAAGACATCAGAGCGAAGCTCCGTGAGGCAGAAGCAGATTCAGCTGCGAAGTCTCTCGAGATTTATCACTGCAAGGCTTTTCACTCAGTGTTGTAGCTGCTGTTGGGGAGGAAGGAGCTGTGGGCGCTTTGAGCTCTTTAAAACAGGAGTTTGGTGTCACTGTTTCTCAGATTCTCCGGATCATTCTGGCAGCATCTTTAAATTCAGACGAGGAATTTCACGATTAATACTTTCATTGATTGCGTCGTGTAAAAGTAATTTAATCAGACTGACCTACAAAATAATGTGTTACATCTGAGCGTTTTTATCGAAACATCATCCTGCTGCTGCTCATGAAATGTCGCCGCAGCGGGGACGTCGGGTGGAGGTGCTTGAACGCGGCACGTCTCGCTCTCAGCTGTCACGACTTCATTTGAATGCAGAAACTTTTGCTCTTTTCTGATTAACCGCAGCAAAGAAAAAATGAATTTGTCCTTTGTGATTCTGCGGCAGTCTGCAGAGGAGCTGCAGGGAGACTTTTCACTGGACGTACTCGCTAATTTACTGAACAATGCTAACGAGAGACTTTGCCTCTGTGGGCTGGGAGAAAACCCGGCAGGTCACTTTGTGTTTTCTTTATGTTGGAGAGAGAAATGAGTTGCCTGACGAACGCCTAATGGATGTCTCAGCTTTGCCTTTAAAAATAAATTGTGTTTTTCGGCCGCGCCAACAATTTTTTCCCACAAAGTGCCGAGGAGCTGAAATGTCACAGAGCGCCTCTGCTGATGAATCCTGATTGCGTCCGATGACCCGGCTGAGAGGACAGCGCTTAGGTCGGGGTGACGTCACCCTTCATCTGCATCACCATGGTGACACATCGTTTCCTCACCCAACCTGGGCAGGATGGCGGCTCCGTAACGTTTTGATGGCTTTTCTTACAGCGTGACCCGGAGCTGACTCGCGCTGGCTGCGAGTTTCCACGGGGTTTTAATTTGAAGTCTCTGTGGGTATGTTTGATTTTTGTGTCAGGGTGGCAGAATCGCCCCACAGGTCCACTTCAGACCTCCGAAATCCCCGAGGATGGTTACTGGCCAGCGATTAAGACATAGCTCCTGCAACAAGACTCATTAACACAACACTCATTTTCCTCACAGAGAGACTTTTCTAAATAGAATTATTCATTTTGAAAAATTCGAGCAATTCAGAAAATAAAACAAAACCAGAAAAAACCTGTGAGGTTTAAAACAAGCAATTATTTCCCACAATGTTCACAGAAAGGTTCCCCGACCTCACGTTTGTCCTTTAAACACGTCTGTTTTGCTTGTAGTGGACGGTTTTGCATAATTTGTCTTTTTCAGTGAGCAACATTTGGCCTCTTGATGTCTCTTTTCTTGAGATTCTTTAATGTTTGCATATGTTTGTATGTCCTTGTGGATTTGAGTCGAGCAGAAAACCCTTTGAATGCTCCTGTAGCCCCTCTGCACTGACCCCATGTGTCTGACGTATGTGCATTCACTGTG
Organism: Simochromis diagramma; assembly: GCF_900408965.1. NCBI lineage: Eukaryota > Metazoa > Chordata > Actinopteri > Cichliformes > Cichlidae > Simochromis > Simochromis diagramma. The sequence goes on along the minus strand of NW_024387458.1, from coordinate 1,574,905 downwards.
AGACTTACAGAACGAGGCTAAAACATGCTCATGGACACAAACCAGCACGTGTTTTAAATCGATGAACATAATGTGTAAATAATTCATGTCAAGGGAACATTTTTGCATGAGTAGGGATTATTCTGTGCAGAGAGAACGCGCAGGCCTCAGTACAGCAATCAAACAAGGGAAGCCTCACGAGAAGTGGCACTTTTCCCAAACCAGTCTAACTACGGTGGCCCAGAGAGGTCAAACACACTGAAACTGCAGAAAACAGAAGCAAACCCAACAGAAATAGACAATAAAAAGTTGTGTTCAGAAACATGAAAACATGAAGCTGGAACAAACACGGAGCAGCAGGTTAGACGTTGTGACTATTTCAAGAACAGCCATGTGATTGGATTTCATTTCCCGAAGCTTGGTTCAATGCTTTTGGTTTATAAAGGGAAGTCTCTGAACAGGAAACTCTATTAGGTGATAAAACACCAGGATGTCGTCCTTATTCCAGAGACAACGTCAGAGAGGCTCAGATGGTTTGTTCAGAGGAGGGAGAGGAGGGATGATGAAGATGGAGAGGCAGGAGCGAGGTCGGAGGACCTGATGGTGGATGGTGGAGGAGGACATGCTGCTGTGGCGACCTCTAAAGGGAGCGGATGCTTTTCTTCTTGACACATTTGCAAATGATTTGTTGGTCTTATCATTTTTGTCTGAGCTGTGAAGCTTGTGAGTCATGGGACGACGAGTTAAAGGGATACTTGTACCCCGAGTCTGAGGCGGGCTGATTGGCTGCAGCCTTCTGTATGAACTGTTGCGGTCTGCGTCGTCCTTTCTTTAATGCGCAGACAGGAGTCGAGTTCAACTGTGAATCAAACCTGAAAATTCCCAATATATCCCCGATCAAATCAAAGTTTTATGTCTGCATGAATCTGTCAGAGGGGCTCCCGTCAGCCCGTCCTGTCCCTGTGATTAGGAGGAAATCACCAACACCTGCCACATGATTCAGTGCTGACCTCTGACCTCCCGCCCACTGTCTGTGCGGACAGTCAGGTAGGCAGCTTTACGATGCTGTCAGTGAGTGTGAGTCAGACGCTTTGCCTCCAATAAACACAGTGACATTGGAGCAGCAGCCTGCTCAGAGAGCTCTCACACACACATTATAAGCCTAATCTCACACACACACACACACACACACACACACACACACACACACACACAGCAGCACCCGTGTAAAGCGAACGCAGCCCGAGGTGTTGAGCTGAATGACAAATGTTTACCATAGTGCTGATAACGCCGAGGGCGGATACACCGCTACAACCTCTTACACTCTGTGTGTGTGTGTGTGTGTGTGTGTGTGTGTGTGTGTGTGTGTGTGTGGAGCATAAAGGCAAACACTACCAGAGTGTGTTTGCATGCACTCCAGTGTCACTTGTATCAGTCTTCTGCTGCTTACATATTTGCCTGGTCCTGGTCACAGCTGATAAACTGTCATCCTTGTTTAAAGACATCGGAATGTGTAAGCCGCTTTATTCCGTGCGGAGCAGCTCTGCGCCGTCCAACCCGGTGAAACCCGACGCGCGCTGCTCGTAACGATTCGAGTGCGACACGAGAGATGGGCAGATGGCCAAACAGGAAAAACAAAACCTTTCTCCCACATGAACTTTGAGCTGCTGGTGATTCTTTCTTACCTGTGCTCACAGCAGGAAGTGTCCACCTCAGACTCATCCGCAGTACAGGAAACACTTCCTGTCGTTTAGGCGAGGAAGCTGCTGACCTCATTCATTGTCACAGTGTTTGTGTTGAGTCCTGCTACAACTGATGGGGTGGCTTAGATACGCTGCACTAGGTGTAGCCTGCTGGGGACTTCCCATGATGCACCGAGTGCTTCTTCTTTGCTCTCTCTGTGTTCGTACACCTCTCTGCATTTAATCCTTAATTATCTCTGGCTCTCTTCCACAGCGTGTCTTTGTCCTCCTCCACTCTCCCACAGCAGATGGCCCCGCCCCTCCCTGAGCCTGGTACTGTCGGAGGTTTCTTCCTGTTAAAAGGGAGTTTTTCCTTCCCACTGTCGCCAAAGTGCTGCTCATAGGGCGTCATATGATTGTTGGGGTTTTCTCTGTGTTACTGAACTTTCTATCATTATTTTAGATTTTAATTAGTTCAGTTGTCTCGCCGCTGTGAGCTCGCTCGTACTCTCGCACATTTAGGCGAATGAAAGATCACGCTGGTGAAAAAAAGACAAATTTATCCAACAAGATCTCCACTCGCTGGACTTTCAGGAGGACATTTCTGAGCTAGGCCAAAATCAATGAGGCCTTAAGTGTAGATGTTTGTAAGCTTTTCAAAAGAAGTCGCTGCATTTAGCTAGTCAAGTTTTATTGTGAAGGCTTCACGAGCTTCCAAACCAGCGAAGGAAGGAAGCCCACCTGTGTTTGTGCAGTCAGGTGCAGAGGCTGCAGTGGGTGAAGATAAAGACCCCGTGGACTCTCACTAACCAGCTTCGTGCTCCTCAGCTCTTTGTCCCTCAGCGTGTTGATGCCGTCCTCTCTGCTCTCGGTTTGTGAAACAGCAAAGCCGAATCAACACTACGCTCCATCAGCAGGACAGACGGGCGCAGAGATGCTCGCATCCTGTATCGCAGCACTCCTCACGGCCACTCAGTCTGTGGATGTGACTGTAGTGTCGCCATTAATGTGTGTCTGTGGCTGTGAAAGCCTCGTCCTCTGAAATGTCACCAAATGAGCACAGCACACAGTCGTTCATTATCTGCACCTCGCCGAGGAGCACTCAGGCCAGACTTCAGCAGCTTTATGTTGTGATGGCAAACAGCTGAAAATAGACAGCACTTAGATGGATCCACCACCGCAGCACAGCCTTCTAAATGTCTGATTTCACTCATCAAAAGTGCATTTTTATACGCTGACAGAAGCCATTGTTCAGTCCGATCTGATACGGGTTTGCAGAAAGATTCAGAAGAGTCCAGAGTTTCAGCTTTTGATTGTGTCGGAGTGCTCGGAAATGACCTGCAGCAGAGTCCGCTCTGGCTTTTTAAATGACTCCATGAAAGCTGTCTCTGTGCGAGGTATATACAGTCGTGCGAGAAAAGGTTTCACACAACTGTGAAAAAATAGTAGTTAAAAAAACGGTCCGATGATGCAAAGCGACGGGCTGGCCAAAAAGCCCGAGAGCTGCTTCCCTCTGCAGGCCTCAGTTAGCATGTTAGAGGTAAACAACAAACAAAGGATGTTGTTCTGTTATTAGAGGTAACATGCTAACTGTTACCTCTAATAACAGAACAACAGAACAGACGAGACCAAAGTGGAGATGTTTGTCTATAAACATCAGCAGCACGGTTGGAGGGAACCAAACACGTCTCACTGTGCTAACAGACCTCTCTGCACTGAATCATACCTGTTATTAACCTCTGTCTCTCTTCCACAGCATGTCTTTATCCTGTCTTCCTTCTCTCACCCCAACCAATCACAGCAGATGGCCCCGCCCCTCCCTGAGCCTGGTTCTGCCGGAGGTTTCTTCCTGTTAAAAGGGAGTTTTTCCTTCCCACTGTCGCCGTCATATGATTGTTGGGTTTTCTCCGTATGTATTATTGTAGGGTCGACCTTACAACATAAAGCACCTTGAGGCGACTGTTGTTGTGATTTGGCGCTGTGTAAATGGAATTAAATTAAGTTGGATTCATCCACAGTGATGTGAGGCCTGATACTCTCACAGAAAAGCGTTACTGCAGGTTGCTGCTGCATAATGTTGTCCTACAAGCTGCTGAATCCTGCGTAATGCCTGCCTCTGTATCTGTGTACCTGAACATGTTTGCATGGAGAAAATGAGGAGAAGGAGAGCAGGTCCACTGTAATGTTTAAAACAAACCTCGCTCAGTAATACTTTTCGTTCTCTCTGCGCTGAGGTTATTCGTGTAAAACTGTGAAAAATGACTTTTCTTTACAAGCGTTGTCGTTTGGCCCGTGTCTGGAATCACTGATTTGATCTCATTTGACCAGCCGCAGTAACGCAGCAGCAGCATACGCTCTACAGACATGATTTCAAAGGGATTTCTGGGAAGTTCAGTGCAGGAAAACTACAGTAGTGATAGCACAGTGCTAAAAATAAAGGCGTTAACACATTAAAAAGCAGAAGTGCTCGTTTCTCCCTCTGTCTCTCCGAAGGCCACGGGCCATACGGACGCCTCTCTCCTTCTCGCTCTACAACCATGTTTATCCGCCCTCCAGCAGCTGATTCATCTGCCGGCCTCTCTGCTCTCTCTCTGCCTCTGTAGCCCTCAGCACAAACAACAACACTGAGACTGAGGTGGAGACGGGAAAAACAGGGAGAGAAATAAGGGTGGGCGATGGACAGAGACAGGAGAGAGGAAACGCAGAAACGAGGCGAGGCGAGTAATGCTGGCGAGAAACAACCAGGGTGGGGATTAAATTCACCTGAACTTTACTTATGTAGCACTACATCCTTTCAAGGTGCTTTATATTGTAAGGTAGACCCTACAACGATACAGAGAAAACCACAACAATCAGACGACAGTGGGAAAGAAAAACTCCTTTCTGACAGGAAGAAACCTCTGACTCGTGGTTGGCGGTTCAAAGCCGTCTCAGGAAGACGGGACAACAGACACACTGTGAATCAGGGCGTAGCAGACAGCTCGCAGCTACACCTGTGAGTCTCAGCAGCCTCACCGCTAACAGCTGACTTTGACCCTCAGGAAATGCCAAAAGAGTTTAAAAACAATTTATCCACCGTGAAGTTGATTTGAAGAGAGAAAGTAGTTCATGATTATCATGATTCATGGACTCACTTTGGGAGCGTCACGTGGACGCCAGATGAATTACAGCGTTGTTCACTTCCTGCCAGCGTCATTTATCGGACCGGGGGACTGCGCCACCTGTTGTCCACCCTGATATTTGCTGAAACACTGTTAGGAGTCTGTTAACGACTTACCTTCCACTTAAAAATCCCAGATGGGAACATAACTAAAGCGTAATCTTTAACAGGTAGGATGACGATGTTTCTCCATCCAGACACTCCTGCGATGGCTGAACTTCACCTTCTTCCAAATGTCACTGAAATCTGCTCACAAGCTTACTGACAGATAAAGAAACACAACAAAAGAAAGAGACAAGAAAACCAACAAGTCTTCTCGAGCTTCTGAGTGAAGATAAGAAAGGAAGAAGACTGACATCGAATGAAGGCGATAAGAAAGCACAAGAGAGCGAGACAAAGGCAGGAAGAGATGTTGGTGGATGAAACAATGGGCCTCAGACAGAGACATTAGGAAGTGCATACAAAGAAAAAGAGGAGTTATGGAGTAAATTCAGGGAGAGGAGGGTGTCCCAGTATAAAGGATGTGATGTAGGAGTGATTTAACACAGGCAGGAGATAAAGAAGCCAAAGCAGAGGGTGCAGCATGTCAGGCAGAGGAAGACTGAGCCTGAACAAAGCAAAGTGAAGGAAAAACTGAATTTACACCGAAACAGACGATCGAAGGGAAAAAAGGAAAAGACCCAGAATTATGAGAGGTTACCGTCGCCCTGTTTGCTGGGGGTAATGCTACCATACCACATGTGGATGCTTTTAATTAAAGCTGAAGTCATTCACACACACTTCCTCCCCACAAAGACACTGTTTGGCCACAAGCTGCTGAATGAACAATAACTCGCCCCTATTGGCTGGTGGAGCCCATGGAGCTCGGTGTTAGCATTCAAGCTGCTAACACCAGAACATCAGGCTGCTACGTTATTCGTTATTGCTAGCTAATTATGAGTGTGTGTAGATTTTCTGCCCCACAAACCTTTGGCCTCTGGAGGCCACATTTGGAGATAACCTCGCGATGGCATTGGAGGAACTGCAGACACCTCAGCATTGATAGATGTATTTTCCTGCCTTGACAATGTGGTGTGCACGAACTTCAGATTACATTTTGTATCAACATAACAAAAATTTTCTTTTTTAGATGATATTTTTTTGTTTCTTTTGCCTGTTTTCTGTAGAATTCAGCTTGATTTTAAAGCTTGATTGCTGAACACAGAAGACGGCACTGCCTCCTTTTTATGTGCTGAGCTCGAGTGCAAAGCTGTCCGCTATTAAGCTCTCAGGTATGTCTAGTAAATGCAGTGCCATCTGTATCTGGCACTGTTATGTGAAACACTACAGACCAGACAGACTGTGGCAGCTCTTTGTGAAGAAACCTCTTGTCTTTGAGTCCACATATGAGCTCTGGACTTGTCCCTCGTAACCCTCGTATCAGAGCAACAAGCCTTTCGTGTCTCCACGGGTGAGTGCCGTCTGTTAAACACCCTGAGGCGATGTCACTTGAGTCATGATCTGTTGGCTCTGAAGGAGTTTTAAACGTTAAAAGATGTGCAGAGTTTTTATAGTGTGCAGGTTACAGGCTCTGGGTCATACTGGCTGGTTTTGTTAAGTAAGAAGAACCAAAAACCCCACAGCAGGTTTGATCTGGATGACACTGCCACAAGAAACTAATTTCACTTTGTTTAATGAGCGCCAGGAAAAAGGAACAGAATTCCAGCTCCCATCAACTAATGAGTAATTAAATGTGATCGGCAGACAGTGCAAAAGCACTGATGCTGTGGGGACAGTTACTGTAAGTCAGCACGTGGTCCTGCCTGCACACGACCACGCTCCTGCTCGTCCCTGTCACCTGTTAATGCTCTAGATGTCAATAAAGTTGTGATTGTAGTGACTGTAGCTAGCTGTAGCAAAGACGAGCAAACAAGTAAACTTTTCAAGTTTGAATCCGAAGTGATGTCAAACTAAATATTTCGCACAGCTCTCCAAACATCAGCAGACACACATTTCTGTGCAGTCTGCATCGTATTGTGTCTGCTAGCTAAATGTAGAGCGGCTAATTTTCCACCGAGGCTAAAACAGGAATTGAAACAGATGTAAGGAAGAGATGATTGGAGTGGAGGATGATGGAGTAGGGACTGCTCAGCTAGTGACATTTGATAAACACCCTCCGCCCACCCCTGGTTACATACTAACCGGGGGTTACACGCCGTCTGCAGATAATGATTAAAGAAACACAGCTGTAATCGTGACTTTTACTCTGTCCCAGCAGCCACTGTGCTGCTCAGACGGCCTCTTTGTTCATAAATGCAACCCACCATCAGCCAGCCTCACAGATTAGCAGTTGCAGGTGAACTTTGAGTCAGGTTCAAATAATTAGATGAGTCAGCATACACTGACATTTAAAGATTCAGCCCCTTCATCTGGATCCGGTCTGTTTATCTGCGGTTCAGCAGAAACCAACACAGATCTGAAGGTTTAACAACTTTCAGTCAGTTCTGCTGGAAAAACTGAATTTAGTCAGTTTCCTGTGTTTTACCACAATATTCACGGGTCAACTCTCTTAGATATCCTGTGGAAATCTGCTAACAAGAACAGAAATTAAATGAGTGAGAAATTAATATTAATATTTAAAACAACAGGGACTGAGTGACAGGATCTGTTATTACCTGTTTATATATTTCTAAGTATTTGTTGTGTGTTTGGGTCCCGGGTATGCAGGATCAACTATAAACTGCCACATTTAGAAATGTTGTTACAGTTTTTGTAGCGAAGCACAAAAATGTGCATTTATGGTGTAAATCCATGTTCACACACTTTCTACCTTTTGTTCTCCGAGTAAACACAAAGACGATCAAACACTTTATCATTGTTAAAGCAGTGAGTATTTATAAAGAGGATTTTTAAAACCTGCGTAAACTGTGTAGAAACATGACGGGTAGGCTGGTATACATCAGACCTCAGGCCTGGAGACAAGTCTGGGACCTTAACGACCACCAGTTGCTAGGGAAAATATTTTCTAACCGTTTGGTGATTGGTTGCTGGCGGTTGCTAGGTGAAGCTGTTCACAAAGAAGGTGGTGCACTGAAAACCTCCTTGTGAGTCCTTAGGACAGGCCGGACTGCCGTGATGGTCTGTAATTGAAAGATGCCAACGTGTCTGCAGAGCAAACAGCTGATCGCTGCAGAAACGTTCAGCACGTTCAGCTGCCGCTCGCTCCTTTGGCCGTCCTCTGACACCATCACACGTCGCTAACCTGTCGGTTTACCTGAGAACTTGTGGGTTACAAAAGCTTCATGTTAAGCACATCTTAATTGAGAACCCGTCACACATCAGTGGTTTTCTGTTGATTCTGTGGATCTCGTTGTGTTCTCAGCTGCTGCCTCTCAGGACAGGCGCGTCGTCTCGAGGGGCTCATTTTTCCATTTTCCCCCAAAGATACTGGATAATATTTGGGGGGGATGATTTCCATCTGAGCACTTCAGCTAACAGCCTGCGAGGACTCATCTAATGATTACAGATGACAAAATCAGACCGGAAATATTCTCCATAATCAGCTCGTTCTTCTTTTCTGCGGCTCTGTTATTGAATTGCAACAGTTTGTGTTGAAAAGCACAAACTGTAGTGCTGTTATATTTGTTTGTGCAGCCACTGATGACACCAGCCAGGAAATATAGATATGAATGAAATATGAAAATGGCGAGGAAAACGAGAGAGCGAGTGGAAACAAGCTCAGAGCTGTAGAACAAGATGTTGCAGAGACTCTGTGAGAATTTTTGGAGCGAGATGAATCAGATCCGGAGTAAAAATTAATAGAGCCGGGCTTCAGATTCCCTCCCAGGCCGGAGAGGTTTAGTGTTGGGAAATGTACGGAAACGTGAAGAATCAGAAATGTGGAGCGACTCGAGTCTGCTGTTGATGTGTAATTGGTCTCACAGAGGAGAGATCTGACCCTCCTATTTTTAGAAAGCATTGCTGGTTTTTCACTGCTGATGCAAATAAGGCTGCTGTGTGTGGGATCCTGCAGAGAGGGAATTCATTCACCCGCCAGGTGACTGACTATTAAAGGCCGGTCAGGCAATATCTTCTCTTCTGAGGTGGAAAATTGAGATGAGCATATGATCTCTGAACCTTTTGGCCCCGGATATGAGCAAGGATGCTGGAAAACTGTTAGCGTGCCCATTTTCCTGGGAGCCGGCCATCAGCCGGAGCGCCGTTCTGAATGCTGATGTAGTTTTGTACGGTAAATTAGTTCTCTGAGGCAAAACGCCCACAGTCAAAGAACAGAAGCGTGTTTTTATTCTGTCTGAATAATTGTGTTTAGATATAAGTGACAAGTAATCCAGTGCAAACAAAAAGGTGTTAATTATGAACCTGTCGCTCATTTCCTGCAACATTTTTCATGAAAAACGAAACTGATGACTAATTTCATCATTTAGACGCATGAACTCAGTCGTCACAGATTAAAGTCGCGCTCCGTCATCACTTTTGTCTGCAAGGTCGCTGTATGCAGGAGGGCGATGTGCAGTTAAAGGCAATCTAAAGGATGCAACCAGCACCAGAATCAATACACTTCTAAATACAGCCCCGCCTCCTGAAACTGACACCGTACTGACCCATGTTCTGATTACACATGGAGCCACTGCCTGGAATTAGGTGCCGTGTTAATGCACCAGAGAAGTCAACGAGAGAAGCTGGGGTGGATGCTGTCTTTAGAGATGCCAGGCATGTTCAGGCTGTCCATCATCAGGTTGTTCTCGATATCAGATACCTTACAGCAGCGCCGTCCAACTCCAGGCCTCGAGGGCCGGTGTCCTGCAGGTTTTAGATCTCACCCTGGGTCTACACACCTGAATCACATGATTAGTTCATTACCAGGCCTCTGGAGAACTTCGAGACATGTTGAGGAGGTCATTTATCCATTTAAATCAGCTGTGATGGATGAAGGACACATCTAAACCCTGCAGGCCCTCGAGGCCTGGAGTTGGACGCCCTGACCTTACAGCAGTAGATGCTGATTCCCAAATCCTCAGCAGCCTCTCTTCATGAGTGATATGCCCCGGTGATGTGTGTGCTTACACATATCCGTGTTTGTGCGCGTGTCCATATACTTGTCTGTTTCAGCTGTTTCCTGTTTGATATTTCTGTTTGTCTCATGTGTCTCGTGTGTCTTTGTTTCCTCTTTCCATTGTGATTGTGTGTCTTTACAGTTCTGTGCACCTCTTGTCGGTCTGAGCCGTTGCTCCCTGTTTGTACAACATTTTCAGTAATGTGGTCTGTAAGATCCTTTCAAAATAAAACAGATTTGTAATGGAAATAGAGAAAATAATGAGTGATTTTAACGCTAGCTGCTCTGGTTTGGAGGTGTGGCCTTGAGAAGAAGAATCACCTTCCTGGGCCCAGTTACAGATACCAGCAGGCCTCACGTCGGCCACTTATGCTTCAGTCGTAGCACTGCAGACGCTGTCTGACACACAGCGCCCTGAGTCAGCGACACTGGTCAAGGTCAAACGTGGCCCAGAGAAAAATCCACATGTGGGCCACATGTGGACTGAGCATTCATTACTGCCAGGGGTGTGACGGCAGTCGAAATAACGCTAAGTTTCATTCTTCCATAAGAGAGAATCTCCTAAATCCTGGTTCGATAGATGTTAACAAATAACATCCTGAGAACTGTGATGTGCTGGTTTGGTTTCCAGGCCTAGTTTGTGCGTCTGTGTTAGCGGTGGCTGCAAACACAGCCCGACTGTCTGTGCAGACCCGGCTGGCGTGGCCATGCCGCTGCCTGAGCTGGAGGCCTCGGTGCTGGGGACGCAGCTGACAGGAGGCTGCAGGGCTGGATATGAACTCTGTGTTTACGCTGATGGTTACAGACTTGTTTTCATACATATATCACTTTCACTGTATCCTTCCTCTCTTTTTGTGGCGCGCGCCTTCTTCTCCAGCAATGTCTGACCTTGTCTTTTCGTCTATTTCTTCTCAGAAGCTGGATTACAAAAAAAAGCCCTGGAGTCAGACTGTGACACTTCCAGACTCTGTTCGGCGTTCCTTCATCCTCGGGAAGGGGGTTTTAATTCCCCCCCACATCTTGGCCCCGGGGCCTTTTTTGTAATCCAAATTTTAAAAAGGGAACGAGCCGTGTTTCCACTCAGCGTTCCCACCGAGCCTGCATTTTCATACCAAACTCAACTGCAGGCTCAGCACCCACCCTGCTGCCATTTGGTATCCTCTCATGGTATTGGCTTTTTCCACAGTGCTTTTCTCCACAGTGCGTCGTTTTGTTTTGAGCATTAAAAGCTGTCGTTCTTCATACAACAACAGGAAGCGATGAAACGAGCTCTTCTGACGTCTGTCATCAGCTCTGCACCAGCGTGAGAGGAAGCAGAAAAACACGAGTGTCCTCTGACGTGCGGCGTCTTCCTTTGAAAGGTTCAGTGGTTCGACTCTATGAATAGGCTGTTACGTGCACATTTGTGCTCCCAGAGTGCGTGCAGCGCTGCATTACAGTTTGATCCAGGTTCTGGGAATCTAAATTTAACCCGGGAACACTGAAGCGGGGTGATTCATCGGCCTTGTCTTCTATTTTGATAGAGGCAGGACAGGAAAGTAGCAAGTAGTCAGACTCAAGCACGAGGATCGGGGGCGTCTGACATGTTCACTAGTTTGACTTGACTTGAGCCTCTTGGCCTGCAGGAACCGGGGTGGGTGGGGGTTCTGCTCCGTAGTTGATGTGCTGTGTGACTGCCATCTGTCCCTCAAAGGATGAAGCTAGAAAGTTGGAGTTTTGTGCAAAACCTCAGTGTGACTCCTGAAAGACGTGACTGTGGCTGCTGAAGCAAAGTAAAAACTTACAGGACTGTAGTTCTGTAAATGACCACATGGGGCGTTATTGTGCCAGGTGATGAGGTGTTGTTATTCTGGACATTTTTAACATTTCTGTGTTTTAAGTTCAAGCCTTGATGACTTTAGTGGCACACCCCCGCACAGGTCTGCAGGTTTGTTCTCAGGCTCAGGCTCATGTAACTGATCCAGATCTGCTTCTGAGTAAATGAGGTGTTCTTCATCTCCAGGACGTCCACAGATTGAAATCTGAGACCACGTTTGAACGTGAATACTTCAAAAACTACCAAAGATAAAAGCCTGAACTGTCCTCTGTCTTCTCTTCCCATCAGAATGAATCAGGATGTGTCCTTTGTAGTTGTACTTCACAGTAATGCAAACTAAAACACAGAGAACACTTTCTAACATGAAATTCTGAGCCTGAAAGGCAGAAAATGTTATTTTCATTCAAATTTCATCCTAATTTCTAATCTTGTCCCAAACAGTCAAACAAACATTGAAGCTCCAGAGCTGCAGGTGTTGTGCAGCTGGACGTATTATTAGCTGCGTCTCATTAAGCAGCAGGTAAACGTGCCTGCACGTGTCGCCCGCGTTGCATTTCCTGTCTACGCTGAGCTAACCTAACTGCCTGCTGGCTTTGGTTCCTGTTTAGCATTCAGACTCTACAGCAGGAAGCTCCTTTGCTTCTTATGTTCTGCTAAAGTCTGGTTTGGGTTTCTGGGCTTATGTGCAGATTTTCTCTCTTCACTTTTCCTCCCTCATAATGCTGATTGGTGCAGGTTAGGACTGAAATCCAGCCAATTAAAAAGCACACCTGCCTCGAAGGTGCAATTCTTCCTCTAAACCGATAACAAACGATTGTACAAGTTGTTGAATATAAAGCAGGAACAGCTCCGTGAGCGCCATCTTCTCCCCATCCATCCATTACCGACCTCTTGACCTGCCCCTGCTTCCCTCTCTGTTTCCATCAACAGTGAGACGTGGGGGGAGGTTTGATAGTGAGTCGTAATCCCTCAACATCGCCGCTCGCTTCTGTTATTTAAATCAGCTGTATGCCCGGAGGCTCCGTCTGTCTCTTTCTGTTTCTTTCGCCATCTCTTAATCCCTCGTTCTCCCTGTTTTGCTCACTTGCACTTTGAAGTTCAAGTTTTATTTGTCCCAGTGGGCAGCTGGTCGAGCAGCAGCTATTAAAGGCAGCCTTGCATGAAACTAGTGAAAACTACTGTAGCTTAGCTCCGCTCGCCCGCTCGAGTACTGTGAGCATCCTCGCAATTAAACTTCATGTATAGATGCACCTCCGGAAACTTCCACAATGAGCTTTAGACGCTCGCGTGGAAAAAAGACAAGGAGATGGAAGCACAGGAGGAAGTTTAAAAACCAGATGTGACCTGGAAGTAAATGATGGCATCAGTGTGATATCTCACTTCACGTTTTACCCTGGGAGAGCTGGAAAAGTCTCAAATGAACCTTTTTAGTTGAATTTATTATTGCAATTTATATTATTTTATTCATTTTTCTTCAAAAAAGGCTTGATTTTCTTACAAAGATACCACCGAGAGCTCTGATGATGAGTAGTTTGTGTTTTTGTAGGACTGGAAGATTAAAAACATGTGTGATAGATCCAGAACTGTATCCGATTGTTACATGAGAAAATCCATAAATAAGACCTGCCTTAGACCTCATGCTGAACGATGTTGTTTCCATCTGCGAACAGAAATCCAAACGCTTCTCAGAGAATCTGCAGGTAACGCAGCGTTCATGTGTGTGCAATCAGAACGCCACGAAAAACAGCGTTAGCCAGCGAACGTGCAGCAAAGAGCAAGCTTTCTGCATTTCAATCAGGTCAGTTCAGATTTTTGCATCACACTGAAAACAGCTTGAAGGTAATGTGAGGCCAGTTAGTTTGAAAAGCCAAAGAGGAAGTGAACCTTTGACCGGGATAATGATCCACCGAGGAATGATTTCCAAAGAAGAATCGAAGGGTTAGAGAAGGAGGTGGGCGAGGCCTCGGTTTGAATCCCACTGAAAGGTTGTGGGTGGATTTAAAACACATCGTAAGGAAACTCAAACATCTTACAGTTAAAAGTGGTGAAAAGTTTCATCAAAGACGAAAGTAGAGGAAAATTACAAAGAATGACTACAACGAGATGTTTTTGTGTGCCTACTGTTTTCAAAGAAGATTAGAAAAAGTAAAGAGTGCAACATCCAAAAACAGCCTTCAGTTTCCACAGGTTGTTTCTGTTATCAACAAATGAGCACATTTCCATCCTCACCTTCAGTTTCCAATCACGCCAACCTGTGAGCAGCTTTCCATTCCAACCAATCAGAGACTGATTAAACTGATTGCTCTGCCCCCTTCGGGGCTGAAAATGCTTCTGGCTGCTGTGCCGAGCCCGTTCCTCGCTATCTCACTGTCCCTCACTCCACCTTCCTCTATCTCTTTCTCCATCTCCACCCCTCACACACACACAAGACTCCAAGTTCTCCTCTGGAACAGACTTTCCACTATCTCTCTCTCCCAGTACAGCCTTTTGATGGTTTCGTGTTCCCAAACAGCAGCTCCACTAATCCGCTCCGTCTGATTGGCTCTACACCTCAGCTTGAATGCTGGGATGGCAGCACTGATTTGTCCACAGCTGTTTTTACAAAGAAGAAGCAGAAAGCTGAAATCATCCTGATTCTTCAGGATATTTTGAAGTTATTGATCATATATATATTAAATAGAATATATTGTAGTTTGGACCTGTGATGACTGTGGGCGCTCGGATGTTCCTACCAAAGAGCTACTGCTGAAAACCTGCTGCTGACCAATCACAGAGTCCATGTTACATACCGTCGGTCACTGCGAGTGACTCCAGTGGGCATGTGATCACAGAACTGGACCAGCGCAAAGGAAGAAGGCGCCTCGGTCCGATGGATCGTGGGGAAGAGAAGCATAGCCACATCTCCAACCTCCCTCACCCCAGCTTCCACGTCCAGCTCATCCACGGGGACATTGAGTCAATCCCAAGAAACCCGAGAGATATAATTTATCCCGTGAGTTCTACCTGGAGCACTTTTAGGAGGTGTCAAGGAGACCTGAGACAACTGATGTGGAGGAGCAGTGACTCTACAATGAATCCCTGTCAAGTTCCTCATCCTGTCTGTGAGGAAACTCATTTCCTCCGCTGGAGTGTGGATCAGGCGGAGGTTGGGGGCTGAGGTCCTCCAATCCTCGGCTTCCAAACCAGCTTGTAATTCATTGGATATCATTTGAGTCATTTTTGAAAACTGCAAACGGGCGTTCTGAAACCCAAACAGGAAGTGTTCCTAAACAGCACCAGATACATTTTAGTCCAAAACAAACAGGGTGTGAGAACAAATCCAAGCCCAGTCCTGTGATTTACATCGGCTTCAGCATCGCTGCCTCCTTACATGGACTCTCTGTGCGGAGAGATCATGGGCTCTGAGAAAACAGCAAAATTAGAAGTTGAGAAATGAAAGGAAAACAATGCAAGATGCAGGAGCAGGAGCGCTCTGAGCGATGTTCTGCTGGGAAACCTTGGGCTCTGTGGATGTTACTGTGATGTTCACCACCTACATAAACACTGCTGCAGACCGGTGCCTGCACTGTTGCCTCTTTCAGAGGGATGGTGCTCCCTGTCAGGGAGTCAGACCTCTCTGAGGAGCTCCCCCTTCTCAGCCTGAGTGAGCTTTGGTTGTATTTTCTGAAAGAACATGTCCTGTTAATGGAGGGCGCAGAAAGATCTGCTGCCGACATCTCAGCATCTGAATACAGGACGCCGTAAAAGACGTGTGTAGTCCAGGCCTCGATGGGCGTAAACAACATGGCGTTTTTAAAATCATGATTGAACACAGCATGCTTTAGATCCAGCGTGTTTCAGCTGGTGTTTTCATGGCTGCATTACTCCACCTCACTAAAGCTCCTCCCGATGTCTCCTGACACGTCTGAGACGCTGGGATCTCCACCTGAATGTGAAACACTGTTCTGGCCAGAGTCTGGCTGCGCAGCACGAATGCGTAATGACCCAGCAACAGGCCGCTGCTTGTTAAGAGGTTGAAACTGTAGCTCATCACAGAAGTTTCCAAGGTAAAGTTTTTACATGTGATTTTCTTTGACTGCTCTGTGTAAACGTTCCCGCTGAGCGCCAGCTTCTATCTTTTCTTTGCTTTGTCTCTTTCTCTGCTGCTACCATCCTTTAATCTCGCATTAACAGACCCACACACAGTCGCTTTGTGGCGTGCTGAGTGTCCCGGTGTCATTAGTGATGTTAGCGGGGCTCTAATCATCGCTTTTGTTTACCCATCAGCCAGATGGCTGCTGCTCTGCTGACTGGCAATCACACACAATGACAAACTCCCTTTCTCGTGCTCTATCTAATCTTTCCTCTTTCATACTTATCCAAACTTCTTTCCTGCTGACTCGCTGTCTCTCACCAATCTATTTTTTTATTTAGGCCTATTCTCTTATTCTCTGTCGTGTGATCTTTAACCTCCTACACTGTGTCAGGACTGTATAGGAGGACTTGAGCCAGCAGGGGGGGTTGTAGAGGGGACGGTTGTGCAGGGGCACAGTGACTGTGTCCAACCACCATCTGTAAACCAGACATTATACTTTTATTTCTTTAATGTTGGAGCAAGAATCGCAGTTTCACCCCAGTCTTTGTGCTTAGCCATGCTAGCATAGCATGTTAGCATAGCATGTTAGCATAGCATGCTAGCGTAGGCTTCAGTGACACGAGAGAAAACAGTGGTTGGAGACAAAATTACTGCGACTGCAAGTACAAACCCAATGTGACTGCGTGTGTATATGTGAGTGTGTATTAATATCTTTGTGGGGACCAAAAATTGGAAGTTTCCTATACTTATCCGGTCGTTCAGTCTGACGTCACTAGCCGTGTCTGGACCTAAACTCCGCTGCAGGTCCATATATCAAACGATCACTATGGCATTACTGAGAGTTGAAAAACTGTCTAAAGTCTTTCATCTTTAATAAAATGATCAGCGTTCTGCTCTACCAGGTGTAACAATTGAGTTTAACATCCAGGCATCCATGAAAACGGAATTTATGACATTTAACGGAGTTAGAAGTTAGCAGGGAGTTAGCTCGCTAGCTTCTATCTAAATACAATATAGCATGTCCTGATTGCGGGGTTTTGGAAACAAATTAAAACGTACAGCTCTGTTATCACTTCCAGCATAAATGAAGACAGAAAACTAAACAGCAGTGACGTTTGTAGGGTTACTGAAGTTTGGCTAGCTGGTATATAATGATGTGCTACGTGACCGCTAGCGACACAGCTATGTTAGCATAATATAAACAAGCTAACTTTTTTCCCACTCCATAAAAGTTAACGTGAGTGTTCTCGGTGGTCAGGAACAAATGTAATCGCATGGCAGGATGCTGTAAAAGGACCAAACTTCAGCCAGGAGAACAACTGAGATAATCCATCCACAATACGAGGTTAGTCATTCATATACTGCTGCATGGGCTGGGCTGTAGCTACATCCTAAGGTTTTAAAAACTGAGCTTAAATAAATGATTAGCGGTAATAAAAGCCGAGGGAGGTCAACAGTGATCACTGACTGTTTTAGGAGCTTTTTGAGATTAAATAGAAGAAAATACAAAACATTAAACATGTTAACAACACAAAAGCCATATTAAACGCAGACTACTTAAGGCCCGGAAGTAGGATTCGTCACGTCATCACTTAACGACCGGATGGGGACCAACAGCCGTTATAGGGACCAAACTCCCGGTCCCCACAAGTTTGAAGGTGTTTTTGAGGCTCAAAATGTGGTTTTAGTGTCAGAGTTACAGTTAGGTTATGGTTAGCGTTAGGCATTCATTTTTGATGGTTAGGGTTAGAGGTTAGGGAAATCATTATGTCAATTAAATGTCCTCACTAAGATATGAAAACCAGTATGAGTGTGTAACCACTTGCGGTCAGTTTGAGAACAGGTCATTGGATGACCATGACTTCCTGTTCTGCTTGATATCAGGAGTCATCAACCGTTGTTTCCACACTAGGACAACTCTGAGATTATCATATGACACCATCAACAAATGGCTACGTTAACAGCCCGCCGTTGGTTCTCAGTCACATCCGTCACTCGTGTCCGTTTCAAACACACAAAGATGGCGACAGCAGAAATTCTCAGCTTTATGAGGAGACTTAACTAACCGACGGGTAACGTTACGGTGGCTACATCCATGTTTGTGTCCTGTGTGTGTGTGTGTGTGTGTGGTATTTAGAGGACATGTTGCTCTCTCCTCACAGTGGCCCCCTGCAGTCGAAGCTTCCTGCTGTTTAGCACTGAGCTGCACACACAAACACACCATGCAGTGAAACAAGGACAGATGGACACACACACAGACAAACATGAATAAACCAAATAAACAGGGGACAGATCGTGTTGGTGATGACGATGATGATGATGATGAGTAATCGGCTGCATCTGATCAACAACACTTCATCAGATCGCTGCTCTCAGACGCCCCGCGGCTCAGAGGAATCTAAAGGACTCCACGATGCTGTGCAGTCCTTTCAGTCAGCCCACTTCACACATCACTCTGTGGATTTGTGGCTTTTCACAGAGTCTAAAGGAGGACGCGGAGCAGACAGCCCGGTTAACCACAAGCACCACCTGACGCAACCAGCTCTCTGGATTCCCACCGACTCGTCTCTGCTGCCGTCTGCAATAACAGCCGTCAAAGCTTCCTGACAGCTGTGAGCGCTGCCTCCTTCAGCCTGTCTGCTGCTTTTATTGGATTTCTGCTTCATCCGGTCTCTCTTCCCCCCCCAGCGTCCGGCGGCCCGTCCGCTCTCTGGATGAACCGACCGAGCTGCAGGACCAGCTTGCTGCTCTCTCCTCCCTCCGTTTTCAATTTGCATCGACTCTCACTTCACTGGTTTCAATCCCCAGACATCCGTCCTGTGTCGGTGTGCCGTGTTAAAAACATGTGAAGTGCACGTGTGTGTGAATTCCAGCTGCGGTAACCCATCGAGTCTTTGGTCGTTAGGCAAATTAGGCTCATATATTTTCACCTTGAGTCTTCAAACCAGCACGCGCTGCTTTAATGCTCATGTATGTTACATGCTTGACATGCGTGTGAGAGGTTTGGCACTGGGTGATTTGCCGCTCTGCAGTAATTATGTACTCGCTGCATCCAGGTGGATAAACTGCAGTGAACATCTGGTTCAAGGTGCCTCTCTAAGACTTGATTAGCACTGAAGCTGATCACAGATTATGCGTGTTTATTAAGAGGAGGCCACAAGTTGATTCTAAAGTACTGGGACCCTATTATAACTCCTCACATTCACTCGTGTGCCTACATTACCCATAATGCACCATGAGCACACCGCCCAAAGCTGTACTGAATCCAGGTGCCTGCCGGAGACGAAGAGCTTTCTGTCCATCCTCATCTTCTCGTCCTCTTCCCTTTCTTCTTCGCTTTGTTTTTGACATTTCGGGTCCCAGCCATTATTTCCTCATCATCTCGAGTTTATTTCATAACTCGCTCTTTCTCTGTTCATTTCAATACCCAGAGTGTGTTTTTCAGCTTAATCTGCGCAGCCCGAGCACACGTTTATCACATTCATCATTTCAGCCTTTTCACAGCACATAAAGCTGCTTTCATTCACGTGGATGTTCCTGCTGCTCTGTCAGCTCTGCAGGTTCAATGGAGGCTTATTTTTAAAGCCCCCCCCCCCCAAACCTCCACCCCCCACTATTCATTTATCAGCCCAGCATCTTGTCAGTCAGATAATGAGCTGAGCTGTTGAACATGACCCTCCGCTCCCTCGTGCCCATCCTTTTAAAGCACTCAAGGGCACCTCCAGCACGAACACACAGACAGCCGCATCGCTGTTTACGTGTTACGTGCACCGTTCACGTGTGTGCATGAACAGTGCACGAGAGAGGGAGGTTATTTCTACCAGATAACATCATTTTTACATCTGATGAACCTGCAGTTTTTCATTTACAATGATCTGAAGAGGCTTTTGGAAGTTCTTAAACAAATCTCTCTAACACCAGCAGACTGACCAGATGGTGGCATTACCTTAGTGTGTTAATGCTTCCTTCCATTTGTGCAGCATCTCTAAAACTAGAAATATCCTGTCTCAGAGTGACGCTGAAAAACTAGTTCATGCATTTATTACTTCATCGCTGGACGACTATAATTCATTATTATCAGGAAGTCCTAAAAACTCCCTGAAAAGCCTTCAGCTAATCCAAAAAAGAGGCGGAGCCTTCAGTTTTCAGGCCCCTCTTCTGTGGAACCAGCTTCCATCTTGGATTCAGGAGACAGACGCCGTCTCTCTCTTTGGTAGAGCGGCTCAGGCCGCTGGGATGATGCGCTGAGCGTTTCCTCTCCACTCACCACGTTTCTATAACACTGTTGTGTTTAATCATGAGTAAATATTAGAGGTTAGCACTGCTGTCTCACAGCACGGAGGTCTTGGGTTCGAATCCTTTCAGTGTGGAGTCCAAACACATGGGTGGTGGTTAATGGTGATTCTGAAGCTGTGGGTGTGGATGTGACGCCCTGTGACAGCTGGGAGATCCTCCAGTATGGCAGAAGGACACTTCAGCAAAGTAACATGCAGAGATTATGGAGCGTCTGTCAGACAAAGTGACCGTAGAATAAAACCATTGTTCCTGACGTGAAACCAGAAATTTAACAGGTTTTATTTTCACTTCAGTTTAGTGGATTTTCTTATTTCACTTTAGTTTTTATTATTTGAAAATGTTTGATGTCAGTGCTGATTTTAGTCGTTTAAGTTATTATATTAATTAATCTGTTTTATTATCGTATGCAGAGCACATGTCAGAGGTGTGACAGCAGAAACACCGAACACGTTGAAAGACTCGGTCTCATCCACAGACTCATTAAACACGTCCGTCAGTGCTTCATCGGCACAGCTGTAGTCACATCTTCACCAAACTACCTCAAACTAAGGATATTTTCTCTCTATTTTTATGTCATTTTAGTCAGATTTGCAAGTTCACAGATGTTTGCAGTACTTCCTGTGTGTACCGCACAGGTATCTGTGGTACTGTGATGGTGATTCCCTCAGCAGAAATTAAAATTCCTGGTTGGATAAACTCGAGTTTTCCTCTTACAGTTGCTCGCTTACCTGCGGCCTCTGCAGCAGTCTGTCACAGAGTAATGTGTGTTGACGCCCGGAATAGAAACTTTGCATTTAAAGTATCTGCCACACTCGGGGCAGATTGATTGACGTACTGTGCGCCGCCCAGCCTGCACACAGCTACGCTTCACACAAACAAAGCACACAAACACGATCTCCAACCCAGTTTTCCTCCGAGCAGCGGCGCTGAATAGTAGGGCATGAAGACTTTCTCAAACACACACACACCTTTTTTTTTTTTTCTTCATCCCAAACAGGTAATAGCGTCATTTTTCACAGCAGAGCCGGCGTCCCCAGCTCACACGGCCTTCATTAATCTCCCTAATGGAGAAGTAAGTGATCGGAAATACGGGCTTTAATCACGCTTCCTCTGCTTCCTCGTCCAGGGTTGAAGGCGTTCAGCTCCACGCTCTTTGTTTGTCAGTTTTGTCCCTCATATTACTCTGTTGTCCTGTTGACGTCCAGCCAGAGGATATCGCTCGTTTCTAAATCAGTGCAAAGACTGTATATAGACGACAGAGGTAGCCACTGTGACGTCACCCTGTTTTTACACACATTTTACAGAAATGCCACAAGGGAAACAAAGTTACACAACATTCTTTCAAACCACACAAAATGTTTTTCTTTTTGCACAGTTTTTGCACAATTTGCAAAAAGACAGCATGTGCATGAAAGGAAACAATCTCCAGCAGTTCAAAGTGTCCTCGTATACAGACGGGCACAAAGTCAATCGGCAGGATTCCCGGGAAAACGACATCACTTCCTGTTGCTGCACCCTAACCCTAACCACATGATAATTCACACTGACAGTGATGATGTTTACGCCAACGTTTGTGATCAGCTGATCAGACTGATAAAACAGCTGAATTCTAATGTTTTTATTGTGTGTTTTACGTGGGTGGAGGGAAACGTGTAAAGACAGAGGTCTGCATCAGGCTGGGAACATCTTTGTTTCTCCTGGAAAAGCTGGAATTATTTAATGCGGTAGTTCTCTGGAGCCTCAAGTGGACATTAGAGGAACTGCAGGTTCATTTTGCTCCCACAGAGGGATGCAGGCGTCTGGATCAGAGGTGGAAATGATTAAAAATTACTATTATTATTAAAAAAATACACTTACTGTCTAAATGTTTAGGCTTCAGGGGATTCAGATAGAGGGTAAAAACATCATGACGGCGACACATGATGTCAAACTTAAAAGCAGATTTCACGTCTCTCATTATCGGGATGTGTTTCTTAAATGAAGCTTTGAAGTTCTCTCCTGGAGCCAATTTCTCCGTCACTTTTCATTTGAACAGCCGAGCGCACCGTCTTACACCCGTGTCTGCTCCAATTCATCACAGCGGCGGGAGCTCTCGGAGACAGTCTGTGACAGCTGGCCTGAGAGCGCGCCTACTGTATTATTGCCTTTAGATGACACGTCGCACAGCAGAGTCTGTTTCCAGCCTAATGAACCTCGCTGCAGCAAACAGATTCCTCGTCTCTTGGCGCCGGCTTCTCTCCACCCTCACGGCTGTAGCCGAGCCTCCCTCAGTAGTTGGGGATGTTTCGCCTCTGGCACCCTGGACCGTGGAGGATTTTCATTACCTTAAGTGACCTGACCACAAACCAAATTAGAACCAGTAACACTCGGCGACTCCTGGATCCAGATTACTCTCCTGCTGCTGGTGCCTTCAGGCGTTTCCTGTAAATTACAGCTCTTTGTGAACGTCCTTCGGCTGTGTTGTGTGTTTATACAAATTTATCGACTTCCCTGAACCCTTCCTGATCACACTTATGACTGCAGAGGGTGACCTTGCTGCTCTCGGGACATTATAGTAAATCTATAGCTGATAATGACGCTCGGTCATGCTGCTTTTGAGCAATAATCTGCCTTCGTGTTTTACTAGCTTTCTCCACTGAATCGTCTCTGTGTTTTCTCGTGTTGGCACAGAAATACTCTGGTTTTGCCCTCTGGATGGATGAAACCTGTTGCCTGCAGATGATCTGAGTTTCATTAGCAGCTTATGAAGGATTTAAAACACCCGAGAATCAAAGATTAATTCTTTAAACCTTGTTTTTCGTTCTCGTTAGCCTGCCTGTTGTTTATTCATCTTGTCTCGTCCCTCTGGCTGCGAACATTCGTCCCGTCCTCTCCGTTGTTCATTTCATGTTTGGTGAAGAGCTTGGCCCGTGGTAAGATTACCACATTTGACTTTATGTTTGAGTGTGAGGTGAAATAAACCGTCTGTTGGTTAAGTGTGTTCCCCGTGCGGTGGTCAGGTCGGGCGTCCGTCAGCGCCGGCTGCTCATTTGCGTTTTGACTGTTGGCCCAGTAGCTTCCATCATCACGGGCGAGACGTCCCGTGTGTGTGAGGATCAGGTGGAGGTGACTGCACGCTTACAAGAACCCTTCGTTTGAATATCTCTCGTTAAATTGGATCATCACGGGTAATGACTCCGATCGCAGCAGGACACAATCTGCTCAACTTATCTGTAAACAGCTTCGCTAAATGGGCCATATCAGATCATAAATAAATTATAGAAATTAAATATATAATTGCATGTGTAGTAATTGGAAATTTTATTCCAGCATTAATGACATATTTAGCTGAGGGGTACTTGTGCACAGCTGACTCATGAGTAACCAGCAGTTTGCATTCAAACGCAGCTCAGACTGAAAACAGAGCTCACGGCGCGTTATCGGTCGTTGCATGAGGCACAAACACAGTCCTGAGATCTACTTCACTCCAATTAGCCGAGGTGAGAAACTGCACCCACTTATGCCACCTGTTAGTCAACATGGTCACAACCCCATACATACATACATACATACGACCCAGTCAAAGTCCAGACCTCAGCCTGGCTGAAACAAGTCATACAGGAAACCATTACTTTGCATTATTGCTGCTAAAGCGACTGAATCGGACTCATACATGTGTACCGCTGTAAATAATAATAATCCACTCAGTTCTATTCACAGAGGAATATTTTGCAAGCGCCCCCTGCTGTGCCACAGATGAATTTCTGCAGATATCTGCACAGCAGCACCAACAGAAAGAGTAATGGCTTCCCACGATGGGCCCTGCTGCGACTGTGTCTGCCCTCCCAGAAAAAGCAAACAGAGACACCTGATCAAAAAGGAAACAAACTCTCAAACTGACCCTTTGTTCGTCTCGTCCACACCTGTGCTGTTTATCAGTGATCAGAGTGAATAATGATGCAGCTGAAAATCTAGAAAACACAGCCATACTGTGTGTGCGATTGTGATAAAAGCTTTCCATTTGTACAGGGTTTACATTTCCCTCCCTGTGTACAGATTTTTTTCCAGAACATGTGCAGTACAACTTCTCCAGGAAGTGAAATTACAGGGTACACCTGACCAGTACATGCAACCATTTTGCTAAAAGCCTGCAGATAAAGAGAGCGGGGAGGAAAGAGAGAGAGAGAAAACAGTGATGGCATGGCGTAAATGGTTTTCCACAGAACATCAAGGCAAGGAAAAAGGTTGAGCAGTAACAGCCTGTCTGCAGCACTCCCTCTAACATGTCAGCGCGGCTGTTTTCTCATGACACAGAACAACAGCCTCCTTTGTATCAGGGCTTCAGCGGTGAAAAGATTCAGTGTGAATAAGCGTCAGTGAGGTGCATTCATTAAGCTTCGGAAACATCTTTAAAGCTATTTTGCTTTTATTTCTGCCATAAAGCTGCACCGGTAACAGCACCGTCATCTCCGGCGCCGCGTGAGCAGGAAGCCTTTTTCAGGAGCTCGTGCTCAGTAAGTTTCTCTTTTAAATTTGGCTTCCGGTCTGCTATTACGCACAATGGAGCTTTGTCTGGACAACGTTTTCCTTTTCTTTCTTATGGTTCTTGTTTGAGCTGCCACGTTCCCTTTATCTATACCAGGATCAGCTGTTAGCTCGCTGTAGCTCTGCGGCGCTGCATCCCACCGAGTGGCCCGATGTTCCCCGCCTCCGGGGCGCCGGCATCAGACGCCGAAACCAGAGAAGATACAGACCCGTCATGCCGTCGATCATCGGGGGAACAAACTGAATCCTTACCCAGCATCATCGAGCTTACAGAGAGAGCAGTTTAACTAACCGTGCTAACTCCGGACACGGACATAGACATGGACGGTTGTTATCTACTCTGCAGTGACAGAAGACAGGAGGGTGTCTGTCTGAATGACAGACTTAACTATCAAAGAGACGCTCTGCAGGGACAACCAGCTGCTAGCTGTTAGCATGAGGCCGTGGAAGTTTACACATGCTATCATGATACCAGTGTATGCCCCTCCCCCTCTGCTAATGCGATATATACATACTGTAACCAGCAGACTCCGAACATTCCTCAGGCCCTGATCTCCGGGGATTTAAATCATGTCTGCAAGTCCTCCACTCGGCCCACCTTCACCCAGTATGTTACCTGCCACACCAGAGACAATAAAAAGCTGGACTCATTGTACGCCAGCACAATGGAAGCATACAGCTCATCACCTCCCCTTCACTGGGGGGCTGCGATCACCACCTGGTCCTCCAGCCTGTGCAGAACTCTATTATCTCTAATAATATTTTAATAATAATATTATTTCTATTCTAATCGATTCGATTCTATCCTGGCTGATTCCTCTCTGCACGTTGGGCACAGTTCTTGTTCTGTGCTGAAAATGCAATTTCTGAATCCTGGACTTGAACAATTAAGGTCAGGGGGAAAAACAAGCCATTAAAAGAAGCCGAACTGCGTCGGGCTATTGTGCAGTCTGATTGATTCGTGTAATTTCCCGCTAACGCTGTTCACAGAAACCTTTATTACAATGATACCATTGTTCATGGCATTAAGTGATTATTATGTTAGCATTCAATTGCTGCAGCTCCCATGAGTCATAGTCACAGCACTGCAGCAGAGCTCAGAAGTTTGCACTTCCAGCATCTTCTCTCTGCCTTTCCTTAAAGGCAAATGTTGGTGACCTGTCAGCATTCTGTTGGTTGCAGCACATGTTTGCACTTCATGTATGAGCTAGCATCGGCCAAAACAGTAAGGGGACATGCATGAGACTGTCCTGCAGTGGTGTGTTGCACTACTGTAGGTCATGTGTGTAACAACACCTGCACACTGCATGGCTCACTGTCAGTATAAAGACAGCAGATTTCTTCAGGTGTGACCAAGCTAGCAGAGGGCGCTAACGGCACCTCTATAGCATTGCTTTTACTTAGTACTGTGTAACCACCTTACACATGGTTGGCTAAGATCAACCAACTCTTTGACATGATAAAAAAGTAATTATCTTCAGCTGGTGAACCAGTTTGGCAAACTAACCAACAACCATTTAAACTCATGATTCACTAACAGTAGATGTGACATCAGTTAACCTAGCTTGCCTGCTATCGTAGCGGCTTCTATATTAACTGTTGTATTAGCTAACACTGAGATCCCTCCATGAACCGAAGACCCCGCTGATGCTGACTCTAATTCTGCCCTGATGTCAGTGATATTCTCATTTTACAAGACCGTCCGTCCATCCATCTTCTGCCAGTTGTCTGGGACCGAGTCATGCAGCAGTCTAAGTGGGAATGACCCTCCGACTCCCAGCCACCTCCTCCACCTCTTCCGGTGTACACTGGGGCGTTCCCAATACAGCCGAGACATGTAATCTCTCCAGCGTGTCTTGGTTCTGCCCCAGGGCGTCCTCCGTGCAGGGCATGCCCTGAACAAATATGAGCGATCGTGGCTCAAGAGTTGGGAGTTCACCTTGTAATCAGAAGGTTGCCTCAGCTCGGACAGTCTCGGTTGTTGTGTCCTTGGGCAACACAGTTCACCTGTTGCCTACTGGTGGTGGTCAGAGGGCCCGGTGGTGCCAGTGTCCGGCAGCCTCGCCTCTGTCAGTGCGCCCCAGGGTGGCTGTGGCTACAATGTAGCTGCCATCACCAGTGTGTGAATGTGTGGATGACTGGGTGTGTAAAGCGCTATACAAATACAGGCCATTTACCATTTACATCCAGAAGGTGTCCTAGTCAGATTCTCAAACCACCTCAACTGCCTCCTTTCAATGTGGAGGAGGAGCACCTCCACTCCAAGCCCCTCCCAAATGTTCAGCGCTCTGTAAGATTCACTGTTCAGAGCACGCTCACTGCGACCTCTTGTATCACTGATCTCTGTCAGTCGCTAACCAGAGCTTTGGACGATAGGTGAGGGCACAGGTGCACATCGACATGCTCCTCTCTCTCTTCACCACAACAAACCGGTACAGTGTCTGTACATGTCCTTCTGTCAGTGTCTCCCTCCCCTCTGAACCCTCTGAGATACTTAACTCCTCACTTGTTTGCTTCCTTGAGTATGCACTCCACCCTTTCCAGGTGAGAACCGTGGCCTCAGATTGGAGGCGCTAATTCTCATCCCGGCTACTTCACACTGGGATGCCCCAGTGCCTTTTTTCCTGGCTAATGTTAGCTATCGTTAGCCTAGCTTCTTAGGGTGACAAGTTTAGAGCGACTCATTGTAGCAGCTAGTTGGCTAATGGTTGGTGTACCCTATCCAATATTAACTCTAGCAGAATGGTACGTGAACCCAGCTCTGCTGCCTGTTGGTGTCGGTGGAAGAGTTTAAGCATCTCTTCTTTGCATCTCAGAATAGAATAGAATAGAATTCAACTTTATTGTCATTGCACATGTCACAGGTACAAGGCAACGAAATGCAGTGGAAAATGAAAAGTTCTACATGTGAAGAAGACTATAAAACAAATGTAATCTATATTCATGATTAAATGATCAGGATCATCTCTTTCACTTCCTTTTTAGAATTTTTCTTCCTACTTCTGAGCACAGATGTAAAATTATACGTGAGATAAAATATGTTCACACACCGAAAGCATTAATTTTAATGGAGCTTGATATTTGGCTGTGGAGTGGCACGTAAAAGCCCACAAAACACAGAGAACCATTCTGTTTTCTCTGGCCCTCTTTATCCACATTATCTCTTCCATCTCTCTCTCTCTCTCACACACACACACACACACACACACACACAGCCACTCAGATGGTGTCAAGTCGTACCAGAGCAGCCATTTCTGCTCTACCCCGGGAATCAATGGCCCATTCTGTCTCTGCCCATATTGTGTAATCAGCCACCCAGGCCCCATAATGGAAGTAAGCACACACACGCCACGAATTTCTTTTTCCAAAGGAAAGCGAATGGCTAAGACAGAGAAATACCCCAGGATTAAAGCGAAGATAGGAGGAGGAGATTAAAAGCATCAGTGGGCTCGTAAGAAAGGCAGAGCTGCTCTAAATTAAACCCGCTGCTCATGGCGCTGCATGCAAATGTGGACGGAGTCCCTGCAGTTGCATCACGTATCTCCTAGCAACTGTGTGCGGCAGAGTAATGGGGGTCCACTGGAGGATCGTCGGCGTTCGAGTAGAGGTGAACGTCTGTTTTTGTAACCCCACGTACGCGGGCTGAGTGAGCGCTCTGATTTCACCAGAGACTCCGAGCACAGCGGCGAGGAGAGGCAGAGCTGCGGCCTTAAATAACGTGCACGCACCAGCTTATCTCCAGGTACTCGTCCCAGATGTCTTTGTCCTCTCGCAGAGGGACGCTGGTGGTTGAGCGTAAAGGAGCGGCACGCATTTTAATGTCCTGCTTAATTCAACAGGTGCGTGTTTGTATGCATATCACACGGTGAGAGAGAGGCGCAGAGACTCGGAGGCGATGTGTCAGAGTACAACAGGCATGTGTTGAATCCCGCCTCAGGCATCTGTTTCTGAGGCGAGCAGGTCTCAGCGCACATGCGAACGCTCACCGACAACTGTGGACTCCTACACAGCTGAAATAACCAATTCCCTTATTTCTGAACGTAACCTTCGATGTGCTCTCGCTCTCCAACACGTGCTCAGTTTCCCAAAACCCTCCTGCTCCACGTCTCGTTCTTATTTCATGGGTTTGCCCCCATTTCCACCCGAAACAGCCCAAACTTTCAAAGTTTGCTTGTGAAAAACAACCAGACGGGGCGTCCAAAATCCAAAAAGCAGTCGCGGCAGATGGCCCCGCCCCTCCCTGAGCCTGGATCTGCTGTTGGTTTCTTCCTGTTAAAAGGGAGTTTTTCCTTCTCACTATCGCCAAGTGCTTGCTCACAGGGGGTCATGTGATTGTTGGGCTTTTTCTGGATTTACACTATATAAATAAATGATCTGAATTTCCAAAAATATTCAGGTTTTCAACAAAATCTGGATCTCTGCATTTCAAAACGTTCCCACTCTGTCACCGTCCTGCCTGATATTTGCTCCTTACAAAAATAGACCGATGTCTTTTTTCTTTTTAAAGCCACGAAGGCCTCGGCGCTGAGCGGTCGGCCTCTGCGGTGGACATGTTTGTCATCAGTCCTTGGGAGAAAATGGCTCTGCGGCGTAAACATGCAAGGTCCCGTAATGGGAGGAAAAAAATCCATCAAAGCTCTTATTGGGATGCGAAACGAGTTCGTTCAGTTCTCTGAGAGTTTGAGTTTTTTGTCCTTGCTCGTACAGTTTTCTGCACACACAGAAGCATCAATCATCAGTGCACTTTAATATTTCAAACGTCCGTTCTTAGCCTCGAATCATTTTAAATCAGCTGAAAAATGGATTATAAAGCACAACAACTCCAGCTAATGATAAGACTGACAGTTCAGCACTAACTTATAT
Source organism: Simochromis diagramma (assembly GCF_900408965.1). Taxonomy (NCBI): domain Eukaryota; kingdom Metazoa; phylum Chordata; class Actinopteri; order Cichliformes; family Cichlidae; genus Simochromis; species Simochromis diagramma. The sequence goes on along the minus strand of NW_024387458.1, from coordinate 1,545,457 downwards.
CAGCAGCTGCTTCATCAAACAGACTTTGTAATGCTTTTCTTCTCTTAGTTTCATAAAATTCTGCACGATGTGTAAATCTGGCTGATTTCAGGTGATCTCCTCGCACACCTGTGCACCTCCTGCATGGCTGCTGTTGTTCGGTCCCTCCGCCTCCACATCTGAGATTAAATCTGTGCTGCTCAGATGATGCCATATACTGTAAAGCCTCTCGTTCTCCCGGTCTTTTCCTGTCTTTCTTTTAAAGGTCTGAACTTATTTTGCGATCCAGCTCATAAATTCCGCCCTCTTCGTTCCCTCCTCTTCCTCCTCTGCCTCCGTCTTTCTTCAGCACTGTCCCATCTGCATATTATAATTGAGGTCAAAAACATTCTCTGTCTGTATATATTTGCTCCTCCGTGGCGACCCACCCTCTGTGGTCATTACGCGCCTCGCTCGCCTCACTCTGTATGCAAATGAGATGACAGCTGGCCCTCGGACGCCCTCGGCCAATCGAAGCCCGAGTTTCGGAGGGTGAGGCCGCGCGGTAGTGAGGCTCCTGGAGACAGATCAATAACTTCGACGATCTCCACGATGTCTGTCTGACATGTTTGGTAATGACCCTCGCTGCCGCCGCCTCTCTGTCTCGCACGCCGCCGCCGCGCTCCTATGAATAAATCGAGCCTGATGAATGCCAAAGTGGCTTTAAGGCTGTGATTGGACTTTGGGGTGTTGGTCGAGTGTTTTGGATTCGAGAGGATCTACTTTGAGTTTCACTTGTCCAATTTATGCAGCAACAAGTTAACTTTCTTTGCCGTATACTTTTTACTGCGGCGAGTTTCGAGGATGCAGCACGGAAATGTGCTGCTGGTCACTGACGTGCACACAGTACAGGCGTGTGTCTGTCATGACGTGATGCCTGTGCAGCAGCTCGATTCCTTCTCACAGACGTTTTATTCAAAGATGTCAGGTTCATGAGTTTCACAGAGGATACTTTTAACGGGCTGGCGTGCGTGTGTCCCACTCACAGAACATTTACAACTTTTATTTTGAAAAATAAAACCTATTAAGCAACCTGTAGACTAAAAATCAATGAATACAAGCACAAATGTTCCTGCAGCACACCTGAGCTGAACCTGGTAGTCCCTGTCGAACCCCTTCTGCTGTCAGAAGCACCTTCGTTGTGCAGGGATGTCTCTCAGAGACGTTTCCACCGTTTTCCACTGATGTAAGGATGAGTTCTGGCTCCAGCTTGCTAAAGAGCTCACTCCACAGTAAACTCAGATGAGTAAAGTTGAGATATATCAGCTTTGTGGTTCAAATAAAAGGTTACTAACTACTCCAGATCTAGACGTCAGGTCATGCGGAGTGTGAAAAGAATACTCAGATTTTCTCAGATATTGCTTTAATATCATTTGCATTTGAAACAAAAAGTCTTGGCCCAAAACGATTTGTGCCCAAATTAGCCAATAAGCTCGCAGGTTGGTCCAAAGCGGCTGTTTTGTTTCTATACGTTGTCAGTTCTGTGTCACAGGTCGAGCTTCTCCCTTCAGGTTCCACAAAATATCGATGGTTTCCATGTCTCTTGCATGACATTTCACTTTATTCCATGCTTTCATCCAGAGAGGACTCTTTTCCCTTCACTTTCTCTTTCAAGTCTTACTTCTCTGCCTGAGAGATGTGACCTGCTCAGAGGAACAACCCCTTTAATTAAAATTATCTGTAAAAGTCGAGAACACCCTCGCCTCTGATTGATGCTACAAAGACTTGCAGAGACGGCCCAGTTTATCCCAGCGGTTTTGGACGCGCTGCGTTCAGGTTCTTCCAAACTGAGTGGAGGTAAACACAAACTGTTGAGTCAGGGGAAAAAAGATCCAAACGAAGTCTAAGATATGTCAGAGACGTGTCAGAGATGGAAATATCCTTCACTCTGAGCAACTGTTTCCACAGTAATAACCCACGTGCACCCTGTCAGCTAGCCTCCCACTCCGGATAAGACACACAGTTTGACTCTGTACGCGTTTTAGTCTGAACGCATCAGCATTTAACCTGAGAACGCAGGTGAAGTGGAAGGAAAGTGTGAAACCTGAGAAGAAGTTATCGGTTCACTTTCAAAGACTTTTTGTCCAATTATAAGTTTCTGTTTGTGCTCAATTTAACTCCAAACAGCCGATTAAACCTAAAGAATCTGAGTGAGAATATCACGCAGATCAGATGTTGCACGTCAGAGCAAACGTGTCCTGTTGCTGACATGTTTGTTTCTGGGCCCAAGTTCAGTTTCATCCCCAGTGTGGCAAACATAAGAAGTACAGCAAGCACCATCCTGCAGGTGCTAATTAGCCTGTCACGCGTCCTTTGTGGCCATATATAGAATGAGATGTCACTGGTTTTGAACACGTTCATTATTCCTAATTTTTTCCTTTCCAGCAGCAGCGAGCACGGACACTTTGGTTTGGAGTTCGTCCAAGCTCATTGTGGTGAATTTGCTCCTTTTAGCAGCAGATGTCTGCAGCATAATTAGCAGAAAGAGAAGCAGACCATCAGTGAGTAGAGTAGCAGTAAAATGATTTATAGTCAGAATGCTGCTGCAGCAGTCAGTGAGAACGAACGGGACCATTCAGAATAAGACGGTCCGAAGAGGCTTGAGGGAACCAGTGACATCATATATATAACTCAGCTGTAACCAGCTGAAGGCCTGATTAAAAGAGGAAGCAATCGCTTCTAAGTCATGTTTGAAATGCTTTGGGTAACTTGTGTTTAGCCACGTGCTAACGTGACGACGCCTCGTGGTTCTTGTGCTATAAGCTTTTCCATGTGGGCTGTTGCTGCTATCAGGTTCTTCCCTTAAACGAGTGACTTAGCTGACATGTAGAATTCCCTCATTTCCTACAAGTCCCAGAATGCCTCCATGTGCCGTTTTCGTACAGCTGCATCGAGTAATACTCGTCCTGTTCCTGAAACCGTTACTGTCATCGGGCTCGACCGGAGCCGCCGCGAATGCCTGACGTGGCCCGCTGCCCGCTGAAGCTCATACGGGCAGTTTGTATTTCACCCCAGAGCTGCTGTGGTTCTCCAACTGAGCAGAAGCAACCAACCCCAGTAAGACCAGTAAAAGTCTGACAGTTACTGTTCTGCAGGATGGTGATTTATTAGCAAAACTAATGCAACCTGTTCGCTTTGCCTATAGAAAGAACACGCCGTGCCTCTGTGGGCCGGATGTTACGCTCTCACACAAACATCTGACAATTTGACTACCTGCTATATATTTTCCTGGAATCCGCAATAATTAGAGCTCAAGCTGTTCTAGAGAAGCAGCGGCGGCGGGGAAAGACTGTGCAGTGTCTGTGTGTCAGAGGGAAACCGTTTCAGAACTGATTTGTCAGAAGTTTCATTACAGATGGGCTACGGCGCATCTATAAATCCTTGAAAATTTGGAGTTTCACTAATGAAGGCTTGGTGAAAAACAGCGTTCTTTCTGACACCGACTCGAATTCCCTTTAAAATTACTCTCCGACTCTCCTGCTCTGTTTCCAGGCGATGACCGTCTAAGGTTAACGTCACATTAGAACAACACTGTGGGACGAACTGCTCTCAAACTTTACACTGACTGTAAAGACAGCAGCTTACCCAGCAGCTACATTCGTACTGATGATGAGAAAATGTGCAGAAAACTAAACCTGGTGAGAGATCAAATACATCGCAATACAAACTGGGGTGTTATTGGGAGTTACGCTGTGCTCGGTCAGATTTCCCAGAGGAAGCATTAATCAGTGTGAATGCCCCTTTAATAAGATAAACGGGTACTCAGCCATCTTCAGCCAAACACCCAGTAAAACTCTGCAGTGCAGTCACTGCAACGATCAGGAGTTTAGCATTAATGACTGAATCAGCTGTAACGGCTTGTTTGTTTTCTAAAGAGGAGAACGTCCCTAAGAAGAACAGAAATGTTTGCACTGGAAGAGCCCATTGTCTCTGTGAAAACACCCTGATGATTGTTAGGGATAAATGTGCCATGTGAATAAAGGCATCTTAATTCTTACTTAAGACAGCCGTGTGCTCTGAAAGGTTCTGATGTGGTTTGTAAGTTTAGTTTCCGTTTGGATTTAAGTGTCTTTTATGTTTGAGTTGTTTCTTGTGAATCGTTGGACGTTTCTGGGTTGTTGCTTTTTGTTTTTCACGTTGTGAGATTTTGGGGTCTAGTTATTTTATGTTTGGGCTTTTTCCTGGAAGTTTACTCACTTCCTGTTTACTCACTTCCTGTTTACTCACTTCCTGTTTACTCACTTCCTGTATTACTTCGATAGCCGTGTGTCGATGTACGTGGTTCTGATTTAGTTCAGCTGTGCCTCCCAGGTGTCTCCTCTCTGCTCCAGTCACGCTTCTCCTGGGAGAAGGAGAGCGTGTTCGCCTCTCCTCAGTGTTTCCCAGCTTTATGTCCTCAGTACTTCCCTTTGGACTTTGTGTTCTGCCTTCGTTCTGAATCACATTTGAAAACTAACGACACATCGTGCCATCGTCAGCGCTCCTTAGCATCCTGGACACTTTGCCTTGGCTTGCAGTGGCAGGAAAAGACTGTAGTGAGAGAAATCTATCAAACATGATGGGTTTTCAGATTGTGGCTCATATTCTTAAAGTTTAGCTGCTATTGATGATCCATCAGTCATGTTACAGTCACAAAAGGCAATCTCCAGCCCAACTAAGTCCCTTTACACAACACACAAACCACACCTGTTTTTTCCATCTGCCTCCTTTCACACACACATGCACACACAGACTTCCTCAGACGATGTAATGAACTGCCATCGCGCTCTCCAGACCTTATTATCATGCAGCGGCACACCTTTACCTGCTCTTTAAAATGGGACACTTCAGTCCCTCTTCAATCTCTAGCTCCATCCTCAGTGCGAGCAGTTATAATAGGACAAGGGATGAGTGACGGCGGTGGACAATAAAGAAGAAGAGAGGCAGAAATAAATATGAGAGAGTGGCTGAGGGCGATCGAGGCCCGGCTCGTCCTGTCAGAGAGAGAGAGAGAGAGAAAGGATCGTCATGCATGCGTCTGCAGCAGCGAAAACGGACAATTGAAGGCCATCACAACGCCTAATGTATAAAAATAATAACAGCGTGTTCAGAAGAGCTATCATTATCCTCCATATGTCTCTTCATATGGCCACTGTGCACTGCAAGCTTTCAGTCCCTCTCACTTTCTAGAAATTACTTTATGAGGACAAAACAAGTTGAAAGCATGAACACAACAGATGGCAGACATTTTTCTTGTTCACTAATCAGGAAGAAAAAACCCGTAAATGTCATTCAGGTGCAAAGTATCAAACACCTGTCTGCAAAAATCAAAGAAGCCTTGTATGGATTTATTAAACCAAACGTGCAGCTCAAAGTTCTGCACAGAAAAAGAAAACTGTAAGGTGTTCGACAACAAAGGTGTAAAAAAAAGCAGAACAAAGTCACTCAAAGGTCTTTGGTTTTCATGGTTTCATGCTGGTACGAGCTAAAAACGGCCACTAAAGCTAGCTAGTGTGACTAACCTCACCTTCACAGACCAGAATAGAACAGAATAGAATAGAATGTCTTTATTGTCACAGAGCATCTCTTACACGGTGCTCATGGTCATCTCCGTGGGCAACACTGCACTGCTACCTGTCTGTTTCTAGGTTGTTACATTCTGACTACTTTCAGACTTTAACTTGAAGTATTGTGAAAGGTGTCGAGCGGGGGAGGAGTTACATACTGGGACTGTTGTGGAGGGTCGTACCAATAAGCCTTCCAGAACAGTCCCAGGACTTCCTGTTCCCGTAAAGGAAAAATAATAGTGATAATCACAGACCTGTGTAGCCAGATCACAAGATTTCCTGTCTGAGGATTCAGAATGCCAGTCAGTTTGAGATGTTTTTTACAGCATATTGTTAATTTAACTACAGCCAAGAGTGATATTTGGTAAGTAATCATACAATTAATCGAATACTCGACCTTTACCCTTCACATTGTTAGAATACAGGAGCAGCTTCTGCAGCCTGAAGCTTGTCGTCTGAGAACAGCAGCAGACTACAGCAGCCTGCAGTTCTTTCAAAATCAACACTTAAAACAAGATTTTCTTTCTTTTTTTATGGGCAAAGCTCCAAAGACAAACACGTTTGGTCTCAGATCTCAGAGCTGTTAGTAATCAGCTTCAGAGCTGTTTGATCAGACAGCCACAGTGATTTCTGAAGGTTGTTTTTCTTCCCTCACGATTCAAAAATAAAGTCTTTGCCTTTCACACATTGATCCTAAATACAGACGAACAAAATACTTTCCCCAAAAAATCACTTATTCCAAAGCCGTGCACATGATGCTGGGTTCATATCAGTATTATAATCAAAGGCAGAGTGGGTGGAATATTAAATTCCATCACTTTTTGTTGTAAGAGCAGAAGTTTAAGAAGCAGACTTCTGAGAATGGCCCAAAAATCTCAACTGCAGGTAAATGAGTAAGAACATCCACTACATGGCATTTAACCCTCAGCTGCTCCACAGCAACCAGCAGGCGGCTTCAGGAAGACGTGTTATTGATTAGCAATGTTAAACTAATCAATGTGATATTTTAACTTTTAGCTTTGTGTCCCCAAAGACTACTTTCAGTTTTTAGTTTCTAATTTCCATCAAGCAGCCGATGGTTTAATGCAATCGTAGTACCGAGCAGGTGGTTCACTATAAAACTCTGTAATAGGGACAATGATACTGACAAGCACCATGGAAACACCAAACCTTTCATCCTAAGAGAGCAGTTTGCAGTGCTTTGATTGGTGACTGTTTTCAGTGGCAGATTAATCAATATTTGACAATCAAGTGAGCAGTACAGAAGCTTTAATGCAGGCCTCGTGTTTATGGGATCATTGCTTTTTTTAAATAGTGAAAATTACAGCATTTCCATATAATACTGTCACGTTCCCATAGTAACCGGTTATCCATCCCATACTTACTCCATAGTTTATTCCAACATCCAACTGTATTGTGTTTCTGCTTAAGTACAGTAAAGAGAAACAGAGCCCAGCCTTGTTTCTGTACACATTTGGCCAATAAAGCTGTTTGTGATGTAACGACTGTCTGAAGATATCAGTATGATCAGGAGTTACTGTGGTTATCAAGAACAAAAGCTGGCAAAGCCAGGGTTAAATGTTATGTTACCGGCTGGTGTTCATGTGTGAATGAATACATGAATGCACAGATGGTAGAACCGCAGCTGTGCAGAGGACGATCTCCTAAAAACTACAGGAAGAACTGTAACGTTCGCTGGTTGTATATTTGATTGCACTGTGCAGGAAAAAAATCATGTGGAGGATCGTGCTTGGTATGTGTCTCTATCCCGAACAGCAGATTCACCAAAGGTTGCAGTGTCCAAAAGTTTCGGCTCGCGCTAAAAGGCTCACTAAGCATTCGTCTGCACAGGAGTCCCTAAATACGCAGTTTGGAATGACAGTATGATTTGGGACACAGTCGGGTGGAGTTTTAGTCATTTTTGGCATAATTTGATTGTTGTAATCCAAACAAATCAAGACTCTTTCAGGTGCTTCCCCAGCAGCTGTTGGTTAGGCTATAGTTAAACCAACAGGTCGATGGCAGCGTGCAGAACTCGGTGACTGAAACAGGTTTGTTGTTCACAATAAAGCCCGAGAGGGAAAACCTCTGAGCTGCGGGTCAGTCGGTTGGTTCTCTCACCTCAGATACACCGAGCCCCCGCGACATGAAACAAGCCGCCACAGGCAGTGTGTGTGTGTGTTTGTTTGCATCGACGTGAAACTATAAAGCAAGTTCAAAACAGAAATATCCCACCTTACATGTCGCCTTCTTCACCTGTTTCAAGGTGAAAAATTGGATCTCACACCAAGTGGCTCACATTTTTGCAGATATTGTTTTTATCTTCCTCCGTTCAGCAGATGCGCACAGTTCAGGCAATTTCAAGCTCAGCTGTCATGTTTTAGAAAACATTACAATGACTTGCATTCATTTCCTGGAGCAACACGACTCGCAGCGCCTACAGCTGAACAGCTGTTTTAATGACTCGTTCGCACCAGTATCAAAAAAATCTGAACTGAGATGTTATCAGACGAGCTTGAACTCACTCACATCATCTCTCCATCCTCAGAACAACAGCTAACACAGTGAAGCAGATCAGAACCAGCAGAGTCAGGAGGTTGGCTGACGAGGCGTCTGATTGGATGCATGCATTCTGGAACATCCTGTTTGACCCCGTACAGCTCTAAAGCTCAGCAGCAACATCCCCTCACAGATGACACATCGTGGATTTGACTTCACAGTGAATCTGGCACTTTTCACACGTGGATTAAATACCACAGTCTCTAAACTGTGATCTGTGAATCTATTAATCATCAGGTTGCTCTTTTTTGATCTATAAAATTCCTCGCATCTGCACATCTATCCTCACATTCCTCTATTTTCTCTGCTTCGCTCACCGAGGTGTCAGAACAATCCTTGCACTCGGCGCCGTTCCAGCAGGGCAGAGGAGGCGGGAGACCGAAACAGCTTCCGAGGTAGCGGAGATGACTGGTTTCCATGCCTACGCGGCAAACGGTTAAAACCGGGTCTCAGAGTGAGTTTTGCAGAGGCTGCTCACACCCCTCAGGACTGAGCAGGATAAATCCAGTAAAGCTTCAGGTGTTCTTGAAAATGAGTTACGAGCTTGCATAATTTCCTCTGGGATTAATAAAGCATTCTGATTTTGATTGATGGATCAAAGGCTGTTTTTGCCCAGAATAACATGCACCAGTGGAAACTACATCATTTTTAAGATGATCTTTTTCCACTTTAATGTGCTGACACTAGTTTCAGAACTATGATATATATATATATGTGTGACACTGATATTTACATAATAACCTTCCAAGTGGAACATTATTGCTATAGAGCAACACGATCATTTAACTGCACTGCGTGTTTCCACTTCGTGGCTGTACAGTAGTTCTCGCTTTTCTTTGTGCTTTCCTTCAGTAGCAGCTCCTAAAGGAATATTCAGAGCTCTGCAGGAGAACCAAAACTACAAGTGGAAGGCCAAACAATGAACTAATAATTCACTATGAAGCCGAACCTTTAGCTGAGTCTTTGCAAGGTCATTCTCACCATTCACATTGCCGATCACTGGCTTCAAAGCCTCCATCCTTCAGGATCTTCCTGCATACTCTCGACACACGAGGCCGGGCAATGTTGTGCAGCAGGAGGAAGCCAGGACCCAGCACAGAGTCTGACAGCGGGTCCAAGAATTTTATCCCAACACCTTAATGCCGTCAGGCTGCCGTTTGCTAGCCTGTTCACCTCTGTGCATCCTTCTATCGATATTCCTATTGGCCCTGTCCAAGCCTCCTAGAGTAACTTCCTGTTTCCTGGAATCTCCTCCATGTTCTTCAGACTACACTGGGAGACACAGCAGATCTATCTGATGGCATGTCTGTGAAGGTCCTCAGTCATCCAGGTCATCGTAGTCTAAGGAGCTTGGAAAGAAAAGCGTCTGGACTTCTTTAAGTTGCTTGAAGACGTTTCAGACATTGGCTCATGTGATTAGGTAGATGATCATTAGGGGGCCCATGTCCCTCTTGGGGGGACACTCCCATAGGGCTTAAATCTGGGACCCTCCACCAATTGACCTTAGAACTGAAGAAGCTCTTGGGTACATCTGAAAGAAGTCCAGAAGCTTTTCTTTCCAAGCTCCTTAAACTGTATTGATGTGCCATTCTGGAGGACTTTGACTACCTGCACCTACCTGTTAATACATTAACGTACATGCGCGTCCGTCAAGTTTCTCAGTCTTCCTTAAACGTGACCCAGGCCTCTCAAAAAGCTGGTTGTGTTGTGGACAAAAAGTGCCAATTGACTTACTGCCCAGTGCGACTCAGTTCTGAGCTCAAGTGTTTGCACTTGGAATGAAACTATCAAATTGCTTTGCACTGTCTGTGTTTCCACAGAAGCTTAAATTGAAAAGGTAGCGTCTGTTACAGCAGATGATGATAAATTAGTATTTTCTTCATTTATTTGAAAGATACTTTGAAGGAAGTAATGAATAAAAATTTATCTGCAGGCTTCACAAAAAATGGGAAACATGTCATCGAAGCCCACTGCAGTCGGTAAATTATCAGTTTAATATTCATTGTAATATCAGCATCATTATGTGCTGCAACAAGCTCTGATAAGATGTGTCAAATGTTGGAGAAAGTCATATTTGTCTGTCCGACCAAATAAATGAGATGTTCTGGGTGATTCAGGAGCTCATTTCTTTTGTAGTTTCAGTGAGAAATAGCATTCATAAACACTCACTATTAATGTCACTTTACAGACAGATATCATTTGTTTATGTGACCACAAAACCTTCCTCTCATTCTCACCTTTCACGTCTTCTACCAAGCTTGCAGGCTTTTCAAATTAAACTGTGAGACTTTGCATTTCAAGATTGTCGCATTACAGACACAAAATGTCAAAATCCATGTTTTTCTGCTTTCTTTCTAAACTTCTTTTGGACAAGAGGAATCTTTTTGTAGTTCTGTTAGAGGACATACCGTCCATTTTTGGAACACTTGAGGGTGAAGAAAGTTTCTAGAACTCTTTTCTCAAGCACCAAACCCAGGGTAGAGTTTGTGAGGATGTCTGGCTTGAGGCCGAGATGTTCAAACATTCAAATGAAAGGCAGTGAAAGGAGCTGGTGCTTCCTGGATGCCTCTAAAGTGAGGTGTTTTGGGCACGCCCAACTACGAGGAGATCCCAGAAAACACCAGGACACGATGGAGAGATTATGTTGGCTGACTTGGGATGTCGACGCCAGAGTAGGGAAGGCAGCTGGTGTCCTACGACGTCTCCAACCTATTTGGAACTCGACCTCCCTGAATGTTAGGGTCAAGATCAGACTATTGAACTCTATCGTCTTTACGCTAGTGAAACCTGGTGCTCAACAAGTGCAATTATTCAACACCTGAACATGCTTCAAAAACGTGGCCTGCGGCGAATCCTGAGAATTTCCTACCGCGACCGAATAACAAACGAGGAGGTCCTACGAAGAGCAGGCACCCGCCCATTAGCCGATGTTGTTGCAGAAAGGCGCTTCCGCTTTGCGGGCCATATTTTACGCCTACCCCCTCATCGCCCAGCTAAGATTGCCATGACATGGCGTCCACGCACTGGCAAGCGAAAGCAAAGCCGACCAAACACCACATGGCGTCGAACATTCATGGACGATCTGAGAACTGTCGACATTGCCTGGGACGAAGCTGAAGCAGTCGCTGCTGACCGACCTCGATGGAGATCACTAGCTGCCCGATGCGCCGCCCGGCGTAAGAGGAACTAAGTGCTAAGTAAGACTTGGGATAATCAAAACAGGAGGTCCAAACAGGAGGTCCCTGCCTTGGGACCTCCCTTTCCAAAGGCAGGAACCCTACTGATGAAAAATGGTTCCATTTCCATATAAAGAGGAAGACTTGAACCAACCACAGCATATCCCTCAACATCGGTCAGCTCAGTGTTGTTCTTCTTGGGACAAGAGGATGATGGGAAGGTTGGGTTGGGGTTATGGGAGGGTTAATGTGACGTATGTTACCTGGAGGAACGAGGGTCCCTCAACATAATATGTAACGCAGTAACATTTATGGTCTTCGAGGTGAAATTTGCAACAGCATAAGAGCTTTACCTAAAGAAGACAGACATAAATAACCTCACAAGGACACACTAAAGCACAGCTAAAGACATAATACGATAAAACACAGGTCTCTGGGAACACGGACACGCTGCTTTTCTGTCTGCAGCTAAAGAGAAAGGTGCTGATGATTTCACAGGAAATCCAGCTGCTGTTATCTCAGAACACAGGCTGTATTTCCACAGGCCTGCTGAATGATGTAGCTACACTCAGAAGGGGAAAAACATTACATATCCATCACAGAGAAATGGACCTTTTCAAAATCAGGCTAAAAGGCATTTAAAGCTCCTCTTGATGCGGATTGAGCAATCAGATTTCAGTCCCTCTTGAATTCATCTTGGATGCATTTGCACTTGTCCTTTGAGACCACGTACCTCCCCGGTCCAACCATGATTTAGCATAGATGGGATATTTAAGGTTTGCAGTGTAGACGATCCATCGGCAGGCAAATACCTGTAGGAAATATCCACAATTATTCAAGTAGTACATTTAAATAAACTGGCCAGGAGTTATAATAAGTATTCAAGTCAGATCATTTCCAACTGAATTATTTCTGTAACATATGAGCTGAAATAGCAGAAACAGCCCTCTGAGGCCTGCATCTTTGCACTGACTCTTGCATGTTCATAAAGAAATAGGACCAAAAATCTTAACGAGTTACTCTGAGGCCCATTCGGAGCTTCATATCGGAGCTGTTGCTTCCACTCACCTCCACAGAGCCGTCAGCCTCACAGCGTTTGTGCCGACGACGCAGCAGAGCTCTCGCAGCAGTGAGGGAGATGCTGCCTGACTATTTTTTTTTTAGCGTTCTCTGTGAACTGACACCATCTTGACTTTTTAAACATCATCTCGCAAAACCAAAAACATGAAACCTCGTCGTTCTCAGCTTTCTTCTTGAACTCTCACTTTGTGAAGAGCTGCTTTTTGCGCTACTCTCGTGGGCTTTAACACTCAGAAGGATGGCGAGGCGGCCGTTTTTTCCCCGTACACTGACGAAGCGAGTGGGATGAGTGCTGATAGAATCAACTCGACCTGCAGTCAGTCTGGGAGTCACAGCGGCCTGGATGGACGGAGGTCATGACGTTGCTGTTAAGAGCAGAGCTCCCTTAAGTACAGTGACACCCTGGATTGCGAGCATCCGCATCCTTCGTGTTCAAATGAAATTGGAAAAAGTGTTTGTGTGCTTCGTTGTAGTGCAGGTGCAGATGTGAGCATCGCTGCTGGCTGCAGTGGACGGGTTTTCTTTGTGTTTGTTCTTTGTGTGCCTTCCTGATGCCTGTTAGTCTGTAAACTGAATGTAAAGGACACTGTGTTACAGAAATAGAGATGGATAACGAGCCTGATGTCACGGCAGAGTACCATCTACATCAGGGACTGAATGTCAACAACACTCCGAGGCTTCATCTTCATCAGCTCTGCGATGTCAAGCAGACAAAGATCGAAGATTGATGATATCCTCTGCTTTTCATTTCAACCTGGAGAGGGTTTCCATGTTTCGCAAAGCTGATTCTCGTTACACACACACACTGCTCACAGAGTGGGCAAACACACTGGACAGCGTCATCTTTGTGTAATAGTGGCAAACTTCACAATAACTGAGGAACACGTGTGACTGAGCCCGGCTTGACCTGTGCTGAGTAAAGTAACGTGCACGCTGAGCACTCCGGTTCAGCACCTCCGTCTCCGTGGATCAGCCCCCGCGCTACGCCTTTGATCTGAAGCGAAACACAGCGCCGTCAGTCTGCCTTCTTGAGTCGACCGCCGATGTTCTTTATTCTTCAGTGTGGAGATGTTCACTGGTATTAATTTCAAACTAAATATCGTCTCTGTTCTTCAGTCCGCCTTGAGCTTTAAGTCGTCTTTGCTCTTCAAAGCTTCCCTCAAAAACTTTTCTTTTTTCTTTTGGAAGGATTGAAAGAGAGTCGATAAGAAGCCGACCATAAAGGACCGGACAGCTGTTTCACTCGGTTTTCCATTTGTATCTCCATCATATTGGAACAACCACTCAATTTTGTGCTTTGACGGGAATCTTTTTCCCCTCCACCTCTAGAGTCCTGGGTGGATGTCCCACACGGAGGTCCATCCACACGTGTCTTTTACATTAACATGGTGTTAAAAGCATCCTGTCTCGAGTGTAATGACCCTGCTTCCCACTGCTCCCACCACCCATTAATGTTTGCTGTCAGGGATATTAAACCCATAGAGAGAGAAGGAGAGAGTCTGCGAGGCAGTGGAGCGAAATATAAACCAGCGAACTCCCTAATCCCCGCTGCACCGGACCACTCGCATCCCCCGAGCTCTGCTGCTGGCTTCAGATATAAAGCAGGAGCATTTCTAACAACTCAGCACGCTGGATTGTCAGCATCCATCCATCCATCCACGTTTAATTAGTTATCACAGTCCAAGCTGAGAACTTCCTGTCCAGAGCCTCCGCCTCCATCGGTGTCATCCAGGCGTAATCTCACATGTGCTGCATCACCCCCAAGCATCTCCTCTCACGCCTGAAGAAACCACATAGCAGGTTTCCATGATTCCTGAACCTCCCCAGAAGATGAGCCTCGCTGAAAACAGCTGTTTGAGGTGGTTTATGCGTCTGACCAGGTTCCCCAACAACGCCTAGATGAGCTGCTTGAGCTGAATCCAAACACGAGCTGGGAAGTTAATGTTGTTTTCAGTATTTTTCTCACTGTCGGCAAATTGTGACACCAGAACAGTCTGAGGCGCTCAGCCTGTTGGTTTTTTGCTTGGGCCTTTTAAACACCTCACAATTTCACAGTTTCTGAAATTGAAGCCTGCAAAAATACTTATTTTCAGCAAATAGGGGAGAATTTTTATTCTTTTCCAGTGACAGATTAATCAACTCCACGGTAATGAAGCAAATGTCATCCAGCACAACAGTGTGGCTCTTCGGTGTTTTAAATAGTCCTGTGGCACAGAGGAATAACAGATATAAGGCTCTGACGCACACACACACACACACACACACACACAGGCTTGTTAGTAGGAAATATGCAATTAGCTCTTGGGCGCTGCATTATGTAATGACACCCACATTTATTTCTAATACTATATAATAAAAGTACCCCAGTCGTACATTTCAGGGAGGAGAGCAGCTTCTCGTTCAGCAACATTCAGAAACACAACACAAAGTTAACGGCCAAAAATAAACAACCGTCTTTACCTAGAAGCTTCGTCACTCGATATTTAGCAGAGTAACCTTGATTGTGTTTCACAGCTTCCATGTATATCTGCTCTCCCGATCGATACGTCATTAGCACCTTGTAAGGTCGAGGTGCTGCTGGTGGATTTCAACGAATAGTTGGACGGCCGCTGTGGAGGGAAAGATACTGCTATTCCAACTCCACGCTGTCTTCATTCTGTCTGAGCCTTCAGGCTCTTATTGTTGTTTCTCTGTCTGAATATTTATCGGCAGCATTTTTGATCTGCGGCCAAAGAAACCCTCCCAAAAAACTGCAGTACTTCTTACTAATACGTCCAGCACTGCAGACTCTTTGTGTGGAACGTTAACCACGCCGGTTATATCTGTTGGCTGTGCAGGATCTCTTGGTTTTCTTGATAATGGTTTAATTTGTCTCTTCAGTAAAATCAGTTCACGGCAGGCGTTTTTAAACCCGGAGAAGACGGTTTAATCTGTGCCGACGTGGCGTCTTTGGGAGGCGACGCGTCAGCCGGAGAAAAAGCCTCGCTGTAATCCTAACGATCTTTGGCTGCCGAGCGGCTTCTGTAATTAGCCTGCCAACCTCACAGCGCCACTGAGGGTGGGGCTTATAATCTAAAGCAAACTTGGAAGGGTTTGTGCTTGGTAATAACACGCCGGTGTCAAACCTGCAAATAAAAACTGAATGTTTGTCGTTTTTCTTAACGAGTCGGAGAGTGGCTCTAAAAGTTATTTGTTCAGAGGGTCACAGGACTCTTCACTGACGTGCGTTAAATATAAATGTTGCTCTGCATGATGAAAAGTGAAGACGGATTCAAACACAATCTTTCAACAACACAAGATTTATGTGCTGGCTCCTCGGTACAGAACTGGCTGCAGGCTGTTGATACAATATTTATTTATTTGGTTATTTATTCTTCTTAACTGGTCTCCACTGGATGTTGGTATACCTGCTCAGAGGTGTGGGCCAATTCAAACTCAGGCGAGTTACCTCTAAGACCGCTCGGAGTTGCATGGTTTGGTCAGTTTTAATTTGACTGCCTTTAAAAAGTGTAACAGATAATATATAGCTGATACAATGTAACATCATTATGCAAAAATTAACCTTTAAATAATAACCGTATGAGATTAAAATGAATAAACAGTGATTAGCTGAGCACATGGATATCTAACCATTTACCGAGGTCGAGCTCATTCTCTTCTTGCAGCTGACTGAGAACATTTCTAAAATATAAAGAAAAAACTTCAGTAAAGTCTGAAAAGTTTTCTCTGCGGAGTTTTACGAACCTATGGAAAAAAGAAAGATGATTGAGTAATGAGTAAAACTGCTCTCACGTGATTTGTTTAGTGGGTCTGTGCAGAAACGGTTAAACACTGATAACCAAGCAGAAGTGATTGTGCTGATCCTGGGTATCAGAAACCAGCTGCTGTCAAAACCACAGAACACATTTACACTGCAGTCCAACAGACACTCACTTGTTTCCCAGCCTGTTATATCTAGCTTTTCTCTCTCTTGACATGTTTCCCATCTGACTTTGTGCTTTCAACTGCTGAATAAAAGCAGAAGCACCGCTCTAGGAGTGATGCAAAAAGATGCAAGCAATCCATACAGCAGTCAGCTGCAGAGCAACTCCACAAAACTTACACAAACTAAAAACTACCAAACTGCCAGCTGCTGTGACCATCCTGCAACTTTAGCCTGTCAACATCCAACATGGGCTGAAGCTAAACGGTCACGGGGGGGTTGGGGGTTTCTTCCAGGAGTGGAAGGACTCCCTTTTACCAGGTTCAGGGACAACAGGGGGCTATGAGATCTTAAGGATATGTTGGGTTCTGGTTATTCGACCTACATGCTGCCAACGGAGCGGGGTCATTATTCTGGTTACAGTGACATAAAGATCTATCTGTTCTTATCTTATTCAAGACCTTGTGTGTCAAAGAGGTTAAAAAGTCTTGTGATGCATGACTGTGTATCCCCGTTGGGTCGTTGGACACTGATGATGATTAGCAGCAAGCTCAGCAGTCGGATTATCCTAACTTGTATCTCGTACTGTGTGTTGGCTGCTCTAAAGTCGTGGTGAAAGGGTTAAGCCTGCAGGTGTGTGTGTGTTTCAAACCTGGAGTTGAGGTTAGCACAGTACAACTGTTCCCTTTGAATGCAGTTCTGATCTGATGCTTTTGGATGTCAGTCAGTATTTCAGTTTGTTACGTGCAGCGGATGCTTCCTGCAGCGTCTGCCTTCGTTCCTCAGACAGACGAAGTGATCAAAAGTCCTGACCTGTGTGATGTCACGTATGAGACGAAGGAGAAAAAAGGCTAACTGTCTAAAGTCAAGAGGACGCTTTGTTTACAGCCACAGTTCTCCCCGGGCCTCGTGTCTGTATGATTTCCTCAGCGTGTCGTCTGCCTCTCTGCTCTCAGTCGCGCTGAGCTTCTCGCACATTTGTGTAGCTGTCAGTCATGTGAGTCAGCCTTCATCATCGTCATCCCCCTGTACCGTCCCCCCGGGCCGACTGCTGTGGCGCGATGGGTCGAGGTCACGATGTAACCTCATCAGACAGCTCAGCGGGAGGGATGAGGGGGAGCGAGCAGGCGGAGGCTCGTGCGTCGCTGCTAAACAGTCCTGACCTTCCAGGAAATATTCCCAATCAAAACAGTGTCGCTTTCCCCCCCTGAGTATCCAAAAAATGGCGACATCAGTCTGTCACCGTTTTGGGCCCGTGGCCCGAAATATCTTGACTGACATGATGGCAGGTCTCTTGATAGTCATCGATCCCTCAACTGCCAGCTGAGTCAGTTCGTGATGGGACACGAGCGCCATCGGACTCGTTTTTGACCACGACACGAATGAACGTTCAGACGGTGGAAAAATGAGCTATAGCCACAAGTTTACCACAGGTATATAAAATGCGTAGCCACACAGTCCGCCTGTACTAACGTTTGTAAAGAGCAGGTCGTTCTAAGGCAGCGGTCCCCAACCCCCGGGCCACGGGGCTGCGAGAGTTGAGGCTCTGGTGTGAAATTTATGGTTTTCAGGGGTTTTATCGTGAACTCTGTTTCCCCGGGTCTTTCCCGTGTTGTAGTTGTGCGTCTTATTTTGAAAGAAATATTTACGCATTACCATAGCAACCAGAGAGCATTAAGGGGCAGAGAGGAGGACGTTACTCTGAATGTTGTTGGCACATTTCAGGAGGACGCTGCTAATAAAGTTACACAGTTACACAGTAAATTCACGTTTATTATTATATTTACAGAATACCGCAGCTTTTGTCTCGGTCGTATCATTTTATTTTGTTGTGTTTATCCTGCTGGTCTAAAGAGTATGGAAGCCCGTTTCTGCCACTAAATAAAAACAAAAAAACTAGTATCCATAACTCGAAATTTCGAGTTTTCTCGAAATTTCAAATTAGCTCTGCCAATCAAAACTCTACGTGAATGAGGTCGCTTTCTTGTTACCCGGAAGCATATGGCGCAGAGGAACGCGCACTCAAAAACGGATCCCAACAAATTGGCGCTTTCGCGAGTACGTTTGGTGATAGTAACACCATGTGATTCAGCTAATAACACAAGGATTTCATCATTTTTGAAGCCAGGCTGAAAACACTCAGCAATCTGTGCATTCACGACTGGATGCTTCAGCTTCCGGGTAACGAGGAAATGACGTCATTCACGTAGATTACTGATTGGCAGCGCTAACTCGAGTTACTTTTCTCAAATTTTTGAGTTAATAAGTCAAAATTTTGAGTTAATAAATTGAAATTTCGAGTTAATATGTCGAAATTTTGAGAAAATAACTCGAAATTTTGAGTTATGATCCTTTTTTTTTTTTTTTTTTTTTTAGTGGCGGAAACGGGCTTCCATAAAAGAGCCTACCGAGGGGCGGGGCACTTAAACAGCTTTAATCTGATTGGCGTTTGACGTCAAGAATAGAAAAAACTGAGCTTTTAATTACACTGGACTCATTATCCACAATGTTACGATGTGATCACCCTCCATCCGAGCATCTGTGAGACGGGAAATATTTTAAGTGACCGAAAGAAAGAAAAATCCAACTCTGTTTGATTTTCTTTGGAGGGTTAAACACAGCAGCTTCGTGCAGGTTTTACACACTTAAAGACGCCATTATGGATCTGTGTTTTTAAGGCTTAGTATCAGTGTTCCCGCGTTGTGGTGAGGCACACTTTGCCGACGACACTGTTCCAGCGATCTACAGTTAGTGCCAAGATGTGCAGCAAACTGCCAAAAACAGGAAGAAGATGGCTTCTGGCAGCCAGACAGAAAAAAGAAACCCCAAAAATAGCTTTCACAAATGTTTTATGAGTAAAGAAACGTAGAAAAGCCAATTATTTGGTCTCAAGGATGCTGAGAAACTTTAATGGTAGAATGTGAGTGTGGTTTATAAAACCCTCCCGAACGCAGCTTGAATTTTGAAACTCCTCTCTGATTGGTTAGACTCGCAGCCTCCATGTTGTTTGATTCAGCTGTCGATTCTCGCCGTGAGTTAAAAGCATAAATTTATTGCATCTGAACGGCAGCCAAACTCACCGAAGACGGCTCTTAAAAAATAGCAAGATTGATGTAAGAAATATTTTGGCTAATGCAATTATATGAACGGTGCACGGCGAGTCCGTCGGGAATAACAAGGTCAGCATGTTCTGCCAGTTCTTATATCGTGAATTAATTCCACTCCATACATTTTTATTCTCTTATTTTCTTCTCAGCCTTTGCTTCATCGTGTTTCTGCAAGCTCCCCTCTTCACCCACACTCGTCATTAAAAGCTACAATATACATGTTTTTACCTTCAGGGTTGACGGGTAATTGTTGTTGATAACCAATTTCTGTGCCCACAGTAGCAGAAAATAAACCAGAGGGCAATGTGGGCTGCATTTTAATGACCGAGCAGGAAGTAAGGACCCAGAGGCAGAATCTAAATAACACCAGCGAGGAAGGACGGAGTTGGATGGGAGGACGGAGGCGATCGAGGCGTGCGTGAGAACACTCGCACTCTATCCAGGTCCAATAAAGGTTATGGTGACATCTCCACGTGGGAGATGTGAGGTGTGCTATGAGAACAGGTGCTGTGGCCTTTGCTATAGGTTAACCTGACATCATGTACACACACAGACTGGTTTCCATCACTTCACATAGCATCAGTATTGACTTCTCATTCATTATTTGGTTGTAAGTCTTTAAGGTGGGTGGGGTGCAATGAGATGTATGCCACATGAAGGGCAGAACGCCCTGCAGAACGCCGCGCTGTCACATGGCGATCAGCCTCACTCGCTCTGCATGAATCGTGCAGCTGACTGGTGTATCTGCTCATAGCAGATGTGCACAAATAAAATGTGGGAAAAACACTTCTTTCTAAAAACGTCTGTGCGCGTTAGCTCTGTGGACATGCAGTTCACGAGCTGTTGATCCTCGAGGTTGTTGCTTGTGTGGAGCTTCACGAGTGTGTCAGCGTTTGTTGATCTGGAAGCCGAATGTGGAACCTGTTAGAAAACATCTGTCAGTCCGAGCCCCGAGGACAGAGAGCAAAGACGTGACACGAACTGATATTCATGGCCGAACGCTGTGTGGGAATACTCTTGTTTAGTGTGTGTGTGTGTGTGTGTGTGTGAAGTGAATGCACTCAGTGATGTAATATCCCAAACACAGATTCTTCTTCTGACTCCACCAGCTTCCTGGCTGCGTTCCACTGTCTGAATATGGATAATATGGAAAACCTGTTTCAAATGCCTCGTCTCAGGTATTTGTTCCCAAAGTCAGGACTGGACACGGTTTGGTTTTGTTAGAATCTGTCACGAGGTTTGGTCCTGCTCATTAGAGGATGTCTGTAAAATGCTAATGATGAATGAGCGATGGCTCTGTTGTATTCAGGTGTAGCTCGGAGCTATGACAGGAATCCAGCACGCAGAGCCTTTGAACAGCAGGCAGGTTTGGCACCGTTCCCCATTCAGGTGAGCTAGCTTCAGGCATGCTGGCTCATCATCATGCCTGACGGTTAGCCTCTTGGAACGGAGCCACTGGAAATGAAATTACCTGATGTGACACGTGAAAAAGGTCTGAAAAGGCTTCAGGCAGCAGGTGATATCAGTGAATCACCACTGCAGTCAGGTACAGGCTTTTAGAATGCTACATGCAGACATATTAGCATTAGCATAGGTAACACGTTTAATTTTGACATGATAAAAATTAGTGTTTATATCTATTTAAAAATATAATCGTCTGTGCTCTTTGTGGCATTTGATGAGATATATGATTTTTTTTAGCAACATATCTTTTGAATGGCTGAAAAATTAGCTAGCTGTTTACTGCTAGCTAGCTGTTTACTGCTAGCTAGCTGTTGGCTATCCTCTGAAAAGTGCTTTAAAAATGTTTGGTGGTCCCCCCAACTTAGCAAAGAAGGCTCGTCCGTTTGCAATGACTGCATATTTATGCTGTAAGATTTTGCGGCATTTTTTAGTTTTTGTTTTTTTCCCCAATATTACTTATTGATCTTGTTCAGAAACATCAGCACCAGCTCTTCATCATTTGATATCGACTTCTTTTTTTTTTCCAGTGTTTTTTGGAGACGATTTTTTTGCAGAAGCTCAACAATTTCTATTTTTTTTTATTTTTGCATCTCAAAAAAATGTGAACTTCATGCCATTTTTTGCAGCACGCTTGGTGTGTAATGAAACACGCAACTTTTTGACAGCTGCTCTCCATCGAGGTGTGAACACCTCTGCACTCTCTACAGGAGGCAACTAGACTTGTTCAGGCTGAAGCACCTGGGGAGGGATTCAGTGGCTGATCGCTGGTGTCGTAAGCCACCACGTCTGGTCACTGGTAGGCATTCAGTGGACATCGATGGCTTCAGAGGACAACCCCCACGAGAGGCTGAATACCTCGGACTGAAGAAGCTGATTGGATGAGAGGTGAAACTTAAAGAAGTCCAGTTCTTCTCAGGACTAGTGTGACCTGGACGGAAGACCTACGCAGATAAACACTCAAACCTTTATCAGGATACAGCAGCAGGTTTTTCTTCGGCCAACAAACTTTGATATTCGTTACGAAGCATTAATAAAAATAATAAACCAGGAATGTTCTCATTTCATTTTTCATTCAGTAGCACGATCACATTTTGAGACGTACAGCACGTGTGTGTTCAGTCATACTTCAGACCAGATGTTTCCTCTCGTTCTTTTATTATCACTGTGAAATATTACTTTTTACTTCATATAATTTCGATCATTAGTTAATGACTCTGTGAGATCATTGGTTTAAATATGCTGCTTCTAAACATGGAGCCAGAAGGCAGAACAACACCCACGCGGCTCTGCAGTCAGACCATATGCTGGCGTGCGGCGCCGTGTGGGCACGCACTCAGATACATCCCTGCCTCCATCAACCTTTCACCTCTGAGACAATACAGGGTTTGCTGTTCAACCATCTTGGGTGGAGCCAAGTGTAAATGTCAGAATTAAGCGTCACTCAGGGAGAATAAAGGTTTATTTTTAAAACTGTGAATCATGAAGCAATGAGCGTTATGGGTGTTTTACAGCGATTTTACTTCTTCTTCATGATATCGCGTCATTATTTGAGATAACTCCACAGTTCTGTCATGTTTTGGGGGCGTTTGCATTATTAGCAGCTGCCTCTGTACATGTTCCAGCTGGTCCAGGCTGACCTGCAGGACTGAGCTCTGCTCCACTTTGTGCTGTCAGCTGCGAGGCTGGCTGTCATCTGTAGGATGCTGCGTGTTATTAGGATTATCACATGGTGGCAGAGGACCGGCCGAGCTCCGGGGGCTTTGCTAAGTGCAAACCACTCGCTTTCTCAAAAGCCTCTGTTGCTCGACATTTTGGCAGGACGAGCCGTGACAGCGGAGGAGGAAGACGAAGGGGAGGAGGCGGACTTGAACTTTTCAAACGTGCACACCGCAATGACACGGGCGAGAACAAAGGCAGACGAGGCAGCTGTGGTGTCGGTACAGCAGCTGCTCCTCGGAGGCCACACTGCAAGATCTGGCTGCTGAACCTGAAGTGTGATAAAATGCTGCGTCAGCCTCTGAGAAGCGGCGTGTGATTAAACCGGCTTTGGGCGGTCCTCGTTATTAACCCCTCGTCTCTGTGTCTCTGTGTGTCTGCAGGCAGTGGAAACAAATCTGGCCTCCAAAGACAGTCACTGGGTGTTCGTCAACGAGGTAAGTCACACGAGACATTCAGAGCACGTGACACGAGCGTTCTCCATCAGTGAACTTCTGATAGCAGGAAGTCCATCGTTCCCGACTTCCTGTGCTGTGAAACAGGGCAGAACCAATGGGGCCCTGAGGAAATGTGAACTCGTGCTTTTGATAGATGAGGTCCAATCATTAGATATAAGTCAGTTCTCAGACTAGTTTAGATTGGAGTAAATTACATTGTTCATTGTTTTGTTTACAAGAGGCAGCCAATCCGGAGTAAGGTGGCTTAAAGGTAGAATGGCTTTTAATGAAACTAAGACGGCTTGTTTCAGACACCAGATGGATCAAGAGACTGAAGCAGGGAATCATGCAAAGCTACTCTAGTAGAGTCCAAGAATAGAAATAAGCTGCCAGCTGTCAATCAATTAGCCTTTTTTCAAGCATCCCTCAATATTTTTTTTTATTTTTATCAATTACATTTGTTTTGGGTTTTTTCAGTTTTAGAATTTTGTTGTTAGCTTTTCAAATACTTATTTATGCTGTTTTGGCAGCTAGTTTGAAGCTGACTGTAACACATGAACACGCTCATTTAATCCCGATATTGTCAGGATTACTCACTGCCAGCAGATTAGACATGTGACCCTCCCGTCTCCAGACAGCTGACCAGAGCCGGCTACACAACAGCTGGTTAAACCAGTTAGTGTTAGCTGTGAGGCCCTTAAATATCAAACTTTCCCTCTGATAACCAGTTTCATTCCAGCAACGTTAGATAAAACAGCCACGCCCCACCTCAGTATCACTGTCATCGGACAGAAGTGAGCTTCGCTGACTCTTCCACTCATGTTGGACTCCTTTGACAAAGACTTACGGCCTCCTGCAGCCATCTTTTATGCTTTGTGCTGTTCTTTGCTCTTTAACAAATCTCCTGTAGTTCTGGTCTAACTGGGGCAATAGCGACGTCTGTGCTAACCTCTTTAGCTTGTTGCTTTAACCGTTTCTCCCGACACGTCTGCATCAGTTTGGATAAAATCCCAGCTCGATTTAAATGTTGCTCTGAAAAGAACACAAATGAGCTCCTTTAAAGCATCATTTACATCACAGCGCGCCAAAAACTACCGAACTACCAAACTTGGTTTCCTCTGGAAAAGTTTTCTCGCCATGTCGGCTTTGAGTTTTGATGATGTTGCTTTCATTACGGCTGATTTTGGACCAGAAGAGCGGGGACGAGCTGCACAGAGAACAAAAAGGCAGATAAGTTAAAGAGCCCCGTCCTGTGTGCTTGTTCTGATGGAAACCATTTATAGGTGGGATACAAACACAAGCTGAGTGGGTTTGTTGCCGCCTCTCTCCAGCGGCTGGCTTTTTTTCTCCCCTCTGACGGGGATCGGCGAGCGTGGGCAACTTTCCATGCTGGAAGTAAAATTGAAATGATTGGAGGTGAAAAGAGAAAATGACAGCACCCTCCACCGCAGCTGGGATTGTGTTCAGTCACAAAATACCGACATCTCCAGAGCCGCGACTTCTCCCGACTTGCCCTCTCTTGCCAACTGGTTACAGGTTTTTTTTATAGTTTTAAATTATCTTTCCTTTTTAATTGCTCACTCTGCTCTCCCAGTATCAATCTTAAAGCGGCGACCCAGCCAATTAACTGAGCTGACAAGTGTTAACAGCATAATTCAGAGATGGCTGTTGGTGTCGTCTGCTGAAGGCTGAATACAAAAACCTCAGAGCTTTACTTTCAATGCCAGATTCCCTTTCCCCCCATTTTTCAGCTCCCAGCTTGGTAACAGCCTCCTCATTCACTTCAAATTATCTCCTTTATTTCAAAGTCATCATTCAGCTAATTACTGCGTTTTTAATTAACCAGAAGATCGAAACAATGTTCAGATCCTGCAGCGTGTTTGGGCTTTTTGGCACATTAGACTGGTGATCACACATGTTTCCTTTGATAAACACGCCCGTGCGTCTCGTCCTTCCACACTGTGTATGTATAATATCCTGCACCCATCAAAGGAAATTATTTAAATCATTCAGAATTTTTTATTGCTCATTTTTTCCACTTTGCCACCTCCTCTTCTCCTTCCAATATGCTTTTAATTAGATTAACAGCAAATTATGATGTTTACATAGAAATATTCCTCAAAATATTCCAGTTATCTTCATTAATGTGGGATTTAAACTTCCTATGAAAGGAAGTGGGGAAACTCAGTCTACTGCATGTATGATTTCTGGAATTCCTAATTATCCAAATTTAGCTGGAGGAACATTTGCAGCCAATCAGGTTCATTGGCAGCAGGTTAGTGATTGGATATAAAAAGAGCCTTAGAGAGGCACCGTTTCAGAAGTAAAACTGGGACGCGGTCTCAGACAAAAAAATATCAGGTCTCAGGAAAAAAGTTGTCAGGTCTCTGAGACCTGACGACTTTTTTCCTGAGACCTGAGGATGTCCTAAAATGTACATTTTACTGGTGGGGATTTGGTCCTTCACTTATGTGGTATAGGAGTTTTGTGGGTTTCCAGTTTCATCTCTTAACCGGGGAGCAGTCTAGGAGTCCAGTTGCGCTTCGGAGGATATTTGTTTCCATCCACCTCTATCTGCCTTCATGACCATAGGTGGGGGTAGGACCGCAGATTGACCAGCAAGCTTCACTGTCACGTTTCTCTCTTCATCACATCTGACATTCACATATCTATGCATCTATCAGTCGCTCGCTCCGCTCTCCCCTCATCGCAGCAACTCATTCCCAACCTGGAGTTTGCACCCCAGTCTTCTGTGGCTGTGTCACAGTGGGCTTCATGGTGGTGGGCTCTAGTGTAAGCAGATGACATCCAGAGCATTTTCTTACTTTTTCACGAATGCAAACCACATGAAGCATGTTGGTGCGAACCTTACAGGTAAAGATGGACCTTTTCCATAGATAAGAGCAGCACCAGCTTCCTTGTTACCATGGTGCCTCCTCCCCCTAATTCCTCCACACAAACATGTGAAATCGGCTCTCCAGCCTCCAACCTGCTTCATAAATACCGTTCTGTCCTTGTTCCCCACTTTGCTCTAAAGTTTTAGCAGCCTCTGTGTGTAGTGTGTCACCGAGCTCAGGCAGGTAACAGAGGCAGTTTCAAGTCCTGGTGGCGGCGCAGTGAGATGTCAGATGTCCTGCCAGCAGGTAGACACTGCCGACCAGCTAATTTCCATTTCCTTCCTCTTTCCTTCTTCCCGTCTGCTGTCAGCACCTCCCCGCGAAAAGACTTTCACCTTCATTGTGTAACGCAGACCCACAAAAACACACCACAACAACAGCTGAACAAAAACTCCAGAGTGATTTTAAACGCAGCGACATGAAGGTTACAGTTCGTTTGAAATGGATTATTAATTATTAACTATTAAAAGGCCTCAGACTAGGTTTTTCAGTTATAAATTCATCCTTTAAGCCGCCAGTTTAAATTAAAATTATTATCATAATACTTCTGGTCAGATTTACATTTAGATTAAACAGTTTCCAGAAATCTCCATTCAGATGCTGGCAGACTTTTCCCCCGATTATCTCATCGATGGCAAACGCAGGGCTGAAAATACAAAGTGCAAACCAAGTGTAAGTGAATCAGTCTCCACAGACTGTTTACAGCTGGTCTCTATAGCTAATCTCCCCCTTTATAAAAACTGTACAGGAGTGTTTTTATAACGCTTCTGTTTAAAATGTTCTAAGGCTCAAAGTTATCCATTAAGAGCCATTAGCTGTCTGCTAGACTTCTCAGGTCATTGCAGTCCCTGAACCGGACCTCTGTGGTGCCATCCACCCATCCACCCATCGATCCATCCATCTTCTGAAATTGTCTGCCAGTCTTCACTTGTCTCCCAGTGATGCTGCAGTAAACTTCAAGGGGTACAACCATAACCAAGGATAACCCTGATGGCTGTAGAATAGGCTTGGCCAACTCCAGGCCTCGAGGGCCGGTGTCCTGCAGGTTTTAGATCACGCTGGGTCAGCACACCTGAATCAAATGATTAGTTCCTTACCAGGCCTCTGGAAAACTTGTTGAGGAGGTCATTTAGCAATTTAAATCAGCTGTGATGGACACATCTAAAACCTGCAGGACACCGGCCCTCGAGGCCTGGGTTTGGACACCACTGCTGTCGGACCTCCAGCTCTCCATGTCTGTGTCAGCAACTGAGTATAATCTAAGCTTCTTGTCAGGGTTGGCTGTGTGGCAGGCAGGCAGGCAGGAGTGGTGGACCCAAAATGCAGGACTCAACACGGAAGTCAAACTTAAAGCGCAGCTTTATTGCTGGGACAAAAAGCTAAAAAAGCAAAGCTAGACACACTGACATGAGGCACAACCTTTCACAATAAAACAGGAAACAATTCACAAAGACGTAGACAAAGAAACACAGACTTTACACGGGCAGAACGAAACCAGAATGAGCTAAAACCTACTAAATAATAACCATCATCATCATCATCATCATCGTACCATAGATCAAGAAAATACCCAAAAATACAAAATCAAACCAAGACGTGAGAACTGAAAATACTGGGTCAAACTGACCCAGAACCGTGACACTTCTGCCCAACACACTTTGCACCTGGCCCTGATAGCGCCTCCTGCTGGTGCTGAGGATACAGAAGGCCACGCCAGCTCTAAGGGCTGCACTTCATAGACGAAGACCGGCCTGGAGGTGGGCTCCCTCAGGCTGGGCTCCACAGTGTAGGCCTGGTAATCCTGACCTGGACAGCATGAACTGGTCCTTTGATTTTTCTTTGACTTTCTTTCATGGGGGGCACTTAAATCAGTTTGTCTGGGGAGACCCTATTAGGGGCAAAGGCCTCCAACAACATAGCCCCTGCTGTCACTGGTACACACAAACCCCTCCACCACCATAAGGTGGTGATTCATGAAGGAGGTGTTGTTGGTCCCCTTTGAAATGTTTTTATAGCTTTAATGTGACACATAAATGAATCACTGAATCTTTAATTGCACTGAGAGACCATCCAAAAGTCTGTGCCTACTATCTTATTTATATTTTAGAACTAATGAGCTGATAACTTCGCACTCCACCCCCTCAAAGACGCAGTGTCTTCTGGCTTCAACAAACTCAAATCTTGAGGTCCAAAATACCAAATTCAAGGATTCGAAACAGCGACCACGGTCTACAAACCTGTGGGTGACATCACCGTGCCCAGATCTAGCTTTTCCATGCATGGGTGCACGACTGAGAGACCTGCATTACAATGAACGGTTCAGCAAACACAACCAATAACAATCTGTTTGATGTCACTGATTGGATTGGTGAATTATCAAAAGTCTGTTTGTGCATTTTGAGCAAAGCAAGAAAATCTGCTGGTGCAGAAAACGGCTCCATGAAAAGTTTGTTTTATAGCACTTTAGGTTGTTTCCAGCACGTAAAGGCTTCTGCATCTGCAGGGTTCAGCTATAAATTTCACTTTTTTTCCCCAGGTATTGCAATCTTTGCCAGAAAGCCCTGCTCAAATAACCACACAGTCAGCGTAGTGCTGGGTGGCACTAAAGTACAAAGCGAGGCATGCTGTCAACAGAAGGAGAATGGCCTTTTCACCCTCTGTCTGCTGGCAACACAAACAGCCAGACAACACCACTGATGCCAATTAAAAAGACCTGGAGAGGGACAGAGACTTTGAGAGGGCAGAAGGGAGGAGACAATCGAGAACAGAGCTGTAGAGGGAGGCAGTGTAACGGTAATGAGAGAAAGAGGTGAAGAGCGATGAGGACAACAATTAACCAGAGGGGAAAGAGCGGCAGTGAGGGAGGGCTGGCAGTGAGAGGCACAGCAGTGAAGCCAAGCGGTCGGACGGTCAAGTTTGATCCGACGAACATTAATAACTCTGCACAAAGCATCTGTGATCAGCTAAATAAAAATCCTCACATGTGTCAGAAGAAGCTGAAAGAAGAGTCCCGTGGTTTTTTCAGTCATTAGTCGAAGAAAACAGATATAAACTAATCTGCTGACAGAAAACATTTGCAGCTTATCACTCCTGGCTACTATTTTACATTGAGAGCAGTGAGTAAAGATCTCCCTGGAAAACACAGATGGATGACGGGTGGTGGACGGGTGGAAACAGCAGGGCAGCAGCAGCACTGACTAATCAGGTGGAGAAATACTGAACATGAGTCGGTATCAACCTGTATGGTGTAGCTGTTAGTCTCCTACGATCAATCCTACGAGTAGAATTGATAAGAAATCTTAAACTAACAGGCTGAAAGTACAGGCTGTAATTAGGCTCTGTGGTATCTAACAATGAGCTCCAGATTGGTTTGTAAGCTACTGGATGACTTGTGTTGGCAATAAAGGGAAAAAAACTGCTCCAAGTTGAGCCAATCAATCCTTTCTACTTGTTTTGGTCAGCTGATACTGACAGACACAAGATACAAGGTGAGGAAAGGTTAGGAAATCTCACAGGTTTGTGTTTGCACAGGATCCAAAGTGAGGCGTCGGTTTTCTTTCACTATCGAATTTAAACAGCCAGTTAATCTACTCTATACGTACGTCCGGTCCAGACCACCCACCACTCCTCAAACTTTACCAAGAGGAAGCTAATATATGGCAAAAAATCAGCCTATTGGTGAATTTAAAATATTATTTTATATCATAAGTAGGGATGGGTATCGTTTAGGTTTTATCCGATACCGGTGCCAAACCAGTACTTTTGAAACGGTGCCGGTGCTCAAACCGGTGCTTAAAGAATGGAGAACACAAAATTGGTCCAAAAACCTCTCATGTTCAGCTGGTTTTTTGTAAAAAGATAACAATGTTAGCCTTTTTTGCAGCTATGGGGCATATATGGTGTCACTCTTGGCTGGAAGCAGTGCTTAAACAATGGAAAAAACACAAACTTTATCCAAAAACCTCTCATGTTTAGCTGTTTCCCTCTTTTTCTTTGGTCATTTTAGCCTTTTTGGCCAGGGTGAAGGGAGTATCTGCCATCAAACAAGAAGACAGCTGCATGTAGCTATGATGATGTTTGCTAGTTCACCTTACATGCATTAATGTAATAACGTGGTTAGCCTACTCAACGTAAAGTATACACGAACAACATTAAGCTACTCACGCAGAGAAGAACGGCTGCTGCTGCATCATCATCCTCATCATTTCTGCTACACTGGCAGGGCTAGGGGCCAGGACTCTCCTCTTCGGGTTCTTGGGGATGTTGCTAACTCCGGGTCCGATAACAGGCACCACACCCGCAGTAGATGCGCTCGGTGTGAGGTCTCGCAGCAAGCTATCAAATACGGCGCATTTCTCGGCTTTAAAAAAAAACGCTATGCGTCGCCAGGTGTTTCATCGGATTCGAGGTGTTACCTCCTTTGACAGTATCACAGTATCAGCTTAAAGCACTTGTTGCAGGCTGCTGACTTTGCATCTTTTGCTGTGAAGTACAGCCAGACTTTGACCGCTTCGCCTTGGGCATTTTTAATCTGTAGCTCTGCTCTAAAAGAACGTACGTACCTGGACCCGCCTACTATCCTCGGACACGTAAAATGATTGGCTAGAAGTGTATCACAGCTCAGGAAAAAAAAGCACCGAAATAAAGCACCGAAATGTGCGCTGCTTTTCGGTCTGGTTACTACCGTTTATGTCAGAACCGGTGCCATCATGGCACCGGACACCGGTACCCATCCCTAATCATAAGTGATCTGCCTGATATTGTGTTGATGCCAAAGCAGCTTCATTAGACGCTGAAGGTGCTTTAAGTCCTGTACATTGTGCGGCGGGTCCTCCATGGATCAGACTTGTGTGTCTGGCACATCCCACAGATGCTCAATGGCTGGTTCACCACAGTTCCTTCCTTGCATGGGTACCGACCACTGCACTCTCAGACTATGTTGATGGTAAATGGTAAATGGCCTGCATTTGTATAGCGCTTTTCTAGTCCATAGGACCCCAAAGCGCTTTACACTACATTCAGTCATCCACCCATTCACACACACATTCACACACTGGTGATGGCAGCTACATTGCAGCCACCCTGGGGCGCACTGACAGAGGCGAGGCTGCCGGACACTGGCGCCACCGGGCCCTCTGACCACCACCAGTAGGCAAACACAGTTAGTATCTTGCCCAAGGATATTTGGCATGCAGTCAGGAGGCAGCCTGGGATCGAACCACCGACCTTCTGATTAGTGGCTGACCTGCTCTGCCACCTGAGCTACAGCCACCCCAACGTTAGGCTGGTTTTGCAAGGAAAATTCATGTTGGAGTACTGATCCCAATATTCCCAAACACAATGGCAACAATGAGCTGTTTAAAGATAATACGGTGTAATGTTGTGCTGCTTAGTGCTGTTGCCATACCTCAGAAGAAACTGTAGAAGGTCCCCAAAAGTTGATTTTGTTCATCTGGACGTTTTCAGCAGGAGAAACGTTTCGTCACTCATCCAGGTGACTTCTTCAGTGTCAGCTGACTGCAGGACTGAAGGACTGAAGTCATTATGCTGTTACATACAACATTTGTTGTTGTAACAGCGTACCGACTCCAACTCTTCACTTCCCCAGGACAGAGGAACTTTCAAAGACCTTTCACCCCTCATTGACACCATAGAGTAGAACAAACTGACAAAAGGAGTTCTCGCCACCTCCTCACTTGTGCTTTTCTAGTCTTTGTAGGTCCGAACAGTCATTTGTGTTAAAAAAAAAAAGAGTTCATGTTGAACAAAACCTAATTACCTGCAGTGCACAATGGAAAACAGTTGGTGCAGATGAGATGAAAATGGACTCTAACTGTAAATGACACCCGTTCTTCTCTTTGAAATGCAAATCAGACTCTTTGTGAACATGAAGCAACCCCAGGTTACATTACAGCTGCTGCAGGTGTGACTGTTAAACAATCCATCTGCATCGACGGCTAAATCCATCAGAGACCCGTTTCTTTCTCACGGTTTTCCTTTTCTTCCTCCTCTTATCTCCGTCCATCACCACCCGGAAGGGAAGCCAAGGCCGATGGAGTGCAGGTAATGAGAGCAGGGAAAGTCTTCCAGCAGTGGATTAGTAGGTAAAAAGCAAACTGAAGACTAATCATGCTCGTAACAAATGAACTCCAAACTGTGAGTTAATTTCAGCTCATTTATTACAATCAAGACGTTTAATAAAGTTGCACCCGATTAGTCCCCAAGTTCTGCAAAAAACACTCCATAATGTCTTATTTTAGTGTGATTTTAATCAAAATTCACTCTGCATTTACCCAAATAAACTGAGGGTAAGACACTGGTTCCAAGTTCTCGTGTTGAAGCGTGCCATGAGTTTTGAGTGTCTGTTATTACACCAGGCTCATCCCTCAATAATCAAAGTCAAAGCAAGATGAGCACAGAGACTTCATCATTGGAATTTAAAAAAATATATTTAATTTTCTCAGTTTTATTCGTTTAATTAGTCCAATCTGACACGTTTAAAAGTCTCCAGCAGCAGAGTTTTGACGGCTTTTATAACTACAGTTCACTTCACTGTGTTAACAGAGAATCAGCCGGTTTACAGAAGATTAATATCTGTTGCCTTAGCAACAACTAGCACCAGCTAATAACAGCTCATTGTCCCAGGTGTGTTTTTGCTCGTATTAGCTACTTGTCTTTGCTGGTTTGTCTCAGGTGCTTGTTTTTGCAACTTTTACACAACTACACCATTAATGCCCATCAGGGGGCC
Organism: Simochromis diagramma; assembly: GCF_900408965.1. Classification (NCBI taxonomy): domain Eukaryota; kingdom Metazoa; phylum Chordata; class Actinopteri; order Cichliformes; family Cichlidae; genus Simochromis; species Simochromis diagramma. The sequence goes on along the minus strand of NW_024387458.1, from coordinate 1,512,787 downwards.
GGCGTTGGATGCTAGCCTCGGCTACATGTGAAGAACTTTGGACACGGCCTTACACCTGAGCAACTAAAGTGCAAACTACAAAGTAAATTAGGGTGAAAAGTCACGGCTTTCTACACTCAATGTTCTGAACATTATGAAAACACCAGGTAATCACACGGTGCCCTCGCTCACCGTGTGGTGAGAGGAAGAGGACCCAAATGCAGACACCTGGAAACAAAACTATATTTTAAGAAAGTGAGCTGTTTATTAGAGGCTGATGAAAGGATACAAACACAAAGGGGAAGGGATACAAAACTAAACACTAACCTAAAGACGAGGGAGACTTAAACTCAGGGGACTTGACAGACTCGCAACACTAAAGACACGATGCCATAACCAACACAGACCCGGGATGAAACTGGGCAGACGAGAACTAAACAGGGAAACAGAACTCACTATCAACAGGACTAACTGAAGTGTAAACTATACAAACAAGAACATTATAATACGAAAAATGCATAAAACTCAAAATGTTGGGTCAAAAAACCCGGACCCTGACTGAACTATCCATTAAGACTAAAAGTCTTTTGTCTCAGGCTGTAAACATGTTTTAACACTGGAGTCAGCCCCAAGTGGACATTTGAGGAACTGCAGTCTTATTTATTTTCACTTCCACATAAGCGCAGGTACTCTTGGACTGTGTGGTTTAAGACCCGAGTGCTCTGACATGCCGACTGTTTTGGCGTCCGTCAAAGGATGGACCCTGCTGGTGATCAGCTGATTACCATGAACTTCATGGTTTCCTGAGGATGAATCATAATAATATTGTTGATTCTCTGACATTTCCTGCAGTGCATCATCAGGTCAAAGCTGTCCTGCACGACTCTGATGTTGAACCTCATATCATGCAGCACCTTGAGGAAACTTATGAGCCGGCACCGTCTGAATAAACGGCGCTGACGTGTTAGCATGCTAATATCCCACAGTAATCATGTAAGGATGTATGAGAGCAGCTCTCTCCGTGAACCTGCTGATGTCTGCACTGCTCACACACAGCTCATCCCCACACTGCAGAGCCCTCACATTTTTCATCAGTGTGACAATTTTGTTTTCTGCTGTGTAATGAGCTGCACTCATGGTAGAAACTTGTGTTGCTTAATAACGCCTAACAGCAGTTGTATAATACCAGTCTAACGGCGGGCTATGATAAACAGCTCGCCATGGCGTGTTTTCTATCATCTGAAGTGTTAACCGACAGCCTCATTGCTTCTGAATAAGCTGCAGTAAGCTGCGCGCCCTGTGCTCTCGGTCAGGATCCCATCTTTCTTCACAGCACCATTACCTGTTCCTGAAAGCTACGTCACACTGTGTTTTTCACCAAATAACTGCTCTCCAAACCTCTTATCTGATTCTTTCCGTGATCACCAGCTTCCCTCCCAGTCGCTGTCAGAATCAGCACCCCCGTCCCATTAAATCTGCTTGTGCCTGAATGCAGGTCATTACCATGCCCTGTAATATTGCATCCATCGGCGCCTCGCCTCAGAGGTGCCAAGTGCAACCAAATGGTCTGAATTGGATTTCTTTGAGTCCCTGCAGTCACTCAGAGATCAATCAAGCATCAAAGCGTGGCACGAAACACCCGGTCGCAGCTAAAAGCCATGTTTTAAAATTATATATCAAAATAGGTCAAAGAATTAATAATAATAATGATGGATTGCATTTATATAGTGCTTTTCGAGACCCTCAAAGCCCTTTACAATTCCACTATTCATTCACTCTCACATTCACACACTGGTGGAGGCAGCTACAGACTGACAGAAGCGAGGCTGCCACATCGCACCATCGGCCCCTCTGGCAACACCAGTAGGCGTGTCTTGCCCAAGGACACAACGGCCAGGACAGATAGAGCTGGGGGATCGAACCGGCGACCTTACGGTTACAAGATGAGCTTCCCAACCCCCTGAACCTAACTAAACAACTCTTGTGTAGTGAGTGTGTAGTGTAGTCAATAGTTTTGCTGTGTGTCAGAACAATGAGGCGCCTGCTGAGTGTTACAGGTGTTACAGCAGTGATACATCTGCTGCTGTCAGGCCTGCAGGTATCAGGCTGTTGTTCTCCTTCATCTCAAAGTGGACAGAAATTATTTTTTGGAGCGGCACAAATAATTTGTGTGGCATCAGATTTGATGCAGAACAGCTGATTGTTCTGTAAATAGTTTGAAATGTTTATTAAAAAAACACCTTGGCTGCATTTTTAGGTAAACAGCTGCAAAAAACTTTGTTTGCATAACTCAGTTACTTTTTTGAAGAAGTAACTATATAATTAATTGCCCAACATTGGTCATTATTTACTGTATTTTGCAGACAGAGTTACAGACTCTCTCCCAGACCACAGACTCATAATACAGTCACAGCTTTATACAAATAAAAAAAGAAAGTTGTGTTTTCAAAATTGGAGTTCAAGTTATTTTTCCTTCCAATAGTGTTAACATGCTACACAGGTCATGAACAAGGTTTTTTTTTAAATTTTCATTGTAAGTGGGCTAAAGCAGGTAATTAAAAGTAGTCTAACATAAATGTAAATGCTGTAATTTGATTACTTTAATAAACATGTAACTTGGGTGCATTCGATGCTGGCGTGACCACAGTGCACACGTCTGCTGTTGCTCACAGTGGGGCTTTGTTGGGGCCGCACTTGGTCATCATCAGGCGGCTCATTCCTGATGATGTGACCCAAATATCTGACTTTATTCATCACATTTAGCTCAAACAGACTGAGGGGAAATTTTCGATATCGACGCGTCCAGCATCATCCTGCCGACTTCACTGAGAGCGCTTTTTGCAGACCAGCACAAAAATGTACAGAAAAGAGATGAAAGTAAACAAAGTGAATGAACCTGATCGTCTGAAGCTTCACACCTACTCAGGAACATTATTCCAGACTGGGATGTAAACAGGAACGAAGAGAGGGCGGCTGTAACGCCTGGCTCAACTAGTCTGATTCCACTTCAGTCATAGTTTGACAGGATGCACGTTAATAAATAACATCCGTGGAATAATGATTTTTATTAGCAGTGTCAGGAGCTCAGTAATAATGTTGCCTTTTTTAAAGTTTTTGTTCTTTAGGCCATAAAAAGTACTTTTGGTAAACTCCACAGGTTTAATCAGTTGTGAGCATCTCCACAGTCCAGAGCACAAACATGTCCAGTTTGCTGTAAATGCCAGCATGATTTTCATTTTGCCCAAGAATACCAAACCGAGGTCACATGTTTTTTGGAGCAGGAGTAATCTCCCCCTGGTGGCCACTAGAAAGAAAGCAGGTTTAAGCAGCTTTCAGGCTTTGTCTACCTTTGAAACGCCGTGTACGGAGACAGCACAGAGGCTCTCGTACGTCTTTGTGTGTTCAGCAGGAGGGAGAGGAGCTATGCTTCAGCCAGCAAACTGAACCTAATGCCATCGCTGCAATTACCTGGAATCCAGCTTGTTTTGACTTTAAACCCTTTGGCCTGACAGAATGACATGTTTTCAAACCCGTGCAATAAATGAGCAACAAGTCTGCGTGACTTTTGTTTACAGGTTCACTTTTAATTGGATGAAGGCGACGTACATGCAGAAATAGAAGAAAGTGGACTTTTCTAATAGATAAACTGCAGCAAGTCCTCGCTGCGTTCGCTTTTACTTAAGATGTAGACTGTAATTATGTTTGGTGTTATAAAACATAATAAACCTAATATTCTTCATAGATATTTTTAATTATGCTTTTAGAGTTCGGCCAAGGCTATCTGTAATTACACCTCACAGAAAATAATTGACTTTCTTCTCGTCAAAGCAATTAGGCACAAAAGAAGCTTTTAAATGGCTGGCGTGCACCGTCCTTCCCGTTTGGCTTGACGCTGACATTTGGTTTTCTTCGTGAAACTTCACATTCTCTGTAATTAATTAACACGGCAGATGAAATAAACATACTTTTGTTCATTGGGCGCAGGGTTCAAAAACAAACACTCGAGAAATCTGCCACAATCAGCATCTGCCTCTCACCAAACCCTCGTCCGGCTTCTCGGGAGACAAACACTCAACCTCCAGCAGTTAATATGCAGACAAACAGACAGAGCGAGGTCAATAACGTCTCCTTCGCTTTGTCCCGCCGTCTCATCGCCACAGGAAATCAGCGACACAGAGATCCTGGAGCTTACCCACAGTGCACTGGGGCGCATGACGGTGATCCGGCAGATCTTCCCGTTGCTGAAGGACAGCAGCACCCGCTGCATGAGGCAGAACCACCGGATCTCCTCGCTGCTGTGTGACCCGCAGGAAGGACACCTGCAGAACCTGGAGGTAACAAAAATTCAGCTCAGTGTGCAGTAAAGGTTGTGCTATGGCAGAAAGTAGTGCTAGCTTTCAAGTCCTCCCTGAGTTCTGTTATAAATGTGGACAAGTGTATTTGGGGTTTCCTCTAATCCACACAGACTCACATATATACATACAAACGCCCGCTTTAATATTTTAATAACTGGTGCTGAAGGTTCTGCAGTGTCTTTAACCCAACGAGGCCAAGGCGTAAATCCTTTGCATAGTGATCATGACCGGCTGCAGCTGGTAGTCTCTCTTTGCACTATAGAAAGGATTTGTTTGACAGCACTCGTTGGACTGACCAAGACTCAGGAACTCAGTGAAGCTTGCAGAAGGAGAACTTTACATTTACACAAGTTTGGAAGGTTTGCATATTCCAAGATCATCAGTTCAAACAACCGTAAGTAAAAGTTATCTGGATGTGTCTCTGCCAGGAAACCACCCAGTGTAAGTTTACTCAATTCTGCCAAGAAGAGTGCAGGATTACGCCAGAAGCTTGGTGATGGACGCCAAAAGCATCCGACTGAGGTGCAACTTGCTAAGGGACATTTACCCAAATATTTCTGGGTGTTTTAGCCTGTATGCATACCTGTGTGGATCAGGGAAAATCCCAAATAAATTGGGGACCCAACTCGTGTTTTTTAAACTGTGCAAAAGAACAGTTCAAAGAATCACCAGAATTAATTGACATCCCTGCACACGATGAGTGTGCATGAATGGGTTTGAGTTAGGATTAGGTCACTGATGATGACTTAGGCTACGTTCACTCTGCAGGTCTTGATGCTCAATTACGATTTTTTGATCAAATCCGATGTTTTTGTCTGCTCGTTCACACTACAAATAAAATGGGACAGCAAACGCGCTCTAGTGTGAACGCTCAAAGCGGCCCGCATGCGCAAAAGAAGACGTCACACACAACGCGCTCTATTTAGACCCAGAGCAACAGTATTATTTGACTGATGGCCTTAATTTAAAGACTTCGGACTTTACGTTTCCCAATTTTTGCTTTAAGTTATTTTGTTATTTACATAATAATGTGAATGACTTAATAATGATCCTTATTGCTGTTTTAGAGGAGCGGTGCTTCAAAGGATAGCTGCAGATTTCTGTCAGAATCTGCAGATTATACAGTACAAAGAAAATGTTCACGTTTCTCCAACGTTGTCTTCCCAACAGTTTCACTGGATGGCCAGGAAGCGATCGCGATGTCTTCTCCGGCGCTGATAATCGGCGTCTGTCTTGTGTCAGTGACGTAAAAGACGGATTTAATGCGACATGACCATCAAACAGCAGCTTTCTAAAACATCTGATTTGTATCGGATTCAGTACCACATACGAGAGTGACCCAGATCGGATTTGAAAATATCGGATTTGTGCCGTTCACACTGTCGTACCATGATCGGATAGATGGGTCGCAGAGGGTCAGAAAAATCGGATTTGATGCGCTTTCGCCTGCAGTGGGAGCGTAGCCTTAGACCTGAGTTGATGCAAAGTGGTACCTCTGCAACATGTAATGCACTTTTCCCTGTTAGGATACTTTAAAAACAACAATAGTGGGAATAAACACTGGAGTCCAGGTTCTGTCTGGAGGAACACTTTGGATAAGTCATTATAATTTAGGAATTTGTGTTTTCAAACAGTTTGTGTGGTCAGTGTTTAATTTATTCTGAGGAATTTGTCTCCATTTTTTTTTCCTTTCACATGGCTCCATCTGTCCTCAGCCTTTTGTCCTCCGGAGGACACAAAGACCTTCATCAAACAACGGCAAAAATACCACAGAGATGTGTTTCAAACATGAAGATTCACATAGATGTGTTTCGCTCATCAAAGGCTCCATAATGAGAGTGCTGAATGAATGAATGCTTCAGAGAATGAATTAAAATGTTTGAGGGTATAAAGCAGTAATTCAAAGGGACTAATTATTAATCTGATGGGATGAATTGAGTAATTAGTGGGTGCAAATTATTCAGTTAAGTGAAAAAGAGAAATGTGATGAGTAGCAAAATCAGTTTCCTGTCTTCTAGACCTCCTCGGTCAATCTCTTCTCTCCACTTGTCGTACGTCCTGTTTTGTGATGGCGACCCGGGCGAATACACGCACACGGCCTGTCTTAACTTGTGGTGTTGAAACTTTTTTCTGCTGCACAAATCACTGATGCACATCCATAAATTCATGAGCGCATTCATAAAATTCAGCCGCCCACTCAAATACTGTGCACACGCACCGAGTGTACCAGGGCTGTCAGATCAGCTCCCAGCATCCAAACATCAGCTTAATGTTAAATGAGGACACAAACTTTTAGACAGAGTTCACTACCAGAGACTGGCTGATGACCCAGAACAACCACGAGGACATCACAGACCATCTGTTTCCATCACGTCCTGTCCTCTGACTCTTTCTCTGTCGGGTCAAACACCTGCATGTCCTCTCTCGCCACAAACCTCCCGTGGGCCGTCTCCTTTTCCCCTTGTTCACTAGCTCCATCTTCATCATCCTTCTCCCAAACGACCTCGAGTTTTGTTATTGTTGTTGCAGAAAACCACAGTTAGTGTCGACTCTGTGGACAAACACAGAATATCTACTACTGAGAAACTAAAGTTTGTACAATTACAGTCACGTGCAGGACTTTAAATATTGAGATCTTTTGATTGACTCATGTACTCCACATACCTCGAGGCAAGGACATGCCAGCCTATTGTCATCCCCGGGGAGTCGCTCAGCCCTGCTCTGTCAAACCTCTGGTGTGGCTAATTTATGCATTAAGGTGTCCTTTGGCATCATGATGGGTTATGATGCAACGGTCACTCCCATGTCGTCAAGGTTACTGTTGTTAATAGGCATATACTAACCCACACCATCATCTTTTCATAACCCTAACCCTCAGAGGTCTAACCCGACCCTGGCGATTTACATTAAATGTATGTATGCTACATGTACTTTGTCTGTTCCTAAGTTGTGAGTCTGTGAGTTATGATTATTACTCAGGCTAACGTAAACTGTTCAGGCCAACAGAGCCACTAAAATACTGTCTTTAGTTCTTAACGTCTGAAATGATGAAGACACTTGAGAAGCTCCACAAAATTCGCTGCCTTTGCAGAACAACACAAAAACTTGTACCTGTTTACGCGTTCCCTCCCAGGCGTCTGGACTTCTGATTGGACTTCGACACGGTTAGGATTTGGCATGTCCTTGACAGCGTTTGACTTCGATTTTGGCGTTTACATGTAGACGGAGATATTTTTTCGAAACTTCTTTTAAAAAATGAAAATGGAAAATCTCAGTTTTCAAAAATACCCGTGTACGTGTGAACGTAGCCTCAGCGCCTGACCCCAAACAAGCCGTTCCCGAAGAGTTTCCCATCTTTGAGATAAATGAAGTTTACATTTATTTTGTCTTTGGTACGTAAACCTAACCAGTGATTAGAACTGATGGTAACCAGCAAAGGAAAAACTTATGATCAGAAGGCAGCATTTGGCCCTCCAACCTCCTCCTGAGGACCACGTGTGCCTGTTAAACGTGTCCGTTACATCTCAGTGGCCGCTACCGCCACATCCACAGCACCAGTGATGCCAAAGGACAGCTTGTGGACAACAAGGGGACGCAGCAGACACGCGACAAACTCTGGACTTTCTGGTTTATGGACGTCAGATCACAGTAAAAGTTCACCAGGACACAGCTCACAAAGGCCGCCGCTCACGTTCAAACTACTCGCAGTTAAAAGCCTCATAGAGCTGTCGTTTTTTCTCACGTATGAATCATGTACGAAAGCCGAGCCGCTTCCCCGCCTCTCAGTTTACACGCCAGTTTGCCTCGTGAAAAATAAGCCATCAAATTCAAGTTTATCTCGCTGACATACAGAGGGCGCACAATAACCTCTGTGCTAGCTCGAACACACACACACACAGAGTAACTGACTATTATTCCCAGGTGTGAAGAAGCACCGCTGACATTTACAGACAGCAAACAGAACAATTACTGTAATTCAGGACAAATGCTGTCTTTCTCTGCCTGATTTTGACATTTGTGGAGATGATTGTAGTTTTCACCAAACGTCCGACATCACGGCGGCGGCGGCCCGCAGAGGTCACGTCTCCTGTCTTTCTCTCGGGTGTCGTTCTCTCGTCTTTTAAACCTTCATTTCCTCCTTCACCTTGTTCTTGTCTTTTTTGATTATAAATTTTTCCTTTTATTCTGAAGATTATCTTCCTGTTTCTGTACATTTGCGTGCGCCGTCGTATTTTCTTCACTGTGTCCTTTTCCTCACCTGTTTCCTCTCCTGTTCCCTTTTCTTCTTCCTCTCCATCCTTTCAGGCTGATTTTCTCTCATTTTAAACTTAATAAGCAGTCTCGTCTCCATCCCATGCTCCGCTTCATTCCCTCCTCAGCTGTGACTTTCTTCTTCTTGGCTTCTGCCGGCTTCGCTGTGCGTTCACTCAGAGGGAGGTGTCTCAGTAATTTGTGTAAGAGAGGGTTAAATGTTCTTTGGTGCTGCACAGGAAGGATGAGTATGTTTTCAAAGAATCCCATCAGGATAAAGTGAAGATTAGGAGACATTTGGGTTACACCTGTACAATGCAACCAGGGTGAGAGCATCGTAATCTATATTTCAGTCAGGCTCAGGTCAATGCAGTGAATATAAGCGGGAGTCGAGCCTTAATAAGCACTCACTGGGCTTTTACTGGGCAAACTGGGCTCAGCACACAGCAGGCAGAGGAGCAAACCAAGGAAAGATCTGAGCGACTTACAGTTCATCATCAGGCTCCAGGTGGACGTCCATGCCCGCTTTCTGTGACCTCTGGGCACAAATTACTCGTGCAGACGTGAATAAAGTGTAACAGGAACAACTCTGAGGATCAGAGAGCGACTGAGGAAAGCACAGCTGAACGTAGGTGCTACATGTTGGGGAAGAAAGCCAACAAACAAGCAGGAGCCTCACAGCAGGTCGCCGCAGGTGTGTGCTGTGACACTGATGTGTGCGTCAGTGACACATGGACACGTGCTGCAGGCTTCATGTAACAGAGGTCAGCTGTCACAGATGATGTGAGGGTGTAACGCTAACCACATGCAAGAGACAGAAGCCATAAGATGTAACAACGACTTTATTAATTGTCTGATCCATAAATTTTGATGTTGTTTCCCATCACAGGGGGATGAAATCTTCACGTGATCGTTCACCTGACCGACAGAACAAAACATGCAGCTGATCACGAAAGTTAACATAATGATAATTTTACATTACAGAGTAGAATAAAAGTAGGGTGTGTGTGTGTGTGTGTGTGTCAGCATCCAGCTGTGTCACACGTGCTCAGTGTTTGCAGATGTTCATAAATGTCCTCTTCCTTCCACCAATCACGTCACATCACGTGTCTCGCCTTCAGGTGTCCAACCTGTACCTGTACGACAGCGTGCTGATGCTTGCCAACGCCTTCTACAGGAAGCTGGAGGACAGGAAGTGGCACAGCATGGCCAGCCTGAACTGCATCAAGAAGTCCACCAAGCCCTGGAACGGAGGCTGGTCCATGCTGGAGACCATCCAGAAGGTAAAACCCATCCAGAGTAAGAGCAGACCAAAACATGCCCGCTGGTTTAAGCCCTGATATCAAACTTACGATGGAAGAATTTAACCCTGAATCGAGTACTCGCCTTTTTCTTTCATTACAAAAACTGTGCAAATAACAAGTTTTATCTGCACAGCCTCTCATTCAGTTTGGTTCAAAATAGTAAAGTTTTCTCAGAACTGTTATTTATTTAAAGAAAGTCGAGGCCAGCGTTTGATTTGTACAATTTTCAAAATAAAAGAATAAACAGCTGCTTTGTTAACAGAAAATCAATCGCACATCAAAGATGCAGTGAAATTGCGCGCAGCAACCTGGAGTCAGTCCTCACAGTCTAATTGGAGAAAGATGCTCTTTGGCTGGGCTGATGAGTCCCTCCAGCACGCGCGGTTGTGTTTTATTAAAACACGAGTCTGCTTTTCTGACACGCATCAGAGTAACGACCGCCGAGCTCATTAGCGCTCCTTTCCTACAGATTCCTGTAGAAAAGTCATAAAGCATCATGTTTTTGAATGATATTGACAGAAATATCCAGAGTTCCACCAAAGGATTATTACTCCTGCAGTCATCTTTATATGCGGACGAGCCAGACAGAGCACGCGGCCGCTTAAAATTCTCATTTCATACCAAAAAGCTGCCGAAAACAGCAGCTCCTCCGATGAGGAGGAGGAGCCTCACCTCCGAGCTGATGAGGCTGTGACTCCTCACACGACCAACTGTCCAGCCTCTGCACTGGACCGGCATCGCTCGGAGGTCAAGGTTGCTGCATTTAACGTTTCACAAACTGCTCTGGAAATAACAAACGTGAGCTGCACCTGCAGGATCTATCAAGTTCAATGAATCTGAATGTGAGCTGTACAATCCTCAAACTGCCGCAGCCATTATTCCAGCTGGTTGGCGATGGAAACATTCATTCGGTCTTGTTCCATCTCAAACACGCCCTTTCTGACGTTCCCCGTCCAACCTCGAAGCTCCTGTTTCGTGCTCCAGGCGGTCGTTTGTCAGTTTGATTGTTATGGACGCACTTTTGCTGCGTCTCACCTCGGAGTTGGTCATTACCCCCTGACGAGTCTGGGCTACTTTGCTGATGAAATGGACGATAACTTAAAGACAGGACGACATTCGCTGAGTGAAAAATGGCAGAAGCCGAGAACTTTTTATGTCGCGCATATCCGAAGACGTGAAAAGCGCCGTCCCTCCTCTGGCAGGTGTGTGTTGAATGCGTTTACTCGGACACATTTTTGAAAGAGCCAAACATTTTCAAACATTAATTTCCTCCAGGTGACGACGAACGCGACCTTTGCTGCTGACAGAGGAACATTTAGTTGGCCGGCCTGCTGTGATGACCGTCTTCAGTCATGCTTTACATCCAACACGAACTGATGGAAGTCATGAAGTGACATTTCATCCACGGCCTTTCGTGGCAGCGGCACAGCAGTCACGGGCTGAACTCATTCAGTCAGACTCTGATGATGTTCTATATGGCGCCTCATCGTTCTGCAGAGCAGCCAGACCTGATGAAGATGGTCATTAAATATTTAGGTCTATATTTATTGGCTCCCACTGCACCCTGGGATTTCTGGCATTCAGTGCGTTCGTCACATTTTCGGTGTCGGTGTTAAAGATGCAGGAAGTGCAGCAGCAGGTGTTTCAGAGGTCACCTGGTCCTTTCTTCTTGCCCCTTTAACCTGTTAGCATCTGCCTGATTGCTGGGACGGGGGTCAGGGTCATGCTCCCGTCTCATACACGTTATCCTCATTTGAAAGAGTCGTCTTGTGGATGACTCGTGTTTTTCATTAGTTCAGTCAGGAGGGGCTTTTAGGATTTGTCTTCAAAAGTGAAAACAAATCTCATGTGTTCACATTTAACATAGACGTGTGCTATGCAGCGCAGAAGAATAAAAATAAGGTTTGTCAGTGATCTGAGACGGCCGTAGTATTGCTGCATTTATCCCCTGGCATGGGTGCTGATACACGCTGCTGCGAGGCTCCCAGTGCAAAAGAGGCCTGAGGCCGGATTCAGACTCCTGACGGAGGTCTTTGGAGCTCCTACAACACAGCAGCATAGCTGTGGTGGTCGGTGGGATTTATGCTCGTGCTGGTGGAAACGACCGCATGTTCTACATCCTGTTTAGTGAGAGAAACAAATAAAGTTCTGGGACTTTGTCCTGGTTCCTCGTCAGTTTTTTCATATTTGTCCCTCAAGTTTTTCCACTTCTTTGCACATTCCCAGTGTCCACAAACGCCCTCCAAGAATTTGCCGACAATTATGAGTCCCTATGTTGATGCTATGACTGTTAGTCTCTCCATGAGAAATCAGGGGCAACTCATCTGATATAGAAGAACTATAACTGGTTGCCACTGGTGTATAAAAGCACGGCTGCTGCCTGTGTCGTTGTTCAGGTAAATTGACAGATTTCTGGAGCATAAATCCATCAATAGCACAGGAAGTTGTCTCGTTTGAACACGAGCTGTTGTGGATTACAAACTGTTCCTGAAATAACCAAATATAATGTCTGCCTCAGATTGTCTTTCTTCAAAAACCCACTGCAGGTCAAGCTTGAGACGCCAACAGAAAGAGTGAAAGAAGGTAGCAGCTCGAGTCAAAGATCGCCATAAAGTAATAAAAGAAGAAAGTGGGGCATCTGAAGGTTCTGGGAGAAGCCTGATTGTGTCAGACGGCGAGCACAGATCATCCTGCGTGACTTCTAAACCCCCGTCTCTCTCCTCTCTGTCTGCCACCCTCCTCTTCAGGGAAATATCACAGGTCTGACAGGTACGATGGACTTTAAGGACAACGGCTCCAACTCCCACGTCCAGTTTGAGATCCTCGGCTCGAGCTTCAGCGAGACCTTCGGCAAAGACATCAAGAGGGTGAGTTCACACTTTAACAGATGAGCCGTCGACGTCGCCCGAGTGTGTGTCGGATCTCGGAAGACGTTTTCCTCCTGGGGGAGGAACAAATAAAGCTAAAATATTCGATTTTTGATTATTCTCCAGCACGTCGCTGTGTTCAGCAAAGAGGAAAACACAATTCTTCATGTGTTTGTGTCACGTGTGTTTTTGGGGAAGTGGAACCAGATAATCCACCCTGTCTGACACACACACACTGGTTTCCATATCTCAGTGAGGACGTCTCACTGACATAATGGTTTCACTAGGTGCCCCGACCCTAACCCATCAAAATGAAACCCTGAGCCTAAACATAACCATCACCCAGCTGTAACCCTGAGACTAAAACCACAGTTTGAGTCTCAGAAATGTGCAGCTTCTGTGCTGAAGTTTGAAGTTGGAGAAGAGAAAACAACTGCTGATGTAATGGAAGGAAAACACACCTGCATCCGTCAGGTTTGGAAACTGAGGCGCTGCTTCGCTTTATCCAGGATGGTGAAAACTAACCACTGGTGTTTTTTTTACTCCTAGAAGAGCAACTAACGGCTGTACGACCTTAAATGAACTCTGTTTATTCCTTTCATTTAATTGTCATTTATTCTGTTTTCATTGGTGAGACTCTTCAGGTGGAGCGTTAACCTGAGGCGCGTTGATCTTTGAGCAATGAAGGAATTTTAACCCAACGAACAGGAATCAATGCGACTGTCACAAGTGTTGCATCGTGGCGATGTCCGCCTTTATATACAGTCTTTGCTCCTGAGTCATGACGGCGTGTTTTTCAGTGTTGCTGACGATGCGCAAGATTAGGGGGTAACATGCAAACTCCACATACAGCTGGTCGCTAGTTATTACCCCCATCAGACAGGCACGACTGGGTCAGAGCGTCTCCAGAACTGCAGCTCTTCTAGTTGTTTCTGGTCTGCAGGCTCACTGATGCACGTAGAGATCGAAGGCGAGCTGCTGTAGCTCGAACGAGTCCGATCCATGGAGGCCCGCCTCGCAGCTTAGAGGACTTAAAGGACATACTGCTAACATGTTGGTGATACCACAGCACACCTTCAGGGTAATCTACGCCTGATCGCTACATAAGCCTCCAGGAAGGAAATCTGTTCAGGTTTTGCAGCGACATGTTTGTGCAGGAGACAGCATAAGAGTCGCTTTGTTGGTAACAAAAGGTTTATTATAGTAGCAAAAGTGCAAAAAGCCCATAACAGGCACATGTATCAGTGACTCACATTAAAGGCGCTACAGCTCATTACAGCCCACTCTGGGTTATTTTCAGAGTCACATACAGTGCTGCAGGGTGTCCTCCGGCCTGCTGTTAATGTTGCCGCTACACGACCGGCGTCTGATAGCGGCGCTCTCTGTAATGACACAGATATGAATGTCAGCTGACTTCATCTGCTGCTGCTGAGCTGGCAGGAAAAACACAATCAGCTCTTTATAGGATGGAAAGCAGAGAAAGAGCAGTTTAAAGAGAAAACGTGCGTTTGAATTTAGCGACTGCGGTGACTCATCGGCCTGATTCGTAGCTCCTCTACAGAGGCACCTGTCATCTGCAGAAAAGGGTCTAAAAATGTGAAAAATTAAAACTGACAGTCAAACATAAACCGGCTGCCGTCTGATGTATTTGGTTGAAATTATATTTAGAGTAAAACTGGAGCGTTGCCCTTTAAAATCCACTTTTGTAATTTAAGGAAAACCAAAGCAGGAAGTTAAAGGAGTCGGAGACATTACAAAGAAGAAACATTCAAAGTATGTTTGATAGAAATCTGTGGTCCCGCCCCTTCCTCAAAGAGCCAATCAACACCCGTCAAACAAATGTCTCTTTGCCTGAAACGCACGACTGCGTAGTTTAATGATGGAGCGCTCGTTGCTTTAAAGCGTTTCACATTTATCAGAATGTGATATTTGTCATTAGAGCACACATCTGCACCAGTGAATTAAGAAAATATGACTATCCACAGAAACTTCATGATTTTGTGAGGCTGTCTCAGCAGCTGTCATTATGCTGTGTGCTGAAACAAGCCGCGCAGAGGTGGAGCTCAGAAAGATGAAGCAGCCCGAGCCAGCCAATCACTGAGTGTTGCTGCCATATTTGAATGTAAAACATCAAGCTTGCAGACTGGAAACAGAAAGAGTTCGCCTCCAAAGTAAAAGTGGAAGCCTTTGAACCCTGTTGGTTACAATGCCAAGGCAGAACTTTTACTTTGAAGGCGAACTGTTTCTGGTTTAGTTTGATCCGTCTTTTCAGTCTCGCTGGCGTCTTCGAGGTAAACTACAGGCGACCGCGGCGACCGCTCTTTGTCACCGATTTCATCGAGCAGCAGTCTGCAACTACTTGCCACCTGGTTAAACACACATTTTGCCATGGCAACCAGAGCGTTGCCAGGCTCTCAGAGAGACTGAGACTGAAACTCAGTGAAACTATTCTAAAGAGGTTTAATTACATGTTTGATACTGGAAATATCTCAGAACAAGAAAAAGAAGAGCATAATTTCATCTGCAGGAAAAAGTAAATTAGAATAGAACAGCCCTTTATTCGTATTTATTGTACACGTGCAATGAAACTAGACTTGAACTGTAAATGAAAGGCTTGTTTGCAGGAAACTTTGTGTTTAACTGCATCATCAGAAGGTTTCAGTTAGTAACTTGTTACTTAAAGTGACGAGTGTAGCATGAACGAACACGGCGAAACGAAAAACTGTGAAACTCATGAAAACACAGTTCAGTCCAAATCTGATGGCCTTCATATTTTCCAAACTGTCCACTGGCTGACGTGGAGTCTTTGCCTCAGACGATCGAGTCGAACAGCGGAGTGACTCCTCGTTGGTCCGTCGTGTAGGACGCTGCAGAACGATCAAAATGTGTTTATTGAAGAAAAACGTAATTTACCTGCTCTGTGGTGCATCAGTCAATCCGTCCTGATCTGAGTTTGTCTTTACTTGTTATTATAAATCACATTTTTACACATTATAAAGCTTCCAAACATCATCAGAGATTTTCTTTTCTAACCTTCGCTGTTTCTGATGTGTTTCCCTCGTCTGTGTCCACGAAGGCTACGGACGGCTGAGTAAATGCCAGAAAAGTAATGTGCTCGCTCATTTCATGCACAGTTTTTTTCCTTTTCTTGTTACGGCGGCAGACGGCAGGTTTTTTATTTCCTGTTGACTTTTTCCTGTTTTAGCTCTTCTGTCAGGACTTCATGTCTGTACTGCCAGAGCCTGGACATGCGTACACCAAGTAGTGTTACACAACCCGGTTCTGGGTAAAATGTTAAAAACAAAACACAAACAGAGCGCAAAAAATATCCGATGTGTAACCTGGACACATGCTTTAAGAGAGACATGGCTGACTTTGAATTTGATTGCAGCAACACGTCTCTATAAAACAGGATGGAAAAAGTAGGCGGTGCTAAGAAGAAACAGCTGGAGGAAAACCTTCTGACTGGCAGCAGGTCAGCAACACGAGTGGGTAAGAAGGAGCATCGGAGAGGCAGAGTTTAACAAAAGTAAAGATTAAAACCAAAACTACAAACTGATTATGGAAACATTTCAAAATAATTTCCCTCAACATAGTTGATGATGTCATCAGAAGAGAAAAGACTGATAATCAGAGCTGCATGTCCAGGATGTTGAAGCCTTCAGCTGATTGTGTGATGGAATCAGTGCACGAGCTCAGGAACTCTGCACCAGGCTGCATGATGCAGAGAAGTCGTGCACATAGTCCAGGGACGCCTTGTTTAGCATCAGCATCAGTGGATCTGGCAGCTTACACGTCTGGACAGGCTCCTGAACCGTTTATTTGGCTTATAGAGCAGCGTGATGCTGAACGCTGGATGTTAACACCGCGTGCAGTGTTTTTATGTCTGATGGAACTTCCTGTCGACCCTCCGCTCGACAGTCGCTTTGAGAAAGAGTGAAAACGGTTCGTCGACAGCAGCGCGGTCGCATATTTAAGTTTCACGGTTTCACAGTCGGCCGTGCAGCGCTGCGCCGTGCTTTGTGAAAGAAGGCAGCCATCGTTCACACGACAGCGAGCGCGTGCGAACGCCGCTCGCTTCATTAATTTTTCCAATCAGTAAAAAAGTTGTTAACCATGTTACGGTAACCTCGATTAACGGCAGCGAGCTCTCCTCCACATCAAACCACTTAGTATTTAACAGGATGGATGAGGCTTTAATTCCAAACCTGTAAATACAGGTTGCTGCTGTCTCACAGTCGATTAATCAGCACCGAGGAGCAGCAGATATAATGAAACCACACGCGTGACATCACTGCGTCACCCTGACCTCCGCAGCAGCGCGCTGCCGGGGTTTCATCATGAAGGCCTGATTAGCTCCCTGAATAACTGAAGTCATCCCTCATCTGCACAATGCACACAGTGATAGAGCAGTACGCAGTGTGTGGTTATGCACAGTGTTACGCCATCGTAGTAACTTATGTGTGACTGTAGGCGGTAACACAGCAATGTAGAAATGCACCAGGACATCTGCCTTTAAGAAGAGGTCCAACTTTAGTATGTAACACTGAAAGGACAAGGAGACAAGGGAACAAGGAAGGGAAAAACTCTGAAAGGAAAGAAGAATTAAAGAAAAAGGAGGGAGGGCAAAGGAAACAAGGAAGGAAGGAGAGAAAGAAAAAGGAAAAAAATAATAGAAAGAGTTTGAGGCATAGAAAGGGAAAAATAAATAAAAAGGAAAAGGAAATGCAAAAAGGAAGGAAAGACTGGGGACGAGAAAAAAATAGAAAGGACAGGAAAAAGGAAGCAAAATAAATAGATTAAAAAACAAGGAGTACAAGGCACAAAAGGGACAACAAAGAGAAAAAGAAAGGAAGACAGCTAAAGGCAATAAGGAGAGGAAGAAAGGAAGCAAGAAAGAAAAGGGAACAAACAGGGAAAGAAAGAATGAGGAAATAGGAAAGGAAAGTAAAAAAGGGGGAAAAATAGAAAGAAAAGGTAATAAAAAAGAAATGAAGGAGGAAATGAAAGAAAATAAAAATAAGAGAAATGAATCAAGGAAAGGAAAGATTAAAGGAATGGAAAAAGGAGGAGAGGGGAGGAAGGAAGCAGGAGGAATGAGGACAGGACAAAGGAAATGAAAGAAATGAAATAAAGATGGGAAAGGACATGAAAATAAAGGAGGGAAAACCAGGGTTAAAGCTGCCTGATGATTGGACGAAGGAGGCGATGATGATGATGAAAAATGAATGAACGTGGGGCTCGAATCCATCGTGTTCAGTAACACAAACAGTCACACACTTCTGATCTATTAAAGACAGCTCTGTGCTTTTAATATTTAATTCCTCCTGAAAATAAGTCGACAGGTGGAGGGAGGTGATTTTTCCCATTTTCACTTTAAATGAAAGATCTCTGACTGAGTGGGAAATCGCTCCGGGGAGTCTCGCTTCAAATCAGCTTTTGATTTGTGCTGAAAACATGAAACATTTTTCTTTTTTTTACTCGTTGCATCAAATAAATGTGAATGAAAAAAGCAGCAAAACGCAGGAAACATGCACACGTATGAACACTCTACTTTATCCCCACTTTTACAAGCATGCATAACAGTTTAGATGATTTAGCAGCTTGCAGACACACACACACACACACACACACACACACACACACTGTGAGAGCAGTTGCTGCTGCAGTAATGAAGATCTAATCTCCTGGCTTCTCCTTCTGAGTTATGAGTCCCCCTGTGTTGCATAATGGCCATTAGGAGAAAACAAGCACAGAGCTTCTCTCACTCACACACACACACACACACACACACACACACACACACACACACCATTATGTACCAGTACCCCCCAAACAGGAAGAGAAATCTATCTCTAATATACGGTAAACTCTTAACATGTAATGCAGCCCCTGCCTTGTAACCCTCTCTGTGACATATTAATATTAATACATGTGCGATCTATTGTGTACCTTCATACACATATGTGCTGATGAATATTGTGCGCACTATATCTAAAGTGGACATGTAGACACTGTGTAAATGTACAGCCTGTATGTTTATGTTGGCCTCCCGGGTGTGTGCTGTTCCTCCTCTGCAGTAATACTCTGTAAGTGTCCACATCATGCTCTTTCATGAGCCACGGTTTAGTTTTGTTTACGTTCTTCAATCTTCAGAGGAAACAGTTGTTTCATGCTGCATGTCACTGCTGCACGTCTCTACCGTCTGCCTGAAGTCTTGATTAGTTACGACTGCAGAGTCTCTGGGAGCTATTTTACTTCCTTTAGTCAAACAGTACAGAAATGACTCCAGGCTTCATACAGCTTGGAAACAAAAATATATAGCCTGAAGTTTGTCTCGCTGTGATGCCTGTTTCTAGACCAGGGGTGGGCAATTCCAGGCCCCGAGGGCCGGTGTCCTGCAGGTTTTAGATCTCACCTTGGGTCAACACACCTGAATCACATGATTAGTTCGTTACCAGGCCTCTGGAGAACTTCAGGACATGTTGAGGAGCTAATTTAGCCGTTTAAATCAGCTGTGATGGTTCAAGGACACATCTAAACCCTGCAGGGACACCGGCCCTCGGGGCCTGGATTTGCCCACCCCTGGTCTAGACAATAATTAAAGGTACAGCATGTAAAGTCTCACCACTAGATGTCAGCAGAATGAATGAGTCTTCGCTACGATAGCTGCTGTCAGGCCAACAACTCCATCAGCTGTGTGTCTGCAGTGAGTGGAAGCTGTCGGTCCGCTGTTTACCTCAGCTGTCATATGTGGCCGGTGTCTAATCACATGCATTAAACAACATTAGGAGACAATTAACTGTCCCTTTAAACCACAACAGCAACTTCCAGGTGTTCACGAGAAGTGGTTGGTTGTGCCTGAAATTTTAGATGATGTAAAGCGGCTCATGCTCCTGTGACGTACCAATATAAATCTGTGGGAAAACCTAAAAATTGGATTTCATCTCGAGCTGTTTTAGTGAAAATTGCCTAACAAGAGAAATGTCCCTCACAGCTCCAGGCTCAGACACACTCCAGTAGAAACAAGACAGCAACCTCTTTCATGTCATTTTGTAGATAAATCCTCATCCTGCAGCTAATACATCAGCTTTTACATACTTTAGTATTTAGTTTCTGAGTGTTATTTTAAATTTCTGTTTATGTAGAAAGCACCAGATTTATTATTGCTGCTGATTTATTCAAGTTAACAGCAAACAAATTGTGTGTAATTGCCAACTTGACCCCATTCAGTCACAGAGCGGCAACAGACTGACTCATTCCTATTGCCGTCTGTTTCCCCTGCTGTGAATGAAGCATAAAAAATGTCAGAGTTTAGTCGTTCGCGTTTAAAACAGATTCAGATTGAGATTTTCAGGAGAAGCAACATCACACCAAACACATCTCCTAAACCCTCCCAGCTGAGAGCCGACATGGAGGGAAAGTAAAGTGTTAGTGGAGCTTTCCTGCCTTCCAGAAAGTTTGGAAAATTTATAGGTCAGGATTTCTGAAGCTCTGTGGGTGGATTTTGGTAAAGTGATAAACAGTCCCGATCAAAAGTTTAAAGCCACTTGAAAAATGGCCAAAAATCATATTTTGCATGGTTGGATTTAAACAAGGTTCCAAGTCGAGCTTCAAAACTGCAACAAGAAGAAATGAGAGTGACACAAAACATGTTTTTAACCTGCAGTTTATTAAAAACAACTGAAACAGGCAGTTTTACAGCAAAGGCTTAGGACCACGCCTCAAAAAAACCAAAACAGAAATCAAAGTTCCAAACATGAACTCAGTAATGAGCAGCTCCAGCGTTATTGTTGAGCGTAAGGATGTTGTGGTGTGCTTGATGCAAGCGTTTCCACGAGTGGGAACATTTCTCCAAGTGGTGAAGACGGCCGCACGAAGGACATCTACTGTCCGTTTTTTTAAACTTCCCTTACCATCCGTCCCCAAAGGTTCTCAGTGGGATTTAGATCAGGATGGTCCGAAAGAGACGAGGCCTTTTGAAGCCCTTCAGTCTCAGAGGACATCTGATGGTTATGGGGCTGCAGTCGGCACCAGTAACGGCCTTACTTTGGGTCGAGATCGTCCAGTGTCTTGATGGGAAGCCAGTTGGATCCTCCGGCTCAGTGCTGGTGAATTTTTTGTTCCATAAGAAATTCCAAATAACTGTCCTACTGCGTCCCACCTCAGCAGTGCTGCGAGAGACTCTGCAACCTGACCAGGTTCAAAAAGGGAACATTTCTTTGCCTTGCCTCAGAACGTCATGACAGTGTGACTGCCTGATAGGAAGTGACAATCAATCCACATTTATAGACAGATTTGACCTTGGTCATGGTCCAAAGCTGTAAAACTGCCTGTTTCAGTGTTTTTAATAAACTGCATGCTCAAAAACATGCTTCGTCTCACTCCCATTTCTTCTTGTTGCATGATGAAGCTCCACCTGGAACCTTGTTAAGATCCAACCATGCAAAATAGGATTTTTTTGTGCCAGTTTTCAAGTGATCTTAAACGTTTGATCGGGACTGTACCGATGCTTTAAAAAGCAAAAAGTGTCATTAAAACATTAAAAATGTGTTTTTCAAGAGAACTTTAGAGGGCAGCAGATACTGAAACAAATATAACCTGACAGTTCTACAAACAGGGACCAAAAGGACTGGATTGATGATACTGTGGGATAAATGTGCTTCATAAATCCTGCTCACTACAGTCTGTTTGCACATGGAAACATCAGAATTCCCTTTTCGGCACATCACCGTCTTACTGGCTGCTAACAGCGAGGCTGCTGGTGCCGGCGGTTCGTGTGGTTCCTGTTTTACGTCCGAGCAGAACGAAGCTGACATCTGCTTTGCAAACAAAATTAATTACAAGCTGAAAGTGAGACCGTCCCTCCCCAGTCTCTCATCAGTAATCGCGTCCCCCCCCCGTTTGTCTGATCTGTCCGATTCAGGAGGATTTAACCGAGCCGGGAGCGCAGACAGAGGACGGCGCTGTTTATCTCACATCTCATTTCTTTAGGCAGTCTAAATGTGTTTGGGGGGATAAAGATGAGGCTGATCGCACACAGGAAAGTTTTCCGGAGTTTCCGACGTGCAGGTAGATGTTTTTTTCCTGGCTGGAGGTGCGATAAGAGCGACTCGCACTCAATTCATTTTCCCCCCACAGTGTTGGTGTTATCCCAATCTCCATCTCCATCTTTCTGTGCTGTCCATGCCTCTCCTCTCTCTCTCCCAGGGCCATTTCTCAAAGCAAATTTTCCCCGCAGATGAAACGCACCACTCCCCTCTCCCTCCTCCAGATCAGGACTGATAGAGATTGAAATGTTATTGCCCTCTTTCCCCTCAAACTTGTGCCGCAGCACTCGCCGCCTTCAGACCTCCCCCGCGTGTTATCCCATCTATCCGTCCTCACTTTTCTCATCTCATTGACTTTTGATGTGTCTTCCCAGCAATTTGTTGCCAGTAAATCGCCCTCCCATGAAAGACGGGGGGAGAAAAAAACGCTGGTATTCTTTCCGTCGCCTTCGATGGGCAGCAGCGACTGAACGTGTGTCGGAAGACATTATGCTCTCGCCCACAATCCTCGGAGGGAGTGTCTGCGAGTCGCAGTTTTTAATCAGACACTGGACAGCTGGGATGACTACAGCAGACAGATAACCTCTTCAGCTTCTAATAGGGGCCCGATTTAGCTGCAGTGGTTATCAAAGTAGGGTGTGAGGGCCGTCAGCGGCCCTGCCCGGAGTTCTACGGGGTCGTGGAGCAAAATGAGGAGCATTAAGGACTATTCAGTTACGACTAAATGACTGTTAATTGGTTCAGTTTCTTACTGTCACATGCAGACTAGTGCTGCTGAACGATGTCGTTTATGTCGTTTGATGCAGTTTCATTTCAGTTTAAATTAATGCATTGCATCATTTTAAAGTTATCCCCCACCGATGACCCCAACGCCACCAGACGCCATTAATTAATGAACTAACAGAGAACCAGGGGTGCTTTGTTTGACTCTAAGTGAACTCGGAGTCTGAGAGGTCATCCGTGACCACCCTAACTCTTCTTCTAATCCCAGTTAATTTAGTTTTTTTGTTTTTACTCGTTCTTTCAAGCTGTGACAATCAGGCAACAATGAAAATTCTTTCTAAGTGATGAACATCAAAACTACTTTTTTACTAAAAAAAAGACCATTTTGCCTCGTTGCAAAGTAAAATGTTTTAGTATTAAGCTGATCAGCGACAATGACTTCCCCCAACACTGTATAGACTTTCTAAAACATATAAAAACATATGAAACTCAGAAGAAACATGCTTGCATGTTTGCACACAGTGCATTCAGCTCCCCCACTCAAAGAAACCGTGTGCATAAATGAGCCACGCCAGCGGCTTCGTCATTAATTTGTTTCAGACTCCGATTTGTTCACGTAAGTCCAGTTCTGTTTACATTATACGTGCTTCCTTTAGGCAGCATCATTAGAAGACATAGCATACATTTACTCTGCTATGCAGATGACACCCAGCTCTATCTGTCCATGAAGCCAGATAACACACACCAATGAGTTAAACTGCAGGAATGTCTTAAAGACATAAAGACCTGGATGGCCGCTAACTTTCTGCTTCTTAATTCAGATCAAACTGAGGTTATTGTACTCGGCCCTGAAAGTCTTAGAAATATGGTATCTAAGCAGATTCTTACTCTGGATGGCATTACCTTGGCCTCCAGTAACACTGTGAGGAACCTTGGAGTCATTTTTGACCAGGACATGTCCTTCAACGCACATATTAAACAAATATGTAAGACTGCTTTCTTCCATTTGTGCAACATCTCTAAAGTTAGAAATATCCTGTCATCCAGAGAGCGTATTTCTCCTATACCGGCTTCTCTCCTGGCCTTTAGTCTTCTGTGGAACCAGCTTCCAGTTTGGATTCAGGAGTCAGACACTATCTCTACTTTCAAGATCAGGCTTCAAACTTTCCTTTTTGCTAAAGCATATAGTTAGGACTGGACCAGGTGACCCTGAATCCTCCCTTAGTTATGCTGCAATAGACGTAGGCTGCCGGGGGATTCCCATGATGCACTGGGTGTTTCTTCTTCACTCACTATGTGTTAATAGACCTCCCTGCATTGAATCATTAGTTATTATTAATCTCTGTCTCTCTTCCACAACATGTCTTCATCCCGTCTTCCTTCTCTCACCCCAACCAATCACAGCAGATGGCCCCGCCCCTCCCTGAGCCTGATTCTGACGGAGGTTTTTCATTGCCACCGTCACCAAGTGCTTGGTCATAGGACTATTGATATGATGTCATGTGATTTTGGGGGTTTTGTCTGTTTTTTGTATTATTGTTTCAATCAACAGTTTACCCAGAAACATGTTTGTTACTATAATTGTTCAAACAGCATAAAGCAGCTGTTTTTAAACGAGATTCAGACTCAGGCCCACCAGCCTCAGCATGATATGATTTCATTGTCCTTTCACACATGCTGCTGTGTTCAAGCATGACTCATAATCATCTATACATTCCTGTTGATCATTTCCCTGTTTTCTGTGTCGTGTCTTTGTTGTTGTTTGCTCTTCTCTGCCTCTGCTCTCTCACAGAAACGCTAAAGAGGTTTGCAGTTATTTTGTGCAGGATAGAAATTACCCACCCATTTGTCCATAATGGGGACCACATTGTTACCGGCCCTTCTGAAATGAATCCATTAGAAATGTCGGAGAACGAAAATGAGCCTCAGACGGCACTAATTTCTAATCCCTGAGGTAATTTGGAGTCGTTAACAACAATTTGTGCCTTTGAAAACTCGAAGCTTCCTAATTTTTATGAATAATACATAGGAGAAGATAGATATTTCACTCCCTTTTTATTTCTTATTTTTTCAAAGCCACTAAGATGGAGTCTTTTTTCTTTTCTATTAAAGGCGTGGGCAGTGATGAATGACCGCCGAGATCTTGGACATCCCATAGAGAGACCGCAAATTAGGGGAGCTGATAATGGAAGGGCTGAAAAGGAAAAAGCTGTAATGAAACAGAATGATGAAAAGCAGATGTAATGTTTGGATTTCAGATGGGACCCGGTATAAAGCCCATCCCCTCAGTTAGCCAGCTTCTGTTACTCTTTATCTACGCTTGTCAAACAAACGCCTTTTGTCAGATTATATGTGATAAATAAACTCTTACTTCATCAAGATATCCTCAGAGCAAACAAAGCTAATGCTAAGCCTCGCTGCGGAGCACTCGATGATTCATCTCGGACACATTTGTGATAACAAGATGAAAAGAAATGCAGGCAGAAATCAAAAGGCTTCAATTGTGCAGTCCGAGACTGACGAGCTGCCTAAATGTGTCCATTTTGAAAGCGATGACATTTTTGTGTTCGCAAAAGGTTGAAATGACCTGCAAAATGCAACAAAAGCACCGAAAATTAGACTAAATGAATTAGATTAAGGGTAAGAGTACTGAAGACTTCTGAAAGCAGCGAGAAAATGTCAGATCAGACGTATAATTCTGTAAAACAGGAGCTATTCTTTCTTCCAGCTCCATATGTTTTATTCTGCTCTCCACTGGTGTCGCTGTGTGATCTGCAGCTCAAAGAAATCTGTATTTATTTTATCTGATACTGGACCTCAGTGCAGCGCATGGTTTATGTAGAGCTTATAGAAACGTGCTGTTACCAGTGCTGTTAGCCCAGCATCAGCTGCAGAGCAGGTGGAAGTAAAAGACATTCACATCATTTCACTGCACTGTTTGTGCTTATTTTGTCTTTGATAAATGTTTCATGCATCTTCCTTTTCTGTATCTGCAGACGATTAAAGTCATCTGCGTTCTACCCGTGCAAAGTGCCGTCTTCAAGCTACCTGATATTTTTCACCTTTTGCAACAGATCTTTAGCACGAAGCTTAAAAACAGAGTCTCTCCCACAGAGTCTCCTGATACCACCAACCCTCACAAAGACAGGATGAGCTCATTGCTTCTATTTGTGGGCAGCTGAAGCTGCACGGGTCGATTTCAGAGGCAGGAAGAAGAAAGTGAGATTGTGCGCTCTGAGCACTATTACCTGATTTTAATGGTTGTGTTTTTGAGGTCGTGCTCTATTCTTTACATGACTTCTGATTTCTCACGCAGTCAAACTCAGTGCTGACATCATTGCTTTAGTGTAGTTATTGTCCTTCCTGCCTCTATGAGCCAATCAGATTCTGTTCTGCATCCCTTTAATCTCAGCGCTCTTCTGCCATTTTGGCTCTCCGACTCTTTCGGGCAATGATATCCTCATTTTTTGTGCTTCGCTCGCCTTTTAAACCATGTCTGATTCTGCTAGCGACATGCTCGACGCTGTTGTCATCTCCAGCCACGATCAGGAAGTCATCTGACTCCTCACCTGTGAAACATGCTAGGTGAACGAGGTCCCGTGTACTCTTAGTTAAACTTTCTCAACAAGCCTCCATTCCTGCTCTCGCTGCTCCATCAAAGAGCATCGCTGATTGATGTGGAAGAACCAGGAAGTCTGCTGGAACAGACTCCAGTATTAGTAAAGGTAAAGCGGTCCATACAGCGGAGGTTCTCTTCGCCTGTCCAGCAGCACAGTCTCTCCAGGCCTTTGTGCCAGCTCTTCGTCCTCCCCCGTTAGCCCCCGAGATTACATATAGCACCTGATTCAGATCTCTGACTGTCACTCAGGGGGCTGTTCTCCCCGGACCTCCAGCCTCCACATCCTCACCACAGTGTACTCTATCATCCAGATCTCCCACTTCCCCACTGCACTATCCCTGCTTCGCTTGGGTCAGCTAGCTGTGCACAAAGTCTCTCCAACATTAAACTGGCGTAAACATAAAGATCTCAACGTTAGCCTAGCAGTTGTTCTCCAATCATCTGATCCATCCCTGTGCAGACATGTGTCCATCAGTGAGTTTGAGGTTGCCTTTGGCATTTACTGACATTTTTTGCACAGTTTATCGAGAGCAAAGGCGAGACCTGGATGCTTATCCAGTACAGAGGGTGCTCTGTTGGTATCCAGCAAATTTAGCCTCTACACTTCATTGTCAACAAGCCTCTGCTCCACCTGCGGCCATGTTGGGCTCCGAGCTTCTCTAAGCCCTCGACTACCCTTTACACCTTTGGGTTCGACAAGTCCAGCTGCTCCTTCTCTGCTTGCCATAATTCCCATTGAGCTGTTCTTGCTCAATGGCCCCTCAGTCAATACTGTCAGGCTGATTAAGTTAGCTGCACAGCATGTCTGTC